>NC_060130.1:230221852-230845133 GCF_021461395.2 Schistocerca americana
ATTACCCTCCTGAACCCAACGATTCCATATTCTGCTACCGGTCATTGCATCTCGACCAACGCGAGCAGCAATGTCGCGATACGATAAACCGCAATCGCGATAGGCTACAATCCGACCTTTAGCAAAGCCGGAAACGTGATGGTACGCATTTCTCCTCCTTACTCGAGGCATCGCAACAACGTTTCACCAGGCAACGCCGGTCAACTGCTGTTTGTGTATGAGAAATCGGTTGGAAACTTTCCTCATGTCAGCACGTTATAGATGTCGCCACCGGCGACAACCTTGTGTGAATGCTCTGAAAAGCTAATCATTTGCATATCACAGCATCTCCTTCCTGTTGGTTAAATTTCGCGTCAGTAGCACGTCATCTTCGTGGTGTAGCGATTTTAATGGCCAGTAGTGTATAAGTTTGTGACAGAACTATTACATATATCACTTTGTGATACACCGTTAGTGACTTCTGATGTAAGATTCGTGAATTTCCCTTCACTGAGCCAGGCCTGTGAGGGTACAGTGATGGACCTGGGTTGTCGCAGCGCTACAAATACGGAACGGCTTAAGCTCTTCTCTACTGGGCTGCTGGTTGGCGAAAATATTGTGGCAATATGTTGACCCCTTTGCGGTATCCGCGAGGCGGCACAGTCTTTCAAGATAGCCGGGCGACGACATGTCCCCTGACCATTTCTGGTGTGACGAATCTGCATTTTCTGCGGCGGTTGCAAATATGCGGCACCGACATTGTGTCGTCTTCAGTGTGGCAAAATTCTTGAATCTAACTGTCCAGATGATGTCCCAATCAGAAAGGTCGTCGGCATAGGCATTGTAGCGTAAGTGTCTGAACCAATGAGTGGCGACACAGCATGTACAGCGTACCACCCTCTGGGCATTTATGGAGCGTGCTGTAAGGGATAGTGGAGAAGATTTGGGTGGGTTCCCTGTCGTTTCAGGGTGTTTTCCTTGTCATCACTGTGGCGATAGTTGCAAATTCTCCCTCCCTGGCGGTAGTTTCCTGGGAGAGGAGAGGAACATCAGTCATTCGGGGAGCCGGTATGAGGACGCGTGGCCGAGAGGTCAAACCGCGAGAGGGGGGCGCCTGGTCACAGCCTGGCAGTTAAAGCTGAATCGATCGGGTAAGAGTCGCCTTTTAAGCGCTAGCGCGCTGTTTGCTCTGACAAGCTCACAATCTGCGAGGTAAATTCAGCAACTTGCGTTGCTTTTTCAGTGTCTTTACTAGTTTAGATCTTGGATCCAGTTTTATCTTGCTGTTGTGAGCATCACAGAGTTTTCCAAGCAGTTGCGGTTCCATAGCAATCTTCTGTCCAATTAGAGGTATCCACCACCTGTTATCAGAACAGTCTGTCCCAAGTGAGCTTTATTCAAACGATCATGTGTTGTAATATTAGGTTCAAAAACGTGCATTCCTCGGTGGAAATTGATTTCGTTACGTTTTTGCAGAGACAATTTGTCTGTTATCTTACAATTAAATATAAAACTGTTCGTAGATTCACTTTGGAGAAAATATTCATTTTAGAGTCTGGAAGGTAGGAGACGATGTTCTGGCAGAAGTAAAACTGTGAGGACGGGGCGTGAGTCGTGCTTGGGTAGCTCATTTGGTGCCGGCATGGTAGCTCAGCGTGTTCGGTCAGAGAGCTGGTTGGCGTCTGTAATAAAAAAACTGGATGGAAGGATCAAACGAACTTGAACGGATCTCATGTGACGTCCGCAACGACCAAAAAAAAAAAAAGAAGGTTGGTAGAGCACTTGCCCGCGAAAGGCAAAGGTCCCGAGTTCGAGTCTCCGTCCGGCACACAGTTTTAATCTGCCAGGAAGTTTCACACTTATTTTAGTTACGAACTAATTTAGGCAAAATAGATCTAGTATTTAAAAGAATTGTTTTCCTCATTTTCTTTAGTCGTACACCAAATTACGCCTGGTAACCCACAATAAAGAAATATGACCGATTTATTCCACATAACTAAATTGTGCTCTTACTGTGACGCTTAAAGCAGGTGTCTCTGTACCATAGGTGTCCATCTTGCAGGCCGCATGCAGACCAAAGCAAGTATCAACGCAGCCCAACAGGTGAGCATCGATCGGTAAAAGGAATCCACAAAATTCCGTTTATTGAAAATTCAGTATTTTCGATTTGAAACTCCCATCACATGAGACTATTCTCTCATTGGTCCATACCACTCTTAAAATTTCCGCACGTGCTATACGTGAAACTCAAGTCTCGTCATTACAACTGGCCAATTCATAAGTGGCACTGGTCTGTTGTTTTACGGCTACTTCAGTTGCAACTGAGAAGTTAAAGATTTAGTGCCGTAAATGAAATTAATGTATGAAAATATAAATAAATTCTGTGTTATTTTTGTACAATTGTGACAAAGAACTTTTTCTGCGTAGTACTCAATTTATTAAAAAAAATGCTTAGAAAGTGTGGCAGATATAATTTCCCATGACAAGATGGGAGGTATTTTTAAAATCAGTTTGTCTCGTCAAACTATTGTCAGGAGAACTGATGAAGCCAGGAGAACTATTGAAACGGATTTGAAAAGTAAAACTTGTATTTTAGATTTTATTCGTTGGCAATGGACGAAAGTACTGATGCTTCTAATAGTCCAAATTTGCCATATTTATTAGAGGTATTACATCTACATCTACAGCTGCATGATTACGCTGCAATTCACAATTAAGTGCGTGGTAGAGCGTTCATATAACCGCCTTTAAGCTATTTCTCTGTGGTTCCACTCTCTATCAGCGCACGGGAAAAAACGAGCCCATAAACCTTTCTGTGTGAGCTCTAATTTCTCTTCTTTCACCATGACGATCATTTCTTGCAATGTAGGTGAGATCCAACAGAATATTTCGCATTCGGAGGAGAAAGTTGGTGACTGAAATTTCACGAGAATATTCTGCCGACACGAAAATTGTTTTTGAATGACTGCCACCCTCATTCACGCATCATGTCCGTTGCACTCTCTCTCTCTCCTATTACGCGAAAAGACAAAAGGAGCTACCGTACTCCGAACTTTTTCGATGTCCTCCGAGTTTATTAGTGACGAGTACTATTTTACCGAAGAAATGGCTTCATTAGTACACGACAACATCAAGAGATTTATATGAAGCAATGAAAGAAGAAACATTAACGCAGTTTTCTTTGTCTCTTGTCAATTATCTGGCGTAGTTGCACATGGTACCCTGGCTATAGTATATAAATAGGAAAGCTTTTAAAAATAAAACACACGACGATGCCGCTGCTGTCGGAAACCCTCATTTGTTGAAAACCCATAGTAGTAGGGTAATGGGCATGCCAGTGCCATTTTGATATCAAATTGATATGCAAAATAATTAAATTGGTCAATTAATTACCCCCACCCACGCCCACCTCACCCCTGTATGACGTCATGTATTTCCCTCAGCCGGTATGTTGGTCCCGGGCTTGTCCACCCCTTCCCCCTCCCCCGGCATAAACATACCCTACTGGCGGATTTCGAATTTTGGATTTAATTTCTTGCCCCAGGGCTGTGCTGACGTTCCACCCCACACTCAGCCGGGAATTGGCTTGAAATTAGAAATTGCAGTGACCTTTCTGGGACTCGAACCCTTCTACTTCTGGATGGAAGGCCCAAGTCCACCCCCCCAGCCCCCAAACACATGGAAACTGTATTTTTACAAGTCCTTCGAGATCTCACAGATTTCTTACACTTTCGGCATACTGCCATCCTCAGATCTCTTACAAAGATAAATATTGTGTAAGCGACAGGTTCAATAAATTAACGCTAAGTATAACAATTCTTAGTGATACATAAAATATAAAATTATAAAATGTTTATAGCCATATCTAGCAGCCATACATACTTGGCTATAAACATTTTGTAATTGTATATTTTATGTATCACTAAGACTTGTTAGATTTAGCGTTAACTTATTGAACCTGTCACTTACACAATATTTATTTTTGAACACATCTGAGGATGGTAGTATGCCGAAACCGGTAATAAAGTGTAAGAAATTTGTGTGATCAAGACGGACTTGTAAAAATAAAGTGCCAAAAATGATTGCGGACTCTTTTACAGCCTTTATGTCTTCAAACTGCCCAGATGCAGGAGAGGAAGGTTTCCTTAGTGTACTTTACTTACTTTAGCTGGGAAGCTGAAGTCAAGATCGGTCCTAATTATGTAATTAATCACAAAGATCGGCCCAAATTATACAACTATATGCATAGCGCCACACAAGCACTGCCTAAAATCGCAATACAGCTCAAAAATTGACGATACCACACACCTGGCGTTGTCGTGTTCAGAAAAAATTTCACAATACGACTCGAAACTAGTGGCAGGACGCACTTAGACTCTACCCCGCATCAATAAGCTGGCGGGGAAACAGGCTGGAATGAGAGGTACTATCTTTATTTCTTTATTTTTTGGTGGCAACTGTGTTCAGCTAAGAAGATGCTGGTATTGGGCAGAAAGAAGTTTAATATGTGTCTTAGTTGTAAGCATACAGCTGAGGATTCTAACTACGTCAGAGTTTGCTACAGATGCCTCCACCCCACCATATCTGGAAGTAGAGTCTTCAGTCAACTGCAGCCTACCTCCCATCCACCAGTGTACTAGTACACCCAGCCCCCTTTGAGGCCATGGTCCTTCGCCAACACAAAAGCACGTGAAGCCAACTAAACAATAGGAGATGAATAGAGGGCTGCCCCATGTGCAGCTTGTCGTTCGTCTAAAATTTATTGACACAGCCCCACCTCACACGCCGTGCCTTGACCAAACCACAATCCCTTAGAGGGACCACACACTGCCTTCGCAAGTACCTGCCGTTCTGAGAAGGGAAAACAATTCACTGTAACAATTGTATTTAATGTCAATGCATCTATAATAATGGAGAAACTATTAAAAGGAAAGCACAATCGTGACGATAGTAAGTGCCCTATTTTCACGAAAATAGGTGCAATCCATTTTCTTTTAGTTTTATGAGCAAAATCGGTACAGTTTTGGTGTTCAACTGCAGGATACAATTCGCATCTCTTAATTTTGCAACATCCAACGAAGTGCAGCAGCACCAATTCCACATGGCTAAAACTCAGATGTCAGGCTATACACCCCCCCCCCCATACACGTCCACCTTGCGTAAAAATAGGGAAAAAAACTTCCACTATTTTGCTGCAAAAACTACCAATCACTACAGAATGTCCTCGTTATTTCGAAACCATCATCGGAGTAAAGAAAAATCGAGAATTTAAAGTCTAAAGAAAAAAAAGAATCTTTGTAAAAACAAGTTCATTCAGCTTGATGCACAAATTACATGGCCTCAGAATGTCTCTTAAGTTCAAATTAGTGTCTGTAAATAAACTGTCATGCATGTGCTTATTACTAACATTTCAGACATGTGAAATAACATTAGAGAATGCTATCTTTCACTCCATTTAGCCACATGTTGGAAAAAAACAGAAGCATTTTACGTTTCGAGAACAACAAGCTGTAATTGAAGAGGATGTTGCTGTTTTGTACACTGTGGCAAGTTCCATTTTATCAATGCAACGCTATATCATACCTGCATTTATGGAACAAATCATGACAGCCTGTCTTGTAACAGAACCTCCTATAAGATTTTACCATGTCTCTCTCTTACACTACATCAAAAGCAAATACCATCTGGATGCTACATTTGAGATTTTTGATCCATAACTTACCTCTACCGACATGTCTGTATAGTTACTATCATACAGCAGATCCTTGCATTCTAGTTTTGTAAGCAATTTGATCATCACAGCCTGTTTCACGCAATCTATTCACATGTCAGGAAAAAAGACTATCATTTCTAGGTTCCACAATGAGTTATAATTCAAGTCAAGTCTACTTTATAATTAGAGGTTATGAAAAATGAAATAATACAGGACTGGCAGTAACATCTATTTTTAAACACGCAATCGTGGCGGTAATAATAAAAACAGTCATGATCCTACAAAAACAGATGCAGCCAATTTCTATTAGTTTTATGAGCAAAGTCGGCGTAGTTTTGAGAGAACTGTCGGCATCCAAACTTTAGCCAGTTTTACAACTCCTTATAACAGAACCTCCTATAAGATTTTTCCGTGTCTCACTCTTCTGATATATCGAAAAATAAATACCATCTTGACATCGAGCATATTACATATACACGTATAGCTACACTGGAGCACCTGACCAGTGGTCGAGCCGGCCGGAGTGGCCGAGCGGTTCTAGGCGCTACAGTCTGGAACCGAGCGACCGCTACGGTCGCAGGTTCGAATCCTGCCTCGGGCATGGATGTGTGTGATTTCCTTAGGTTAATTAGGTTTAATTAGTTCTAAGTTCTAGGCGACTGACGACCTCAGAACTTAAGTCGCATAGTGCTCAGAGCCAAAGTGACCAGTGGTCGATCTCACTTGCACAGACCTGTGCAAAGTTTTGTCGACTTTATTGGAAGAAGACCAATCCAACAGACTATCAATCACGAGAGACAGTTCCTGTATTGTTCCTTCATAAGCAGTTCAGTGCATAGTTTTTTAGTTTTTTGGCTGTAATGCATCCATGCAGTGTATGACTACAACTTTATACACCACCATATACTTTGTTTTTCTACTATGACTTAGAGGTCCGTGTCAGGTGTTCGATTCATTGGCTCTCACAGAAAGCTCAACATCACATGGTGTAAACTTCCACAACACACCGGTTGGTAGAAATAAAACGCAGAGGCAATGTCTCTTAGTGACAAAAATGCGGAAGACGTCGCAACATATGGAAACTGTAAGTGTTTGTGGCATTGTAGAGTGTTTCCAACAACTAGGCATAGGTAATGGCCTATACAGTTAATCTCATTTTCCACAGTGACGGAGTGGTGGATATCTCGGTGTTCCGTTTCTAAGAGCATTGTTTCATCATTTTGCAGTCATATACATGATTACTGTTCCAGTGTTGACCATCGAGAGAAGATGCTGTTTACAATATGCGCGAGGTAGCAGAAATAAAAAGAGGTACTGTTATCTTATAGGTGAAAAGGGAAAACATGTGGAGGGTATTGCAGCATATGGAAGTACGACGAGTCTGCAGCAATGAGGAACACTTCCAAACAAATGTCTGTAAATGATGGTCTCTACATTTCATCCCATGCTCCACAGTGGCAAATAGCAGGTATCAAGTGTTCTGCCGAGGCCCTCTCTATCTCAACCAAGTGGTTTCAGTCAACAATTATGTGGTAATCAACAGCATACCAGTGGACAGACTGGATGGGACAGACATCGTTGATGGGATGAATTACTGTAATATGCACCGCAGTTGATAGCGTGATCAGTTTTAGCAATTTTACCAGTTGTTCTGTGTTTTCAGAGCCAGCCAGTGACACAGCAGAATGCTTCCCAATTTTTGTATCATCGCTAAATTATCCCTCCACTACTTTGCAAGTACCATATAATAGATTGCGAATGCAGGTAGATGACTGGGCAGTATGTCCATTTGGCCACATACACTAAAGTATATCAGACAGCGTCCTATATCGATGTAATTAGCTTATCTACACATTTCCAATGCATCAGCCATAGTGCAGAATTTATGATTAAGACTAGCCATCTTTCCCTGTGTGGATGGTCGTCACAGAACATTCTTGTATTTGTAGGATAAAGTCGGATATTGACAGATCCGTCCCACGTTGCCCTTGACCAATCCTCCATGTGACACCAATCTTACGCATGGCACCAATCCAAATGCACAAGACCTCTCCAGATGAGTGCATGTCCAAGAGGGTAGCACCTCTTATCGGTGTATAGTAGACATGAGAGTTTTGCGCTGATATAACAGACAGTTAAGAAGAAACGTGTGGTTTATATGTGATGGAGCTCAATACAGATGGACTTTGATACATTTCACGTAAATCATCCATGCCATCAATTCTGAAGCATTATTCCACCGTCTGGAGTCAGTACCAGGTAGGTATCGGTGTGAGAGAAATGATTGTAGAGCATAAACACACGCTCTGATTGCTACACGGCTCTGCATCAAAAAATGCTATATTGTTAAAGCCATACAGTTTCTGAAATATTAGTCACGCGGAATGCAACGCTCTTAATACTCTAATTCAGGATATATTTGTACAACATCAAACACATAACCATCCCACAAGTTTCTTCCCCAAATCACTAGGCTGACACATTTTAAAATAATAAAACTGCTTCCTTCTACGCTATTCTGGTGTCCTAGGAAAGCATCCACTGCTTGAGCTGCTTATAAACGGCCTGAACGAAGTCTGGAGACTGCTGTTCTGTCTCTTAGGAAAATAATGGATTTTACACGTCTTTTTAAGTAGGATACATACATACTCTCAATCACACTTCCCGTGGCAATTATGCTTATCATTAGTAGTAGTATCTGTTTTCTTGGAGCCGGCCGCGGTGGTCTAGCGGTTCTAGGCGCGCAGTCCGGAACCGCGCGACTGCTACTGTCGCAGGTTCGAATCCTGCCTCGGGCATGGATGTGTGTGATGTCCTTAGGTTAGTTAAGTTTAATTAGTTCTAAGTTCTAGGCGACTGATGACCACAGAAGTTAAGTCGCATAGTGCTCAGAGCCATTTGAACCATTTGTTTTCTTGGATGCGGCTATGTCTCACTAGGAAATAGAGCAAAGTAAAACCGACATGATTATTTTCGATATCTGATACATTGAGGTACCACCCATGACCTGCTGCACGAATATGCACACGAAGAAGCAGCAGCTTCTTATGAGGGAGTAAGCACCTTGAGCAGTAGCCAAAGAAGATGTCACAGTCTTATTGCTGTTTACACTAGCATCACCACAGCTCTGGTAACATCCATCTTGCACGAAGAAGTCCTGGTCTGATGTTAGGTAGTTTTGCTCAAGTGTAGGATAATATAGCAATTTCGTTCTAACATCACATCTCTCGAGTACACCCCCCTCCCACTATTAAAGGTGATATATGTGACATCGGATGTGACACCGGTCCTCTCTTCTACAGAACACTCTAGAGAATAGCTAAAATGTAATAAAGGCATTGATTCTTCTACTTAATACTTAAGGAATAACATTGTTTGTGAGAACCAGCAGTAATTCGAAAATATATATATATATTTGACTGCATGTGTGAGAACACAATTATGGATTTGGATACATTTGTTTTGCATGTTTTAATATGCGCCTCTGTGTAATACTTACATCGCCTTTGTTGAAGTATGTGTTATGAAAACCCACATAATTTGCAGGGGGAGGGTTAAAGGTGAATGCAGCCATAGCATAATTTTTAAGCTTTTTCGATCTTGAGTGTTCAGGTACCCCCAACCCACCTCAATTCCCATATTTCATGGTATTTTTTCTCTAATTTTATGTATTCTCAGTCAATGTGATTAATTTTGCATGTTTTTTTCCCGATTTTACATATTTCGTCGTATTTCCCTCAATTTTACGTACGTACCATAAATTTGTCGCATTTTCCTCGATTTTATGCCATTTTTTCATATTTTTTTATATTTTTCCGTGTGTATATGGTCATATTGCCGGCATACCCATGCGTTGTTTGATTTTATAAAAGGATATTTGTGTGTCCTATACACCAGCCTATTAAAAAATCCTAAGGATTCCCCTCTTGCCAATGATCTACATCCATGCATTTAGTATGGGAAGATCATGAAAAGTACAGTAACACTCTCCTCGTACCTAGATAAGGCTCAATGAGTGGTGGAGATTGGAAACTCATAGTCTGGAAACAAATCTGTGTACTGCTACGACACATCAGAGAGCTTGTCTGCAGGCTGATGTAGTGATGCACTTGATGGAAACTCAAAGGCTGGCACAGTTCTACATGTTCATTTGACTTCCACTGTACCATTTAGTTATCTGCAACAGGGAGTTGACATGTGTACACAGTTGATTTCTGCTGCTGCTCTGGCATATCTTCCCGTAAGTATATGCTCTTTTTGCTTACCAGATGAGCTTTGTTTATTCCTTCCAACTCTGATGCATTCCCACAACCCTGTCAGGACATCCACAAACTGTAGATTTCGTGTATTTTTTGTTCTAGGAATAAGTTATTAGTTAGTTGACAGTGTGTCGACTGTACTTAGCATCCTGGAACGTGAGAGTTTCCTTTCTCTGTACCTACAGAGTGCGCATTCGCGGCAACGTAATTTATGTGGGAACAGTTAACAAGCTATGCAATCGAACCGCAACCGTCCGTCGCTGATAGCTCTGCACACATACATACATGCATACATACATATTACCAATCGTGTTGTCTCGATTTCAACAACTTGTACGTTATTTTCGACAGCGCTACAGCCCCGCAAACAGGGAAAAACTCTTCACAAAACGAATCTGTTGGGGATGTAAGCACATTTAAATTGATCCTGCTAAGGAACATAACCTCTTCGATACAAGCTATATTACCGATGTTTCGTAACAATGTTGCCTAGATTCTCCAGTAATAACAGAAAAAGGCATCCTGCTGCGCCTTTCACACACCCTTTTATACTTTTAAACATCCATGATGATGGCACATGATCATCCTAGTTCCACTACTTTGTGTGCTAGATGTCTGTTGGAAGGATGGAGACAGTCCTTCGTGAAATTATTCTTACGTTCGGTGCAGATCAGCACATTAGTTGGACGGTATAGTATAGCACTGTACTCGAATGCATCCAGTCACTCACAACCAAATATTCCACAGATGCAATGCATTCGCTCTATTTTTGTATGTCTATGTCTGTGTGTGTGTGCCGTGGATAGCTCCAATAAGCCCGACCCAACCCTCCCGCTGTTGGATCCACCAAGTATTATATCCGGAACGGTATCTAGAGGATGGTCCAAAATACAATATGTCTGGGACTGGGTTCGAAGTTTTATCCACCAGCGAGAGGACTGGGTGATGTTTATGGCAGCCATCCATGATATTCGCATTGACAACGACACACAGAGAATAGAACTAATGCACTGCAGCTGTAGAATATTTGGTTGTGAGTGGCTGGGTGCATTCGAGTACAGTGCTATACCGTCTGACTAATGTGCTGATCTGTACTGTACATAAAAATAATACTCACGAAGGACTGTCTGCATCCTTCCAATGAACATCTAGCACACAAAATAGCAGAATTGCAATGATCATGTGCCACTATCGTGGGACTTTGAGAGTAGAAAATGAGAGATGATAGGCGCAGCAGGTTGCCTTGGTTTGCTGTTGTTCCTGGAGAATCTATTACAAGGTAGGCTCTCATGACTTGTTCTGTAAACGAAGGTGTGATATAGCTTCGCATTGGTAAAATGGATCTTGCCATAATGTACAAAACAGCAACGTCCTCTTGAATTATAGCTTCCTGTTGTCGAACTTAAAATGATTCTGTTCTTTTTTTTTCTTCCAACATATGACTCAGTGGAGTGAAAGATTATATTCTCTAATGTTATTTCAAGTGTCTAAAATGTTTGTGATACGCACATGCATGACAGTTTATTTACAGACACTGATTTGAACGTGAGAGACGCTCTCAGGTCATGTAATTTGTGCATCAAGCTGAAAGAAATTGATTAACATAGATTCTTTTTTTCTTTGGAGTTTAAATTCTCGCTTTTTGTTTACTCCGAAGATGGTTTAGAAATAACAAAGACATTCAGTGGTGATCGGTAGTTTTTGCAGCAAAACAGTGGAAGTTTTTTCCCCAGTTTCATGCAAGGTGAACGTGTATAAAAGGTGTATAGCATGACATATGAATTTTAGTCATATGTAATCGATGGTGCTGCACTTCGTTGGATGTTGCAAAATAATGAAATGCGAATTATATCCTGCAGTCGAAAATAAAAACTATTCCGATTTCGCTTATAAAACTAAAAGAAAATGGATTGCGTGTCTTTTCGTGAAAAGAGGGCGAATGTGGTTTCATTTTTAATAGATTCTCGATCGTAAGAGATGCATTAATGTTAAATACATTTGTTACAGTGAATTTTAGACGAACGAACAAGTTGCACTTGGGGCAGCCCTCGATTTATCTCCTATTGTTTAGTTGGCTTTACATGGTTTTGTGTTGCCGAAGGACCGTCGCCTCGAGGGGGCTGGGTGTACTTGTCCACTGGTGGATGGGAGCTAGGCTGCAGTTGACTGAAGACTCTGCTGCCAGATATGGTGGGCTGGGGTCTGAGGCCAGCAGAGGCAGTCTGCCTGTTATCCAAGCAGCAGACGTTTGAAAAAGCGATCTGGAGAGTTCTCCGGAATTTCGCTGTTGTTCGAGGAGGAGGGGGGGGGGGGGTGAGGGCGGTCCATACTTTCTGAGGAGAAATACGTTTAACAGAATTCATGAAGCGTCTTTTTCTTGTCTTTTGTCTATCTGTGACTGATTTCTGCAGACAAGAGACAGTATATCAATGCCACCAGAAAGATCTCTTTGTGGACCACCAGCAGCAAGATAGAACAGGCCTCCATCCATACCATTTGTTACGAGTACTTGATACGACTTCTGCACCACTTGTTAGCAGCAGACACAGTGGCTGCGCCAAAGACTGAGACGGCTTGGGCTTTCTGTCCAGAAGGACCAGTGTTCGAGTTCCAGGAAAGGGCACCGCCATTTTTAATTTCAAACCAATTCTCGGGTGGGATGCGGGATGGGACGTTAGCACAGAACTGGGACAAGGAGATTCCTACCAAAATTCGAAATTTCCGCTGTAATTCAACATTTCTCTCTAAATTGCGCCAGTAGTGTATGTGGGGGAGGATGGAGGGTGGAGGGCTCAGGGACCCACGTGCTGGCTGAGAAAAACACTTGACATCATCTGGGGGTGTGCTGGGCGTGCGTGTGGGGGTGGGGGTAATTAATTGATCAATTTCATTAATTTACATATGAATTTGATATTAAAATTGCATCAGCACCCCCATTACCCTACTAGTTACCATTTTATAATACACCAAGAAAATTTATAAGGAAAAGCTTTAAAAATGCATTAAGCAAATCGTTTGTTCCAGAAGGAGCTAAGAACAGTTAGGCTCCAGAGGTGGGAAAGGTATGTGCAGAGCCAATTGGCTATTGATCCCTGGCGCATCCCATATAAGATAGTAAGAGAAAAAGTCTGGTCGCCAGTGGTGCTCTGCACTGTCAGGGACGGGAACGGGATGATGGGATCCTGGCAGGAAACTGCTGAGGTCCTTCTCTGGTCCCTGCTCCCTGACGACAATGCAGAAGAGGACACATAAGAGCTACGCCCAATTAGGCAAGCAGTTCAGGAAGGATATCAGAACAACACAGTGGTTTATCCATTCTCCGAAAAGGAAGTGGCAGCACAAATAAGATCATTAGAGAGTGGGAAGGCCCCAGGATCAGACGGCTTTATAGCGGAAGTGGTGCAGTACCTCGCTCCTCAACTGTTAACACCTCTAACAAGAATATACAACGAAGCATTGCGCCTCGGGACATTTCCCTCGATTTGGAAACAGGCCAATGTCGTGAGTGTTAAGAAAGGCTGAGATAAAGACGCAAAGGAAGTAATGTCCTACAGACCAATCTGTCTATTGGACCAGTTGGGCAAACTGCTAGAGCGGTTGCTGGCTGACAGACTGGCGGCACACTGAGTGCTGTGTGGGATGAACGGTAGGCAATTCGGTTTTTGGCAGGGGCGATCGGCGTCTGGCGCAATTGCCCTGGCAGCCGAGGTCTGTGGGTCGTCCCCACACAAGTACATAGTTGGAATCATGGTTGACATCAGTGGCGCCTTTGACAACCTGTGGTGGCCTTCGCTCTTCTACTGCTTGTAGGAGAAGGAGTGTTCAGGGCCGCCTATATGGCTGTCTGGGGAGCTATTGTATGGATAGGAAGGTCTGGCTATCGTCCCTTAGTGGGAGAATTGGCAAGAAGATCACAAAGGGGTGTCCACAGGGCTCTGTCCTGGGGCCACTCTTTTGGGATATAAACATGGAACCTCTCTTGGAAAGCCTGGAGAGTCGTGATGATGCGCTAGAGGCGATAGCCTACGTGGACGACCTCCTCCTGCTGGTGGGTGGCCGTAGTCGCGAAGATTTTGAACCAAAGATCGAAAGGGCTACAACAATACTAACCCAATGGTGCCAAAGGACTAAGATGAAAATTGCTCCCAACATATCATTTACCTGTTACTAAAGGGCCAGTTGGCCAGAAATCCGACAGTGAGGATTGAGGGCTCACTATTTATTCGGTGTCGTGAGGCCCGGTATCTGGGTGTTATCATAGATGAGAAATGGATCTTTGCCCAACATATCGAACCGGTAACCCAGAGGTCGTTAGAGGCCCTGAATAACCTTATCATGATTGGACATAGGAGATTTCACCTCCCCCCAGATCTGATTAGACTTTCTCGCCTCCATCGTGGGTTACGGGTCCGGGGTCTAGGCACACAGGCTCACGAGGGTCGTGCCTGCCATGGGTGTGAGGAGGGCGCAGCGCAATATGCTTTTACGCTCGATCGGTGCTCACAGAACCTCTCCTGGGGGGGGGGGGGGGGGCACTATTAATTCTCATGGGATTATATCCTTTGGACATTAAAATCAGAGAACAACCGGCCTGGTATTGGGTTAAAAGAGTTGAATTTGAAAAAAACCGAACACATTCTGAGCGTGCAGGTGGGGGACAAATTCTCAAGTAGAAGGAGAGGGGAAGAACTGTGGCAGGAATTCTGGGACAGGGAAAAGACAGGAAGAGGGACATACCAGCTGCTGCCAAATATTAAGGAATGACTGCAACTCTCGCACTTCAAACCGAGCAAGGGATTGCTGCACTTCCTTACAGGTCATGAGCCGTACCCTGAATATCTTTGCCGGTTTGGAAGGAGGGCTACCCCTCGTATGACTGTGGTGCTGAAATTGGCACTCCGGACCACGTGATATACGAGTATCCCATTTTCGATGACGTAGCCACCAATTTAGGACGCCAATTACCCAATAAAGACACATACCATCTGATTAGGGACCCATCCACATTCAAGATCATCGATAGTTGACAGCGAGGTGTCGGCAAAGGTCCTGCAAGAATATCGTAGGAACAATCTATAAATCGTGGTCAAAATATGACATACTCGCACCTATCCCATTCCGCAGGGGCGTGAACTAGCCGATCGCCGTGACGGTCGGAATCCGCCTCGTCTTGGAGTAGGGAGAAGATGCGAAAAATCCCGGATTTCACTTAATGCGCACCGATAATGATTCATAGTAAGTAGGTAATTTTTTAAGTAGACTGTAGATTTTGGACACCCTTTAACAGTACCTGCAGCGATTTAAAGGTTAAGGCCAGCCCAGTGCCATGGGCACGCCCACTGGGGTTAGCTCGGTGGGCACGGCCAAAAGTTGTAGGTTTATAGATCAACTGGCACATCTGTAACACTGCAGGAGTAGCTCCTTAGGACAGTAGAGTAGATAATGTAGAAAGTAGAATGTAGACTTACCCATAACAAACAAATACTCTCACACCCTGTAGCAAGGTAGAAGGTAGAAAACTTGTATTTGTAATAATGCTGCAGTGTAAATAACTGTACTGTAGTAATTAAGACCCACTAATGTCTAAAGTGGTGTGTTATTACGTATAAATATCATTCGTTGAATAAGGAATTTTTTTCAAAAAAATTGTAGTGAAGACTGAATTTTATAAGAGTCAGGGGACTTTTTCACTGCCAGTTGCGGGAACCCCTGCGAAGTTTCGATGCTTGGTACGGTGATGTTGTTGTGTTGGCAGAAGAGCCAACACCGTGTTACGAGTGGGGGCCGAAATGCACGCGTTTTAGCTCACGCAGGCTGGCGTGAGAAGGGAAGAACTATACTGACGTGAGGTTTGGAACATGACAAGGAATTAGAATTCAGAAAGCAGACGTAATTAGTTTGATACTTAACTTTAATCCATAAATGATGAACGTCGCTCTTGACGGTACATGATTCACAATATTATCTGTTCAGAATACATTCGTAGTAGCTGAATATGGCGCCTTGCTAGGTCGTAGCAAATGATGTAGCTGAAGGCTATGCTAAACTGTCGTCTCTGCAAATGAGAGCGTATGTAGTCAGTGAACCATCGCTAGCAAAGTCGGCTGTACAACTGGGACGAGTGCTAGGGAGTCTCTCTAGACCCGCCGTTTGCCGGCGCTCGGTCTGCAATCACTGATAGTGGCGACACGCGGGTCCGACGTAACCTAACGGACCGCGGCCGATTTAAAGGCTACCACCTAGCAAGTGTGGTGTCTGGCGGTGACACCACATATGTCGTACGTTTTACAGAAGTAAGATCAGTCGAGGCCAGAGATTAAAAAGATTTTATAGCATAGTTAATGAAACCAAATTGTTCATGATATCAAAAGCAAAACATGTGCCAGAACTTGACGATGCCACTGGTGGCTGATCTAGCCTGTTTGGTAGATTTGACTGTTCATTTAGGTGACTTAAACAAGTGTCTTCAAGGTAGTACAGTGTTTCAAACAATAAGCGCGTTCCAACTGAAACTGAAATTATCGCAAGCACATACAGTGTGTTACAAAAACGTACGGCCAAACTTTCAAGAAATATTCCTCACACACAAAGAAAGAAAATATGTTATGTGGACATGTGTCCGGAAACGCTTACTATCCATGTTAGAGCTCATTTTATTACTTCTCTTCAAATCACATTAATCATAGAATGGAAACACACAGCAACAGAACGTACCAGCGTGACTTCAAACACCTTGTTACACGAAATGTTCAAAATGTCCTCCGTTAGCGCGGATACATGCATCTACCCTCCGTCGCATGGAATCCCTGATGCGCTGATGCAGCCCTGGAGAATGGCGTATTGTATCACAGCCGTCCACAATACGAGCACGAAGAGTCTCTACATTTGGTATCGGGTTTGCGTAGACAAGAGCTTTCAAATGCCCCCACAAATGAAAGTCAAGAGGGTTGAGGTCAGGAGAGCGTGGAGGCCATGGAATTGGTCCGCCTCTACCAATCCATCGGTCACCGAATCTGTTGTTGAGAAGAGTACGAACACTTCGACTGAAATGTGCAGGAGCTCCATCGTGCATGAACCACATGTTGTGTCGTACTTGTAAAGCCACATGTTCTAGCAGCACAGGTAGAGTATCCCGTATGAAATCATGATAACGTGCTCCATTGAGCGTAGGTGGAAGAACATGGGGCCCAAGCAAGACATCACCAACAATGCCTGCCCAAACGTTCACAGAAAATCTGTGTTCAGGACGTGATTGCACATTTGCGTGCGGATTCTCGTCAGCCCACACATGTTGATTGTGAAAATTTACAATTTGATCACGTTGGAATGAAGCCTCATCCGTAAAGAGAACATTTGCACTGAAATGAGGATTGACACATTGTTGGATGAACCATTCGCAGAAGTGTACCCGTGGAGGCCAATCAGCTGCTGATAGTGCCTGCACACGCTGTACATGGTACGGAAACAACTGGCTCTCCCGTAGCACTCTCCATACAGTGACGTGGTCAACGTTACCTTGTACAGCAGCAACTTCTCTGACGCTGACATTAGGGTTATCGTCAACTGCACGAAGAATTGCCTCGTCCATTGCAGGTGTCCTCGTCGTTCTAGGTCTTCCCCAGTCGCGAGTCATAGGCTGGAATGTTCCGTGCTCCCTAAGACGCCGATCAATTGCTTCGAACGTCTTCCCGTCGGGACACCTTCGTTCTGGAAATCTGTCTCGATACAAACGTACCGCGCCACGGCTATTGCCCCGTGCTAATCCATACATCAAATGGGCATCTGCCAACTCCGCATTTGTAAACATTGCACTGACTGCAAAACCACTAACCTGTTGATGCTACGTACTGATGTGCTTGATGCTAGTACTGTAGGGCAATGAGTCGCATGTCAACACAAGCACCGAAGTCAACATCACCTTCCTCCAGTTGGGCCAACTGGCGGTGAATCGAGGAAGTAAAGTACATACTGACGAAACTAAAATGAGCTCTAACATGGAAATTAAGCGTTTACGGTGACATGTCCACATAACTTCTTTTCTTTATTTGTGTGTGCGGAATGTTTCCTGAAAGTTTGGCCGTACCTTTTTGTAACACCCTGTATAAATGCAAACAGCTTTTTTCATTTTAACACGTTGCCCAAACATCATCCTAAAGACCGGACGACATACGCAGCCATACTTTTCGATTTAATACAGGATTTTCGAAAAAATAATCAAAATTGTTGTATTAATGCGACACCTTTGATAAACAATATAGATACGTCGCCATAAGGTTTTCAGATGGAATGCATAGAGTTGCATTCTGACATCTTACTGAAAGAAAAATTTGATCACGTATTTTTATTGGGATTTCACAAATCATACCTGCCGAGAGGCAAATATACCTTGCTGCATAGTCATGTGTTATATATCATATCTTTGTTCGGAAACACGTACGCTTGTGAACACGAGTAAAGCACACAAAGAGTATAAATATGACAAAAATCTCAGGTGAACAGCTTTGTAACACACTGAGAATTGCAACCCCTTCAATCAAACCTGATACGGATATATTTTTTTCCCAGATTCACAGCCAAATTTGACATTAATACAATAATTTGTAATTACCTGCCGGCCGGAGTGGCCGTGCGGTTCTAGGCGCTACAGTCTGGAGCCGAGCGACCCCTACGGTCGCAGGTTCGAATCCTGCCTCGGGCATGGATGTGTGTGATGTCCTTAGGTTAGTTAGATTTAATTAGTTCTAAGTTCTAGGCGACTGATGACCTGAGACGTTAAGTCCCATAGTGCTCAGAGCCATTTGAACCATTTTGTAATTACCTATATATAAAATTATTAATGCATTCACGTACATAAAATGTCACATTAATTCCATCTTTCTTTTTCAGGGTAAAGAATCATAAATTAATAAATTCTAAATTACTTAAATGTGTTAGCTGTGTCCATCTGACCGTCACCGCCTTTTCATTTTTCTCAACATGGTTCAAATGGCTCTGAGCACTATGGGACTTAACATCTATGGTCATCAGTCCCCTAGAACTTAGAACTACTTAAACCTAACTAAACTAAGGACATCACACAACACCCAGTTTTCTCAACGGTTCTTGTTAGTGCTAAATATATTACGTGCAGGCCAAAAATGCTCGTCTTCTTATAATGTGGTCCGCGTAAGCTAAAAGATTGAACACCTCTGCCCTGTGCGGACGACTGCATGTGTGGTTGGTTGGAAATTTGATTAATTTAGATGACAAATGATCGATAAGAACAGCTGTCATTTATGTTTAAGAGTTATGGAATCACAGAGCACTTTCAATTTCTGTGAATATCAGTTTGCTGGGTTAAGCAATATAAGGCTTAACACCAGTTGGCATTACGATTGTGTGATGAGCACGAAAGAGCGGCAGGCAGACAGCACTTTCCACCACCGAACCCCAGCACGTCACACTCACACGGCAACGATCCAACGAGCAAAACATTTCAAGTTACTAATAACACTACCGCAGATAACGCATATGGACAGATTCTAGGTAAATTTCTGCACACTGTTCTACAATGCTAGAGGAGACAAGATGAGAAATCTTGCCGTCGATCATTGTCCTAATCTCTTTTTCAGTTCTACTCACCTTCAGATCTTCTACCTTCCGTTCTGTCGCTGCATACAGAACCTAAATAACCCATCTCTCCTCCTCTCGCTATTTCAGAGCAGTAGTCAAACATTAATCTTACAACAATATCATTCATATGCACGTCTATGAATTTTTCGTTTGGATTTAAGATCGCGGAGTAGAGTCTAAGGAAGTCCAGACACAGAACTAAGTCATCTGTCAAAAGGGGTACTATTAGAAAGTTGATTCTAAATTCTAGTGACTGGCACCTAAAAGACATTTCAGCTTTTTTATTTACTGTCATCCTTTTATAATTCACTGCTCGCCTGATTCTTGCGTTTTGCAAAGGCAATGCTGACTACTGCTTCCACAATCTTAAAACAGCTTCTCTCTCATTATAGAAGTGTGTCAGCCAGTGTCTAACATCCCTTGAAATTCTTTTTTCGTATTTGCACACACAAGCTACCGTCAATAACTTCCTTGTCCTGTCTCAAAAGGGATTCCCTTATGTCTTCCAAGTCTATATACAAAACAAAACATCGTGTCGTCTCAGAACTAAGAACGCCTAATTTCTGCCAATGTGACTCTCCATCACGTGGGACATTGTAACGTGGTTCTGCGACTCGAATGTTTGCCCTTCAATCTCCAGCTTCCTATATTCACGCCGGACCAGGCCGGTCAAAGCTTCTTCGCTCTTTTTACGTGTTCCACGGCGGACCTGAGTGTCACTGCGTATTTCGACCTCTTCGCTCATTATTACGTCTGGTTTAATATGACTGATGACCCCTTTGTGTCTCGCGGAACTAACGGGGAATGTTAAATTGATTTCTCTCTAGTGGTAACGGTGAGCATGATACTGATTTTCTATAGTAGCCTAATTCCTGCAACAGAGACTGAAAACCTCGAACGTTGCTCATATCCCCGCCAGAAGTCGTACTTTCTCTTTGTACTCCGTGAGACATCTTGGTCAAACAAATTCTGATTATCTTGGATATTACACTACTGGCCATTAAAATAGCTACACCACGAAGATGACGTGCTACAGACGCGAAATTTAACCGACAGGTAGAAGATGCTGTGATATGCAAATGATTAGGAGCATTCACACAAGGTTGAGGCAGGTGGCGACATGAGGAAAGTTTCTCATACACAAACAACAGTTGACCGGCGTTGTCTGGTGAAACGTTGTTGTGATGCCTCGTGTAAGGAGGAGAAATGCGTACCATCACGTTTCCGACGTTGATAAAGGTCGGATTGTAGCCTAGCGCGATTGCGGTGTATCGTATCGGGACGTTGCTGCTCGCGTTGGTCGAGATCCAACGACTGTTAGCAGAATATGGAATCGGTGGGTTCAGGAGGGTAATACGGAACGCCGTGCTGGATCCCAACGGCCTCGACTCACTAGCAGTTGAGATGACATGCATGTTATCCGTATGGCTGTAACGGATCGTGCAGCCACGTCTCGATCCCTGAGTCAACAGATGGGGACGTTTTCAAGACAACCCTCTGAACGAACAGTTCGACGACGTTTACAGCAGCATGGACTATCAGCTCGGAGACCATGGCTGAGGTTACCCTTGACGCTGCATCACAGACAGGAGCGCCTGCGATGGTGTACTCAACGACGAACCTGAGTGCACGAATGGCAAACCGTCAGTTTTTTGGATGAATCCAGGTTCTGTTTACAGCATCACGATGGTCGCATCCGTATTTGGCGACATCGCGGTGAACGCACATTGGAAGCGTGTATTCGTCATCGCCATACTGGCGTATCACCCGGTGTGATGGTATGGGATGCCATTGGTTATACGTGTCGGTCACCTCTTGTTCGCATTGACGGCACTTTGAACGGTGGACGTTACATTTCAGATGTGTTACGACCCGTGGCTCTACCCTTCATTTCATCCCTACGAAACCCTACATTTCAGCAGGATAATGCACGACCGCATATTGCAGGTCCTGTACGGGCCTTTCTGGATACATAAAATGTTCGACTGCTTCCCTGGCTAGCACATTCTCCAGATCTCCCACCAATTGAACACGTCTGGCCAATGGTGGCCGAGCAACTGGCTCGTCACAATACGCCAGACACTACTCTTGATGAACTGTGGTATCGTGCCGGCCGGAGTGGCCGAGCGGTTCTAGGCGCTACGCACTGGAACCGCGCGACCGCTGCGCTCACAGGTTCGAATCCTGCCTCGGGCATGGATGTCTGTGATGTCCTTAGGTTAGTTAGGTTTAAGTAGTTCTAAGTTCTAGGGGACCGATGACCTCAGAAGTTAAGTCCTATAGTGCTCAGAGCCTTTTGAACCATTAAAGCTAAAAACTTTGTACCCAACATTCTTTGTCCGTCAGAACAAAACACCACTAAAAGGCGGTATGTCAATGAATAAAAGCGCCGGATGGACGGTTTCCAATCCAGTATGTTGGATGGGGCGTAACTAAAACATTAGAGCTAAAAAAACTAGGGACTTTGTACCCAACTGCCGGCAGTTTTATTCATTGACATACCGCCTTTGAGCAAATTCTGGTTAATTAGGGTGGGTCGTATAGCGCGTCGAGGTACTGGTTTCGTTGCAGCATATCTTTACGATATAGCATCATGATATGCGTCAGTCATCAATATGCCATATTTGACTTGATCCTGACTATTTCTCGACCAATATTCAGCCAAAAAAACTGTCCAGAACTCTGTGCATGATTTAAGCTACTTCGCATCTCAGGTGCGCACACACGAAGTTCATCGTTAACGACGGACTCTATGTTAAGGAAAACGAGTTCTCAAATTGATCAATAAACATATGGGAGTATAAGCTGTGCGTCGGATCAGGGAACTGACTATACCTTTGAACCATCAGGAAATGTCTCCTATTTCCTTTGTCTTAAAATTCGTCAATCGATCCGTTTGTAGCGCCCCTGTCATGTATTTTGGACTCCGAATTCTCGCCTAACTCTCCGAGCTCATCAGGATGGCATCTTCTCTTCTTTATCAGAACGCACTACACCCTGCAAGTCCTGAAATTCCTTACCATGATCTCGTACGCTTGAGTGATGCAATTCATCTAGAGCTTCGCGATATCGCTTATTAACCAGATTCTCCTTAACACGAAGCAGAGACTGCACCTCCTCCATTTCTGCCACATCTACTGTACGAGTCTTGTCAGAATTATTCTCCTCACGAGTAGATAATTATCAAATTGCCACCGTAAGAGCTTCAGTTTGGCTGGAAACCTCGGGTACTTCACTACACGTCGGTTTAAGACCTGCTCATGTCTCGATAATTTCTGACAAATATCACATAATATTTCATTTTGATCCTTGTTGACTGCCTCCAGTACTTCCTATTCAATGGCCGGGTCAGTCGCAATGTTAATCGCACAGGTTCCGTCATTATGTTCGATAGCTCAAATTCGATTTTCTACATTTACAACTACCTTCGCACTGTCTTCCATAATTTCGTCTCGCCATCGATTTACTACACCTAGCCCAGATTTCAACTCCGGCTGAAGGTTTTCTATTATGCCTTTACTATCAGCTTTGAACACATCTAACCTCTGATTAATGCTAGTTGCCCGTTCTCCATTCTCTTGGAATTTTCATCTGTTTCTGGGAAGTGCCTTCCGTTCTTTTTTTATAAGTATCTTCCACTTGCAATTTTTTATCCTACACTAAGGCTAGAAAATTATTCAGATCAAACACCGGCACTGGACTTTGTGCCGCGCCTGACCTCGCCTCTTCCGCTGGTGTTTCTAAGAACTGGTCCATAATCTGTCCCTGGGCTCCGGATGGTAAACAGTTCTCTAGACCCTCGCCTGCTGCGTGTGTCTTTTGTGCTTCGTCTCTCTCCCTTAGGGATCTCCCTCACTACCTATAAGTGAGAGGTATTGTTGATTTCGTCTGCCTCCTGGTGGTATAAATCTTCGGCAATATTTGGGGCTTATCAGTGATAAAAACTCGCGACTTAGTAACAGCTGATTGTTCCTGTGCTGCAAGATCACATTAACAACCTCTCTCAGAAGATATCCCTCCTTTTTCAATTTTCATTTCTCATCAACAGTAAATGCGCTGGCCATACCGGTTTCTATCCAAAAATAAATCATCTAAGCCATGAATTTAAGGGAGAGAATTTTCGGTCTAAGCCTGTGCACGGCAATGCTAACTCGGTACAGCTTTATGGAGACGACCGCTTAATCATTAAATGTAATTTGTACCTTTCTCGTTTATAGACCGATTATGACGATAACGGGACTAGTAAAATGTTAATTTAAAAAGAAGCATTACAGACTGTGACATTTATTAACATTTCCACTGAACTGGACTACAGAATTATGGAAAAATTACTGTACATTATTGTTCCACCCGAATTCGTATCAGAGTAGAAGCTGCGGGGAGGACAGATCAGCTTGGGGTGGACTCTGTGCTATAAGAAAGTGAATACTACCCTTGAGTGGAATATTAGCCATGTAAGCACGAGGCATGCTCTGTTAAATGAATTGTAGTAACTGACAAAGGACACTGATGCTTTAGCAGGAAGTACTAAAAAGCATGTAAGATACAATCACAGAATGCCTAGCTAGAGCACCGCTACTAAAAGCTTTGGTAGATAATAGCAGGATGGACCATTCCGGGACCTCACTTTTCTGAAAGAGCTAACCGGACGCTCACGTGAGTTGAAAGAATGACTAAATTTACTCATTATTTTCATGATCTCCTGGAGAGCGAAGATGATATACCGAGGAAGACATTAATTATGAAGCAGCTCCGCGCGGCAGCAACCTCTGTTGTCTTCCATATGCCATCTGCTGCATCCAACAGAGATCTCATTTATGCATCTCCTTTCTTATACTCCGACCATCGAAATTACTCCCTATAAATTCTCACTGTTATCTGACTGTGTTCTGCATCAAAGTTATTCTTCTTAATCTCTATTACTCCCCAACACAATCTGAATGAACTTTAGACAATAGCACAGCTGCGCCTCCAGGAGCAACAAGAGTAGCAGCATGAGGAGCAAATGCAGAAACTGTTCAAAAAGCAAAATTGCTCCGTACTCATGCTGCATTGAGAGCAGGCCTGACGCAGCCAGAGAAACTTTCTTTCCCGCTGCCCCCGACGCCATTCGCCAGTTTCGACGAGGCTACGGGAAGGTGGTGTGAATTATCTCTGCCAGGTCTTGCTACACTGCCAAGTAAGTCGTATCGTCGATCCAGCTGATAAGGCTGTCTTGTTATTGTCCAGTAGCGTCGTCCAAAATGTGCCCCTGAGGCCCTAGCGCCCGCGATCACCCGACCAGCGCCCCGGGCGAATTCGTATGATAAATTACCAAATATGCAGCAACCAGTCGCAAAATCATGTTTTATTTATTCACTTTTGCAAATCGATTTCAACTGATTAACAGCCATCATCGGTGGTACAAATACAAGAATAAAAATAATTAATAACAATGACCAAATGAATAAATGTACATAAAGCAGCGTAAACCATTTAAAATGAACATACAAATTTACCTTTCAACCAATATGTGCCCTGAGTAGTAATGCTGTCTTAAACAGAGGTCAAACATAAAGTGATTCATCGAGAATTGACTATGACAACGAGAAACCAAAAGGGGGCGCTGCAAAGCAAACCCGCCCTCTATGCGAAAAGATACAGCTAAAATAAAAATGAACAGAAGATGAAAGAGGTATGACATACAAAGTGAGGTAAAATATAATGATAGAATACTAAAATATTTACATGAAAAGGATATATTGACAAAGATTTTGTCAACCACATAGTACAGTTATACACGCTAAAAAGCGATTGTACAAATTAGTAAAAAGGAACAAACGTAGATGAGTAGCACACCATCGAAAACATTTTTTATAAAAATTTTTAAAAATTTTTAAAATTATTTATCATATTCTTATCCAAAAGCAAAAGTTATTCATAATGACAAAACGTAAAACAGTGTTGGCATCCATCTAACGTACAGTTAATGACATTCAGGAAGATCGGACTTTTTTTCCAGCAGATGGCGCCATATTGCTGAATGCAATGATAAATAGATTGGTGATATGAATGATGTTATTGTGACTTAGTTTGCGTTGACACCCTTTAATTTGGCTTTTGCTGTCTTGTCGGCTGCACTAACAGACATATGGTGTAGTTTTTTTTTTCCTTTATTGTGATTTCATTCCCCTGCCCCATATGGGCAGGGTAGGGCTGTCAGCGGCACAATCCGCTACTCATCAGCCGAGTGACATGACAACTAAAACAAGAATAAAGTGTTAGATATATAAGGCGATAAAAAAGGGGAACATAAAACGGAATAAGGGGAGATAATGGAGGTAAAACTACACTGACATGGGGAAAAATTAAAAAGGTCGACATAAACTTAAAATACACAGTTGGCGATTCTTAAAACACAAAGAAGACACTGAAGGCACACGCACAGGTTAAAAGTCGGCCACAGTATTAGAACACTCCAGAACCACACATTTAAAACCCACTTGGAGCACACATGATGAAGAATAAAACTGCCAGGTGGGACCTGCCGAGGGAGAGGCCGGAGGGGATGGAAAAGGAGGGGAGAACAAATTACAGCAGGGGATGTGGTGGGGTGAAAAGAGTAGGAGTGTCAGCAGGTACACTAAGAGGCAGGAGACTGGTGGGGCAGGAGATGAAGAGGGAAAACAAGGCAGGAGGGAGTGCAGAGACACTGAAGGGGAGCACAAGAGAGGGAGGGAGGGGGAGTAGGAGGGGAAAGCCACTCAGGAGAAGGGAGGAGGAGGAGGAGAGGGAGCCCTGAGGAGGAGGCAGGAGGAAGATGGGATTAGAGTTGGAAGGAAAGGTAGATGTCAGGGCAAAGTTCATTATCCGGGAGGGGTAGATGGTGGAAGTTGCGTTGGGAAAGGAGGTGGAGGGTGTGGAGATGGAGAGAGGGTGGGACACAACGGTAAAGGCACGGCAACGGGCTGGGGATAAAGAGGAAGGGAGACACCAGGGGGTGAAGGGGATCAATGCAGCAGACAACATATAGCGTGCGGACGTGCTCAAGGAAAAGGAGAAGATGGGGAAAGGGAATGAGGTCATAGAGGAGGCACGTGGGGGACGGAAGGCGGATGCAGAAGGCGAGGCGGAGCACATGGCGTCCGAGGATTTGGAAGGATTTATAGAACCTGGGAGGGTCGGAAATCCAAGCCTCGCTGGCATAACAGAGGATGGCACGGACCAAGGATTTGTAGGTGTTAAGGATGGTGGAAAGATGCAGACCCCATGTCCAGCCGGACAGGAATTTCAGGAGGCGGAGTCTGTTGTGGGCTTTGTGTTGGATGCTAAGGAGATGGGGAGTCCAGGTGAGGTGGCAGTCGAGGGTGAGGCCAAGGTATTTGAGGGTAGGAGTGAGGTGGATTGGACAGCCATAAATAGTGAGATAGAAATCATAGAGACAGAAGGAGCGACTGGTACGGCCTATGATGATCGCCTGGGTCTTTGAGGAGTTGATATGGAGGAACCACTGGTTGCACCAAGTGGTGAATTGGTCAAGGTGTGTTTGGAGGGTACGTTGGGACCGTAGAACAGTAGAATAAAGGGCTAGGAAGGTGGTGTCATCAGCATACTGGAGAAGAAGAACAGGCGAGGGAGGTTTGGGCATATCAGTAGTGTACAGGAGATAGAGGAGAGGGTAAGGACAGAGCCTTGGGGCACGCCGGCAGAGGGATGGAAAGTATGGGAGTTGGAATTGTGGATAGTCACATAGGAGGGACGATGGGAGGGGTAGGAAGCAACAAGACAGACGAAGTTGATGGGGAGAGCATAGGTCTGGAGTTTGAAGAGGAGCCCAGGATGCTATACACGGTCATAGGCGTTCTGGAGGTCAAAGGAAACAAAGATATCGGAGCGACGGGAGTTGAGTTGGAGGGAAGGAAGATTGGTGAGGTTAAGGAGTTGGTCGTCAGCGGAGAAGGAAGACCGGAAGCCACATTGGGTAAGGGGAAGGATGTGGTGCTGGTTAAGGTGGCGGTGAATACAGTGAGAGAGGATGGTCTCGAAGACCTTACTGAACACGGAGGTGATGGTGTTTTTTTCTCAAAGGATGGGTCCCCTCCACACCCACACCAACGTAGTGACCATACCAAAAGTTCTACTGTCACCTCCGAATAACATGTTAGTTTTGAATCAGGAGTCACAGGGTGCGGGTTGTGATGTTATCCATGCGTCTGGGTAAGATTACTCATTAACATGGTCCATCAGGAGATAGAAAGTGGACGAAAGCGATCGAAGGGTAGCAGTTGTAAGGGCAGAGGAAAAAAAGTGCCAAGGCAAGCGCCAAGGGAAAAAAACCTCTGCGACAGTAGGACGGGTAGTAAGGGCAGTAGCGACTTGCTAGCTGCGACAGTGCATGCAAGGTGTGGTTATGTTAGTGCAAGGTATCGTGCATCGTTAGCTTTGCGGAAGCTCGTTGTGGGGCTTGCTGCAGTTGCTGCGTTCCTGTAACAGTTCAAGGTCGTCATACATTAGTGGGCGATCGGTCATACATCGGCACACAGTGGAGGCGTGTGTGGCTGGTTTGCGTACTGTGTACAGTACGGTTTCCCTGCGGTTTCCTGTTTTTCGGTGGGTCGAGCATCTGGGGTTACCAGTAGTAGCTGTGTTGCAGGGGCTCGCCAGTACTGTCGTGTTAGCGTGCTATGGACCATAGATGTTTAGTCCCTTGCCAATAGTGTCTTTGGTCTATTATGTTTCCATCTATGGTTGTGGTTGTAGTTAACCAGAGAAAGGATAAACGGGTTGCGCGAGAGTCTCGTGTTATTGCACAGTAGTGCGGAGAGTTTTTGGAATACCTGCAAGATGGTATCTAGCCGATACTCCCAGTGAAGGTTCGCGGTGCGTGTGTAGCGCGGAGCGTTACTTATGATTCTGAGTACTTTGTTCTGTATGAGCTGCAGACGGCGCAGGCGTTTGGGCGCAGCGTATCCCCAGACAGGGGCTGTGTACGTCATCAGGGGTCGAATAACTTTCATGTACATGGACCTAGACACCCTCCTATTCAGTGTGCTACGCCTGATATGCGTAGGGTAAAGTTGTTTGAGCCTCGCGTTTGCTTTGTTGGTCACGTGTTGAATGTGGTCCCCCCACAGAGTAGTTCCCGGTCCACCCAGACACCGAGATATTGACCTTCTCGCGGAAACGTATTGGGCGTGAATGTAGTGCTATTGGGTTGCAGTGCTGATGTTTGCGCAGTAGCTTCGGTCTTCTAGTGAACAGAACGGCTTCGCACTTGTCGACGTTCACTCTAACGCGCCATTTCACCAGCCAAGGCTCTGCCGCTCTGAGTGCAGTCTGTAGTCGTGAGTTAATGTTGACAGCTTCCAATCTTGCGCAAGGATGGCAGTGTCATCCGCGTAGATTGCCACCGTCGTGTTGTGTGTAGCTGGGAGGTCGTTAATGTAGAGGTTAAACAGTAAGGGCCCTTCCTTGGGGTACCTCTGCCTGGATACCACGTCGTGTCGATTGTTTGTCCTGCACGTCGGTGTTGAAACTCCTGTCTGTGATATATGAGTGTATGAGACGTACGAGCCCGTCGTTTGTAGTACAATGCCTGGTGAGTCGTTTTAGTATTACCTTCTCAACGATCTTGCTGAGCACGCTCAGCAGGCTGATGGGTCGGTAATTTTGTGGGAGGGAGTGGTCTTTCCCCGGCTTCCTGAACATCAGAACCTTGGCCGTCTTCGAAAAGGCGGGGAAGTGTTGGTGTTTAAGTATGGCATTCGTGATGTGTGTGAGGTAGTCTATTGCTTTGTCCGTGAACTCCTAGAGGACACGGTTTCGAATGCCATCGTGACCAGGGGCCTTCCTAGCGGTGGTATGCATGTTGGCCCATTTGATTTCAGCCGTACTAGCTTGTCGGATGATGTTGCGCGCTGGTTGGCCTAGGATGCGTGTGACCTCCTTGTCGGTCGCAAGAGTCTGAGGGTGTGAATGACGCTCCGAGTGTGAGGCCATCAGTTCCGCTTTTTCTTCCGCAGAATATGCTGGTCTGTCGGGCCCTTGTAGCCCGGATGTGTACAGTTTCTTCCTGGTGAAGTTTCGAGCCAGCTGCCACACGCCAGGTCGCGTGGTGTCCAGCCCTTCGAGTTTCTGGTCCCACTGTTGTGTTTTAAATGTTTTTATTTTGTCCCGGGTTATTCCCTGGAGCCTGTTCATGTGCTGTTTGAAGTGATGGCGCCTGGTACGCTGCCAATGTCTCCTGAGGCGGTTCCTCATTGAGATAAGGCCCAGGATCTCCTGAGGCAGGGCAGCACTGTGTTGTTGTGGGGTGCGGATCGGTATGGTGTCGTCTATTGCGTCTCGGACGGCGCTGGTGAGGCTTTCAACTGCCTCATCAATTTTGTGATTTTGGACATTATTCTCCTCGCTATCATTCTCGGTATTGGAAACAGCTGGGCAGTATAATAAGCCTTAGCAAGGATGCATGAGTTGATATACTGTGTCCTTTGAACTTGGTTCATATATCGAGTTAAATTCTCTACAATGGCTCCTTGCACTTTATCTGCTGCAACTTTCCAATTTAAAGCCGTCATTTTCATAGGACATGCTGTCAGGGTGATCCCAAGTGTTTTATGTTGTCGGACTATTTTTGCCCACTCGACGTTGATATTATCAAAACCTCTGAGATTTAACATCTTACTTTTTTTTCGTTTGCATTGGCTCCAGATGCTCTACAGTACGAATCAGTCACCGTTGCTAGCGTGGTTACCTCGTCATTATTCCTTATAATGACCCCTATATCGTCAGCATAGACTCTTATAACTGTTTTATTTCCTGATAATGTTAAGCCTTTTAATCTAGCATGGACATGTCGCAGGAAAGGTTCGAGCGAAATGGCGAAGAACGACATGGACAGAGGACTTCCTTGAGGAACACCTCGTTGTATTTGCATCGGCCTGGATTGTTGACAACTCACCGCTATTTTAGCATTTATTCCAGTTGCTATGTTCTTAATCAACTGTATGACCCTATCGTTGAAACCTATTTTCTTCAATGTCTGTAGAAGATATTCATGATTTACTACATCGAACGCTTTATAAAAATCTAAAAACAATAAAGCACACTTTATGTTTGTTACAGAAGTTATTGCAATGATATCCCTGAATTCCGCTAGATTTTGAAAAATGGTTCTGCCTTGCGCACAGTTCTGATGTTGACTAATAATTTTATCTGTAAGGCATGAAATTCTCTTGTTTATTAGTCTAGCTATTAATTTATAATCAGAATTCAGCACTGAAATTGGAGGAAAATTATTTAAATCTTTGTTTCCATTATTTTTTGGCACCAGAACAATTTTACTCTCCTTAAACTCGGCCGGAATCATTTTACCCTGAATAACCTCATTTACAATGTCCGTGATTTTTGCACCTACTATTGGCCAGTAACGGATGTAAAACTCTGTTGGCAGACCATCCGGTCCTGGGGATTTTTTTGGTGGTGAGGCGCACAGAGTCTCATACACGTCTTCTTCAATGACAACCTCGAGAAAATTTTCGTTGTCATCTTCTGTCAGCTGTGGGGCTAGGATGTCATGGAATTCTTCCAAGGAAGCATCTCTACTTTGATGTACAGAATATAGCTCGCAACAATAGCGATAAATCTCGTCCATGATATCCTGCTGGGTTCTGAGAATCGTACCGTGTTTTGTTCGAATTTCATCAATAAAAGTCCTTCTCCCGTTTTTCGTATGCTTCACTAAATGATATAGGGAAGTAGTTTCATCTTCTGACGCTGAATTTGCCTTCGATTTTATTTTCAACCCTTCCATTTGACTTCTCTTGATATTAAATAACTTGGCTTTGACTTTTTTGATGTCTGCTATCCGAAGTGAGGAACCTGCTGAGACTTGATATATAGATCTCTCAAAACGGAATAGTAATACTCTATAGTACATTTCATTTCCCTTGCGCTCTGGGCACTGTATTGAATAAGGACTTTCCTCAACTTTGGCTTTGCCATTTTAACCCACCAGTCAATAGCAGTGGCATATCTACTACGGGCTCGCAGGCATATTGCCCATGTTTCTTTAATCAGATCTTCTAAATCATGATTTACTAACAAGGAAGTGTTCAAATTCCACTGATTCTTGAATCGGCGAACCGGCTGTCTTGTTAGATTTATGCAAGCTAAGACACTTGAATGGTCTGAAAAGTACGTAGGAATGGTTTCTACTTTTGTCACGGAAGTTTCAAGACTTTTAGAAATATATAGTCTATCAATCCTGCTACGTGATATTGCCGTGACGTAAGTGAACTCAACAGTGGAGGGATATTTGATTTCCCATACATCCTTTAATTCTAAACCAGTAACTAGTTGTTTTAGTTCACTTGAGAAATTAAAATTAGGTAACTGATCTTTTCGATTTAAAACACAATTAAAATCACCTCCAAGTAATAACTGTCTTGGAGATTTCCTTAACAAGTATATCAGGTCATCTTTGAAGAAACGTGCCCTGTCAGCTCGATGAGAACTTCCTGAAGGGGCGTACAAGTTGATGATAGTCACATCATAGATATTTAGTCCTATTCCTCTTCCGGATTCCAGTCGTTCCACCTCGCTTACTGTAATCCCTTCCCTCACCAAAATAGCTGTTCCAACACTTGTTTCGGGAGACATATTTCTGTAACTGACAAAACCGGGAATTACCAAATCCGAAATTAGAACTTCTTGTAACAGGGCAATATCAGTCGCGGATTCGTACAAAAATTCCTTAACGGCCGATAATTTCAAACCGGTCGTGATTTTATTTATGTTTATAGTGGTGACAGACTTCAGCCCTCCTGCGCTCACGCTATCCTTGTTGTTGCTTATCTTACACATGGACTACTCCGTTTGTTTATTTTGCTTATTTTTTTCATAGTTCCACACAACTTCTTCCTGTTTTCTCGATTGGTCTGTGTTCAGTTTTTCAAGGCCTATCCACTGTGCCAACTTATAACTAAATCTGAGGGGGGTGCGTTGGGGAGGTTTCCTTGTTAGAAAATGTAGTCCATCAACAAAGGAGGTGGCTTACAAAACACTCGTTTGACCTATACTTGAGTATTGCTCATCAGTGTGGGATCCGTACCAGGTCGGGTTGACAGAGGAGATAGAGAAGATCCAAAGAAGAGCGGCACGTTTCGTCACAGGGTTATTTGGTAAGCGTGATAGCGTTACGGAGATTTTTAGCAAACTCAAGTGGCAGACTCTGCAAGAGAGGCGCTCTGCATCGCGGTGTAGCTTGCTGTCCAGGTTTCGAGAGGGTGCGTTTCTGGATGAGGTATCGAATATATTGCTTCCCCCTACTTATACCTCCCGAGGAGATCACGAATGTAAAATTAGAGAGATTCGAACGCGCACGGAGACTTTCCGGCAGTCGTTCTTCCCGCGAACCATACGCGACTGGAACAGGAAAGGGAGTTAATGACAGTGGCACGTAAAGTGCCCTCCGCCACACACCGTTGGGTGGCCTGCGGAGTATAAATGTTGATGTAGATGTAGATGTAGACGTAGACGTAGACCACAGTTGGCGCAACGGCGTATGTTTTGATGGATAAGTGTACAGGTGTTTGAATGCGTGTTTGCCAGCGCATCCGCGGCAACGGGGTGCCAGGCCGCAGCGAAGGGCCAAATGACCGAATCGCTGGCAGTTGTTGCATTGTTGGGGGACTTGTGGTGATTCGTATAGCTGTACCCTTACGTCCATCCGCAGAAGGCTCTTTATCTGCAGAAGGCCGCGGTGTCGGCCATCTCGACCAGGTAGTGTGGTAGACGATTGTAGGAGCGGAAGCCCGTCATCCAGTAAGCATTTTTACAGTCGAATCCCCGGAAACTGAGCGCCACTTGTACTGTGGTGTTCGTTCTTCAGGTGGTCTGTACGTATATTGCTCGTCCCCTTTTCTTTGAGGTGATTGTGTATTTTTTTTTCTTTATTGTCATTTTGAAATCTGTATGCAGGCAGGCCTGCAGCAGCATACTACGCCGCTCTTTGGCCGCAGAGAAACACAAAGATGCAATGAAGACAATTAGAGAAAAAAGATGGTGGACATATAAACGGAGACAAACACTTTTCAAGATACAAGGTGCCGTTCACGGGTGTAGAGTCCAAGATAAAATTGTTCAGACACTTGGACACAGACAGAAACGAAAATTGTCACACGTGAATGTAGGTGCACAAAACGAATAACACTGAACCACTTAAGTACAAAACGACGGCACACACAGAACACGAGGTGTTGATCTCCAGCGGGCGAATATTCACTAACCGTGTACGAGTCCGGGGACCTGCCAAGAGTGAAGGAGTGGGGGTGGGAGGGAGACGGGAGAGCAGATGCCATGGGCAGGTGATACAGGGGGAAGGGGGAAGGGAGGAAGGGGGAGGGGAAGCCCAGGGGAAGAGGGGTGAGGGAGGGGACGGGGGAAAAGGAAAAGGAAGGGAGGGAGGGTGCCTAAAGGAAAGGACACAGGAAGTACGGGGGGGGGGGGGGGGGGCAGGATCAAAGTTGATAAGAGGGGTAGATGGAGGGGAGGAGGACATCATCAGGGAGGGGGAGCTGGCGGAAGCCACCTTGGGAGAGGGTAAGGAGGGTGGAGAGATGGAGACCGGGTGGGTCGTGGGAATACAGGTGCGGCAGCAGGCGGGGGTGGGAGAGGATGGCTGAAACAAGCAAATGAGGAGGATCAAGTTTGCGGGAGGTGTACAGGATCCGTATCCTTTCAAGGAAAAGGAGGAGGAGGGGGAAGGGGATGAGATCGTACAGGATCCACGTGGGGGAGGGGAGACGGATGCGATAGGCGAAGCGGAGAGCATGGCGTTCAAGGATTTGGAGGGATTTATAATAGGAAGGGGGGGGCGGAGATCCAGGCTGGATGGGCATAACAAAGGATAGGGCGGATAAGGGATTTATAGGTGTGGAGGATGGTGGAGGGGTCCAGACCCCACACACGGCCGGAGAGGAGCTTGAGGAGACGGAGTCGGAGCGTGCCTTGGCTTGGATTGTCCGGAGATGGGGAGTCCAGGAGAGGCGACGGTCGAGGGTGACGCCAAGGTACTTAAGGGTGGGAGTGAGGGCGATAGGACGGCCATAGATGGTGAGATAGAAATCAACGAGGCGGAAGGAAGGGGTGGTTTTGCCTACAATGAGCGCCTGGGTTTTGGAGGGATTGACCTTGAGCAACCACTGGTTGCACCAAGCGGTGAAACGGTCAAGATGGGATTGGAGAAGGTGTTGGGAGCGCTGCAGGTTGGGGGCAAGGGCAAGGAAGGCGGTGTCATTGGCAAACTGGAGAAGGTGCACGGGGAGTGACGGCGGCGGCATGTCCGCCGTGTACAAAAGGTACAGAAGGGGGGAGAGGATGGAGCCTTGGGGCACACCGGCGGAGGGGAAAAAGGTGTAGGAATCTGTGTTATGGATGGTGACATAGGAAGGACGGTGGGAGAGAAAGGAGCCGATCAGACGGATGTAGTTAATGGGAAGGGCGAAGGTTTGGAGCTTCAGGAGGAGACTGGAATGCCATACGTGGTCATAAGCTCGTTCGAGGTCCAGGGAGAGGAAGATTGGGAATTAAGCTGGTCGGAAAGGAGATGAGTGAGGTGAAGGAGAAGGTCGTCGGAAGAGAAGGACGGCCGAAAGCCACACTGGGTAACGGGAAAGAGGCAGTGCTGGTGGAGATGCTGGTGGATGCGTCAGGTGAGGATAAATTCCAGGACCTTGCTGAAGACCGAGGTAAGGCTGATGGGACGGTAGGAGGAGACGGCGGACGGCAGTTTGCCAGGTTTAAGGAACATTAGGATACGGGAAGTTTTCCTCAGGTCGGGGTAGTAACCGGTGGACAGGACTACATTGTAGAGCCTGGCCAGGGTGGAGAGGAAAGAGACATGGAACTTCACAAAGGTGACGGTAGGTGACACGATTGTGACCAGGAGCGGTGTTGCGTTTCATGCGGAGTGTAGCAATGAGATCCTGTGTAGTGATAGGGGCATTGAGTACCGTGTGTGCAATGTTGTCCAAGTACTGGAAACCAGGAGCGAGGGGAGGGACAGAGGTGTCAGTTCGATCACGGACATCCGGGAAGAGGGAGTAATCGAACTGGGGATCATCGGGGATGGAAAAGACATCGGAGAGGTAAGAGGCAAAGTGATTGGCCTTACTAAGGGAGTCAGGGAAGGGGTGATCATCATGGAGAAGAGGATATTAGGGGGAGGGTTTAGTTCCTGTAAGGCGACAGAAGGCTGACCAGAACTTGGACGAGTTGATAGGTAGGGTAGCATTTAAACGGGTGCATGTCTGTCGCCAGTCCTGGCATTTCTTAGCCGCGAGCAAATTACGAATGTGTCGCTGGAGTTGCCGGTGGCATCGCAGTGTGTCCGGGTCACGCGTGGGGAGGAAGGCACGGTAGAGACAGCGGGATTCACGGAGGAGGACGGCTTGTGGGGGTAAGGTAGGACAGTGGGGGTGGATGGCGACATTAGGGACGTGGGCCTCCACGGCCTCAGACAAGGTCTGCTGGAGAAAGGAGGCGGCATGGGTTACATCGTCAGGGTGGTGGTAGGTGAAGGGGTGGCTATCGACCTGGGTGGAAAGGGTATCCCGGTAGGCATTCCAGTTGGCATGGGAATAGTCATGGATGTACTTAGGGGGAGGGTCATTACGAGGGTCAGGGCGGGGGCGACGACCGTCTGAAACGGTGAGGAGGACAAGGAGATGGTCGCTACCAATGGGCTCCAGGACATCCACCATTATGCGGCCAAGGAGGTTCGGGGAGGAATGAATAACATCGGGAGTGGAGTTGGATTCGGGACAGGTGTGCTGGGGGATGGGGATGAGGTCGCCTTGAAGGGAGGAGACGAACCGATGCCACCGCCGTAACTGGGCGGCGGAACGACTATGGATGTTGAGGTCGGCGGCGATCACGTAGGAGGATAAGGTACGGTCAATGTGGGAGAGGAAGTCGAAGGGAATAGGGGCGTTAGTGCGGACATAGATGGTGGCGCAGGTAACGATAAGGCCGGGGAAGAAGAGACTAAGGATCGGGTGTTTGGTGGGGCCGGGAAGGAGAGGTTGGAGTCGAACGGGGCTCTGGCGGTGGTGACCAATGGCAACTCCGCCACGAGCAATCGGGAGGGAATTATCGGAGCGGTGGGGGAGGTAGGGCGAAGTGTGGACGGTGTGGTGGGGTTGGAGGAAGGTTTCATTGAGGAGGAAGGCATTCAAGCGGTGGGTGGCAAGGGTGTTGTGGGGTGGCTGGTGGAAATTAATGTTGTTTAAAATGTAGAATTGTAATGTAGCAAAGGATGCATTTCCCTGCCGTTTAACCATATGTGGGGTGGCTGGTGGAATTAATTGTTTAAAATATTATTTATGCTGTCTTTTGCCGTTCTCAACACTGGCTCTCTAACTACAATATTGGCAACCAGAAAGTGATTAGCAAAACGTGAAGCCTGTAATTAGAATTCCTAGTGCCCACTTCATCTGAGAAATACACTTACAGCTACAGCTTAAAGCTCTGAGGAATTAGGAAATTGTCTGGGATTCACAATCAAAAACGATCGTGTAAAAACGTTCGCTATATTCTGAAAGTCACAGATGAAAAAAAAAAGAATCCACACAGTCTGACTGACAGAGCAGTTCAGAGTCTAATGCGCTGATGCAACTATAACTGTCCAAATTAAATGTTTAAGTGAATGCTCGCCATAATTTGATGATAATGTTCATCAAACGCCACCCTAAATAATGGTAGAATGTCTGTCCCGCGACAGCACGTGAAAATACGACATACGCAAACTGAAGCTAGATAATTAAAGTCATCCCAGAATTAACACTTCTCTCGAAAATGATTTCATGGTTACGAGTAACTTAATAAGGCATCCGAGGCTGTTTATAGCAATGATACCGACGCGACGCGACTCCCGACACAGATGGTGTGCTATCCAGCGTCTGGAGAGAACTGGGGCCTTTTTTCCTCGCGCAACATTCTTATAAAGCCGCGGTGCGGACGGCTAAGGGAACGCCTGATCAAATCGGCTGGGCTAGTAATGCACCTTTTTAAGTTACCGAATAAATCATAGCTTCTTTTGCTGATGGCCGATGAAGGTCTCAATTTAAATGTGCATTCAGCACACACGTAAGTAATCATAATAAAAGTTTGACGTGGCTAAGTCAAATATTTTGGGCGAGAGAATTAATTTCATTACACTACACGCAGTAGTCGAGCTCTGAACTTGCCCTTTGGAGATACGCTATCGCTATAGTTTTATAGTTATTGAGTTGAAACTTCTCACATCTTTATGATTATAGCGGATCTCCATTCTACTTAATTTTAAACATCCTATCCTTATTTATTAGCCTACTTAATCTATCTTGTTTCCTTAATTTTTAAGACAAAAACCAGAAAATCATGATTTTTACTAAAATCTTAATTTGTGAGATCCAGAAGACTGTTTCTATTAAATAATTATCAAAAAGGAATCTAAATATAAATTTTTAAGTCTCCAGCTCTTTTCTGTTGCGTCAATGATTTTTACAGAAAAACATCCAAATTTCGAAAATGGTTAAAGTTATTGAACTGATATTCAACACATACTGATTTAGTATTACTCCTAATATGCTAGAACCGTTTCAGGTTATTTACTTGATTTTTTAAAGTATTGCGCAACATTTATGACGTCAGAGTTAGTTACAGCGGACTGGCTGGCACACAATACAAAGACTGATGTGAATTTATTATGGCGTGAGTAGGCTGCTTCCCTACAGTGTGCAGGAAGAGGTTCTTGTTGGCGGGAATGGAGCGGATGTTGTTGAAAAGGATACAGTGCTATCGCGCCATGACAGGAAGTTAAACGAGGGTGTCAAGACGGGAGAAGGTGAAATGGGCCTGGTTGTTGGAGTAGGTGGCGTACATTTTGAGATGGAAAACGGAACGGGTAGCGAGGGAGATCTGTTGGATGGTGTGCGGGCGCTGAAAAGGATGAACATTCTGAAGGACGATGGTGAGGAATCTGATGATGTCCTCAGCGGTAGGGGGTGGGCGAAGGGAATTGCCGGGAGGGGTGGAGGCGTCCAGAGGGCGGACAGGAACAGTGACTTCAGGAGTGGTAGGAGGGGGTCAGGCCTTACATTTCTGGGAGTAGGTAGGATGAGGGAGGTTACAGGTATTACAGGAGGGGGGGGGGGACTGGAGATTGGGGCACTGCCGTAAAAAGTGGGCTTGCCTACAGTGCGGGCAGGTGGGGGCCTCATGGCACTCAGATGTCGTGTGTGCATTATACCGCAAGCACCTTTGGCAGTGGAGGGATTGAGGAGGGGATCGTGAGGGGTCAACTTTATAACGTTGGTTAAAAAGGAGGGCACCCTCCTTCAGGAGACGGTCTATGGAGGGGGCGTGCTCGGAAAAGACCCGCATAAGGCGGGTGGGGCCAGCAGCGTTGTGTATGCGACGAACTGCACGCACCTCCAGATGGGGATGTGCCTGAAGCTCCGCCAATACCTCCTCCTGCGTGATCGTCGGACTAAGCCGAGTGATCACGGCGGTGAGGGTCGGCGGGCGACGCGGGGGTTGGGGTTGGCGGGAGAGAGGCGGGGAAGGAGCAGGGGTGAGGGAGGTATTAGGGCCAAAGCGGTTGACAGGGATGCGGGAAAGGAGGTCTGTGTGGAGGGTAGGACTAGGGGAGGAGATGAGCACCGAATCACGGCGAGGAGCGAGGAGCGAGGAGGGAGATGGGGGCACCAGGAAAATTCTGGCGAAGGAAGAGGGTGAGGTTCCGGGCTTCAAGAAAGGAGGGATCAGGACGGGAGCGGAGGTAGCGGTAGGAGAAGGGGGTAGAGGAGGAGGGGGCAGAGACAGGCGGGGAGACATCCATGGCATCATGGGTGGGGGAAGGAGCATGAGGCGGAGCCTTTTTGGGAGTAGAGGAGGCAGGGGTGCCACTGGGGCGCTTGACGGCGATGGAGGAGGTGTGGGGGATGGGAGCGACTCGAAGGTGGTGGGGAGTGGCAGGTCCCAGTGCTGGAGGCGGCGCCGGAGATGGTGAGGGCGATGGCGAAGGCGACGGTGAAGACGATGACGATGAAGGCGAAGAGGAGAGTGGAGCGTGGGCCGTAGCCCTCCGGGCGACCACCCAAGCGGGGGCCGCAGAAATGGAAGGAGCAGAGGTAGGGATTGGAGGGAAGGGATCAGAGGAGGTGCGGGAGGGAGGAACTGGGGATGGGGCGACAAATAGTGAGGGAGATGGGAGAGTGAGGAGTGGGGGGATGGACTGAGGGGGGAGTGATGCGGCACACCACGTGATAGTGGTGGCGGTGGCGGAGGGGGACGTGTAAATGATGGCAGTGATGGTGGCAGTAGTGGCGGTGGTGGGGGTCGACATTACGAGAAGGGGAAAAGCACAGGACAGGACAAAGAAGGCGAGGAGAAACACAGAGTAGAAGGGATGGAGAAACTATGAAGGAGACTGGGGCCGAAGCCCCACTCTACTGTTGCTGGCGGGGGCGGCGACGCTGTTACTGCTGCTGCTGGACGCTGGCTGGGACCGCAGCTGGACGCTGGCTGGGACCGCTGCTGGCTGCTGGGAGGGACCGCTGCTGGACGCTGGCTGCTGGCAGGAACCGCTGCTGGCCGCTGGACGCTGCCTGCAGGCTGCTGGCTGCTGGCTGCTGGCTGCTGGCTGCTGGCAGGAACCGCTGCTGGCTGCTGGACGCTGGCTGGGACCGTTGCTGGACGCTGGCTGCAGGCTGCTGGCAGGAACCGCTGCTGGCTGCTGGCTGCTGGCTGCGACCGATGCTGGCTCGACTGCTGCACGTTGACGAGCCGGCGGGCACCTGTAACACCTATCGCTTCGATTGGTACCGTAACAGCACAATCGAAGGGCGGTATTCAAACGAATTACCGCCGGAGATGTGTGATTTTGTAGATTTATGTCTCATGATATACGGGCACACCGTAAGTGACCCTACGAGTTCTCAATTCATCCTATCGAGCCAGTGTTAATTTTCCCATGTATGAAGTGTGCTAGCACTTTATTTTTGCAGTTGGCCTTGTTTCGTTAATACGTTTGTTTCGTTCGTGCCCATAATTTTCTTACCTCAACTTAGTTTACATTACACGTGCTGTAACCTCCCCCATGTTTATCGACCTTATTGACAGTGAAAAATTAAACCGCGTGTACCTAATGGAAATTTGGGAAAGCAATCGTCACCGAAGTCAATCTGTCGGTAAAGAGGGAGGAAAGGGTTACATCTAAATGAAAGGAAAAATGCAAATGAAACTGGCGGAAATTAATTTTGAAAAGGGGTAAAGTTAATAAAGAAAGAAAATGTGCGGTCGTCACGTTAACAATTAATTGGCGCTAATTAGATATTTGAGATTTGGGGGAAATTACGGTCGCCAGTCCTAAGGACAATTACTATAGTAACTGAAAAAGAAAGGTTATTACACATATAATTAGCACTAGAAGCGTGGCAACTGAAGGTTGACACGTGTAGTGTGAAAACTGAAAGTTTGTCAGAAGTAATAAATTTCGCTACACTCTGACTTAATTTAGCAAAAGAATTAATAAAACCGGAAAATCGAAAGTTAATTTAGTGACTGAAGTTAATAGTGAGCTTTCTTTCTGAAGCACATCGAAATTCAGTAAAATACGGTTAGTCTTGGACTACCTCAACAATCATTTCAAAAGCTACTTGAATCTACGCAACTTAGAAATAAGAGATTTAACTTTGATCTTGAATTAAATGATTCTGAACAATTAACAATAGTAAAATTTAGTACGTACCAAGCTGAGCTGTAGTCACAGGTAAGCTAAAATACGGTAACAAAACTCGCGCTCTTAATTTGTGCTTGTGTAATCTAAATATTGTAGCCAGCTATGAATACCTTAACTGAACTTTGAAATAAAAGCAGTGAAATCGAATGATGCTGGCGTTTGAATTTCAACGACATTCGGGTTCATTCCGGAAAAGGAAGGGACCCTGCTTGGTAATGCAATTGGGACAATGAGCAACAAAGGTTCATGCTACGTTGCTGTAATTTTGTGATTTGAACAGTTTGAAAAGCTGAGGTCTGCCATACAGTTCTAAAACTTTACGTGCTTCCAGTCTTCCTTGTTGGTTGATTGAAGGTTTGAAGCCGTCGATCGAAGAGGTGGCGACAGTCACTCATTGTCGGCCGTCGCTGTTGCAGAAGCTGGATGTTGGCGCGCCTTTTTCTCGACACGGTCACCAGGCGAAACGGGCTCTTGATGTGCGCCAGCTAATGCTTCCCGTCCGCGACACCGTGTCAGAAACTATCATAGCAAGTCGAGCGCAATTACATGCTGCCCAACCCCGAAAGCGCGGCAACTCGCGGGAGCGTCACACAACACACCTGCTCCACTGCACTACCCCAGCCAGACTCCGCTCTGCCCGCGCTCCACGCGGCAGAGTTAACACTACCAAAGATCCTAAACACTTTGGTTCTCCACACGACCTATCGATGTATTCGTTTGATAGCATAGTTTTCCCTAGGCAAGACCGAGCGTAAAAATACAAATAATATTCACAAAGCAATCAATTATACATCGACATAAATGCATAAATATATAGATACAAATAGTAAAACAATTACATTATAAAGACACAGAAATGTCATATCTTGAGGTAACAAAACAAGGAAAAAAAATTACAGTACAATAGATGGAAATAGGATGATATGCATTTCCGGCGTTACAGTGCATTCAGCAACGTGGCGCCATCTGCCGAAAAAAAGTCCGATCTTCCAGAATGTCATTAACTGTACGCTAGATGGATGCCAACACCGTTTTACGTTTTGGCATTGTGATTAACTTTTGCTCTTGGATAAAAATATGATAAATAACTTACAAAAATTTATAAAAAAAATTTTCGATTTTGTGCTTCTCATCTATGTTTGTTCCTTTTTACTAATTTGTACAATCGCTTTTTGGCGTATATAACTGTACTATGTGGTTGACAAAATTTTTGTCAATACATCCATTTCATGTAAATATTTTAGTATTATATCATTATATTTTACCTCACTTTGTATGTCATACCTCTTTCTTCTTCTTCTCATTTTTATTTTAGCTGTATCTTTTCGCATAGAGGGCGGGTTTGCTTTGCAGCGCCCCCTTATGGTTTCTCGTTGTCATAGTCAATTCTCGATGTATCACTTTATGTTTGACCTCTGCTTAAGACAGTATTACTACTCAGGGCACATATTGGTTGAAAGGTAAATTTATATGTTCATTTTAAATGGTGTCTACATCTACATGATTACTCTGAAACTTACATCTAAGTGCTTGGCAGATGGTTCATCGAACCGCAATCATACTATCTCCCTACCATTCCACTCCCGAACAGCGCGCGGGAAAAACGAACACCTAAACCTTTCTGTTCGAGCTCTGATTTCTCTTATTTTATTTTGATGATCATTCCTACCTAAGTAGGTTGGGCTCAACAAAATATTTTCGCATTCGGAAGAGAAAGTTGGTGACTGAAATTTCGTAAATAGATCTCGCCGCGAAGAAAAACGTCTTTGCTTTAATGACTTCTATCCCAACTCGCGTATCATATCTGCCACACTCTCTCCCCTATTACGTGATAATACAAAACGAGCTGCCCTTTTTTGCACCCATTCGATGTCCTCGTCAATCCCACCTGGTAAGGATTCCACACCGCGCAGCAATATTCTAACAGAGGACGAACGAGTGTAGTGTAAGCTGTCTCTTTAGTGGACTTGTTGCATCTTCTAAGTGTCTTGCCAATGAAACGCAACCTTTGGCTCGCCTTCCCCACAATATTATCTATGCGGTCTTTCCAAGTTAAGTTGTTCGTAATTTTAACACCCAGGTACTTAGTTGAATTGACGGCCTTCAGAATTGTACTATTTATCGAGTAATCGAATGCCAACGGATTTCTTTTGGAACTCATGTGGATCACCTCACACTTTTCGTTATTTAGCGTCAACTGCCACCTGCCACACCATACAGCAATCTTTTCTAAATCGCTTTGCAACTGATACTGGTCTTCGGATGACCTTACTAGACGGTAAATTACAGCATCATCTGCGAACAATCTAAGAGAACTGCTCAGATTGTCACCCAGGTCATTTATATAGATCAGGAACAGCAGAGGTCACAGGACGCTTCCCTGGTGAACACCTGATATCACTTCAGTTTTACTCGATGATTTTGTTATATTGCTAGAGAAGGCCGAAATGCACGCTATAAGCTCACGCAGGATGGCGTGAGGTCTGAAACAGGATACGTAATGAATGCTATAAAGAAAAGTACGTAGCTGCTGGAATACTTAACTTTAATCCATCATTTGTATACATCGTTCTTGATGAGACATGCTTCATACGATAACTATCAATTGCTATGGCGCCTTGCTAGGTCGCAGCCATTGACTTAGCTGAAGGCTATTCTAACTATCTTCTCTGCAAATGAACGAGGCTTCGTCAGTGTTGCATCGCTAGCTAAGTCGTCCGTACAACTGGGGCGAGTGCTAGTACGTCTCTCTAGACCTGCCGTGTGGTGGCGCTCGGTCTGCAATCACTGACAGTGGCGCCACGCGGGTCCGACATGTACTAATGGACCGCGGCCGATTTAAAGCTACCACCTAGCAAGTGTGGTGTCTGGCGGTGACACCACAGATTTGCCGTCTATTACTACGAACTGCGACCTTCCTGACAGGAAATCACGAATCCAGTCGCACAACTGAGACGATACCCCATAGGCCCGCAGCTTGGTTAGAAGTCGCTTGTGAGGAACGGTGTCAAAAGCTTTCCGGAAATCTAGAAATACGGAATCAACTTGAGATCCCCTGTCGATAGCGGCCATTACTTCGTGCGAATAAAGAGCTAGCTGCGTTGCACAAGAACGCGTCTATATACATTTAATTGGTTTACGTTGCTTTATGTACATTTCTTCATTAGGTCCCTGCTATTAATTATTTTATTCTTGTATTTGCAGCACAGATGATCGCTGTTAATCAGTTGAAATCGATTTGCAAAAGTGAACAAATAAAACATGATTTTGCGACCGGTTCCTGCATATTTGGTAATTTAATGGTATACGGTCGCTGCACGACTTGGGAACTACATGGAGCCTACCATTCATAAATTCGTATGTTGTTGCAGTGGCCGAGCCGTGTCGGTTAGCTGACCGCGCGGTCCGCTCGCCGCGTCTCGCTAAGCCGCTGGACGCGCGCGTCGTACGGAAGAGAAACCGCTGCGGTCAAAAGCACTGGTACGACACAAAGCCGTAGGTTAACAGACGTAAGGGTACAGTGGGTCGAGATGGATAGTTAACACAGCAGACTAGAGAAGAAGGAGCGGCGCGTCCGCACTATTTAAACCCGAGTGGGAAATTAATCATGCCAAATGTACAGCATGTCATCGGAACCTCATTATTTAAAAAAAGCACTCGATTGAACAGCACTTTAATACCCGTCTCAAAGATCAGTTCGAAAATTTGTCGTAAGAGGAACGCCGGTCAAAGCTCGAAGAACTAAAAGAAAATTTCAAGCAGCATTAAAATGAAGTAAGTGTTTCCTATCGTATGACTCTTTATTATCTGTGCACATGTCCGCCCCCGGTGGCTGAATGGTTGGTATTTGGTCAAAAAAATGATGGCCTTCCTCCTTCGGGTGGGGCCGCAAGCAATAGAACCACGGATACTACTTCTCCCAGATAGGACATATTATCCCCGAACAAAGACAAACGCAGTGACCTGGATTCGAGGTTTGACTGTGCGTTATCTTTTCCGAGACGGCAGTAAGAATGTGCTCGACTTTTGGGCCTCACTACAAGATCATCACTCACAGCTTATGAGACATCCGAGATATCGACCATATTACGCAAATTTTTTAGGGAGTGCCTTGCTTGATCCCCCACCCAGTTGGGGTGTCCCGGGTAGGAGAATGTAATTATTGATTAACAGTATCAGAACAAGAAAGGACCAGGACAGTGGAGAGGATCCACAATCACACGTGAAGACGTACCCGACACCAACGAGAGGTATAACGGGATTAGCGAGGTCCGCGCCCAAAAGAGGAATGTAGACCCTTATTGTTTTGTACTGACAGAAGCAGGAATTTTTTTTTTTTTTACTATTATGTAACAAAAAAAGTTCACGTATTTACGTTTCCCAGAAATATTTTATTTTATCAAAGTCGTCTTCGTATATATTAAAAAAAATGCTAGAAGCAGTTTATGTTTGTTATTGCTACACCGGACTGCAAACAAAAAAAAAAGTCCACTTATTTACGTTTCCCAGAAATATTTTATTTTCTAAAGGTCATCGTCTTATATAAAAAAATGCTAGCAGCAGTTTATGTTTGCTATTGTGCAAAAAAAAAAAAAAAGTTGGTAGAGCACTTGCCCGCGATAGGCAAAGGTCAAAAAAAAAAATGGTCAGCGTGACGGATTGTGGATCCTCTGGGCCCGGGTTCGATTCCCTGCTGGGTCGTGGAATTTTTTTCCGCCCAGGCACTGGCTGTTGTGTTGTCCTCCTCATCATACTCATCATCGACTGCAGGTCGCCGAAGTGGCGTCAATTTGAAAGACCGGCACCCGGCGAACGGTCTGCCCGACGGGGGGCCCTAGCCACACGATTAAATAAATAAGTTTATGAAGATGATAAATAAAACTATATTTTATAATCTGATATGCCACTTAGCAATGTGCCAGTTATGGAATATCAGATTGTAAGCAACAAGGAACATTTCTTTTCGGGTAATTTTTATATTTGGGTTGCATTAAATTGCGTCGCACAGACATAAGAAAAAAAGTTTCAGGTGTGTTATTTTTTGCCACTTTCTGGAAAGGAATCACAAACGCTCTCTCGAACAGCAAAGTGTCATTAAGCGTCATTGCTTGTTTTTGTGTATTTGTGTTTTGATGGATTGGAAAATATACGTTGTAGTTTGATCTATGTTTTCAATTAATTAAAACTCAAATATTCCCATGGATAAAAATGTATTTTGCGACCACATTTCGCTGGCCTTGCTAGGGTCTATGACCGCTTTTCAGAGGAACTGGGGGAAAACGCATCTAAAACCATTTTTTTGTTACTTTTTTATTTGGGTTTCAATTAATGAAACAATTAATTGTTAAAATGATAAAAGTCTTTTAACAACAGGATTGAACAAAATTAACTGTAGGTTTTTTTTTTTTTTTTGCCGTGGTAGGAGCAGGAAACAGGTGCGCAAAGTTTGCGCGCAAGCTACAAATGCTCGCTGAGAACTGTGAAAGCAGGGAAACCCTTTGCGGCTGCGAATCCCATCAAGGATTGTCTGGTAGACTCGGCAACTTGTACTTGTCCAGCAGACCTCGCGGAAAAATTTGACAAAATAGATTTTTCGCCGTAAACTGTTGCTCGCCGAGTCGAAGATATTGCCTCAGATATGAAGCAGCAAGCAGAGAACGACAAACTTCGTTTCATTTTCTACCGCTCTTTACGAGTCCACGGACGTGTCATATTCATTGGGATGCCGACGACAATCTGCGTGTCACCGAAGAATTTCTCGACCTTATACCATTAAAAGACACAACCACGGGTTTGGATATTTTTCTAACCGTGGAAAACGTGTTCGAGTCAAAGGGTTTAAAATGGGAACGCCTGACCAGTGTAACAACGGATGTAGCCCCAGCGCTATGCGAGATACGTACTGGATTCCTGGGTTACGTCAAGTCAAAAATGGCTGAAGTTGGCTGTTCCTTATTCGTGGCAGTCCATTTCCTGATACATTAGGAAGCACTTTGGCGCCAGTTTGTCAACATAAAAAATGTTATGGAGACAGTTGTTCGAACGGGTAATTATCTTCGCTCGCAAGGACCCACACATCGCCAATTTAAGGAATTTCTGGCTGATATCGAAGCGGAATTCCCGGACATCCCTTACCATGCCGAAGTAAGATGGATGAGCAGAGGAAAGGTGCTTCATCGGTTTTTCTCCCTGAGGGACGAAATCGATAACTTCTTGGAAATGAAAGGACGTCCAGAAGAATTACTTCGTGGTCCTAAGTGGGTGGGGAATTTGGCGTTTTTGAGTGACCTAACTGGTCATTTAATGCTTTGAACATTTCACTCCAAGGCGAAAAACACTCTGTTGATGATTTAGTGCAGACGATTCAAGCATTTCGAAAAAAAAAATATTTTGTGGGAAAAACAGTTGCTCGAGGAGAATTGTGGAAACTTCCCTGCATCAGATCTACATCTACATTTATACTCCGCAAGCCACCCAACGGTGTGTGGCGGAAGGCACTTTACGTGCCACTGTCATTACCTCCCTTTCCTGTTCCAGTCGCGTATGGTTCGCGGGAAGAATGACTGCTGGAAAGCCTCCGTGCGTGCTCGAATCTCTCTAATTTTACATTCGTGATCTCCTCGGGAGGAATAAGTTGGGGGAAGCAATATATTCGATACCTCATCCAGAAACGCACCCTCTCGAAACCTGGCCAGCAAGCTACGCCGCGATGCAGAGCGCCTCTCTTGCAGAGTCTGCCACTTGAGTTTGCTAAACATCTCCGTAACGTTATCACGCTTACCAAATAACCCTGTGACGAAACGCTCCGCTCTTCTTTGGATCTCCTCCGTCAACCCGACCTGGTACGGATTCCACACTGGTGAGCAATACTCAAGTATAGATCGAACGAATGTTTTGTAGGCCACCTCCTTTGTTGATGGACAACATTTTCTAAGGACTCTCCCAATGAATCTCAACCTGGCACCCGCCTTACCAACAATTAATTTTATATGATCATTCCACTTCAAATCGTTCCGTACGCATACTCCCAGACATTTTACAGAAGTAACTGCTACCAGTGTTTGTTCCGCTATCACATAATCATAAAATAAAGGATCCTTCTTTCTCTGTATTCGCAATACATTACATTTGTCTATGTTAAGGGTCAGTAGGTACTCCCTGCACCAAGTGACTATCCGCTGCAGATCTTCCTGCATTTCGATGCAATTTTCTAACGCTGCAACTTCTCTGTATACTACAGTATCATCCGCGAAAAGCCGCATGGAACTTCCGACACGTTAAAGAAGATGTGGATTTTTCAGAATATGGTAAAATCATTTGCGAATTACAAGAAGAGATTGAAAATAGATTTTTAGAAATAAGTGAGCTTCAGCCGGCGTTAGATGTATTTGTTCGCCCGTTTTCCCTTCTGGCAGAGGACGTTTCACAAGTGTTTCAACTAGAACTGGTTGACCTGCAGTGCGATATCCGCCTGAAGGACCGCTTTCTTATGTGTAAAACTTTGGATGACTTTTACAGCAATTTTCCACGAGAGAAGTATCCTCTTTTGCACAAGCACGCGGCCAAAGTTCTCTCAATGTTTCGTCCAACGTATATTTGTGAGCGTTTTTTCTCCCTTTTAAAGCTTGCTAAAACTAGGAACCGTTCACTACTTAGCGAAAAAATATTGACGAATTCTTTGAGGTTAGCAGTCTCCCGGAATATTGTACCAAACCTAGACAAAATCATTTCCTCGAAAAACAAAAAACGTGTAAAATGTTAATTTTCTTTCACACTGTTGATTGTAAGGATTAAAGGTCTTTATTACTTTAATTATAGTTTTTTAACAAATTTTCAAACTTGGTCAATTAAAATTATTGCGTACAAAGCAGCAAACTAAGGATCCGATGCCTAAACTCTGCAAAGGGATACAAAAAGCTGTAGCACGAAGCACAACAAAAAATATTTACTTGTAACTACCAACAGTGAGAATGAGACTCTATGGACCTTACGTAAAATTATTTCTAAAATAGAATAATTATGACACTAGTTCATTTAAGAAATTCATATATCTTTCAGAAGACGCCTACTGTACTTATGACGAGTGTGCATGTGCAATGCTAATAGTATCAAACGCTGTTCTTCGATTCCTGTATCGCATACTGTTTTCTAAAGCTTTCCGTAGTAATTCTGACACACGAATACAAATTGTTACCTAAACAGTAAATAGTTTGCTTGTTTTAAGCTCATCGACCACTATTACAGAGCTGCGGTTCCTCTGTTATTTTATTTACGTTGGATCTGACCGCGGGACAGTACAGCACAGAGCAGTGCTGTGTGGTCTCACTCGCTCCGCAACTTTCTCTCTCGCTCCTATGCCGACAGTAGCGACACAGTCGCGTCCAGGCGCCGAACTACACTGCCTTGCGCTCGCGGAGCGCGCCGCAACCGCCGGGCGCAATTCTTGCATGGGCCTGGTTTATCCGAAATCGTTCAGAATTTGAAGCTCTCTACCGACCCTGAGAAACGTACCTTTGATGAACTTTGTCAAGCGCTCACGCAGTATTTAGGTCATCAAACCCATGTGATGGCAGCACGGTTGCAGTTTAACAACCACTACAATCACCCCTGCAGTCGTATGCGGCGTAGATCGCCAACCTGCAGGGTCTCTCGCGCATGTATAGTTTTCAGGGTATCAAATGTACTAAAATACCTCATATGCAGACTCATTAACTAGGACGAGATCGCCGGTTAACGCCCGACGCAGATGTTCTAACTAGGGCATTTACCTTGCTGACACTTCTTTAGCTAAAGTCGCTAAGACTGCTAGATCACATGAACTTTAGGCAGCGGCAAAGGAGGTACTATCTGACAACCGGCTGGTAAAAAGTGGAAATGAGCGTTTGGCGTCATTGGCCGGGAGGCACCTTGCGGGGCAGGTCCGGCCGCTTTGTTGCAGGCCTAATTACATTCGACGCCGCATTGGGCGACCTGCGCGCTGGATCGGGATGAAATGATGATGAACACAGCACAACACCCAGTGCCTGAGCGGAGAAAATCCCCGACCCAGCCAGGAATCGAACACGGGCCCGTAGGACGGCAATCCGTCACGCTGACCACTCAGCTATCTCTTTTTTTTTCCTTTTTTTCCATTTTGTTCGATATGGGTCGTTGCGTTTGGTCTGGGCGGACGTCACAAGGCATCCGTTCAAGTTGATCGTTGATTCCTTGACTCAGTTTTTTTTTTTTTTTACAGAGAGCACGCAGCCCTCTGACCTTTTTTTCTTACAGAGAGCACGCAGCCCTCTGACCGAACACGCTGAGCTACCGTGCCGGCACGGCAGGTCAAGAGATTGGTGGCAAAGTTAGACGCATACTCTGAGCTCCCATAGCTCTCTGAACTGCTCTCTAGAGCTATCTGACTTCTCGCTAGCGAAAAAGGCAGCTCCATTCCCGCGTTTTTCGCAGCCCTAACTGACCAAACGCCTGTCATGTTTTTCTGCGTGATGGTCTAGATCAATCACACCTCGAGCAGAGCGCGAAGGAATACATCCTTTCGGCGCTCTTATGCCGAAAGAAAGATACCACATGCTTCGAGAAGCTTCTCCCGAGAAATATGAAGAGCCAGTGAAACGCCTCACATAAAAATTTGGTGGGAAGAGCCAGTTCTCCAGCTGCGCCCGCGGTACGAGTCACGTAGGCGACACAAGAATGTGCCCTCCACTTTTTAGCGTGCCCACACTGCGATTTTGGCACGAAAGCTACCGGAAACTCCAACAAGCCAGAGCAGAAATACGTTCCAACACCCAGCTAAACTCATATTCTCATGCAATGCACTGAACAGGCACAGAATAGAAACTGCTGATCAGAAAGGGCACTTGAAGTAAAATATAATGCATTTTACGCAGACACTTCCTTTGGGAATCGGTATTATCCCATAGAATTAAAACAAGAAAACATTAATACTATTCCTAGTTAAGTTAATGGGTTCTAAAAGCAATGAAAGAGGTACAAAAATCACTGCATATCTTTCAACGTAACAAAGAAATATTCTGAATCAACCACTCCAAACATCGTTGATAAGTACCAGGTGCTAACGAGATTACAAAACTCAAGAGATTAAACTGGTTAAGCCCAGAGTGGGTACTGGGTACTAAGAAACTCGAACAAGTGGCGTCCAGCTGAAACTGTCGGTATGCATCGCACAAGTCGATGCGCCAGAAATACTTGCCTCCAGACAATTTCGCCAACGACTCCAGCGACCTTGGTATGGGGTAGAAGTCCGCGATTTGTTACACATTGATCAAAAATCAAATGGCTCCAAGCTCTACGGGACTTAACATCTGAGGTCATCAGTCCCCTAGACTTAGAACTACTTAAACGTAACTAACCTAAGGACATCACACACAGCCATGCCCGAGGCAGGATTCCAACCAGCGAACGTAGCAGCAGCGCGATTTCGGACTAAAGCGCCTAGAAGCGCTCGGCCACAGTGGCCGGCCGTTACACATATATCGTCTGTTTAAAATCGCCGCAAAGGTGCATGACTTTGGTTTATACATCACCATCAAAGAGATGGCTCATTGACTCGATGAAACAGGGAAAACGACGCCGAGGTCCCGCCAAATGCTGCAACTCGACCTTCAGCTTATCATGCAAGGCGAATTGAATGGTGTGGGGACGACTAAATACAGCTAGCGCAGACAACTTAAAGGAGATGTGTGCCTCAAAATTTTTCTGCCTGCCCCAGGGTAAATGTACTTTGTCATCTATCCGAAAGACAAAAACAGAAAAGACTTCTAACCCAAAAAATATTTTGAACCAACGGTGAGTTTACCACTAACAACGGAAATAGCCGTGCCACATTCTTATAACGTGCAGAGACGGAGAACTGACCACTCAAAGGAATAGTTGGTTCAAATGGCTCTGAGCACTATGGGACTCAACTGCTGAGGTCATTAGTCCCCTAGAACTTAGAACTAGTTAAACCTAACTAACCTAAGGACATCACAAACATCCATGCCCGAGGCAGGATTCGAACCTGCGACCGTAGCGGTCTTGCGGTTCCAGACTGCAGCGCCTTTAACCGCACGGCCACTTCGGCCGGCTTCAAAGGAATAGTGTTTACTGTAAGACACAGCTGGACGACGTGGCCGTTGCAACACAGGGATGTCCAACAGCCGGTATATATCTAAGTTAATTAGGCTGACCGACGCTCCCGTGTCCACCTATCCCGACCCACCATCAGCGACAGCAGAATTCGTTGGGGCGGTGCTTGCAGGGCGTCAAGAGACAGCCTCTGAGTGCAGGGAAAACCCTGGGGCTTCCGACGACCACTTCACGTCTCATAGACTGCAACAAACTGTTGCCAAATGGCCTGTTTTGAGGGAAGTGGCACACATGACCTCTAGGTGCGGGCAGTCCTGTCCAACACGCACCAAATGACAGTCGGGGCACGAACATCAGACTGCACATTGAGAGGAAGGAGAGTGACACAAAGAATCCGAAAAACGGTGCGAGCGGGTATGACGATGCTTCTAATGACGCATACCTGCCGAGCCTGACATGGGCGGAGATGGGCAGCGTCGTGATGTCGCTGCACTCGAATCTTTAATGGTTAATCAGCACCGTGACTCAGAGTAAGACAAGGCCACCTGGTTCACACCATGGGGCGGGGGGGCTGTGTACCACGCTGTATAACTGTGCCACCTGCCGATTGTCGGAAAGTACGTCCCTCGCCGTTGCCTAAAACTCAAGTAACTCAGCAGTCTTAACGACTGCGGCTAAAGGAGTGTCAGCAAGGTCAGTGCCCTCGTTTGCACATTATCGTCGGGTGTTAACCGACGATCACGTCCTAAATACTGAGTCCGCATATCAGGTAGTGCATTTGGGACATCCAGAATCATATATCTGGCGGAGGGACCTTTCCGGTTTGCAATCCACGCCGCATACAACTGCAGGGGTGCTTGTGGTGATGGTTAAACTGTAACCGTGCCGCCATCACATGTGTTTGAGGACCTAAATACTCCATAAGCAACCATTCTTATTAGCTGCGTCGCGATACGTCTTACCTGGCAGTGTAGCAAGAACTGACACAGATAATTTTCCCCATCTTTCCGCAGCCTCGTCGAATCTGGCGAATGACGTCGGGGGTGGAGGCGGAGAAAGTTTCTCTGGCGGTGTCAGGCCCACTGTCAGCGCAGCATGAGTACGGAGCAATTCTGCCTTCTGACTGAACAGTTGCTACGTTTACTCCTGCGGCTATTGTTCTTGCTGCTCCTGGAGGCGCAGCGGCTCCTTCCAGCACTCCAAAAATGCCGGGTCTACGGTGGCAACAGTTCAGCACTATGAAAAAAAAGAAGAACGTTATACGTGTAGGTAAATATCGGTGCGGGCATGACAATACTGTGGAATCGTCACTGCTGGCATGCATGTAACTATGCTAACCGACGGTGCCTCGACTAGAAGGCGGAGAGCTGAATCCTGGACGTGTGAGTTAACCTATGGCGAAGCAGAGTATCAGATCACCGAGTAGAGAACGAGCACGAAGGGAAACGCAACGTACGATCAGCACGAACGACTAACAATGGAGCACATGGAATAGAGTTACTTATTATTCTGAATTAAGAAAATACACATATGTGAAACGGTAAACTAAGAAACAAAAAAATTAATTTAAAATGTAAAATAACAATTTAAAGCACAAAACAAATACAAGAAAAATTATTAATTGGAATAGTAATGAATGTTTAGATATTTTAATTAAGTATGTTGAAAATACTCCACCAGCACATTGTGTACAGCTTACTTACTAAAAATGCTGTTTCAGAAACCAGCTTTAATACACAGGGATGTAAGTGGCATGAAAGCTGCTTTAATTTATGTCGTAATAAAAGTTTTCATTTTTCAAACATAATTAATGGTGGTGGGGCATTTTTTCAGTATTTTAAATTATTACGAGAACTGATTATACAGTGGTCAGGAATATTAGTTACATATCAGCTTTTATGTGAAAAACTTTTTATGTATCATCGTTTCGAAGATATTCCCCCTAAAGATAAAAGGCCAAATTGCCTTTCGGGGTGTGTTTTACCGCTTAAAAATGAAATTGGGCACAAACGAAAAAATGCGTATTGCACTACACACTCGTCAAGATTCACCAAGATCGTTTAATGACACTTCAGAATGTTCCCTTGTCAGAAACACATCACAAATCAAAGGATGTTATTCACCAAGACGAATCAAGAAGGACGAACATTCAACTTGCAGAGATGTAAATTGTTTCAGATGGCCGGCCGGTGTGATCGAGCGGTTCCAGGCGCTTCAGTTCAAATGGTTCAAATGGCTCTGAGCACTATGGGACTCAACTGCTGTGGTCATAAGTCCCCTAGAACTTAGAACTACTTAAACCTAACTAACCTAAGGACATCACACACATCCATGCCCGAGGCAGGATTCGAACCTGCGACCGTAGCGGTCGTGCGGTTCCAGACTGTAGCGCCTTTAACCGCTCGGCCACTCCGGCCGGCCCAGGCGCTTCAGTCTGGGACAGCGCGACCGCTACGGTCGCTGGTCCGAATCCTGCCTCGGGCATGGATGTGTGTGATGTCCTTAGGTTAGTTAGGTTTAAGCAGTGTTAAGTTCTAGGGGACTGATGACCTCAGGTGTTAAGTCCCATAGTGCTCAGAGCCATTTTTTTGTTTCAGATGAACATCGAATATTTAGGTCACATTCTTACCAAAAACATCACTTTTCTGTAAATGATACGCTACGGCAGCCCCAAAACATTAATTTGCTCCAACAGTTTTTGGTGGAAAGTCAATTATTACGGGAAGTTCATTCCACACAAGACAGAAATCACATACGTATCAAATAAATCGCTGAGAAAGGGTATCCTTTCCGAGTGGACAACAAGATGCGACAGAGCATTTGACATACTAAAGATTACATTGAGGTCGTCGCCATGCCTGATAACGTTTCGCAATACAGTTTCAGATCTGCATTAACTAACAGAACTCCGGGCTCGTCATATCAACCAAATTAGCAAGCCTTCAAAACTTTAACATTCGCACAACGAAACTAATCGGAAATCGAAAAGAAGCCAAGCGTGTTGTTAAATTTTCCATGTTTTCTTATGCGGGAGCAAATTTTCAATCTGGAGAGCAGACACCATTAGCGCTCTTCAACCCACACTGACAGCTTCCAGAAAAGCAGAACAAGGCTACACAAGTGGGCCCTATTTCGAAACACATACCGTTATGAGATCCATTACAAGCCAACACCGCAACAATCCAATGCCGACGGGGTGGTATCACTTCATCTGTGTACAGATATGCCTTTCAAGACGACCAAAGTATTGAGCTTTTAAATAGATACGCAAGTACAAAGAAGATCGGAAAATTTTACATGTACAAATGGTTCAAATGGCTCTTAAGTACTATGGGACTTAACACCTGAGGTCATCAGTCCCCTAGACTTAGAACTACTTAAACCTAATTAACCTAAGGGCATCACACTCAGCCATGCCCGAGGCAGGATTAGAACCTGCGACCGTAGCAGTCGCGCTGTTCCGGACTGGAGCGCCTAGAACCGCTTTCATATACAGCGGAACACAATGCTGTGAACACAAAACGAAATAATGTTTTACCAAGTAGTGAGCTACACAAAGAAGAATTGTCCCGAGTGTCTATAAGCCATAATAAGAGACATCAGAGATTATTTCTTTCTTCAGCACAGGCTTGTGACAGTGAAACGAGCAATGCTCCTTAGTAGCTACACAGACGAATATTTTGTGACAGTTCCCCAGATCGTCCTCTAACTATTATGCTTCATTCAGTGAAAAAGAAGTTTGTCTGATTAATTTCCAATGGTGAAGTGTTGTGGCTCACAAGGCAAGCAGTGCTGTGTCGTCTATAGGCTGACAAAATAAGGAAATGTTTCAGGGAGCCCCACCGATGGTAGAGATGGTGCGGAGGCCGATTTGAGACGTTAAAGACAATTGTCTTGGATATTAAAATGGAAATTGAAAAGTAAATTAGACAACTACCTTAAAGATATGTAAATTGTCTGTATGTAAAAAAGAACAACAATCACTAAAGCAAAATCAATTGAGAAAGGATATGTGACGCTACGGAGAAGTTGCTGAGATGTGAAGTAGCTGTAGTGGATGGGGGATGCGTGGGGTGGGATCGCGAGTGCGAGCGTGTTGACATCGTGGTACGAAATTTTTTAGCAGTAGAAACGATGTACGTGTCGTGGGGGGGGGGGGGGTTGTTTGGGGGGAAGAGACCAAACAGCGAGGAGCCGTCCCAGCATTTGCCTGGAGCGATTTAGGGAAATCACGGAAAACCTAAATCAGGATGGCCGGACGCGGGAGTATGTGTCGTGATTCGAGCGTTGAGTACAGAAGTGCAATTGTGTGCACTTTCGAAAACAGATTTTGGGCTTGTACATTACATGGAATGATCGCAGTAAGATTAGTGTTTACACTCAACCTGCGCAGCACTGTGAACTAACTGGTGGCAGCAGGGTGGAAGCTGTAATAGGGTAAGGAATGCAGTGAGAACTACGCGCGGTTGGCTTCAGCACCTCGTTAAGTAGGTATTGTCTTATACAGTGTGGTCAGAAAAGGTGTCATGCAAACTGTCCCCTATAAAATCTGCATCCAGTATAGGTCAAGGATGGGTCCGCTGATTCCCCATCGAAATTCCGCGACTTGCCCTGCAGGTGGAAGAGCTGAAGACCTACAACAGCCTGTCCTTGCGTGGTGTGCTTATGAAGAAGACTGAATATGTTTCGAGTATTTTGGTGTAATATACCCAGTGTCTCCGGTGGCCCGTTACAGAGTAATTACATATCGTTCGGTTTCTTACCGTAATTCATCATCGAACGACGTAAAGAGGGCTTGGTGCAGTCGAGCCACCACCGAAGTGTTGAAGGATACGCTGGAAGGTAATTTCGCAAAACTATTAAAAATTTATCTCTTATAAATCAGTAGCCAACTCAAACAATCTTCTCTGCTGATCACTAATTTCACAAAATATTAAAAATTTATCTCTTACAAATCAGTAGCCAACTCAGACAATCTTCGCCGCTCATCTCCAGTTTCATAAAACTATTAAAATTTTATCCCTAATAAATGGCTGAAGCTTTCAGAAAGTTCACAGTCGCTCAACTTCGTGATTATTGCAGGAGGAATAGTTTACGAGTATATAGCATATTTAGAAAAGGTGATTTAATTAAATTCATCGTTTCAAATAATTTGCCTCCTCCCACAAGAACTCTCGATAATTTGAGAGTGAAGGAGCTCCAAGATAGAGCTAAATGTCTTGGCATTAGAGAATACAATACATTAAAGAAATCAGAGATAATTAACGCTATTGGATAGAGTTTACATTTCATCCAGAAGTATTCCAAAAGACTAGATCAAGTCCAAAGCGTGTACCCAATATAAAAATATTTTTACAGATTTGGTGATGATATTATTGAAAAAATAGTGAGGCTAGATTAAATTTACCCATTTAGTAGCAAAATATTTGAGCAAGAAAAGGAGGCTGAACCATCTAAGAATCATTTATTTGAGATTAAAGAAATTAGGTCGAAATTTAATGAAAAATTTAAAGCGTGGTCTGTTGACTATAAAATTGTCTTTAACGATGCTAGCATTGCCAAACTCGATACTGTTAGTGCGAAAACAGATTACATAACGAAAGCGCTCAATTCGATTGTAGATGTAGCTAAAAAGAGGACTAATTTCAGGAAAGGAGATAAAATGAATATGACAGTCAATAACCCAAAAATGTTTTATCCGATTTCTACAGGATACAATGCATCGAATAACAATCGCGAGTGTGTTCAAGTCTTGTGCAACAAAATAAGAGATATCTTAACATCTGATGAGACTGTTGATATATCAGACACTGCATTTAATATTCAGATGTTAATAATTCCTAGAGGCAGTGGAGGTGGTAAAAAATAATAAATCTAGCTGAAGACAAAAAACTAAGAGATGTATCACAAGAATTAATAACAATGCTAATTTTTGTTGTCCTATAGTTGTAATTGTGGCTTTGACATACCAAACAAATAATATTTTGGGAAGAGAGCTAACTACAAACGAGATTAAGAAAATCAGAGAAGGAGGTAAACACAAATTACAGAAAGAGTTAACTGACATATTATGTAACCAGTTGGGTGAATACAACGAAGAAGGATTTACTTCAGATGACATTAAAAATGTTGAAGAATTGTTGGATATCTAAATAAATGTTGTATGTGCAGAAAATTTCAATTCCGTTATCTAGAGCGGTCCTGAGAAAGAAATAAAAATTTATCTGTACATAGATCACAACCATTTCGATGTAATTAACAGTACGACTGATTTCTTGGGAACTTCATATTTCTGTGACAAATGCAAGAAACGTTATCACAACAAGGATACTCACAGATGTAAAACAGAGAGAAAAGTGTGCATATTATGCAAAAGTCCAGAACATGAAAGTGAAGAAAATAAGATTTATTGTGAGAAATGCAATAGATACTGTTATAATGAAGAATGCTTGAACAATCACCAAGAAGTTTGTGATACAGCTTACAAGTGTGAAGGATGCAAAAATATTAAGGACATAAATGTGGGTTTTAACATTGCACAAATTGTAAACAAGTAGTGGAAATTGGAAATCATAAATGTTATATGCAACATGTATTGCAAAAAGGTGGTATCTGTAAAAGAAGAGTTGGTGAGGATTTTATAATGCAAGGTTGCCCAAATTGTAATAAAGAAGGTTAATGGAGAATTCAAAGATTTTTGCATTTACCTATACTTCGAATGTAATAAAATAGTTGGCGGTAAAGAGTTTAAATGTTGTACAAAAGCCTTGCCTAGGAAAGTGAATTGTATCTATACGGTAATGAGAGATACATGTGGTTTGACTATGAAGCAACTCAAGAAACTCGAACACAAATTCCAAATCTCGTAATTGTTCACTATTTTAAAGGTGATACTTCTTATAAATTTAAGACAAATAATGAATTCTGTAAGCGGATGATATCTGAAAAGAACAGTTATCACACATTCATAGCTCACTATGCGAAAGGTTACGATTCCCATTTCATTTTGAAGTACTGTGTTGAAAATACAATAAGGCCATATACCATCTACACATGAACTAAACTGATGTTATTGGAGATCATAAAGTTTGACATAAAAATTATTGTCAGCAGTAACTTTATCCAAGGACCACCCACTATTTTTCCAAAAACTTTTGATTTGAAAGAATTGAAGAAAGTCTAGTTCCCACATTTATTCAATACGCCAGAAAATGAATACTACATAGGACTGATTCCTGATACTGAATATTACTGTGTTGACGCTATGAAGCCAAAAGATAGAGAAGCATTTCTCAAATGGCATAGCTCCAGAGTTAAAGAAAATTATGTTTTCGATATGAAGAAAGAAATTAACGGGTACTGTAATTCTGCTGTAGATATGTTAAGAAGAGGCTGTTTGGAACTGAGAAAAAATTTCTAGAGATAGCTAACATTGATCCATTCTGTTATTTAACAATCGCTGGAGTTTGCATGGCTATTTACTGATCTAAATATTTGCCGAAAAATACAATCGCTGTATTGAATAAAGAACAGAAACAAAATTATAGTAAAGAATCCATAGCTCGGTTAAACAGTAACAACATTCAACATGCTCTTAATGGCGGCGAAGTAAGAATAGCTGGCGGAAAAGTAGATGGATTTGATAAAGAAACTAATACTTTTTATCAATATCACGGCTTTTCCTGGCACAGATGTAAAAAATGTTTCAAAAGTGAAACGATTAATAATAAAAATAAAGAAACGATGGATGATCTTTATCAAAAGACTTTGAGAAGAAGCGCAGAAATACGAAATGCTGGATACAATCTGGCAGAGATGTGGGAATGTGATTGGCTGAACTCAGCAGAGTATACAAGGCTTAAGAAATTAAAGCAGTTGCCAGAAACTGTTGAACCGATGAATCCAAGAGATGCTTTTTATGGTGACCGCACAAATACAATAAAATTAAGAGCTAAAGCAGATGGTGTTAGCTCAAAAATAAAATATATTGAGGTATGTAGTCTTCATCCTACTGTGCAATTTCATGACTTTTAACCTGAACGACTTCCGAGAAAAATATGTAGACCAAAATATTATCCTAAAAATTGGTTGTTGTTGTTGTGGTCTTCAATCCTGAGACTGGTTTGATGCAGCTCTCCATCCTACTCTATCCTGTGCAAGCTTCTTCATCTCCCAGTACCTACGGCCGCCTACATCCTTCTGAATCTGCTTAGTGTATTCATCTCTTGGTCTCCCTTTACCATTTTTACCCTCCACGCTGCCCTCCAATACTAAATTGGTGATCCCTCGATGTCTCAGATCATGTCCTACCAACCGATCCCTTCTTCTAGTCAAGTTGTGCCACGAGCTCCTCTTCTCCCCAGTTCTATTCAATACCTCCTCATTGGTTATGTGATCTACCCATCTAATCTTCAGCATTCTTCTGTAGCACCACATTTCGAAAGCTTCTATTCTCTTCTTGTCTAAACTATTTATCGTCCACGTTTCACTTCCATACATGGCTGCACTCCATACAATTACTTTCAGAAACGACTTCCTGACATTTAAATCTATACTCGATGTTAACAAAATTTTCTTATTCAGAAACGCTTTCCCTGCCATTCCCAGTCTACATTTTATATCCTCTCTACTTCGACCATCATCAGTTATTTTGCTCCCCAAATAGCAAAACTCCTTTACTACTTTAAGTGTCTCATTTCCTAAACTAATTCCCTCAGCATCACCCGACTTAATTCGACTACATTCCATTATCCTCGTTTTGCTTTTGTTGATGTTCATCTTATACCCTCCTTTCAAGACACTGCCCATTCCGTTCAACTGCTCTTCCAAGTCCCTTGCTGTCTCTGACAGAATTACAATGTCATCGGCGAACCTCAAAGTTTTTATTCCTTCTCCATGGATTTTAATACCTACTCCGAATTTTTCTTTTATTTCCTTTATTGCTTGCTCAATATACAGATTGAATAGCATCGGGGATAGGCTACAACCCTGTCTTACTCCCTTCCCAACCACTGCTTCCCTTTCATACCCCTCGACTCTTGTAACTGCCATCTGGTTTCTGTACAGATTGTAAATAGCCTTTCGCTCCCTATATTTTACCCCTGTCACCTTTAGAATTTGAAACAGAGTATTCCAATCAACATTGTCAAAAGCTTTCTCTAAGTCTAAAAATGCTAGAAACGTAGTTTTCCCTTTCCTTAATCTTTCTTCTAAGATAAGTCGTAGAGTCAGTATTGCCTCACGTGTTCCAACATTTCTACGGAATCCAAACTGATCTTCCCCGAGGTCGGCTTCTATCAGTTTTTCCATTCGTTTGTAAAGAATTCGCGTTAGTATTTTGCAGCTGTGACTTATTAAACTGATAGTTCGGTAATTTTCACATCTGTCGACACCTGCTTTCTTTGGAATTGGAATTATTATGTTCTTCTTGAAGTCTGAGGGCATTTCGCCTGTCTCATACATCTTGCTCACCAGATGGTAGAGTTTTGTCAGGACTGGCTCTCCTAAGGCTGTCACAAGTTCTAATGGAATGTTGTGTACTCCAGGGGCCTTGTTTCGACTCAGGTCTTTCAGTGCTCTGTCAAACTCTTCACGTAGTATCTTATCTCCCATTTCGTCTTCATCTACATCTTCTTCCATTTCCATAATATTGTCCTCAAGTACATCGCCCTTGTATAGACCCTCTATATGCTCCTTCCACCTTTCTGCTTTCCCTTCTTTGCTTAGAACTGGTTTTCCATCTGAGCTCTTGATATTCATGCAAGTGGTTCTCTTTTCTCCAAAGGTCTCTTTAATTTTCCTGTAGGCAGTATCTATCTTACCCCTAGTGAGATAAGCCTCTACATCCTTACATTTGTCCTCTAGCCATCCCTGCTTAGCCATTTTGCACTTTCTATCGATCTCATTTGTGAGACGTTTGTATTCCTTTTTGCCCGCTTCATTTACTGCATTGGTATGGTTTAATAAAATGTAAAGTATCCTCCTAGAGGATTATATCACCCTGTTTTGCCTGTATGCGTGCAAATCGATAAAAAGGAAAAATTGTTGTTTCCTTTGTGTGTCAAATGTGCAGAAGAATAAATAAGTAAACACAATCACAGTGATAAAGAAAGAAGTTTTATTGAAACTTGGGTAAGTGATGAAGTAAAGTTGGCCGTGGAAAAATGATATAAAGTTTTAGAAGTCTATGAAGCATGGGATTTCAGAAACAAAAGCAACAAGTTGTTCAAAAATTATGTAAAACACTTTCTCAAAATCAACTCGAAACCAGTTCACATAATTTCGAATCTGATGAAGAGTATATCAAAACAGTTAAAGAGAAGTTGGATATTGACTTAGATCGTAAGAGAATAAAGGAAAATCCAGGAAAACGAGGTGTTGCTAAGATTTGTCTTAATTCATTCTGGGGGAAATTTGGGCAAAGGCAAAATATGAGTCAAACAGCATATGGAACCAATTTACAGCACTTTTATGAGATACTGCTGGATGACCGATTAGATAACTTAGATATCAATTTTATTACAAAGCAGATGGTTCAGATGATATATAATTTCAAAGATTATTATGTGGAAAATAATGCAGCTCCAAATATTTTCATAGCTGCATTCACTACATCAAATGCAAGACTCAAATTATATGATATGTTAGATAAACTAGTAGAATCTTTTATATAAATTTTGATACCGATTCTTTAGTATATATAGATGATGGTGAAAATACTGTGGAAAGAGGCTGTATGTTAGGTGAATGGACTAACGAACTGGGAAATAACTGGATTACAGACTGGGCTTCAACAGGCCCAAAAAGTTACTGTTATGAGAAAAATGATAAAAAGATAGAGATGAAGGTAAAGGGCTTCACTCTATATTACAAGAATATTCAAAAGTTGAATGACGATTCGATGATACGGCTAATAGAAAGTGAAGTGAAAGAAAAGATACAGCTAGAGTACAATCAGATAACTAGAGATGTTGATACAAACAGGTTAAGAAAGAATTCGCATTTCAGTATGATAAAAGTGTGGTTCTAGAAAATTTTGATACTGTGTTTTATGGTTATTGAATCTCTTCTAATGAAAAATAAAATTCATACCATATTCTTTATACAAATAGTATAAAGTAGTTAGTTGCATTTTGTTGTATTCTGTGATATCTAACGTAACCATTTTCTGAATGCTTTTGCCTCTTCTTTTTTTTATTTTAATATTGAGCAATATAATCCTGATTCATTAATAAATATAGTTTTCATATCAATATTTTGGACGCCATGTTTTATGGCATCTGTAAAATCTTTAAATCTTTATTTATCTTCATCATCCACATCTTTTTAATAGCATCCCTAGATTTTTTTATAGTCTAATATTTCAGTTATATCTTTAGCTTTAAACCATGGTTCATTATTTTCATCAATAATTACTGAAAAATTTTTGTTGTGATAAGCGACCTTATTGTTCTTTAGATCAACAAGCGCCTCCATTTACATAGAATGCAAAAAACATTAGTAAATTAAAATTCTACAGCAGGAACTGTCAAAATTTCGTCATAAATATTTTTATCTCCTCATTTACTTCATCAACAATATTATTGGATCGTTCACATAATTTCTCAACAAAGTGAGATATACTGTTGAAGAGCATATTGTATATTTCTTTTCTTTTGTCTACTCTGTGTACACCAATATAAATGTTAAGCATTTGCTCTATTAATTTGTAATCAGTGCATTTATATTTTCTGACATAAAATATTTTATCAGCTTTTGGTCTTCCACTATTATAGCTTGATAGATTATTTTCAGATAATACGCCACCAACTTTAAAATAATTTTTCTTGGGATACTGCTTGGATGTGGCAATGTATTTAATTTGTTCTTTCTTCATCTCCACTACATCAGATGTTACATCTTTTAATTGTAGACATTCTTTTTCCCTTTCTTGGTCTTTTTCTTGTATTTCTATTGCTTGTTGTTCAATAATTTTTTGAGATTTCACTTTTTCAACAGATGTTGTGTAATTAAGATAGTGAACTAATATATCCTCAATTGTTATATAATAATCTTTGATTTCATTAGCAATTTTGGTGCGTAAACTCATGATGAGTTTCTTGAAGTTTTGCATGGGTAAACAAATTCATGTCTTTTGAAATGAATTGTGAGGAGCTAACGATTTTATTTCATTTTGGATGTATTCGTACTCTAAATCGAGAGGATCGTCGTGTTTGATCTCTTTGTATGAGAGACCACAATTTTGCAAAGAAGTAACCAAATTTCTCTTAATTTGTTTCAAATTTTCAGGGTTTACGCTCGCAAACCCTGCAATTCCATAGTGAATGAAGCACAAAATGTCATTTGTGATCAAAACATCTTTTTATTAAACAAAGGAACTCAAATGTCTTGGAACCATGAATTTTTCGGGGCTCTTTTTCATTTTGTGGGCTGCAGAATTTAACATATGACTCACAGCATAGAATTTTGGTTGAAAACTTTTGAAGTGTCTTTTTGATTTTTGTGGGTGTCTTGGTTTGCACGCCCAAGTGATGCGTTTATAAAAATATTAGAAAGTAAGTGGCTAGTGTGCTCAACCTATCCATTTATAAGAAAATGAAAAAGTCATTAAATTATTTACGAGTGCACTCAACGGGCCCACTTACTACTCATGGAGACCACAGGGTGCAGCCAACTGCAGGTGGTGGCTCACGTCGCTACTAATGATGTGTGCCGCTTTGGAACAGAAGAGATTCTCTCTGGTTTCGAGCGGCTAACAGAAGTGGTAAAGGTTGCTAATCTTGCTTGCGAGATGAAAACAGAACTGACCATATGCAGCATGGTCAACGGGACTGACTGCGGACCTCTGGTACAGAGCTGAGTGGAGGGTCTGATTCAAAGGCTCAGGCGGTTTTGCGACCGTGTGGGCTGCAGATTCCTCGACTTGCGCCGTAGGGTGGTCGGGTTTCGGGTTCCGCTGAACAGGTCAGGAGTCGACTACAGCCGCACGGGATTAGCCGAGCGGTCTAAGGCGCTGCTGTCATGGACTGTGCGGCTGGTTCCGGCGGAGGTTCGAGTCCTCCCTCGGCATGGGTGTGTGTGTTTGTCCTTACGATAATTTAGGTTAAGTAGTGTGTAAGCTTAGGGACTGATGACCTTAGCAGTTAAGTCCAATAAGATTAAAAAAAAAAAAGGTCCACTACACGAAGGAGGCTGCTACGCTGGTAGCAGGGGCTGCGTGGCATGGACTGGGCGGTTTTTTAGGTTAGAGAGTCTCGTGAAAACACAAAAAGCGCTTCAGTCACAAAGGGTACAGGCCGAACACAGGAAGAACTTAGACACAGGAACCATCGGTATAACAGTTGTAAATTGTCGTAGCTGTGTTCGGAAAGTATCAGAGCTCCAAGCGCTAATAGAAAGCACTGATGCTGAAATCGCTATAGGCACTGAAAGCTGGCTAAAGCTGGAGATAAGTCCAACCAAAATTTTTGCGAACAACCTAACGGAGTTTAGAAAGGATAGGCTAAACACAGTTCGCGGTGGTGTGTTTGTTGCTATTATAAGTAGTTTATCTTATCCCGAAACTGAAGTAGATAATTCCTGTGAGTTAGTATGGGCAGAGGTCATTCTTGGCAACGGAATGAAATAATAGCCGGCCGTTTTGGCCGAGCGGCTCTAGCCGCTTCAGTCTGCTACAGTCGCAGGTTCTAATTGTGCCTCGGGCATGGTGGTGTGTGATGTACTTAGGTTAGTTAGGTTTAAGTAGTTCTCTAAGTTCTAGGGGACTGATGACCTCAGATGTTAAGTCCCATGGTGTTCAGAGCCACTTGAACCATTTTTTTTAAAATAATAATTTAATCCTTTTACCGACCTCCCAGTTCAGACGATACAATTGCTGAACGGTTCAAAGAAAACTTGAGTTTGATTTCAAACACGTACCCGACTCACAATTATAGTTAGTGATGACTTTAATTTACCCTCGATATGTTGGCTAAAATACATGTTTAATTCCGGAGGTACGCATAAAACATCATCCGGAATTGTGCTAAACGCTTTCTCTGAAAATTATTTCCAGCACTTAGTTCATGAGCCCACTTGAGTAGTAAACGGTTGTGAAAACACACTTGACCTCTTAGCAACAAATAATCCTGAGTTAATAACGAGCATCAAAACGGATACAGGGATTGGTGAACACAGGGTTGTCGTAGCGAGACTGAATATTGTAACCCTGAAATCCACCACAAATAAACGAAAAATATACTTATTCAAAAAAGCAGATAAAAATTCACTTGACGCCTTCCTGATAGACAATCTTCATTCCTTCCAAATTAACAATGTAAGTGTAGACCAGATTTGGCTTGAATTCAAAGAAATAGTATCGGGAGCAATTGAGAGGTTTATACCAAATAAATGAACAAACGACGGAGCTAATCCACCATGGTACACAAAACGGGTCAAATCACTGTTGCAGAAACAACGAAAAAACATGACAAATTTAAAAGGACGCAAAATCTCCAAGATTGGCGATCTTTTACAGAAGCTCGAAATCTGGCGCGGGCTTCAATGCGAGATGCTTACAAGAATTTCCACAACGAAACTTTGTCTCGAAACCTGGCAGAAAATCCATAGAGATTCTGGTCGTATGTGAAGTAGGCTAGCGGCATGACACAAATCAATGCCTTCTCTGCGAGATAGCAATGGAGATACTATCGAAGACTGTGCTACCAAAGCAGGGTTACTAAACACAGCCTTCCGAAATTCCTTCACCAAAGAAGACGAAGTAAATATTCCAAAATTCGAATCAAGAACAGCTGCCAACCTGAGTAACATAGAAGAAGATATCCTCGGAGTAGTGGAGCAACTTAAATTACTTAATAAAAGAAAGTCTTCTGGTCCACACTGTATACCAATTAGATTCCTTTCAGAGTATGCTGATACAATAGCTCCATACTTAACAATCATATACAACCGTTCGCTCGACAAAGATCCGTACCCAAAGACGGGAAACTTGCACAGGTCACACCAATATTCAAGAAAGTCAGTAGGAGTAATCCACTAAATTACAGGTCCGTATCATTAACGTCGACATGCAGCAGGATTTTAGAACATATATTGTGTTCGACCATTATGAATTACCTCGAAGAGATCGGCCTATTGACACACAATCATCACGTATTTAGAAAATATCGTTCTTATGAAACCCAACTAACTCTTTACTCGCACGAAGTGTGGAGTGCTATTGACAAGGGATTTCAAATCTATTCCGTTTTTCTGGATTCCCGAAAGGCTTTTGCACTGTACTACACAAGCGGCTTGTAGTGGAATTGCGTGCTTGTGGAATATCGTCTCAGTTATGTGACTGGATTCGTGATTTCCTGTCAGAGAGGACACAGTTCGTAGTAATTTACGGAAATCATCGAGTAAATTTCTGGCGTTCCCCAAGGTAATGTTATAGGCCCTTTTCTGTTCCTTATGTATATAAATGATTTGGCAGACCATCTGCGCAGCCGTCTTAGATTGCTTGCAAATGACGCTGTCGTTTGTCGACTAGTAAAGTCATCAGAAGACCAAAACAAATTGCAAAACTATTTAGAATTAATGTCTGTATGGTGCGAAAATTGGCAGTTGACTCTAAATAACGAAGAGTGTGAGGTCATCCACATGAGTGCTAAAAGGAATCCGTTAAACTTCGGTTACACGATGAATCAGACAAATCTAAAGGCCGTAAATTCAACTAAATACCTAGGAACTGCAATTACGAACAACTTAAATCGGGAGGAACACATAGAAAATGTTGTGGGGAAGGCAAATCAAAGACTACGTTTTATTGGCAGGACACTTAGAAAATGTAACGGACCTATTATACTAAAGAGACCACCTACACTACGCTTGTCCATCCTCTTTTGGAGTACTGCTGAGAGGTGTGAGATCCTTACCAGATAGGACTGACGGTGTACATCGAAAAAGTTCAAAGAAGGGCAGCACTTTTTATATTATCGCGAAATAGGGGAGAGAGTGTCGCTGAAATGGTGCAGGATTTGGAGTGGACATTATTAAAACAAAGCCGTTTTTCGTTGCGGAGGAAACTTCTCACGAAATTCCAATCATCAACTCCCTCCTCTCAACGCGAAAATATTTTGTTGACGCCGACCTACATAGGGAGAAACGACCACCATGATAAAATAAGGGAAATCAGAGTTCGCACGCAAAGATAAAGGTGTTCGTTCTTTCCGCGCGCTATGAGAGATTGGAATAATAGAGAATTGTGAAGGTGATGGGATGAACGCTCTTCCAGGCACTTAAATGTGATTTGCAGAGTATCCATGTGGATGTAGATGTAGAATTTAATATCTTTAAATGTGAACCGTCTGCACACATCATCATAGAAACCTTGGACGTCTGCAATGATGTTCACACTTTGAGACCCCCATTGTGAAATGCTCTTGGTATGGCACTACACCTGCTAATTTATATGAGTCGTTGCACAACTCCAGTAAGCAGACAACAGTTACTCTCATTGTCATGTAGAACTAGAGTATATGCCACAGTGCATTCTGGGAAATTTGCTGAAGATTCAAATTCACTTCGTACCTGTATCGCTCCTGATTTAGTTATCTCGTTCTATTTTGGGCAGTCTCTTGTGATGATTGGTGACAGCTCCTTGAATTTCCGTGGCTTGAGTAGACATCCTTCCTCTTCAACACCCTCATAGTAACAAGCACAGAGGTTTGCATACATGTCAAATGCTAAACTATATACATTTTCGTCCCACTGCAACAGTAAACTGCCATAAGGATAGAATTCCGAATTCTAGTAGACTCTGGCGTTAGTTAACTTGCAGTTGTCAAATGCAGTGGAATCATTTGCTATGTTCTCCGTTCTGTCGGTCTGAAATACAAGTATGATGAATCTGTGTGTCTTCAATTGAACAAAGGTTTTAGCAGCTCACGTTTGTCTGGTTGCCATCGGTAACAAAGGGTATTCAAAATGCCCCCATGAATGGAAAATTAATTTCAGATATGCACCGGCATTCAGAACTTTTAAAAGCTTCAAATTCTGCTCATCTGCTAGGGTAATGTGAGGCATTTCCAACATTATTTTATTGATGATCTCGTTCTCTTCTTGGGGTCCTTGAGTGTATGAGTTGTTCCCTGTCGCACTTTATACTAGAACAAGTTCCTATTTAGTATTCATAATAATTCACTGTATGTCCTCAAATTACCCTATAAGCAGTTTTAGAGGTATTCCGGCAGTAAATCTCTTGTACTCTTCCACTGTTCTACCCAATGGTTCGTCTATGAACCATCCTGCATTTTCTAAACCTCCCAAAGCTGAAAGTAAGGCATATGTTTTAAGGGTTGATGCTATGCCTGCATTACGTGTATAGTTAATCTCAACACCATTAAGTTCATATCATATCTCCTGAGACGGATATGCTGAAGCATTTCGTGTAAGCTTCGATCCCACTGTGGAAGAACCATCCTTTGTCCTAAATACCCCACCCAAATATATGAAACTCTTCCATGTGAGGGTTAAAGCGTCTTGGTGCTGAATGAAAGTACTAAATTCATCGTCCTTGTTAAATGTGATTGAAGCATAAGGTTAAGGGTGGATTGGGGGGGAGGGGTATTCCTAGCGTATAATTCGCTCGTCGTATTCTACTGGGACTGTGACGAGCGACGTAATTGCAAGGTTTCGGACCTACTGTTTTCAGAAACTTTTAGTTTGCACATGTTATCACCACGCAGTTCTGCTGTGAAGTGCCGTGCTGTGGGTTACATGTCCTGTTTCATACGTTGCATCCATCCTGTCTTAGATGTAGTCACACAATGATTTCCTCACCTTGAAAGTCAACAAGTTGATTATTCTTTTCCACAATACGCAACTCCTGATAGTCCATGTCTTAAATGTTACTGGGAAGTATATAGCGTTGGGGGGAGTCTCGGCAACCTTATACCCCGATCTAGCTGACAGGAAGAATCCGTAAATTGCGTGAATCAGTCTATCGCTGAAGTAGGATTTGGTTACAGTGTTACACTCGACAGGATTATACTGACAGTGTGCATACCCACAGTCTCATCAGATCTGTAAAATTTATTAGAATCATTTTTCAAAACATGTCCTTTTGTGAAACCTAGTAGTTGTCCTAATGAACCATTCTGGTTAAAGTCAATCACTGCATTCACTGTGCTTATTTCAGATTTAAGTGTACTGTTGTTTACACGTAGCTTGATGCCTTTTCCAGACTCTTTTAAAACTTAGTTTAAACTGTCAATATCGTATGCACTGGGTGCTATTTCCACAATTTCTTATTTTACTACTAATTTCCATATACAGTTTATTGTTAGCCTCTGTGACATTCCGTATGCTGTTGTATGTCTCCAGCCCAATCAGCGCGATACTCCATTCTCCAATGCTGAAATCATTCAGTAGGAAGTAATTCGCACGTAATACTGGCGATCGTTCTTTTAAAGTCAGAGTATACGATATTGCATCTGAACCTCAACTGGTGAATGAATGCTTAATGCACTTCCTTATAAATCCTTCTTCGTAAATGACATTAGGAACATGATGTACAGGTGACCACACAGGCAAGTATTAAAATCTTGGTAGCGTTGAAAATTGTAGAGCACATGTCTTCAACTGGTGAAATATCGTTGTAATTCTTGTGGAGGTTGCGGGTCACCAAATGAGTCGTGATAGCAGACGTTGTTTATACTTTTTTAACAAACGCCTCCCAGTGGGTTTCTGGTCCCGCAGCAACATATAAATTCACAATTCCACATTCTCCGTATTTCCACATACTCTTCGGCAACATATGTCGCATAAACACACAGCAGAATCTTAGAATGTTGAATTTTTTCTAACAAGCTTAAGCAGATCTGCTTCATAAGCACTCTATCTGGTAGGATGGCTAAGAGGATTTTTATATTTATGAAGAAACTTGGCCATTTCTTGTATGGAAAATTGGAAATTTGTGGTAAGGACTACGGGACCAAACTGCTGAGGTCATCGGTCCCTAGACTTACACACTAATTAATCTAACTTAACCTAACTTACGCTAAGGACAACTATAACACCCCAACGACCCCCTTAAAGTCAATTAAGACAGAATATCATAATATGAAGTAGGGAAGAGTTATCTTGGCAAATACGACATTTTTGCCGATAAGACAACACCAAGAAGTTTTAATAACAACAACATTATACATCACTGAGAGTTTTTGTTATGAAAAGACGAGGAAGAAACCTCAGATTTAATTAACGGACAAATATCCAAGTAATAATTTTAATTAATATCTTGAAAGCTAAGTCCAAGGTGATCTTAATCAGAGATAACTTTTATGTGGAAGAGAGTTGTAAGCGCAACGAAGAAATTCAATGCGCCTACAATACTCTTTCACAGAAGAAGTCTCTTGCTGGCTCTCGTCCTGTAAAGACGTGCGAGAACAATTCTTGTCTTAGTTATTGAGAGTAGGGAACGAGAAGAAATTGTTTTGTGTTCAGAAGTGTTTCTTGCGTAACGTGATTCACGAACTCTTAAACTGATTTTCTAAGCAGAGACAGGAACTGATAGACGCGTTTAACCGTGCATAACGGGTTAATTGAACTTTATCGACGAAACTAGTGAATATTGGACTTGACTTTCAAATAGTTGGAACTAAAAGAAGAGTGGATAGTATATCAAAGGACTACACTCAATTAGTCTCGAGTAGGACACAATTACACGACTTCACGAAAATAATACAATGACGCTGAAGAGTCAAGTTGTCGCAATTGTCAAGAAACTTAATTTTAATAGAACTGACTTTACCAACCAACTGCGTGTGCGTGTGGTGCGAAAGTTATGAAGTATTTAGTGGCCAAGGAACAATAAACTGTTCGTTCCAAGTGAAATTTCAAGCGTGGACTACATTATTAAGTGATTTAACCAATGATAGTTAACCAACGACTGTTCAGCAGGGACAATTTAATCTGAATATCAAAATACCCACTTCATTAATTGAAAAGAGAACTTTTGAACATTTTTTTAACATTACGGCATAGGTTCACTCAGACGTGATTAAAGAGTATCTGTGTATCTCGCTTCATACAGGTTCAACAACTCCATAGCAACGAGCCAACAACGTACGAGAAGACTGATAATTATAATGTTTCCTCGCAATTGGTGGTGTGTACGATGCGGATGAGATAAGATTTAACAACTACTGCATATCCGGGCAATGAATCATTCAATCTTAAATCAGAAAAAGCACCCATCGTACGAGTTCACATTTCTGTCTCCCGTTCACCAACGGGGACCTACGTCATCGCGCATCGTGTCTCAACTCCACTGCGAGAGCTGTGGCAGTAGCAGCTCTAGGCGTCGACAATATCAGCACGCGGTTAGAGTGCGGGGACGCCACACAACACACATACCCATGCCCGAGGGAAGACAAGAACGTACGACGGGGAGAGCCGCGCGAACCGTGTCAAGACGCCCCTGTCCGCGCGGCTACCCCGCGCGGCTTCTTCAATGGTTTCAGGTATAGTTCTTTCGCGATGGCTGCTACTTCCATCTTGTGGTTATGTCTTCTTGCTTCTGCTAGCTGCTCCTGAGAGTTCTGTGCGTTCTTTACTGTTCTGAAAAAAGTTGGAGCACTACCAGCCATTGAATCCACTGCTGAGACACTTGCGAGAGCTGGAATGAGGAAGAGAATAATTGCACCTGACGTCTTGAATACTGGCAGAACCCTGGGTGCTTTAACCAGTCCTTTATGCTTCAGAACGCATTTAGCTTCATTCGTCGCTGCCAGGATACTGTTTTTCAAGCATCCCTGCCCCGTCTTCTTCTTAGTCATCATCTTATTCTTATTCTTTAGTGCACATGTTGCATTCATAACTTGCTTGAAATTCATCCTTAAACCCAACTTAATTTTACCACATATGGTTTTTTCAACTGTAAATGCCGCAATGCATTGACCTATGCCAATATCCCTTCTTTCACTTATTGCCTTGAGTTTATCAGTTAAAATTCGATCTGCAGTCAGACGTCCTGGAAGATCTTTATTTGCCATGTATGCATTGTCGTGTTCTAAACACAGTTTGTCATGCAAATTAATCCTCTTATCACCCCACGCTAACCATTTTTGAAAGCTTTGTTCCAGATCCATATTAGTTATATCCGGGAATGTGTAATTCGACCAGCAGTTTGTTGAGAATACCACCACCTCCTCTACTGTGTCTCCTATCAAGCATATTCTACTACAGTAGTGGTTGTGGTCTGCACACCCTATTATACAGGAAATCATGGTTCAAATGACTCTAAGCACTATGGGAATTAACATCTGAGGTCATCAGTCCCCTAGACTTAGAACTACTTAAACCTAACCTAAGGACATCACACACATCCATACCCGAGGCAAGATTCGAACCTGCGACCGTAGCAGCAGCGCGGTTCCGGACTGAAGCGCCTAGAACCGCTCGGCCGCAGCGGCCGGCCAGGAAATCGTTAGCGACAGTCCAGCTGTTTTGTGTTGCAGGAAAACTAAGCCATTTAACTAGTGCTCTATTCCCTCGACATCTTATGACCCTCTCTGTGAGAAACATTTCCAGTTCTGAGCTTTTTTTTCAATTCCCCTGTGTAAACACATCCTGCAGTTTCAGTACCACTGCTATCCTTTAAGATATAATATCTAGGATTCGTTCTTTGCACCTTGGAAACTGTAAATATCTCAGTTGACTAGTTTGAGAGGTATGACTTCTCATATGCTGTCTTGTGGTTTAAAATACATACTAAATCACCCACATTAAACTCTTGTTCGCGTGGACTCAGCATTTTAATGTGATTGTATACTATATCTAGTTCATTGTCAGGAACATCAACTGGTCTCATTTTTATTGTGCTATGTTTGGTTAGATTATACTGTGCAATTATTTGTGGGAGGATATCTATCCATTTTTGTGAACTGCAAAGATTAAAATGTATTCACATTTGATCTTTTATTGTTATGTTCAGACATTCCACGATACTCACCTTCAGGTGGGTGAATGTTTAGTAGTGGTGTATTCCATGCCACTCCATCACGATCTTCAAATACCTGTTGTAAAACTCTCCGCCATGACCTGTTTATGGTTGTCCAGACATCGATTCATTCCTGTCTGCAAGAAACACTCAAACGCCTCTGCAATATCTCTCTTCATTTTCGTTTTCACAGGTAATGCCCAGCCAAATTTAGAGTAAGTATCAATGGCCATTAAAATATACTTGCAACCATTACTCACATGTGAGTACTCCCTCATATATACAAGATCAGCCCATCACAAGTCATCCAAACCTTTAATCATAACTTGCCTGCAAGAATTTATCTTGCATGCTGGTTTGTGTAGTTCTCGAACTAGTGTCTCAATACTTCTTCGATGATACCTCTCTCTCTGAGCTCAGAAATTAATGAAACAACCTCATTCGAACGAGCTGTATTACCATTGGCAGCTGGTGCCATGAGCAATCACAGCCCAGCTATTAGCTCATTGGGATCGTCATAATGATATATATATATATATATATATATATATATATATATATATATATATATATATTGCAGGAATTGCTTGTTCACTCATTTATGCTGAATGTCAATACCATCACCGCTGTTATTTTCACCTCCTAATGTAGGTTTAGTAATGGTTTTGTATTTCACACTGCTTTTGCGTTTTGGTACTCCAAATGCTTTCTTATGCAGATCAGTCAAATGTAATATTTCACCACACATTTCCAAGTCTTTAGCTGAATAATGTAGGGTTTCTGAAGGTCTGAGGAAAATAAGGTTAAGTGGATCTGGTGTTCTCTGAAATTCTCTATCACCAATCCATATTCTGTTATCAGTTAAACTCATAGACTATGTGCCCAGCACGTATGGTTTTACCCTACTTACGCTGAATATTCTGTCTATCGTAGCATGACTGTGACGGATAGTGATGTCGACAGTAGCATCGTCATGAGAATCACGTAATTTTACCGAGAGCTGCCCTAGAGGTTTGGTAACTGGCTTAAAGGTTTCTCTTAGTGTTTGATCCCACTCCAAATGTCCTAACCTTAGCAGCCATAATTTCTCTCGAACGGCCTTCTGCTATTCTACTATGTGGACGGTTGAATTACGTGAAGACACAGTGGAGATAGGAAAGACGTAAGAGTAACCTGGAATTTAGTATCACGTATGAAAACCTGAGAACACTTGATGAAAAATTCTATAGAGTACATGAAATATATTTCCAATTGCGAATATGGACAACCTTCGGATGTGTAATGGAATGACGAAAATGAAAATTTGTGCTGGACCGGGACTCCAACCCGGTTCCCGCTTATCGTGAGCGGTCGCCTTTTGTTGATCTCATTTTTTCCGTAGTTAATCGTTCTATTTGTTCGGGTCGGACGTCCAATGACGCTTGTTCAAGTTCATCGTCATTCCATTAACTCGTTTTTTTTATTAGAGGGTGGCTACCCTCTGCCCGAACACGCTGAGCTACCGTAGCATTAGACTATCCATGCACGACCTAAGGCCCCACCCAAACTTCCATATATCGTCAACCATGTGTCATATACACCACTGGCCATTAAAAGTGCTACACCAAGAAGAAATGCAGATGACAAACAGGTATTCATTGGACAAATATATTATACTAGAACTGACATGTGATTATATTTTCACGCAGTTTGGGTGCATAGATCATGAGAAATCAGTACCCAGGACAACCACTTCTGGCGGTAATAACGGCCTTGATACGCCTGGGCATTGAGTCAAACAGAGCTTGGATGGCGTGTACAGGTACAGCTGCCCATGCAACTTCAACACGATACCACAGTTCATAGAGAGTAGTGACTGGCGTATTGTGACGAGCCAGTTGCTCGGCCACCATGGACCAGACGTTTTCAATTGGTGAGAGATCTGGAAGATGTGCTGGCAAGGGTAGCAGTCGAACATTTTCTGCATCCAGAAAGGCCCGTATAGGACCTGCAACATGTGGTCGTGCAATATCCTGCTGAAATGAAGGGTTTCGCGGGGATCGAATGAAGGGTAGAGCCACGGGTCGTAACAAATATGAAATGTAACGTCCACTGTTCAAAGTGCTGTCAATGCGAACAAGAGGTGACCGAGACGTGTAACCAATGGCACCCCATACCATCACGCCAGGTGATACGCCAGTATGGCGATGACGAGTACCGCGATGTCGCCAAACACGGATGCGACCATCATGATACTGTAAACAGAAACCGGATTCATCCAAAAAAATGACGTTTTGCCATTCGTGCACCCAGGTTCGTCGTTGAGTACACCATCGCAGGCGCTCCTGTCTGTGATGCAGCATCAAGTGTAACTGCAGCCATGGTCTCCGAGCTGATAGTCCATGTTGCTGCAAACGTCGTCGAACTTTTCGTGCAGATGGTTGTTGCCTTGCAAACGTCCCCATTTGTTGACTCAGGGATCGAGACGTGGCTGCACCATCCGTTACAGCCATGCAGATAAGATGCCTGTCATCTCGACTGCTAGGTATACGAGGCCGTTTGGATCCAGCACGGAATTCCGTATTACCCTCCTGAACCCACCGATTCCATATTCTGCTAACAGTCACTGGGTCTCGACTAACGCGAGCAGCAATGTCGCGATACGATAAACCGCAATCGCGATAGCCTACAATACGACCTTTATCAAAGTCGGAAACGTGATGGTACGCATTTCTCCTCCTTACACGAGGCATCTCAACAACGTTTCACCAGGCAACGCCGGTCCACTGCTGTTTGTGTATGAAAAATCGGTTGGAAATTTTCCTCATGTCAGCACGTTGTAGGTGTCGCCACCGGCGCCAGCCTTGTGTGAATGCTCTGAAAAGCTAATCATTTGCACATCACAGCATCTGCTCCCTGTCGGTTAAATTTCGCGTCTGTAGCACGTCATCTTCGTGGTGTAGCAATTTTAATGGCCAGTAGTGTACCATACGATACTGCAGTAACTGTATTATTCCGAATTATTATGTCCAAAGGAAAGGTGCATCGTAATTCGGAATAATACATGCACTGCAATATCGTATTTATGTGCTGACGCTGGGCAAACGGCATTCAAGTAAAATATCTCAACTACGATACTCGTATATTGGAACATACATAAGGAATGTACGAGTACAGGTTTTAGTGCCGACATATGAAAGTTGGGGTTCGGCTTTGATTCGTGCTCGGATAACCTAATGGTTGGGGGGGGGGGGGGGGGGGGGAGCGGGGTAGTTACGGATTAGAGTCCCGGTCCGGCACAAATTTTCATTCGGCTCTCAGCCGTGTTCGAAGTGGACGCGCGCGGGGCTGCGTGCGGCGCTCTGCAAGCGGACCGTTGTTAAATCACGCAGGTCACGGTATCACAGTGTAAGCAGATCTCCTCGAATGACGATGGTGGTTTCTTATAGAAAGGTCATGATTAAATTAACGTTCCATGTCCAGAACACGAGACCGAAGGCATACGAGGTAGAGCGTTTTCTGCGTGAAGTAATGCAAGTTAATCCACAGGAACTTCTCGGTATACGTCTGTCGATCGTATCCAACACAGTTTACATGAAATTTGTCGATGAAGCAGGGTGCTTATTCGCCGTTCCACCGATGGATATCGTTGCCACCACTCGGACAGCAATGTGGGTGTAGTGACTGTCGACCATGCAGGACTCGGCGTTCGGAACATACGAATCTTCGAGCTGCCGTTTGAAGGCTGGCCACGCTTGTTGTGAACGCACTACGGCCTTACGGGGAAGTACGGACTCACGCGGAAGAGAAGCGGCATCCGTTCGAGACGTATCCTGTTCTGAATGGAGTGCCTCAGGTGCGAATCTAGCTGCGCAAACACATCCGTGACCGTTGGTGGCTGTCGAGCGATCGTCACTTATGACAGTCAACCGCGGACTTGCTCAGGGTGCAGGTAGGAAGGTAATGTATGCTCTGAATGCCTGCAGAGATGCTTCGTCCAGACACGACGCCTACATTCCAACCGATGACCCTGCCTATTACGTACGTTGAGGCAGCGAGGAACATGATGAACGCGGACGTTGTTCCGTTCTAGTTACCGACCCCTGCGGGACCGGTGTCCGTAACGACGACGCAGCCTCCATCGGAACCGTCGCTGTACTCGACAGCAGTGACCACGTCTGCACTCCAGCCACGTGAGACAGGAGAGCACCAGCAAGGTTCCTATTCTGTATCTTTCCGCCACTGTGCCGATCGTTTCGGTACTCAAGAGCACCAAACGGTCTAGTACTCGAATTAGAGCCCCTGCGTTATTCAGTATGCATTTCGGAAGCGATACCGTTCGGGTATAGAGAGCCGAAGCGCTGTTGTCGGTTCGCGCCGCGCAAGCCAATCAAACGCAAGCGGCCGCAGATCCGCGCATGCGTACTGCAGCGCGCACAGCGCCACAAACACAAAGCGGCTAGCAGACGACACTGGCGCGCTATTCTTCCAAGTACCGAAAATTGCGTTTACGTTGCCACAACGCATGACGATGCATTCCATCAAGCTGACGTGCCCGCCTTCATCGCTCTTGCCTCCTCCTTAACAGTATCAGGCGCAGTACCCCCGTTTCCATGATTCTCAGCTAAAATGCATAGAGATTTTTAGTTTCCCTGACTGCATGTTTCCATGCATGCATAATAACGATAGCGTATTTGACTGCATTCTGCAGGTTGTTGCAAATGCCGTGTTACGTCATCTTATTCTCATTCACACTGACATCGTGTTTTGGATTTTACGTTTCGGAAAATGAGTTAGGAATAGTGTGTAGTACAGCATTGCACTAATACATATACAGGGTGTCCAAGCTATCTTGTCCACCCAAAATATCTCTGGAACAATAACAGCTATTGGAAAACGACTTTCACCGGTATCAATGTAGGGCTGGGCCCATGAATATACATATTTGGAAACATTCTAAAACGAAAGCATATTTGTTTTTTAACACAAACTTATGTTTTTTTAAATGGACCTCCTGTATTTTTTCTTCAGCAATCCATAGCATGACAAAGCACATACACAATGGCGTTGATTGCATCGCAATATTCCCATTACATCCCGAGATATTGAGACGCGAAGTTGACGCTTGAAACACCCTACATGCGCTGCTAGCGCACGTCCTGAGGCTCAGGCGTGAACCTCATGCTGCCCGTAATCGCGATGTGATTGACATGTGTAATCACACCTTCACACTTATGAAGAGGTCCGAAACGAATAATACGGTCTGCTGCCATCAACTCTCATAAGCACATAATGGTTTCCCTCTTGCACGTTTTACGTATCTACGTACACAATATGAACCATTAACGATCGGTGTACACCCGTCAGGTTGTCTTATTTATCCTGCACACCCAAAATAAGGTTTATCTAATGCGTTATATGGCCCATTGTGCCTGTCGCGCAGGGCCTGGCTCTACCTAGTCAAGTGTCCAACGTAGTTCCCACTACTGCCACAGTTACCACTTCGCCTTGTTTATGATTTGCGACCCATGCAAACTCCTGTACTCCACCACCCTCCGAGCATCCCATTTGTTGTTGCTTTGGCGTGCAGTACACCGCTTGCCAGTGTAGTCGTGCATCACAATAATCTAGTGACGGCACGGAGGTAGTACACATCGTGAATAAACGTTGTGTTGTGGAACTTATACTATACAGTATAATGTACACACATGAAGATATGGTAGAAATGCTGCTGATCTATGGAGAATGTACGTTGACGGGAAATACGTTATGAGATTGCTTGTTTGTTGATAGTACTGTTAGCGAACATTATGAGTAATAAGTTAATATGTCTGTTTTATACCCTACTCTACATACCTGTACTGTACCCTGTTGTAGGTGGACGAAATGCTGTTCAGGCAGAACGACTGTACAGAAGACGATTCCCTGAGAAGCCATCGCCTTCGCGCCGGATGTTTGGTCGTCTCACATCTCGTCTACGTGAAACGGGAAGCTTAAATCCAAGACCTCGACATCGTCCTAGAACACGCACAGATGAACGTGCTGAAGTTGCTGTGCTCGCTACCATAGCTGTGAATCCTCAAATCAGCACACATCAAATTGAACGTGAAGTTGGTGTGTCGAAATCAAGCGCACACCGTATTCTTAAACGTCATAAATTTCATCCTTACCATGTTCATTTACACCAGGATCTTCATCTAAATGACTTCCGCAATAGGGTAATATTTTGTCAGTGGGCTCAGCAAAAACTTCTGACTAATCCAAATTTTTTTGCAGATGTTGTCTTTACCGACGAGGCATCATTCTCCAACAAAGGAATTGTCAATATGAGGAATATGCATTATTGGTCCGCAGACAATCCAAAATGGCTCCGTCAGGTAGAGCATCAACGTCCGTGGAAAGTTAATGTTTGGTGTGTGATTATTGGAGATACCATTATCGGACCTTTCTTTATAAATGGCATCCAAAATGGCAGACAATACTCCAGATTTATATGACACAATCTTCCTGTTCTCTTGGACACCGTACCTCTGAACCGGAGAATGGTCACGTGGTATCAGCATGACGGATGCCCTGCACATAACGCCTTACGAGCACGACGACTTCTGAACCTAAGTTCCCTAGTAGGTGGATTGGACGAGGTGGCCCAGTTAGGTGGCCTGCCCGATCTCCGGACCTTACACCGCTGGGTTATTTTCTTCGGAGAGCAGTGAAGGATGCTGTTTACCAACATGAACCAACAACACCAGAGGACATGAAGCAACGCTTTATTGATGCTTGTACAGCCATCAAAGAGGAAACAGTAGCACGAAGTAGGGCATCCTTCATCCGCAGAGTGACCCTATGTATGCAAGCCAATGGGCATCACTTTGAGCTTGAGATGTGAACGCTATGTTTAGTATGTAGTGCTGGTATCACAGCGGAAGTTTCTACAAAGGGCCATTTTACCCAGTGATGTTAAGAAACATTTGTTTGCAACAATTTGTCATTTAACGCATTAGATAAACATAACATTTATAATTATGTGATAATAAAACTAATTGGTTAAACATGTTTACATTCATCTTCTATGTCCTACCTGAACTTCCCAAATCAAAACATTTTTACCTAAACAACGGTAAAACTTTTAGTCCACTTGCTCGTTTCACTAAAACCATCAACATGAATTTTACTATTACGAGTGAATGATTAACTCTCACTTGTGCTAGATCTACAGTAAACTAAAGTTTTAACGTTGAACGGCATTACCTTTTTAGTAACGGATTAACGATAAGCGAAGTTAACTTTGTGACTAACGTTGCGGTACACAGATATGTTACAGAACCGCATCACCCCTAGCCTATGGGATAAATACCTGCTGGAATGTACGACGTTAATGTAGGATGGCAGCAGACCGTATTATTCGTTTCGGACCTCTTGATAAGTGTGAAGGTGTGATTACACATGTCAATCACATCGCGATTACGGGCAGCATGAGGTTCACGCCTGAGCCTCAGGACGTGCGCTAGCAGCGCATGTAGGGTGTTTCAAGCGTCAACTTCGCTTCTCAATACCTCGGGATGTAATGGGAATATTGCGATGCAATCAACGCCATTGTGTATGTGCTTTGTCAGGCTATGGATTGCTGAAGAAAAAATATAGGAGGTCCATTTAAAAAAAACATAAGTTTGTGTTAAAAAACACATATGCTTTCGTTTTAAAATGTTTCCAAATATGTACATTCATGGGCCCCAGCCCTACATTGATACCGGTGAAAGTCGTTTTCCAATAGCTGTTATTGTTCCAGAGATATTTTGGGTGGACAAGATAGCTGGGACATTCTGTATAAACACACCCGAAAAAATTGATTCTGAGAGTTTCTAAGAATAATAAGATAAACAGAATGTTTATCCTAGAGATCCAAATGATTAAGTAGCCCACTTCCCTATATGATACGTCAACGATTTGGGTCTTAAAAACATAACTGAAAAAAACGCATTTTCGAGAGCTCCTGCAGTTCGTCGAAGTTTATAACATGCATCTCATGAATGAAAATGTTCGAATATGGTGCTACAGTCTAAAAATATTACGGTGGAGATCTTTCATCTTTGTCTACTGTTGTTGAGGATTCGATCGCAGATAAATAGTTATGACAAGCAAGATTGTGAAGATGACTGCTGCTTGTTGCATTCGCAGTAATTTAAGTTGTGCTCTTAGATTCCTGTCTAATCGTATAGTCGGAAATCACTACATATTCGGGAAAAATGGTGAATTATTTCTGACAAGAAAAAATATAAAGGTCACTGTCGGTTGTTTCTCACACAACAATGTCATCTCCAGCAATTTCATATTTCGTTTCTTAAACACACAGAAATCACGAAATCATTACTGAAGAAGTGCGCTTTTACATGTAAGTAATAATGAATATTGCAGAAAAATCTTAACTTACACGAATAACAATGTCTCAGAACGTGTTGCCTATATGAAGAACCAGTGACCTTTCATTGCACATTCCCGTACGCTAACCACTTTTTTTTTGTGATCGGTGGGTTTGGTCGTTGCGGACATCACATGACATCCGGTAAAGTTCGTTTGTTGATCGATCCACTAAGTGTTTTTATTACAGAGAGTAGCTAACCCTCTGACCGAACACGCTGTGCTACCGTGCCGGCCTGTCACTGCGCCAAGCCAAACAACGGGAAATTAAAGCTCAATTCTTGTACTACAGCAGAGAGGAACGTAGGCTGACTTCGTTGCCAGACGGTGTTGCGTAAGTCATAAATGCGTGATAATTTGGAAGGTTCCCAAGATCAGGCTTCACATGATTGCTTTCCATTGTTACTTGAAAGTTGTAAACATGATTCGATAGTTACTAACTAAAGCATTTGTGGGAAAAAGTACACAAAGTCACTAGTAACGTCAGTTCACACTCATGTAATATACCTAAGCACAGCCGATGTCTTGATATTTAATGATCTTTAAACTCTTATTTACATAAAAATAACACGTATTTTGAGAGAATATTGACCGAAAACGGATTTCTTTTTGGATGTAATCATTCACAGTAACAACCTAACCTACACATATTTCTAACAAAGGAAAATAGTCTATTATGAACTCACTTTGCAACTGGATGCGTCCTCTGGTGATTCGTTAGTAACACAATCACTAAATCCAAAGCTAGAACCACTAAATATGTTTAAAATAACAAATTATAGGTGTACATAAACCACAGCTCACCGATCGACAGGGCCACACCGAAATCCAAAACCTCTCGGTACAATTGTCGTAAAATCGTTGGGACGACCGTTCGGCAACAGGTCTCAGAAGCTTACTGAATAGGATATTTCGGTAAAGAACCGAAAACGACGTCACTACTGAGACAAACCTACTACACCGATCGGTATGAACGATACAGAATAGGGCCCCAGATCGATTCGAGCTAGGACACGGATATGCGGGAGGTGCCTACTGTTTGACGTGATACACAGGACGCGGACACGCATTTCCGCAAGCAGAAGTCGCCCAAGCGACAAAAGAAGAGGAGGCTGTCTGCAGAAAATGTTACGCGAGATGGTGACACGTTGCAGGAGGATGACGAAACTCCATCTGCGGCCCAGGCTGTGGACCCCACTCCAACGGCTCCTGATTCTCTGCTGGCAACGTCCGCCCAAGGACAAAGCCACATTGACGATGCTCAACTCGTCGACGAGCCCCTTGGCCATTTTGTGGCTAAGACACGAAACGAACGTCATACGTCGCATAACGCACCACAGCTCCAGCTTGGTGATTCTGCGTCCGGGATTGAGATGGAAAGAATGACACCAGACTCGAGCTACAACCTGATGCCCGCGGCCGGAGGATCGTCGGCCGACATCTTGACTCTGCCGATCAGTGATATCTATGGTGCTGGTGGCAGGAACGGTCGGACGGGCGACGTGGCGCTTACTGGCTTAAACGACTGCAGAATGCAACATCGTACTATCCAACGACCGAGGTCTATCGGACAGGTACAGTCAATGCCAACGGTATTAGTTCCGTGATCAAAACCCAGCTGCTTGTTGCATTCGCAACATGATTCGGGCGGCGGACATTGATATCGTGCTTCTGCGCCTGGATGTTTATGGATACGCGTCTTACGTCAACCCAACTTCCGACGGCGGTAGTGGTACGGCCATACTACTACGCGATGGCATCGAACCAACGGATGTTCAGTATTTGCCCTCAGCGAGAGGCATTGCGCTCACCATCGGCGCAGTCCGCCTTGTGAATCTGTATGCCCCGTCTGGTACGGCGAAGCGTCGAGAGTGAACACTCTCTATTACTCCACTGAGGTAGCTTCATTGTTTCAAGGCGCTACAGAGCACTTCGTGGTGGGTGGGGACTTACTCCCCTGAGGATCAGATCCCTCACCATGTCCCATGTCCAGCCCTTCAAGCTATGGTCAGGGATCTCGCTTTTCATGATACATGGACACTCATCCACAGCGACCGACGCGGGTATACCCACTTCACCAGCCACTCGGCCAGAAGATTGGAGAGGATTTACGTCTCCCGGAGTCTTCGGGCAGCGACTGTCGGTGCCGAGCTGTGGCCCACTGCATTCACCGACCATCAGGCCTTCATCTGCGCCGTGACTCTGCCACGACAACAGACGAACCGTAGTAGAGGACCTTGGACTCTTAACGTCAACATTCTCTGGGAAGAGGCTTGCCGTGTAGCCGTCACTACTGCTTGGCACAAATGTGAGCGACGGCGTCATACCTACAATTCCACAAGATGGTGGACATAATGCGCTAAACCAGCTCTTCGCCGCACGCTCAGGGCGTATGGACGAGACAGGGCGCTTTGGCTCCTATCGACCTCTGAGTTTTACTATACGGTCTTGCGAGAACTAGCGTCGCAACAACCTTCGCCAGAGTGCCAAACTGCAGTCCACCGTGCGCGGCTTCTACAGATTACGGCTGACAGATTGGATGGCACGCGGGTTCGAGCGAGATTGCAAGAGTCCATCCCTGAGGAACGTACTTCTCTTTATCACATCGTCAGAGAATGGAGACATCGTAAGAGCGACACATCACGGTAGTTATTTCGGTGGACGGGTAACGCGCAGAGACACACAACGCCATCTCCCTTGCCATCACAGATTGTTACCGCACTCTCTATGTAACAGATCAACGGCGTGACAATGAGGCTGAGGACGTGCTTCACGACCTGCCACCTTCGGGTAGGGTGCAAAGAGACGCCACATTCTTGGAGGCTGTCACGTGGGAAGAAATGCGCATGGCCCTTTCGTGGGGCGGGAGGAACAAATCCCCTGGACGTGATGGTCTTCCACTTGAATTTTATAGCACCTTTTCTGACCTGATGGGGTAAGTTTGGCGGCAGATGTGCTGTGAACTCCTGGATCCAGACTTTAGGCCCCCTCCCAGACCCCCCCCCCCCCCCGAACTTTTGGAGGGCGTGATCATCTGTGTCCCGAAACCAAACGGGGTGCAGACCGCAAGACTTCCGGCCGTTGACGTTAGTGAATTCGCATTATCTGTTCTCCGGCATTCTTCGTACTCGCCTCCTCCCTATTGTCAAAGATGCCATTCATGCCGACCAAACATGTGTGGGAGGTGGCAGTAATATACACACGGCGTTAAGCTCTTATAGAGATGTGGTGGCGCTCATGTCGGCATGCCGTTTAGAAGGCGCGCTCGTCGCAGTTGACCTAGACCACCCATTTGCAGGCTGTCTTAGAGAAGATTGGACTGTTCCCAATATCGGCAGGTGTGGTTCTCCGTCTCATCCACGGAGCCCCTTCCACAGTCCTGGTCAATGGCTACCGCCAGCACCCCCCTCCACTATAGGGATGCTGCTACGCTCGCTACGGTTCACTATTGAGCACTCAGTGCGACAAGGATGCCTCTGTCAGCCTTTCTCTTCGCCGTCGCCCTCGAGCCTGCACTTCATGATCTACGACAGCGTTTGGAGGGCATTCGTCTCCGCAATGCGCATTTTAAATGTTGTGCCTGTGCGGACGATGTAGTTTTCTTGGCGAGGTCGGCAGAAGATATATGTACGGTGATCAGCGTGGCTTCAGCGATACGGCGAGGTAGCCAGGAGCCGTATCAACCTGCGAAAGTCGAACTACATTTATGAGGGTTCAAATGGCTCTGAGCACTATGGGACTTAACATCTATGGCCATCAGTCCCCTAGAACTTAGAACTACTTAAACCTAACTAACCTAAGGACATCACACAACACCCAGTCATCACGAGGCAGAGAAAATCCCTGACCCCGCCGGGAATCGAACCCGGGAACCCGGGCGCGGGAAGCGAGAACGCTACCGCACGACCACGAGCTGCGGACATTTATGAGGGCAGATGACTGAATATGAGTAAGCCAGTCCCGGCGACGGAATGTTTGGGAGTGACCTTAAGTGTAGCGTACAGCAGCAGATACTTATCGCAGACTACTTAATGTGATCCGCATGCACGTTACTCTCCATAACTTTCGAACACTTGACTTGATCATGCGGGTACATTTTGTCAACGTCTACCTCGCTCCGAAACTTAATCATTACACACACGTTCTCCCAATGGTTGCTGCCAAGTTTCAGGCGGCCTTAGGTCATTTCGTCAGCGAGGGCAGGGTGTTCAAGAACCGTTACGAGACGCTAACGTTGCCCACACAGGTGGCATTGGAATGATAAACGTACACAACAGGGCGCGCGCTCTCTTTCTGCGGACGATGCATCGCCTACGTCCTTCGGACAAGGACACCCTCCCTGCTGCACTAATCCAGGAGGTGTTGCCTCAGTCCCTCCGGCCACCGATTGCTGTTGGACATCTCACGCCGGCACTGTATCACAGTCGCACCTATCTGGTCGACATAAGTTATCTGTTGGATGTCTTACCGATCACGCGGGATCCTAGAACCAAGGACTTGTACCGCTACTTTCAGCGGACACTGCCTGCTAATGTGGTTGAACGCCGACATCCGGGGGTTGGTTTGAGGTGGGTGCAGAATAACATACACTCGCCTTTCCTTCCCACCACGGTCAAATGGTATGTGAAAACAACTGAAAAATTCCCCACCCGACAATGTTTACGCATGATACATCTTGCCGATGATCCTTTCTGCCCCAGATGCGCCACTGTCGACACCGACATGCACCGTTTCGCTTGTGGCATGACTGCCGACTGCTGGCTCCTCACACGGCGCATGTTGGCATTGTTGCTGCGACGGACGCCTCAGTCCGTGGAGCCCACCGAACTGATCCATCCCGACGTCGCTTACTACCCCGCTACTCGTCATAACGCCAAAGTATGCGTTAAAAGGTATGGCATTGTCATATTTACGTAGAGCGTTGCAGGATTATTAGATTTTTGCCATTATTTAACGAGCAACTACATGGTTTTACGGCGCAAAGCGTCGTATGTTTCGCTCTTTGCGAATTACTCGGGATCGTTGTTTACACGCCCTCCAGCCCATTTTGGTGTACTGGGTGTGAGAAGAGATTGAGATATAGTATATGATGGACTGATGAGAGACATCAACGGTAATTATAGGGTGTTTCACCCTCGCTGAACGAGAAGACGACCTGGACATCCCGCGTCTGGCAGGCCACGAGTGGCCTACCGGGACCATCCGACCGCCGTGTCATCCTCGGTGGAGGATGCGGATAGGAGGGGCGTGGGGTCAGTACACCGCTCTCCCGGTCGTAAGATGGTATTCTTGACCGAAGCCGCTACTATTCGGTCGAGTAGCTCCTCAATTGGCATCACGAGGCTGAGTGCACCCCGAAAAATGGCAACAGCGCATGGCGGCCTGGAGGGTCACCCATCCAAGTGCCGACCACGCCCGACAGCGCTTAACTTCGGTGATCTCGCGGGAACCGGTGTATCCACTGCGGCAAGGCCGTTGCCAAGGAGATAAAAAAGATATATAAAACTACAAATAAAGTTATAACAAGAAAAAATGAAAAACAAATAAAATATACTACAAGTATTGTAGCCCTTCCTTTATCCTTTTCTTTGTTTAACAAAACGTTCAGAGGCATATTTAGTTTTTGTTCTTGGGCGGAGCCTGAAGTGGCGGCAAACAACCGTCCTAGTTAGCTTTTATGGTGATAGTGGCCATGGCAATAGCTTTGTTTTTGTTTTTAGGTTAGATAGGTTTTTGGGGGTAGTATGGTTGATTGGGGCCAACACCTGAAGTGGAAGAAGCCTAAAAATAAGAAAGATGGTAGAGCACTTTCAAAACAAAGAAAAAAGAAAAAATGGTAAGGCGACTGCTCGCGATAAATGGGAAATCTGGGTTAGAGTCCCAGTCCACCACAGACGTCATTCCGTTATGTAGTTGATGGTTGTCCATATTTGCAATTGCGAAAACATAGCATGTATTTCATGACGGTTGTTGTCGCCACAGTGCCTGTTCCTTTGGACATGCATGCATTTCCAAGCATCGTAGTTCGAAATAACACAGGCACTGCAATATCGTATTCTATAGAGTGGCCCAAATGGGAAACAAGGCCATCCAACATTGCTGAGAGAGATTAAGCGGATTAAATATCGCAGAACAGAAATGTAACCCATTGAGTAAAGATGTTGATAGTAACACAACCACTTTAGAACAAACATAGTTCCAGATCCAGCAGCAGAATTTTCAATCTCATAGGCGAAAGCAGTAAAATACTATTCGGAATTGTGGACAAAGCAGATGCTTCAGATTATAAAATATGCATTAACACAATGGAAAGGTGAATGGAAAGTTTTCTGGGACTATGAAAGGAACAAGTTGCCGTAGCAACGTTTTCTGGTCTGAATTACATAACAGGCTATATAGCAACAAATGATCAAATATTAGAAAATGGATTGAATAAGTTGGAACAATTCATTATGTACTCACTACAGACAACGGATGCAGGACTAAAGTGAATAGTCACGTTCGACAACATCAATGAAAAGATGACACAGTTAGTCTCACTATTTAGAGAATTAGTTACTGAGCACGAACAATTAGTAAATGCCATCTTGCATGCACAAAAAAGGTTCCTAGTATCACAAAAAATGGCTCTGAGCACTATGGGACTTAACTTCTGTGGTCATCAGTCCCCTGGAACTTAGAACTACTTAAACCTAACTAACCTAAGGACATCACACACATCCATGCCCGAAGCAGGATTCGAACCTGCGACCGTAGTGGTCATGCGGTTCCAGACTGAAGCGCCTTTAACCGCACGGCCACACCGGCAGGCTCCTAGTATCACATATCATGTATCTGATACAGACAGTAAAATATTTAAAGTTAATTCAGACGGTATTAGAAACGTACATTTCCCTGTATCCTTACCAGAATATGGATACATACTCCTACAAATAATGGCTTTAGATGTCCTCGTGTCAGATAATGTACTAATATATGTCATTAGTATTCCACTAGTAGAAAACAAAGTGTTCAATTTATGTAGAATATTGCCATCCAAACAGCAACAAGAAATGATACAGGGAAATACATTTATATTTAGCAAGAGAAAAAGTTTTTACTATTAGATAACTCTAAGAAGGTGTATATTAGACTTACGACAGATCAATTAGAATGTAAAGAGATTTTAAGGGAACAAAAATATGTAGACAAACCTCTGTAATGTTCTTCATGTCCGACCAGAACGAGTGTGAAGTCAATCACTGCAAAGCAGGGTAATTAAAAAGAATTGTGCCAGAAAGATAATTACCTTAGACAAAAGTTTGTGAATACATCTTAGTGAAGACGATTGGCTGTACATAAGGCCGAAGGAAGAATGTGTAACCATTTCGTGTGAGGAGCAGGCTTCTGGGGATATTCACCTACAAAAGTTAACGCTGCACATAAACTGCAAAGGCTATGGATCATAGGTGCACAACCAGTCAAATAGAATAATACAGACCAATATCACCAGAATGGGCATTGTCCCCAGTATCACAGTCGAGGAGGAGGAGGAGATTAGTGTTTAACGTCCCGTCGACAACGAGGTCATCAGAGACGGAGCGCAAGCTCGGGTGAGGGAAGGATGGGGAAGGAAATCGGCCGTGCCCTTTCAAAGGAACCATCCCGGCATTTGCCTGAAGCGATTTAGGGAAATCACGGAAAACCTAAATCAGGATGGCCGGAGACGGGATTGAACCGTCGTCCTCCCGAATGCGAGTCCAGTGTGCTAACCACTGCGCCACCTCGCTCGGTTATCACAGTCGAAATCAGTTGTTGTGAGGAATCGGAGCAAAAAGTTAAACAGATCAGAGGTACAATTAGAATTACCATTAAGACATGTAGTGACTAGGTGACGATCTACGGATAGCTGGAAAAAGAATGGAAGACGTGAAGTGGCTGTTGATATACAGCAAAAGTAAATGGACTATGGTAGAAGGGTCCAACACTATTCTGTAGCTAATTACATAGTTTTAACTACAGTAATAGTCGCAAGTTGCTGTGCTCGCATTGTTCCATGTTGTAGATATATATTCAGACTGTTCTGGCAGTTTAAATTGCTGCCAGGCAATATGTGTTTGGACTACTGCAGTTAATACATCCAAGTCTACTCCACTCAGAAGGCTGGGTAATGTTGTCATCCATCGCAGACATCCTCATGAATAAGAAAATAAAGTGTACTTAAAGAATAAAAGGTAGAAATGAAATATGGATATCATGTGAATAGGCTATAAGAAACATCATGTTAAAACAAGTGTATTTTTAAATTTAAAACAATTAATGGTGCGCTGTATAAGTGCCCATGAACTGGGTCTCCCATGCCAGACAGGCCTCAGCGGAGGAACCACACAAAGAGTGTCACACAGTGCCTCATCTGTTCCATATCCAGTCCCCCAATGGAACTTTCCCAGATATAGAACCCAAGATGTGATGCAATCCCTGCCAAGGTGTGCACGGCACATGGGAAGATGTGTCATTAACGGGACAGCAAGGATACCGAGCAAACTCCCTGAGTAGGAAGCCTTGACTGCATGATGTTCCGTGGCGTTGACTGAATATATCCTCAATTATCGTGGGACGAAACTGGAAAACATAGAACAAGAAAAAACAAAAACTGAGAGACATGATGAAACCTCAAACATCCAAACATTGGGTCTGGAACTGATGAGGGCTGTTTCCACAACTGGAGATCAGGTTATAGACCAGTCCAAGAGGTGGAAATTGTCACGGAGAAGTTGGACCAGGTCCAGATTAAATCCCCGTCTGAGGCTCAGAGGAAAAAATTCTTACAGAATAGAAATGAATGGAAGGTAAGGAATGGCTTTCTAAACAAAGCTGGAGGAAACTAAAAATTCTTGAGCCTAGGAGCTCCAAAAAAGACTTTATAAGAGTCAAGGGGGTAAACGGATTCATTCCATTTGTAAGACAGGAAACAAAAGAATAAGGGAGGAGTCTAATACTCCCACTTCTCAGGTGATGCAGTTTGCTCATATAGCTTTCTTTGAGAAGACTGGTTGGGGAGGGGGGGGGGGAGGGGGGGGGACCACGACCCAAATTCAGAAGAGTCTGTGGTGTCACCGCCAGACACCACACTTGCTAGGTGGTAGCTTAAATCGGCTGCGGTCCTTTTAGTACATGTCGGACCCGCGTGTCGCCACTGTGTGATCGCAGACCGAGCGCCACCACAAGGCAGGTCTCGAGATACGGACTAGCACTCGCCCCAGTTGTACGACGACTTTGCTAGCGACTACACTGACGAAGCCTTTCTCTCATTTGCCGAGAGACAGTTAGAATAGCCTTCAGCTAAGCCCATGACTACGACCTAGCAAGGCGCCATTAACCGTATCTGAAGATAGTCTTATTTGTATTATCAAGAGCGATGTACCACAAGGATAGAATAAAGTTAAGTATTCGAGGAGCTGCATACTTTTCTTATTAGCTTTCACTACTTATCCTGTTCCAGAAGTCACGCCCGTCTGCGTTAGATAGCGTGCATTTAGGCCTCCTCTATCTACAAGGTGTTGGCACATTTGCCAACACATCAGAGTCTATCTGGACAAAGGTGCTCTTATATTTATCTGAGAGGGGATGGGAACAGTGGATTGGCTTAAGACAATGGTGGCCGAGATATCGCTGTGGGAAAAGGTGAAACTGCTGGTCAAAACAGTAGTTGAGCTCTTCAAGACCGAAGCGTATCAATTTTGGTCCCATAACATCTTAAGGATACTCCTCCAAAGACTGTCTTCGATAAAATAACTGTGCAGAACCAGAAGGTATCGACAGAGGTTTGGAGGGTAATCAACCAAAAAGGTTGTGACTTATATCCAAACCCTTCAGGCGGAAGGTGGTGCAAAACCACAGAGGAGAACGCAGGAACAGGAACTGAGATTGTTCTTATGGTTTTCACATGTTAACGTCGGTGTAATCAAAGATATCAGATGCGAGTGGAGGCTGCAAATCTCCAGAACATGCATTTATATCAAAAATGGAATTTTCATTCGTGCCGATGGCGGATTTTCTGTCCAGGGACTTCGTGACCATCAGGATGAAACAGTGTGACGAAGGAAGGAAATTGTATTGGCCTCAGCTTACCTTCCTTACAAGGGATAGTACTCTTTCCCAGGAAGTGGGGAAACTGATAACTGCTCGCAGTACAATGAGCAAATACTGGTTGGTTGTGATGCCAGTGCCCACAACCTTCTGTGGGGAAGCAGCGACACCAACAGCAGCAGTTTCTGAATGTTTACTCGAAAGCAAGCTGGAGATACTGAACAGGGGCGGGGTCCCCACGTTTAAGAACACAAGGCCCTGACAGAATCTTTCCAGCTCTACTGTAGCAAGTAGGAGAGGTTGTACATGTAAGGGTTGGCCTATCAGCAGGAATCATTCCTAATGCTTGGAGAACAGTGAGGGTTGTTTTAAAAAAATGGCTCTGAGCACTATGGGACTTAACATCTGTGGTCATCAGTCCCCTAGAACTTAGAACTACTTAAACCTAACTAACCTAAGGACATCACACAACACCCAGTCATCAGCTTGTTTTCATTCTGAAGCCAGGGAAAAGTGATCATACCGAGGCCAGGGATATGAGACCGATCAGTCTGTCCTCCTTTCTCTTAAAGACATTAGAAAAACTGGTAAATGTGCACGTCAGGGAAAGGAAGTTAACTAAGTTTCCTCTGTATGTAAGCCAACACACATATCAACCAAGCAAATTATTTGAAATAGCACATCACCATCTTGTTAGAAAGGTGGAAAAAGCACTACGCTTTCATGAAATTGCCCTTTGCATCTTCCTGGATACTGAGGGGGCTTTTAGCAGTGCGACCTTCGAATCTACGGTTAGAGCTGCAGAACAGCATGGCACTGAGATTACCAAATGTAGGGAGATTAGGACCACATTGCGCAGAAGAAAGGTAAAACCAACACCACCAGAGGATCTCTGCAAGAAGCGGTTCCGTCCCCACTACCGTGGAAATCAGCAATGAATTAACTTACTTAAGAGTTAATTATTAGAAGATACTATTGGCAAGGATATGCCAACTACTAAGTCGTAGTAATACTTGGCAAATTTTCTATTACTTTTAGAACAATGCCACAACGTGCATTTGAACAATGCGCAAAACTGGTGCAGGAAATAGGGTCTACCGGTCAACACCAAGAAATCTGTTGTAGTACCGTTCATGAAGAAGCATATCTAGCATATGTACCGGAATCTTAAGCTTCTCGCTGAAACTCTACCTGTAGAGGGAGCAGTAAAGTTCTTCAGGTCAAATGTGTATGCAAAACTATCATGGACGCCTCACATAAGGAATATACACTGAAGCGCCAAAGAAACTGGTATAGGCATGCGTATTCAAATACGGAGGTATGTAAACAGGCAGAATACGGCGCTGCGGTCGGCAACGCCCATGTCAGACAACAAGTGTTCGGCGCAGTTGTTAGATCGGTTACTGCTCCTACAATGGCAGGTTATCAAGATTTAAGTGAGTTTGAACGTGGTGTTATAGTCGGCGCACGAGCGATGGGACACAGCATCTCCGAGGTAGGGATGAAGTGCGGATTTTCCCGTACGACCATTTCACGAGTGTATCGTGAATATCATCAATCCGGTAAAACATCATATCTTCGTCCTGTCTGATCACCTGCTTCCATTCATGTCCATTGTGCATTCCGACGGACTTAGGCAATTCCAGTAGGACAATGCAACACCTCACAGGTCGAGAACTGCTACAGTGTGGCTCCAGGAACACTGTTCTGACTTTAAACACTTCCGCTGGACACCAAACTCCCCAGACATGAAGATTATTGAGCATATTTGGGATGCCTTGCAACGCGCTGTTTAGAAGAGACCTCTAGCCCCTCGTACTCTTACGGATTTATGGCCAGCCCTGCAGGATTCATGGTGTCAGTTCCCTCCAACACTACTTCAGACATTAGTCGAGTCCATGCCACGTCGTGTTTCGGCACTTCTGCGTGCTCGCTGAGGCCCTACATAATATTAGGCAAGTGTACCACTTCCTTTGGCTCTTCAGTGTATGTTCCAAGACGAAAAGTACTCTTATGAGAACTAGAATATCCTCTGAAAAAAAACAGGAGTCTAAACACCAAGAGTATGTACTGCATACACATCACTGTAATATGGCCTATGGTGATCTGTAGGGCTGCTGTAATGTGGAACAAAGTAGAACAGATGGTGGCTGCTAATGAACTTGTCAAGGGGCAGAGCTGGCCTACTTAGCCATAACAGGCGAAATTAGGAGCACACCCACTGCTGGGACGGAGGCTGGGCTGTACATGACGCCGTTACACCTCTGGGTTAAAATGGAGGGTGTGGAAGGGGGATACATGCTAAAAATTGGAATTAACTAAATGTGGTGCCACCGCCAGACACCACACTTGCTAGGTGGTAGCCTTTAAATTGGCCGCGTCCGTTAGTATACGTCGGCCCCGCGTGTCGCCACTATCAGTGATTGCAGACCGAGCGCCGGCACACGGCAGGTCTAGAGAGACTCCCTAGCACTCGCCCCAGTTGTACAGCCGACTTTGCTAGTGATGGTTCACTGCCTACATACGCTCTCATTTGCCGAGACGACTGTTTAGCATAGTCTTCAGCTACGTCATTTGCTACGACCTAGCAAGGCGCCATATTCAGTTACTATGTCCTCTGAACAGATAATATTGTGAATCATGTTCCGTCAAGAGCGACGTTCATCTTAATGGATTAAAGTATCAAACTAATTACGTTCGCTTTCTGAATTCTAATTCCTTGTCATGTTCCAGACCTCACGTCAGTATAGTCCTTCCCTCCTCACGCCAGCCTGCGTGAGCTAAAACGCGTGCATTTCGGGCTCCGCTAGTAACACGGTGTTGGCTGTTCTGCCAATACAATATTAAACACCTGTAGGATATCCTGAATCCGTCACCAATACAGGGAATGTGGATAATATGGAGACGCCCATTGTCTGCACAATAACTTCCAGCTGCTTCAATAAACTTTTCAGTGTAACAACTGGAAGTAAGGAGCAGTGGAATACCGAACGGCGACACCGAGGTGACATAGCCTGGTTTACTGAGGGGTCGAAAACAGACAAAGACGCTGGGGCCGGGATTTATGGTGTACCACCTATTCTAGAGAGAGAGAGAGCAATTTCTCTAGGGAAACGGGCCATGGTATTCCAGGCGGAAATATCTGCTATCAGGGTGTGTGCAGAGAAGTATTTGCGTAGCCGCTGCAAAGATAGTAGCATCTACATTTATGCAGACAGCCAAGCTGCTCTGAAATCTCTATGGGCCCTTTCAGCGAGATCAAAAATCTTAGCAAAATTCCACAAAGCATTTTTGAGACTAGGGGAAAGCAATGGAGTAAACCTGCTGTGGGTCCCTGGTCACTCAGGAACAAGTGGCAATGCACGAGCTTATAGGTAAGCCAGGTCAGGTGTAACAAATCCATTTGTTAGACGGGAACCTTTTCTAACCATACCTAAAGTGATGATTAAGTGAAAATTACAAAACTGGATCAGAAGGCAGTGTGTGGAATATCTACATATACATATACACCCGCCAAGCCGCCGTACGGCGCCTGGTAGAGGACACCCTCCACCACTACTAGCCATTTCCCTTACTGTTCCACTCGCAAAAGAGAGCGAGGAAAAAAAAACTATCTACATCCCTCAGTATGAGTCCTAATTTCTCATATATCATCTTCCTGGTCCTTACACGAGACGTATGTTGGCGGCAGTAGAATCGTTCTGCAGTCACCTTCAAATGCCGGTTCTCTAAGTTTTTTCAAGAGTGTTCCTCGAAAAGAGCACCGTCTCCTCTCCAGGGATTCCCATTAAAGTTCCTGAAGCACATTCGTAGTACTTGGTGTTGCTCGAACAAGCCAGTAACAACTCTAGCAGCCCACCTGTGAGTCACTTCGATGTCTTCCTTTAATTCGACCTATGACCCAAAAACTAAAACATGGCAAGCAAATGATGCTAAAGCCATGCTTTAACAAAATTTCTGTAATCCTGGACTTGAAAAAGAGGCAAACTAAACACATGGTAGGACTAATGACAGGCTATGGCAGCCTTAAGAAACACCTACACGGGATTGGTATAGAGAAGAAGCCCGTAGACCAGATATGGTCAGCTGGGGCTCGTTTGCCCTAGTCCGGTGCAGCCGGGCAGAAGTGACTTACGTAACTGCGAGCAGCTCACCAGAAGCATACGTCACAGAGACGAAGCGTGAGAGCAGCCGACTCTCGGGCTTGTGTGTGTGCCGTTCTAGGTTACATACATAGAATACAATACTGTGATGATAAGGAATCAATGGCAGCAGGTTAAATGAACCATATAATATTTTATTGCTTACAATATACAATAACACCACATACAAAAACGCAGACATTGTTATATTACCTTTATATAGATTGTGATCCATATTTCAAATGTCTTGCTGCAAGCGAAGGGATGTCGGACTAATACCACTTTTGGTGTGCAGTCTAAGAACGGCCCTCAGATGGCTATATGTCATTTGTGATGTATGTTTAGATTTGCAAAGCTTTAAGGCTGAGAAAAATTGTACACATAAATTAGTAGAACCAAACATGCACATTATAGTTGCTGCTTTCGCATGTGGTTGAGGAAATCTATCCCGTGGAAAGCAAGAATAGACCTGAATGATGTCATTCGCCATTCTAAACTTCTCCTTAATGAGGCGGTCACATTGTAGGTGTATCAGCTCTAATTGCACCTCTGTGGACACAGTTCTGACATCCACCGAGCATGGTGACATGAAGATATCAAATACTCGAATCGTTTTGCGGATGCTGCATCCAAATTATTCAGAGACCGAACAGATGACGCAACAAGGTCATTATTAATGTTAGCTGCGAATCACATCACATTCTTAAAATGGGTGAAATTACGATCCTGGGCTTTACCTTTCCATATCTGCAATTTCATTTGCATTTCGTGAATTTTAGGAAACAGAGATATAATTAACTGACCTTTTCTCTGCAACGAAACATTGAGAGCCATTATTCCGGTAACAAATGCTATGTTAACAACCCATTGAGGGCCAGAAGGTCCAGGAAGCGACCTTCCTTTCGTATCCATTAAAAGATTTACCTGTTCAAGGGTTTTACCCCCACTCAGCCATCTTAACTGTCAAATACACTCCTGGAAATTGAAATAAGAACACCGTGAATTCATTGTCCCAGGAAGGGGAAACTTTATTGACACATTCCTGGGGTCAGATACATCACATGATCACACTGACAGAACCACAGGCACATAGACACAGGCAACAGAGCATGCACAATGTCGGCACTAGTACAGTGTATATCCACCTTTCGCAGCAATGCAGGCTGCTATTCTCCCATGGAGACGATCGTAGAGATGCTGGATGTAGTCCTGTGGAACGGCTTGCCATGCCATTTCCACCTGGCGCCTCAGTTGGACCAGCGTTCGTGCTGGACGTGCAGACCGCGTGAGACGACGCTTCATCCAGTCCCAAACATGCTCAATGGGGGACAGATCCGGAGATCTTGCTGGCCAGGGTAGTTGACTTACACCTTCTAGAGCACGTTGGGTGGCACGGGATACATGCGGACGTGCATTGTCCTGTTGGAACAGCAAGTTCCCTTGCCGGTCTAGGAATGGTAGAACGATGGGTTCGATGACGGTTTGGATGTACCGTGCACTATTCAGTGTCCCCTCGACGATCACCAGTGGTGTACGGCCAGTGTAGGAGATCGCTCCCCACACCATGATGCCGGGTGTTGGCCCTGTGTGCCTCGGTCGTATGCAGTCCTGATTGTGGCGCTCACCTGCACGGCGCCAAACACGCATACGACCATCATTGGCACCAAGGCAGAAGCGACTCTCATCGCTGAAGACGACACGTCTCCATTCGTCGCTCCATTCACGCCTGTCGCGACACCGCTGGAGGCGGGCTGCACGATGTTGGGGCGTGAGCGGAAGACGGCCTAACGGTGTGAGGGACCGTAGCCCAGCTTCATGGAGACGGTTGCGAATGGTCCTCGCCGATACCCCAGGAGCAACAGTGTCCCTAATTTGCTGGGAAGTGGCGGTGCGGTCCCCTACGGCACTGCGTAGGATCCTACGGTCTTGGCGTGCATCCGTGCGTCGCTGCGGTCCGGTCCCAGGTCGACGGGCACGTGCACCTTCCGCCGACCACTGGCGACAACATCGATGTACTGTGGAGACCTCACGCCCCACGTGTTGAGCAATTCGGCGGTAAGTCCACCCGGCCTCCCGCATGCCCACTATACGCCCTCGCTCAAAGTCCGTCAGCTGCACATACGGTTCACGTCCACGCTGTCGCGGCATGCTACCAGTGTTAAAGACTGCGATGGAGCTCCGTATGCCACGGCAAACTGGCTGACACTGACGGCGGCGGTGCACAAATGCTGCGCAGCTAGCGCCATTCGACGGCCAACACCGCGGTTCCTGGTGTGTCCGCTGCGCCGTGCGTGTGATCATTGCTTGTACAGCCCTCTCGCAGTGTCCGGAGCAAGTATGGTGGGTCTGATACACCAGTGTCAATGTGTTCTTTTTTCCATTTCCAGGAGTGTATATGGTACATCATAGCAGTCAGATTCCAGTAATCCATTAACTCTCGAAACTGTCTTTGATCCACTCCTGCAGACCGTATGCAATTTACAGTCCTAATGACGACATTCATATCCCTGTCATATTGCAAAGTCTTCGCTCAGAGCTCCTCTTGATCAATTACACGATGCACTGAGTGAAATTGATATCCTGGACTCAGCTTATTTTTAGACGTCCCACATATCCCACTTTACAGCCAGCCATATTTGGGGCAGCATCAGAGGCGACGGAAGTGAGGATACTCCAGAGCAGATTCAGTTTCGTACAGCATGTTGAACAGCACTAAATATATCTTCGCCGGTACATGTATCCCTCATGGGGACTAAACCAAGAATCTCTTGTGTGATATTTAAATCTGTATCTACCCTAGAACGAATATAGCCAATTGTGCTGTATCAGTAACGTTGTTACTTCTACCAAGGCACATAGAATTGCAAAGAATTGATGCCCTCTCACCTTAGCTGTCCTTCAACATCTGCACTAAGGTCTTCTATTCGGCATGCAATTGTGTGTCGAGAAAGACAAATTGTATGAAATTGTGCTGTACTTACAGGACACACGGATTCACCAGCAAAGTAAAGGCATTCTTTCACAACCAGTCCAGTGGAGAATGGTCTAAATTCCCAAGCAATTAAATGGGCAATTCTAAAGCTCGCCTTCACTGTACCTTCATATGTAGCTTCAAATTTCTAAAAATGTGAAAAATATGGATGACCAGTCTGTCATTTGTACAGTAATCACTCTGTTAAGGGCTATCCTGATCTTGAGTGGTGATGCAACATAATTATCACCCACACTACTTTGACTGAGTAACATATATGTGCATAATTTATGTGCTGGGTAAATTCAGCTGTAATATAACTTTAAAATATTAATAGTTGGTGCAAATTAATTGAGATAACTGTGCTTACCTTACTACTGAAGGATTCTTTTAACTTTGCAGTTAATTGCAGACGCTCATCGCCTTGATCACAGTTATACACGTCACAATTTTTGGAATTTTAGTGTCGCTCAACGCGGTGTGGGGCGGCGGTGGGGTGAGTGGACTGCTGTAGCCTATTGTGAGGTTGTGAACCACTGAGGACTACAGCGGGGACGAAGCCTCTCCGTCATTTCTAGGTCCTCAGTTCAATACACTACAATACAACACAAAGTGCTTCCTACTACTCTTTAAGGGTACATAGCTATTCCAGCTATGGAATGTCAGTATTATCACCTCTGATTAACAGAATAGGACGTCACTCTGTTTCAAAATTACAGCATGTTTAAGTGTAAAATTGTATAGTCTTAGGATTTTGTCTGAAAGCTGTCTCTTATATACAATCATGTGGGCAGTGGTGCAGCGGATTGTCTATGTGAACAACACAGACAGACGACTGCTCACATTCCTAACTAATGTAGCGCAGAAACACAAACAATCCGTAAGCTCCAAAATGCAGGTAAAAGCAACCTTCCTGTATGGTGCATTGCTTGAGACGTTTAGTGCTAGGTAGAAGTTGGGCTACACCTCCAACACCTCTTGATGTGTGTGGGTCGCAGGAGTGTCGAGCAGCCAGTCACAGAAACAGTGTGGAAATGGTAGCATGACATCAAGCGTGCACCACAATCTGCTAGGTGCATGTCAGTGAGGTACTACCCATGCGTAAGGCTACCCTGCAGACGTTTCCACGTGGTTCGGTACAGCAGCTGGCAGCTGTTCATTACCAGACCTAGTACTCCCAACATGGCTGGTGCTGACTGCTGCCACTGACTGCTCCCACAGAGTCAGGGGAGAGCGGGGGGGGGGGGGGGGGGGGCAAGGGGCAGCAGATAACCCTAACCCCCAGTGTCTGTTAAAGAAGGATGCAAATGTTTCTACTGCACAACATGATAGCGACAACAATGCAGTTTTAGAATAAGCTCCACAACAAATTGTTGAAATTGTTATGTCAGAAGGACAGTTGCTTAAAATTATGGGAAATGCTGGCTTGCAATTTTTGAACTTAAATAAGATAATGTACGAAATATGTGTGATTTCCTACCAAACTTAAACTTTAGGTGACAACTGTTTAGATGGTGACATGAAAGGGGAACACCCTGGAATTCTATATCTCACCTCACTGCAAAAATCAATACACCTCACACTGAATATAAGCTGGGGAAATTTTGTTTAGTAGCTCAGCGTGACAGAATGTCAATCCTAAGGGCCCAGTTTCGATTCCCAGCTGGGTCGGAGATTTTCTCCGCTCAGGGACTGGCTGTTGTGTTGTCCTCATCATCATCATCTCATCCCCATCGACGCGCAAGTCGCCGCAATGACGTCAAATCGAAAGACTTGCACCTGGCGACCAGTCTACCCAATGGAAGGCCCTAGCCACATGACATTTACATTGCCATTGTTTTCAATTTGTAACAGTGGAACAGTATTTCCATTTTAAGTTTCACCTGTTTTATCAGACAGGTTTTCAAATGAATTTTCTAACCTACTACCACTGGAAATTGCTCTGTTTAATTCCAAACAAGAGTTACTAATTTCGTCTTTAATTCTGTTTACTTCTTCTGCATTATTTACCTCTACTGTTTCATTTACAGGCTGATTTAGCACATAATTTGGTTCCTCCCCTTTCCTTTCTGATATACAAGCTGCTTTCTTACGTTACTTGTAATTCTGATGGTGTATATTGTCCTTATTTTTTTATAAAAAAAGCTTGATTCACTTTCTGGTACATAACCAGTGCTATATTTGAAATTGCATGAGTCTTTGCAACATTTGCCAAAGTTTGAATTCCAACTGGTCCAAGTCTTAGTTTCCCTGATCCTGATTTGTATGAGCATTTCTACTTCCATTCCAGTTACCTGAGATTCCATCTTCATCCCTACCTCTTTTGTTACTATTACTTCTCCAAATATACCTGTGATTATTTCGGTTAGCTGATCAACTGAACCTATGCATTTGCTAATTATTTCTACTCCAATTTTCCCTCACTTAAGTGTGTTCATGTTCCCAAAATTAGGTTTAACTCTTTTTCCTGTTCCCACATTAATTTCCTCTGGGCCAGATAACAGTAATTCTTTCACTATTTGAGGCGATTTATTTTCTAACCCCAAGTTAATTGTTTCCCTACCCAACTCGTGATCAAGATATTTGAGTTTGTTTATCCATTATTGACAAAACTCTTTTACTATCCTCTCTCATGGTCATATTTTCTCCACCCCAAAACTCAGTCATGATGTTCTGCTGTTCTTCTTTGTACCAATATTCTTCTAGGAAGACCTCTCTGAATTCTTCCCAAGAAGCACATTTACTTGCTACTTCTGCTGCCCAACCATAAGCATCCCATTTCATAAAACATCTTACAAAAGACATCTTCTGTCTTTAACCCCATCCCTTAGGTAAATCATCAAATTCTCTAATAAAGTCCATAGGGTGTACATTCCCACAAGGTTCAAAACTGTTAAATTTTGTACAACCAATGAAAGATGAAACACATGATAATGAGTGATCACTTCCATCAACACTTAGATTCATGCCATTTTTAATTTCAGTAAATTTTGAATTCATAATTTCATTAACTCCAAACATACTGTCCGTAACTGCACAAATACATTTATTTTCTACTTTACTTTCCAGATTTAGAGCTGAACTATTCACTACTTCTTTTGTCTGCTCTAACTGTGTTTTCAAATCATCTTTATTTTTGTCACAGTAAGTTTTGTTATCCTCATGAACTTTCTGACATTTATAAATTACTGCTTCTGTCGCATCCTTACACATTTTTACAACATTTTCCTTACTAGCTTCACAATGATTGGCTACTTCCTCCAACTAAGATTCTCTTTCTGCGTGAGCCTCACTCAACCAGCTTTTGCAATCACTCCCTGCTTCAGCAATAATATAGTCATATTTTATCAAATTTTCGTTTACAACTGCGAGCTCTTTCTTTATATTGGCAATATCCTCTTTCATTTCACCCATGTTTGAATTCATTTCAAACACTATTATCTATACCACCATTTTGTTCTGTTTTAATTTTACAAAACAACATGTGGTGACTGACAGTTTCTTGTTTGAGATTAAAGCTTTGTATCAGTTCATAGTTACTTTCAACATTACTTACATTTCTACCATTAGTGTATGCAGCCCTTGTCATTTCTTCCAAAATTTGACTATTTGTTTGACTATAATCAAAACTTATTTCATTATCTACCACTCATTTAAAATTTCTGTCGTAATGAGAAAATTAGGTACAGCCACAACACTATCATCCCGATTACCTTAATCATCAACAACCATTTTCTTACCACTAACACTCTTTTCCCTATCGGCCATAAGATTTAAATTAGAGTGCTGAATTAAACAAGTTACTGAAATAGCTTTTAAGTACATCTACATGATGAATTTAGCGCTGTCACCTCAGGATCCATTTGGTACTATCTGGTAGCATCTGCTACACCACCTCCTACAGCTCGCCAAACAACGATTGGTCCAGTTTTCAAGATGGCTGCCCTCTCAGCCATTCCAGGATCCAGCAATTCATCTTCTATAAACCTGTCTGATTATTCATAATTCCAATAGTTCTCTTTTGGTGTCCCATCTCGCAGTCCAGCTCCAGTTATCATTTAAAACAGTCACTTTGTTCCAAAAAATTTTTACTAGCCACTGTACATTTCACTCAGTTACGCTCTTGTTCTCTACATGAATGTACACGCCATTAACAGTCATTTAATTGCTTTATTTCCCATGTAAAATACCTCAGCAAAGTGTTCCTTAAATGATTAGTCATTAATGTAAACTTCCACTTATATTACACTAAAAGTCATTTCATTACGTTATTTTCTCAGCACTCGCTTGTTCATAAACAATATATCAGTTCTTGTATTGCTCCTGACTCGTCTAAAGAAGTGTATGTTAACACCACTAGTGCCACTTTCCATTAAAAGTCACTTCTACACACTGTTCTTAGTACTCGCGAGTCCACAAATAAACACTATATCAAGCCTGATGTTGTTCCTTGAACAGGGCACCATATGTAAGGATACAAGGGGGCCTACCTGTACAATAATGTTGCCTCTCAGTAGCTGCGCCACTGGTCTTTAGCTGAAAATGTTCATGATAGGATTGCATCTCTTAATAAATAAAAAGGAAAGCTCTGTAGTTCTTTTCAAATGTCCAAACAAAATCATTTCACATATTTTTTTATGCTATTTGATTCCTATCGCTAAAGACCAAGCCTCATTAGAGATCAAGAATTTTTATGCAGATCTCCTTATACTCCCATTTGATGGATAACTTTAAATTATATTCCACCAAAATGATAAGAATCGTGAATTAATTCCTACAGCACATTAACAAATTGTCTACAAGGCATACAGAGTGATGATAATAGTTTGTTAACGATACAGTGGCATTTTACTTGTTAAGTACATCTCTGATTGTAATAGTCACTGCTCATATTCTCAAATAATCATGAGGCTAGTTAAAAAAAACAACGCTACAGCATACAGTGTGGAGAATGCCATAATCTCGGAGCAGGTTACATTCTGACCAAGACTTAATTCCAAGAAAAGTAATTATGGAACTGCGCATGTTTTGTCCTTATATAGGCACACCCTAGAATATTGTGTGATTTTGGTTATTCGATCATTTTTTTGAAATTTCCCTATTCAAATTATTCCTTTTTAAATAGATGTAATAGTGACTGTCAGACTTCATTTATCAAATTACCGATATGAGCAGTAGCTGTTAAAATATACAGAACCAATTTATGCTTACACTATTGGAATTCTAGACTTATAGGTATGGTATCCACATTGATTATCTCAATTTGGATATTAAAAATTACACACTCATTAGTTATGACAATTACATATTTATTACTGTTGTCATTGGGTTCAGAAAATTTAGCCCATCACTAGTATGTTAACATATTCCAGAAATTTATAGTGTTTGGTCACAATACAAGCTGAAAGTTTAGACTGGTTGAAATATTTAATTAGTTATATCTCCCGAATTAATTAGGTTTGAGCTAAAATAAACATGTCTTGGAAATGAGAAAAAATTCGTCTACAGTTTAGAGATAATCTACTTTTCTGAATCTAATTATTAGCTCACTACATTTTTATGAATGCCTTTCAGATCGAATACTTTGAAATACAATGACCTTCGAAATGCATCATTTCCAGCTAAACTAATTAAGACCGAACCTTCAGGGCAGTGAATTGCATAATCTGAAGAAAGGCTAATCCATACTGGTCGTTACAGCAATGTAATGTCATGGCATTGCCACATCAAGGTGTATTCACACCATCCATCACATCATGGAATGTAAAGTCAGTTCAGATCTCAACTCACATGACTGTCCTCACCTGTCTTTTCGCCAGAATTGTAGTCTTTCCATGATGATTATCAATTGCTTTTATGCATGAAGTGCAGCTTGCAAGGAACAGCTTGTATATTAGAGAAGGAGGACAGAAGTGCAAAACAACACAAAGAGAATATGGGTCCAAAAAGTTTTATTACATGTCATAGAAGTGGAAATTCCCATGTTGTACAAGGCTACAGTAGTTTAGGAACTTGAAGACCCGTTGTTTCTTTTTCATGTTACATAGCACCCAGAATTACTATAAAGAACACAGTGTTACAAGCTGCCATGACATCCTGTGAAAAGCAGGTTTGTGTAAAGTTAAGATTAGTTGCCACCAGTGCTAATTTTTGTGCAGTAGCCGTATATCCCACAATACCTTGGCTTTTAATAGGTCATACACCTTATTCGTACTGTAAAGTTCCCCACTAGGGTAGCCAATTGCTCACAATCAGCCATTGATATCTTTATAGAAAAGTCCAATGAACAAAATTATATTACAAAACAAATAGTCAATGGCCTCTCAGAAAATGTCATGTAGTTTCTTTCATTACATGTTAATACTGAACAAGATACAAAATCTGTTAAATCTGAGCCCAAGAGAGTAATCAATAAGCCAAAAATTGATTATTTTAGGACACTTCTCAGAGACATTCACTGGAGTGATATTTACAGTGCTCATGGCATGAATGAAAAATATAACACTTTTGCTAATAAAGTTTTTTACCTTATTTGAACACTGTTTTCCCCTAAAACTAACCAAGGTTAGAGCAGAGTCTACAAAGAAGCCATGGGTTACTCAAGGAATAGAGGTATCTTGTAAAACAAAAACAGAACTGTATCTGTAAATCCAAAACAGTTGTGATGTTGATACTGTACCACATTACAAGAAATACTGCAAAATATCAAAGCCTGTAATACAGACATGAAAACAAATATATTACAATGAAAAGATAGTCATATCAGATAACAAAATAAAGACAATATGGGATATAGTGAAGGAGGAGAGCGATAGAACCAGACATGAAGGAGGACAAATAGCACTAAGAGTAAATGATACATTGGTGACAGATGTGTATAGTGTTGCAGAACTTTTTAACAAAAGTTTTATAACTGTTACTGAAAAGATGGGGTTGTCAGGTTCCATAGATGCTGCTATGGAATACCTCAGACCAGACATTTCAAGTAACTTCCATAATATGAATTTGACCCTCACTACCCCAGCAGAAGTAATGTCCATCATAAAATCTTTAAAATCAAAAACATCTACTGGGTATGATGAAATATCAACAAAGTTAACTAAAGAATGTGAGTTAAGTAACATAACATATTAAGCTATCTGTGTAACCAGTCGTACGTCAGTGGAATATTTCCTGAATGGTTGAAATATGCTGAAGTTAAGCCACTGTTTAAGAACAGAAATAAAAAAATAGCATCAAATTTCCATCCAATTTCACTTTTGCCAGCATTCTCAAAATTCTTAGAAAAGGTAGTGTACAATCAGCTTTATAACAATCTTATCACAAATAACATACTGTCAAAGCCGCAGTTCGGATTTCTAGAGGGTTCTGATATTGAGAAGGCTATCTACACTTACAGTGAAAATCTACTTATTTCATTAGGCAAAAAGTTGCAGGTAACTGGTATATTTGGTGATCTGTCAAAGGCATTTGACTGTGTAAATTACAATATCCTTTTAAGTAAATTTGAATATTATGGTGAAACAGGAAATGTTGCAGAATGGTTCAAATCTTACATCTCTGGCAGGAAACAAAGGGTGTTATTCGGAAAGAGACATGTATTACGCCACCAGACATCTTCCAACTGGGAACTAATTACATGTGGGGTCCCACAAGGTTCCATCTTAGGGCCCTTACTTTTTCTCGTGTATATCAATGACCTTTCATCAGTAACATTGCCAGACACCAAGTTTGTTTTGTTTGCTACTGATACAAACATTGCAATAAATAGCAAATCAAGTGTAGTCTTAGAAAGATCATCTAATAAAATATTTGTGGACATTAATCACTGGTCCCTAGCCTATTATTTGTCACTAAACTTTGAAAAAACACACTACACGCGGTTCAGAACTTGTTAGGGCTGTCCCAAGAGTATATGCCTAACATACGATGAGAAACAGGTACAAGAAGTGGACAGTGTTAAATTCTTGGGATTACAGCTTGATAATAAATTCAACTGGGAGGAGCGCACCACAGAACTGCAGAAGTGTCTTGACAGATCTCTATTTGCAATGCGAATTGTCAAACATAGGGGATATAAAAATGAAAAAGCTGGCATACTATGCTTACTTTCATTCCATAATGCCTTATGAGATTATTTTTTGAGGTAATTCATCAAGCCAAGCTAAAGTTTTCCAGCCACAAAAACGTGCAGTAAGAGTTATATGTTGTGTGAACTCAAGAACATCCTGCAGAAGCCTGTTTAGGGAACTAGGGATACTAACTACTGCTTCCCAATATATTTATTCCTTAATATCACTTTTTCAAACCAACAGCTCAATTCATGGAATCAATACTAGAAATAAGAATAATCTTCACAAAGATTTATAGTCATTTACTCTTGTACAGAAAGGTGCATTATTCTGGAACACACATTTTCAATAACGTTCCAACAGCCATAAAAAGCTTAACAACCAATGAAATTCAGTTTAAGAGAAATCTAAAGGATTTATTGGTGGCCAACTCCTTCTACTCCATTGATGAATTTCTCAGTAGAGCCAACTGATATATATAAAGTACAATCTAACATCTGCACAATTTCAGTGCAGTAATTTATTCATTGAAAATAAATGTTGTAGTAGTTCTATTATATGTTTATTACCTTATAAATAAATAAAACATTTTTTTAAGTTTAAATTCAGAGAATTAATCCAATCTTAGTAAATGAGTGTTTGTAAAATGATTCTTTCATATAGTGTTCACTAAAATAAATGACCTGTGGAAGGTACATTAGTTTATTTGTTTTAGTTGCAAATATTTCTCATGTATTATTGTTTTTCTGACATAGTCTACATCCTGGAGGGCCTCCTTACTGTGGATCAATTGGAATGAAAGTAAATCTAATCTAATCTAATCTAGTAGGATGGTGGGGGCCAAACCTGCTTTGTCACAACTTGAACTATTAAATGCCAAATACAAAATGGAAAGAAAACCTATAAATTTGGAATGGGATGTATTGAGGGAGATATGATTAGTGCATAAATATTTGCACTTGACAGGCAACTAAGCTTAACTTGAAACAAATAAATTTTTCATTAGGTGTGGTGGGAGCTCATAACACTCTCTTCTCTTTAAGCAATCCCGCCTGCAATTTGACCTAACAAATGAAAAAAAACTGGTGCTTTGATTTCTTAAAATTTTATAAATTACAAATTCCTCTTCCACGAGCTCCTTGTATAGTGCGTGAAATACCCTTCTGTACGAGAAATAGCATTTTTCGCACTCAAACTCTTGTTTTACATTGTTTTGCACGTCTGTCCTCCGTCTCTAATACACAACACATCCCAGCAAGCTGTAAACCATCTAAGTCCAACAAATGTCGTTTTTGATAAATGAGCTATTGTGTTGTGTATGTGCGCTGCACACATAAAAGCAGTTGAAAATCGTCTTGTGAAGAAGATCCAAATGCCCACAAAGGAACAGTTTGGACTGTCTTGTCAGTTGAGACAGTGTGACATGAATTGACTTGATGTGATGTGATATTGCAGACAGTGTGAATACACTTTAACATGACAGTGACAGGATGTAATGATGCTATGATGGCTAGTGTATACTGGCCTTAACTGTGGTGTCTCCTTTGGTGAAGTCTTTACAAACTGATCCTCTATAGTCTGTGACCTGGACCAATCACAAGGTTGTAAGAAAATGGTAACCAGGAATTCTGATCCCCGTTCACCCTGCAAATGTTAGCCTAAAGCTCTAGCATAAGGACGACCTGACAACAAAACTTTCTTTTCTGTATTGGCTGCCCACATTCTTACTTTTCAATTTATTGCTAAAAATGTGTTGTGCCCTCTCTACATCTACAGCTAGCTGACATCTCTTAACTCTCTGAACAGAAACTCCCTAAGAATAAACATGTAGCACTAAATATCTAGATTGAAAACTTAGTTTTAGTTATATCCAATGAATAATTGTAAATTACATCATATAATTCCCTTTAAAAATTCGAAAATTTACATGTATTGAGGCAGTAAGTATACTACAGAGATGATTCTTCAAACGCCGTATTTCGCTGTATCAACTTTCCTTAATATCTGCGGCTTGTAGTTACAGAATGTACCTGTTTGCTGTATGCTAGTTGTGTTCTGAACGGTATGCTAAATATGATTCAAAGGATAGTAATGTGGCGTATAACTCAAAGGGAAATCACAAATAAATAATTGTTGCAATTTGACAATGATTTGTCCAAGACTCATTGTCACCAGTGAAACGTCACTAACTAAAACTTTTATCATTCTGCTTGATGACCCCAGATTCTTTCTTCCGAAAATCCAATTTCCTAACCAATATTTGACTCTCCGCGTCTTCTTTTAAATGTTTCTCTAACTTTTAGTTTTAAAATATGTGTTACCTCATTAACAGCTGTTCAAATTCTTTCAGGTGACTTTTCTCGCCCCTTTCGAAATTTTTTTATATATAAAAAAGATTAGGTTACGACTGCGTATTTTGGAATTTATAACTGCTAGTGTTAGCAGGAGATACAAATACCAGATTCAAACGCAACTGAAAATTCAGCTTTGTTCCATTTTCAAAAGACGCCATAAAAATTATTTTGTTTTTACATCGGGGTTTCATATTTGCTAAACATGGGCCTGCAACAAAAATCTCAGATATTAGTGTCTGCACAACGAATTTGTAGACGTACAGGACTAAAATCTTTTCGAAATTTTTATATTACCCGTTCACTCAAAATGTCAAAGATCTTCCACGTGTGAGTGAAGCTCTGTGACAGCGTGGGATTTTGTGTGGATTATTTTTGTGTTTGGCGTTTAGGATCTTTGAACATAACTTTGTGTGTGAGTGGGAAAGTAAGAATGAGCATAAGGGGAATTAGCGTGGTATTGTTTACAGTACATCGACAGTGTTTTTGATGAATGTTGTTGGTTGTCTCTATTTGCAACTGAGTCAAATTATGGCTGTGATCAATATAGCAACGTTTCTTTTTGCCGATATGTGATAGAACTGTGAGCTTCTTTGACTGGAAACGAGCATGTACTTCGTGCTTACTAAATACTGTAGATTGATATTGATGCGTACATGCAGAGAAAGATTTAGTGGAACGAGTGAAGCAATTCGTGTGCCTTGTTACGTACCTTACCTTTAAATTAATATTAGAATAGCTTGAAACTCAGGCCGACGTACATCGTAATTCAGCGCGCTTTTCACTTTTAAACGCCAGTATTCGTTGAGATTATTACGGGTATTAACGATCCTGTTGTTAGTGATCAATATGGAAGATATGTCATTTGTTTCGACTGACATTCCCGCTGATGTGAGACAGATAACAATTACCGGTAAGTAAGAGTTCGCAAACTATTCATATCATTTCTTCATAATGCTTGATGTCATTTGTTTTGTTTTTGGGGGAGTGGAAGGATGGGGAAGAAGCTGAGTTCTTGCTTGAGTGTGAAATATTTATTTCGCACGGTAGACGAATAGCGAATCGTTTCAAAAGTGTAAAGCAATTGTCATTTTGTAATTGTTGTATTGCCTCGTTACATTGATGATTCTTAGTTGGGAGCAGAGAGAAAATACTCACCAAACACGTGCCCGATAAAAGTATAGAAGCAGGTCAAGTCATGTTATATTGTTTTATTTATTTATTTAACCAATTTTAGTTCTGGTTAGAACATCGTGCGAATGAAATTCTAAAAATGGATTAGTTGTCATTGTCACTGTACACTACTAAATGCGAAGAGGAACATGCTGTAAATCAGCTCCACATTATCCTGTCAGAGAAAATTTATTTGTCTGTCCCACGCGAAATTATTGTTTTCAGTGTTTCAATTCTTATACTTGGAGAGGTTTGAAGTTCTGTATAGTCGCATATCACAAATGCGTTGTGTTGCCATTTCAAAAATAACAGTAAACAAGGAGGTGTTTCAAGACAGAAAAGTGTGTGTCCCAGAATCCGCCAGACAGAAAAGTGTGTGTCCCAGAATCCCCCATGGAACACACATGTAAACATATTTTAAGTCAATGATAACTCTAAAGTCAAAGTTCAAAGGCTTTCATCTATTATGGTTTCACTGGCTACGTGCAGCGGACTAGGCTACTGAAATATTTCCACTCAGGTTGTATACATTGGAAGGCTCGATGATTCACTGTCGGATTCCTAATAAAAGGGCTCTCTGAGGCAATCCTCAAATTTATGACTGACTGAGGGACTAAAGAAGGGCCATTTTGTCAAAAACTCACCGTTTGTTCTGCAAGGCATTACTCAGTTTGGCACAGATGCGTCTTTCTGTGACTTTGCGATGGTGCACATCATCTTACTTGTAGCTTCTTTCAGCCAAAAAAGGTAGACCAAAATTGCCACTTTTAAGTTGTTGCACCTTCAGCAAGATATGTATCAAAGTGCTCATAAAGATCACCTGACTTAGCATAGAAAAGGTTGCATGTAAAGCCCTGTCCAGCACAATCTTTCAGTTGCCGTGTAGTTGGCTATCAGCCATGTACAATTGATAGTGGTATAATGTAATATAGTACATCATGTGAAAGATCCTCACAGATATGTTCATAAGAGTAGGGCCCATGAAGTTATTCGGCAAGTGGTATCAAAGATTGAAAATAAACTAACTATAGATTTCATGCAAAACAAGAGCTAAACAAAGTAGAAATGAAGATTAGGGTAATGAGGTAAGAAACTCAATAAATTCGGTAGTGAAATTTTATACACAGAATTGGCACACACTTTAAGGAAGTTCCGTCCAAGAAATGAATTACAATTATGTAGTCACTTGATGATTATAGTGGCACTAGAATAGAAAGTGATAAAGTAAAACTGAAAATTCTGTTTTCTGAAATATTTCAGTCACGATAGACAAATGTGGCTGTTAGATATGGCAATAAGTGATAGTGACTTTGAAAAACTATTAAAAGCACTTAATAGAAGCAAGATCTGTGAACTTGGTTATGTACCCATTACACACGACACTGAATGTGCAATAGAAGAACCCCTTTTCTGCCAAGGGTGATTGAAGTCACTGGAAAGCCATGTAGGCTGAGACTTTAAGAAGAGCTACAGGCTATTACTGGTGACATCAGTTTGTTGTAGAATTATGGAACCCACAATGATCATTTGTAATTAATTTCCTGTATACAAATGATTCTTCAGTTTAACACCTCATCTACCCGTAGCGTGCCAGTCATATGGAGCTGCTAACACTAGCCATTAAAAAATACAGAATTGTGTAAATAGTATAACAGCCCTCAGCTGCTCAGTATTATTGCTAATATTATTTAAAGGAGAGATTGCTACTCACTGTGAAGGTGACACATTAAGTTTTCTTCGGGAAAGAAAAGAAAACACCCACATTCACACAAGCATGCACACCTCACACACACGTGACTGCTATCTCTTGCCCAGCCATATGTGCATAGGTGTGCCTGTTTGTGTGCATGCGTGTTTGCCTTTCTTTTCAGAAGAAACCGGGCGAGGTGGCGCAGTGGTTAGACACTGGACTCTCATTCGGGAGGACAACGGTTCAATCCTGCGTCCAGCCATCCTGATTTAGGTTTTCCGTGATTTCCCTAAATCGCTCCAGGCAACTGTCGGGATGGTTCCTTTCAAAAGGCACGGCCGACTTCCTTCCCCGTCCATCCCTAATCCGATGAGACTGATGACCTCGCTGTCTGGTCTCCTTCCCCAAACAACCCAACCCTTTTCAGAAGAAATCTTTGGCCAAAAGATCTACATCTACATTGATACTCCGCAAGCCACCCAACGGTGTGTGGCGGAGGGTGTGTAATGCTCTCTTTGTTGCGTCTGCAACACTGTGTGTCATGTTTGCACCAAGTAGCAATCTATGCTTTCCATAATATTGTTGATATTCCAATCCAAACTTTCCACTGTTCCAGTAGTATTGACACAGTGATGGTGTCTAGGACATGTTGAAACTCTCCTTCATAGTGAACATGTGGCGCTTCATGATGTAGTGGTCCGCCCTGGTAGCTGAGTGGTCAGCGTGACAGACTGTCAATCCTAAGGGCCCGGGTTCGATTCCCGGCTGGGTCGGAAATTTTCTCCGCTCAGGGACTGGGTGTTGTGTTGTCCTAATCATCATCATTTCATCCCCATCGACGCGCAGGTCGCCGAAGTGGCGTCAAATCGAAAGACCTGCACCAGGCGAACGGCCTACCCGACGGGAGGCCCTAGCCACACGACATTTCCATTTATGATGTAGTGCATATCGTGAATGAGATGCTTTCCTAACAAAATGCAAGCAGAAATTATGTAGAATGTGTGAAACAAGTCTGAGAAGCTTTTTATGAACATTTCAGTGAACCATGGATTCTTTCATGGTAGCATAGATTTGTAAACCACTGTGAGAAGTAATTACAAATGAAACAAGTTAACTGTATAATTTATCATGATCATATGCTGTTCTCTGTTCATATCTCTACTGAGCTTGTGGTCTAGTGGCTAGCGTTGCTGCCTCTATGTCACGGGATCCCAGGTTCGATTCATGGCTGCGTTGGAGATTTTTCTCTCCCCAGGGACTGGGTGTTTGTGTTGTCCTCATCAGTTCATGATCATCATTCATGACAGTGTTCAGATTGGATTGTGTAAAACTTGGACTGTGTAAAAATTGGGACTTTGTACGGGTGCTGATGACCACGCAGTTGAGCGCCCCACAAACCAATCATCATCGTAATATCTCTATTGTAAAAGGTTTGTAAACAAAGTGAAGCAATTATACTGATTGAAAGCCTACATGATTGTGTAACTCTGTTGTGACCACTGCAGCAAGAAAAATTAACATGTGTGTTCACTGGACAACTGACCAGACCCCATTTTCCAATTCTGAGAACTGCTACAAGTGCAATAAATATTTCTGGTTACTGTTTCAACATCATTCTCTTCACTTTCCTTTGCTGTTGTGAACAAAAAAGTACCTGGCATTTCCTGATCAATCAGGAATTTCATTTTTTCAGAAGTACCACACGGTACTTCAGTATTCATTGCAGACTCCATGTCCTGATCGTGTGTGTGTGTGTGTGTGTGTGTGTGTGTGTGTGTGTGTGTGGTTATTGTTGCTTATTATGGACTCTATCAATTGTAAAGTAGCTCCATTCGGCATCTGCAGGAACTCGTGGATGTATATGTGTCTACTGTAAGAAATTTATCATCTGTACCCACTCCTAGGAATCTGGTGTTTCTTGCTTCTTTTATCATGCCACATTGATAAAAAAGAGTTCTGGCCTTTCAGCTATGTATGAAGAGTGTGTGTTATATACGTTAGGGTCAAACAAAGTTTGCCGTGACACCTGTATGCTTTGATGCATTATATAAGTCTATTGTGTTGTTGTTGGTATTGGGTGTAGGATGTTTATTTGTAAATTGTTTGAATGTGCCGTTATAGACTCAGACTTCTTGGGTGTTTTTTGTAAGAATAATATTGGAAGAGTTTGTGGCATTTTTAGCGAGCTATTTTGATGTTGGCAGTTGGTGGGCAATAGACTCATTTTCCAGATAGTAATTATTATTGCAGTGTGTTGTTTACAGTTGGAGGTTTAATTTTGTTTTTTGTTAGGTATGGATGTTGCAACAAAGGGATGAATGATATATTGACCACGGTTAAATCCCTACTGTCATTCAGTTTAATTGCCGAGTGTCTGAAGTGATACTTGTGTAGAGAAGGTATGAGATTGATCAAAGTTGCTGCATCTTGAATGAGACCAGTATTTGCACTGTCGGCGGGATAACATAATGGCGTGGTTTGAAAAGTCAATGCTGACCATTCGAGATATTGTATCGATGACATATTACTTTTGCTATAGCTATATTGGTAGATTTCTGTACCTGATGACTTTGGTTTGTAAGTGTTTATGGTTTTCCCTTTTATTATTGTGATATTTGGGTTTATGTGCATAAGTGTGTGTCTCTTGTACATCAGAATTGGTGTTTACGCAATTTTGCATGATTTTTTGGGCTTTATTGTTAGTTGTTGCTAATTATGTTGACTTGTGATTGGTAGATGAAGTCAAGTTTGTTTCACCTACATTGGTGAGGTTAGGTTGTTGATATTGGTTGTATTGGGTGGGGGTGGGAGGGGGAGATGGTTTTGTGGTACTGTGGACTTTGTTTTACGTGTATAGGCTGAGTGAGGTGTTAGATACCGGAATAGTTGAGTTGTGTGTGGTTTTGTGGTGTCATGAATTTCAGCTTGATGGGTAATGTGAAATTTCTGATACCAGTTTATTTCAGGTTTTTTTTTATTATGGTTTTGTTGAATACTGAGGATTTCATTTGCTTCATTTTTGTGTTGGCATTTCTTTTGTTCTGTCGACGTTATTTGGGTTGTCATACATTTATTTTGCCCTACACAAAACCCCTTAATTCCTGTTGTTGTCCCATTAGATTTATGTTATTTCTGCTAATAAATATTTTTGTTATTATTTGTGTCTGTTTGTGTGTGTAATGAGTCTTGAAATAGGAGTGCCTATCACTAATGGGTGCTACAATTGTCTTTGCTTTTGCTGAAATCTATGTTGTGTTCGCATTTTGCTAGAACTTAAGGTTCAGTTTTTAATTTGTTGAAGCTGGTGTAAGGATGTTGTTGACATTTCTGAGGTATGCGAAATCTTCTAATATCATTTTTGTGTACTTAAACCGAAAATCAGAAACTCTTAATGACAACCTGTTTTATCCAGCTTCTCCGATGTCTCAAATTAAAATTCTTCCATCATGAAAACTGCTTTTGGATTGCCACTTTTCAAATTTAAGTTGAATCCTGTGATATTTCTTGCTCTTGTTGATGCTCAGTTTCAGATAGCCATGTATCCACTTCTGAAATTCTGAGTATGAACTGAATCCAGTCTTGAGAGATTACTTTAACTTGTTCCTAGCTTGGCAATAGTTGTGTAATGTCCCACCACCCTTTGAATTTTTTGTAGTTTATATGTGATATTTCAGATTCATTAGCTTCACCTACCCACAGTGAAAAAGGGAATGATTTTTATTTCTACACTGGAAATTAATTGCTTCTTTTCTCGCCTCTGGTTACGTGAAAATATTATCCCATTGGTTATACGAAACTGACTCTTTGTCAATCTATTAGCAGTACTGAATCACTGCTGTGACTGCCACTTGACCTTATCTAGAGTTAGACCGGCTGTGCTACTCAACAGTCATGCACCACAACAAAAATTTTTGGCTGGGTTGAAGGAGGGAGCAAGAGGGCCAGTATCACACTCACTCCCAGCTTTATCATACAGTTATTTTAACTGTAAATTACACACCTTTAAAATGTGTACAAATATACCAAAATTCGTCACTTTTGTAATAGTGGTCGTGTTTACTGAGATCCTGTCCAATAATCTGCAAATGACATTCAAAAATAAACTGATAGCAAACGATGTAAATTTTTATCACACATAGCTTGATCAGTTTCATTTACTGCCAGTAAATGTCTGTCTTCCAGGTTATTTCAGTGTCTTCATCTCTGAGGGCATAATTTACTATAAATTTCTCTTATTGGACACTGTTGAGTATCAGTTATCCTAAACTAATAATATCACATGGTGTGCTGGTGGGTTTTCCAGAAAAACTCGTATTTCCACATCCATAATTCTTTTGATAGCTTGAGACAGCACTTTTCATGAAGGCAGTTTCCAGCCCCTATGAAGATGGTACACTGTGAATACTTGTCAAAGAGTAAAGGATTTCAGTTGATTAAAAATACCAAGATTATGGTAAAAATAATCTCGACTCATAATATCTTCTATCTAAGAGGTGGTATTCGTGCACTTAGATCTACAGCCATCTAGAGTTATGAATGAAGGAGCTATAGTTGTGGGTTAAAGGTGGATCCTTGAGCCATATTTCAGTGCCTGGCTGGTTCAGTTGGAATATCGCCGCCAACAAAAGGCAATTGCTTGGTTAGATCCCCAGTTGGTTGCATGTTTTTTTTTACCTGTTTTGAATGTTCAGCCCGGGAAATACTTCACTAGAAGTAGTAGATTCCAGTAACAAACCTCGTGCCATGGAAGACCAATTCTTTTATCAATGTCGTCTAGTCCCAATATAGTTAGTGAGAGTACCTCTGTAAAGATAAGAAGGGTAAGAGTTAGTGGTAATTAGAAACTGTGAGATGTTTAATGAGCCCCACATTTATGCCTTATTTGGAAGGCAGTGCTGAAATAGACCAGGCTCAGGTATCAAGGCCTGGTGTTGTATATGGCCTTAACATTCAACAGTGCCCTCGTTTAAGTAGCAAGCAGAAGAACTGAAGAAAACACACAATAAAAACCAAAATTATTAATTGAAAATAGAGTTATAACACTGCAGTATAATGAACATTGTGAAGGAAATAAGCATGTAGTTACTGAGTGTAGTTTGTTCTAACATGCTGCTTATGATGTAATCTTAAGATAATGTACGCCCAATTGAAACGGATGTTCATTGTTTATAAATAGCATTGGTCAATCAGTGAAACCAAATACTTCATTGTCTCATGGCAAACTATAGCAGATCATACTTCCAAGCTTGCTGCAGAGAAAATCGAAACAGTGACTCAGTGCACTGGTCTTGGAATCTTACTAACTACAGACGAGAAGAAATAAATAGTAGAGTACAGAAAGCCAGTAGATATTATTATGCTTTACTGGATGCATTAAAAGCAAACTTGCTTCAAGAAATTTAAAGATTCACATATAGAAAGCTTTTGTCATAACTGTTCTGCCATATGCTTGTAAGACATGGACATTAACAAAATCAGGAGAAACAAAATTAAGAATTTTTGAAAGGAAATCAGGTACAAAATTGTAGGGTTCCCTTAATAGGTCAGGTGTGCGCTACACCACGCAAAAACTGGCCACTAGGGTACCTGAGTATATGTGGTGTACACATGGGTTGTTTTTTTTTTTAGCTTAGAGGACCCCCCCCCCCCCCTTCCATTTCCCAAGTATCTGAAGTGAATTGCCTGCCAAAATTAAAATTACAAAAGCTACAATGTTCGAGAATGTTCATCCTCACAGATAAGATATAGAAAAGGTATGGTATTATGAAACTGCAGGAGTATCCAAGACAAGGTACCAGGATTGGTATTACTTTTTGAAGGTTGTTATGCCCAGATGGTGTTAGGAACAGAAAGTTGGTTTAAACCAGGTGTAAACAGCAACAAAATCCCTAGATCATATTGGAATATTTATCATAAGGGAGGGTTTGTCGCTAGTGGTGGCAGCGTATTTATTGCAGTAAAGACCTTGATAATATCTAGCTAGGTTTTCATGGTTTCCAAATGTGATTTAACCTGGGTGAAGTCCATCAAAGGTCGGTCAAAAGTGGTAATTGGGTGCTTTCATAGACTGTCTGGATCAGAAGCTGTACTGGCAGAGTGCTTTGGAGAGAATTTGCAGAATATCGTTAATAAATTTCCTGATCATGCCATTGTAATAGGGGGTGAGTTCAGCTTGCCAGGTAGGGCCTATAGATTGAGAGAGTCATACCATCAAAATTGGTACCAGAGACAGGGATTTGTGTGACATAATTCTTAATGTGTTGTCCAAAAATTACTTTGAGCAGATACTTTAAAGGACCTCCTTGTAAAGGTAGCATCTTAGACCACGTAGCAACAAACAGACCCGAACTTACCGAATCAGTTAAAGTAGAGGAAGGTATCAGTAATCATAAGCCTGTGATGGCAACTGTGACAACAGGTTTCACAAGGAATAAATATTAAGAAAAGTAGGAAGATATTTTTGCATAGCAAGAGTGACAAGATACAAATGGCAGGATATCTGAGTAGTCAGCATCAAATAGTCGGTGCTGAGGGCGAATATGTGGAGCACAAATGGAGAAAATTCAGAAACATTCATCAAGTCTTAGGTAACCAAGCAAGGCCTTAAAGGATTGGAAAGACCCACCATTGTTTAATAGCCGCGTCAGAAAACTGTTACACAAACAAAGTAAGCTTCATCATACAATCAAGAAATGCCAAAACTATCTGACAAACAAGAGCTGAATGAAGCAAAAATCAACATAAGGAGAGCAAGGAGAGAGGCATTCAATTACATTAAAGTAAAATTTTGTTAACCGATCTCAGTAAAAACCCTAAAGAGGTTATGATCTTACGTAAAATCAGAAGCAGTTCAAAATCCTCCGTTCATCCACTCGGTGACTATCCTAGCACTGAAACCGAGAGAAAGCCCAAAATACTGTATTCGGTCTTCCAAAATTGTTTCTCCATGGAAGATAGTGACACAACATCTCCATTTAGTCATCATACAATCACTGAAATGGCGGATATTGAGATAACCAACCATGGAATAGAAAAACAGCTACAGTTGCTCAGCAGTAGAAAGGTATCAGGACTAGATGGTGAGGTATCTATAAGATTCTGCAAAGATTATGCAAAAGAACGTGCTCCCCTTCTAGAGCAGTAGTTCGTGGGAACAAAAAAGGGCACTTAGCAATTGGAAAAAGGGCTGCTTATTCCCATTTTCATGATGGGGTATAGAACAGATGCACATAATTATAGGCCTATGTCGTTGATGTCAATCTTTTGTAGAATAATATAACGTGTTTTATGCTAAAGAATTATGATGTTTTTGGAGAACGAAAATGTCGCCTATAAAAATCGATATGGATTCCACAGAGATCGTGCGAAACACAGCTCGCTCTGTTTCTCAATGAGAACCATAGTTTTGTAGACAAGAGCACTTATGTTGTTTCCATGTTCCTTAACTCCAGGAAGGCATTTGATACCATTCCACACTGTCGTTTAGTCCAAGTATCGGACCAGATTTGCGATTGGATTAAGACTGCCTTACAGAGAGAATGCATCGTGACGCTCATAATGGAACAAAATCGACAGATGTAAATGTAATTTCCAGACTACCTCAAGGAAGTGTGATAGGACCGTTGCTGTCTACAGTGCATGTAAAGGATCTAGTAGAAAGCATCGAAAGCTCTTTAAGAATGTTCCCAGATGACACGGTTGTCTATAAGAAAGAAGCAATGCCAGAAGACAGTATCAATTTGCAGAGTGACCTGCAGAGTATTGAGTTAGTTAGTTAGTTACTGTAATGTTTCATGGATCATTTTGCATGATAAATTTTAATGACTTGGAACAAGTCATGATGACAAGCAAAAGTTAGTTGAGATTCAAGCATCTGAGAAAAGATCTATGCATGAAGCATGCAACAACTACCACTGCCACACCTTAGCAAAAGATCTGGCAGAGAACCTGATAAAATTCTGGTCTTATTTAAAATTGCTGAGTGGGTCTAAGGCTTCCACTCAGTCCCTTGTTGACCAGTGGGAGTTGAAGATAGCAAAATGGATGCTGAATTTTGAAATTTCACATTCAAGAAATCATTCACACAGGAGAATTGTGCAAACATACCATCATTTGACCATTGTACAGGCTCCCATGTGGACAACATAGTAATAAGCATACCTGGCATTGCTGGATGTTAACAAAGGTACGAGCACATGGAATAAATTAACAGATATGTTAGTGGTTCAAAGACTTCTTAAATAATAGAACCCGGTATGATGTCCTCGACAGCGAGTGTTCAGAGTGTTCATCAGAGGCAAGGGTATCGTCAGTAGTACCCTAGGGAAATGTGAGAGGACCGCTGCCGTTCATTATATGCATAAATGATCTGGTGGACAGGGCGGGCAGCAATCTGTGGTTGTTTGCTGATGATGCCATCGTGTATGGTAAGGTGTCAGAGTTGAGTGACTGTATGAAGATACAAGACAACTAAGACAAAATTTCTAGTCGGTGTGATGAATGGCAGCTAGCCCTAAATGTGGAAAAATGTAAGTTCATGCGGATGAGCAGGAACATCAAACCTGTAATGTTCGAATACAGTATTACTAGTGTCCTGCTTGACACAGTTAAGTCATTTAAATATCTGGGCATAATGTTGCAAAGGTGGAACGAGCATGTGAGAGCTGTGATAGGGAAGGCAAATGGTCAACTTCAGTTTATTGGGAGAATTTTAGAAACAAGTGGCTAACCTGTGAAGGAGACTGCATATAGAGCATTGGTGTGACCTATTCTTGAGTGCTGCTCAAGTGTTTGGGATCCGAACCAGGTCAGATTGAAGGAAGACATCGAAGGAATTCAGAGGTGGGCTGCTAGATTTGTTACTGGTAGGTTCGAAGAACACACAAGTGTTTCAGAGATGCTTTGGAAACTCAAGTGGGAATCCCTGGAGCGCAGGTGATGTTTTTCTCAAGAAACACTATTGAGAAACTTCAGAGAAACGGCATTTGAAGCTGACTAGCGAATGATTCTACTGCCACCAACATACATTGCGCGTACGGATCATGAAGATAAGATATGAGAAATTGGGGCTCATACAGAGACATACATAAACTCATTTGTCCCTCACTCTATTTGCGAGTGGAACAGGAAAGGAAATGACAAATAGTGGTACAGGGTACCCTCCACCACACACCGTACGGTGGTTTGCAGAATATCTATGTAGACATAGATTTTACATTCACATCACACATTAATTTGTAAATATGGCTACATACTGAATATTTTATAAAGTCTGAAAAAATGTGAGTAAGCTCTGCCCATCACCTTTTACACATTACAATAGCAGAAATTCGTCTATGGAATAGGAGGAACTGTCAAGGAGAAACTTTTTCATTTTCTTTTCAAATTTTACTTTCCTGTCTGTCAGACATTATACATCCCCTAGTAAGTGATTAAACAAAATTAGTTGCAGCATTCTGCACCCTTTTTCATGTCAAAGACAACCTTAATGTGGAGTAATGAATGTCATTTATCCTGTTGGTGTTGTAATTAATTACATAATTGTTCTTTTTGAGCTGCATGTGGTGAATTATTTACAACAAACTTCATGAGGGAATAACTATACTGTGAACTAGTAGTGAGAGTGGTCAAATGCTTACAGATGTCTACAAGATGATCATGGGCCAGCTCCACATTATTCTTACAGCACAGTTTTTAGCTATGAAGACTTTCTTTGTTAAAGATGAATTACCCCAAAACATTATTCCATTTGACATTATTGCATGAAGATATGTCAACTATTTGCCTCTCCCCAAGATTTTCAATGATTCTAAGTGCAAATGTGGCCGAACTAAGTTGTTTTAGGAGTTTCAAAATGCTCTTTTTCGAGTTTAAATTCTCATTGATATGGAAACCTAAAATTTTTGAAGTTTCCACCCTATTTATCATTTCCTCACCATGTGTTAACGCTTATCATTGGTGTAGTATCCTTAGATGTTGAGAACAGAGTATGTTCTATCTTCTTAAAATTCAGAGTGAGACCATTCACAGAAAACCAACTTTTAAGAATGCTGTTTATAATTTCTTCTTTTTCTTCTGTTCAATTACAGTACTAGTGTAATTTGCAAGAAGAGCTGATTCTGGTTGTTGTATATTAGACAGAAGACTGTGTACATGTGTGAGGAACAGTAGTGGGCCCGAGATTGATGAGTGGTGCAGGCTTTGGCAGTTGATCCTGAACGTAAATAAATGTAACATATAGTACATACATTTACACACATAAGAAATGAAATCCAGTGCTGCACAACTATATTGTTGATGACAAATTGCTGGAAACAGTTTATACCATAAAAATCTGGAAGTAACTATCCATGGAATGACCACATAAAGCAAATAGGAAAAGCAGATGCCAAACTGAGATTCAGCGGAAGAATCTTAAGGAAATGTAACTTATCCATGAGGGAATTGGCATACAAGGCGCTTGTTCTACCGATTCTAGGGTATTGTTCGTCTGTCTGGGATTCTTATCAGGCAGGACTGACACAAGAGAGAGAGAGAAGATCCAGTGAACAGTGGCATGTTTCGTCATGGGATTGTTTGGTCAATGCAAGAGCCTTATGGAGATGCTGAAAAACCTCCATTGTCAGACATTTTAAGAGAGGCGTTGTGCATCGCTATGAGGTTTACTATTGAAATTTTGAGAGAACATTTTCCTGGAAGAATTGGACACCATATTACTTTCTTCCACATACGTCTCACGAAATGACAATGAGAAAATTTGAGAAATTAGAGCTAATACAGACGTTAACCAAGTATTGTTCTTGCCATGTGCCATTCATGAGTGGAACAGTGTAGAGAGATTAGTCAGTGGTACCAGAAGTACCCTCAGCCACACGCCATTAGGTGCTTTGCAGAGTAAGATGGACATGTAGATCAAAATTTTGAGGAAGATATTTGGCAGAATTCAATAATAGGACACAGTAGAATGCAGAATCTCAACAGACAAAGAAGTATATGATCTGTTAGGAGAACCAGACATTGTATCCAAAATCAAATCTGGGAGACTTTGTTGTATTGGACACACACTGTGCAAACTCCGGAAGAAAGGAAAATTTATCAAGTATGTACAGAACAGTCTCAAGGAAGAAGACCCCTTGGAAGGCTAAGACTATGCTACTTCTACATCAGAGAAAATATGAAAAATATTGGATGAGATGGATTGGAAAATTAAATTCCAAGATAGAAGTACATGGCAAAACATTGAGACATCAGCAGCGAAGAGCTTTCGTAGCTTGTTAAGCTGCTGCTGCTGATGATAATAATAATTATAATAACAATAATAATAATTGAGCAGTCAGTTACTTTGACATCCTTTGACCTTGTTTTTAGTGTCATTTGCATTATTTTACATCTACAGAACAATGAGGAACTGTGCAAAATAAATATGCCTGAAGTTGATCAGTCAAGCTACGATTATGGATCCAAGAAGTCTTGATTTGTGGGTAATTTTAGCTTTCTAATTTGCTGTGACCCGAGCTGTGCTCACCTATTTTGTCAGGAGGTCAAGAGAAAGGGGGGGGGGGGCTGAGTGGCCCTGTAGAGCACCAGGGCACTAATGAAATGTCATTCAGGTAATAATCATTTACTGATGAGAGTTTTATAGTCACTCCGTCTTCTTCCTGGAAGTGCCTAGCAGTGATCATGCTGAGTCTGCACTACTTGGAAGTGTGAGGTAGCATGTCACTGCCCAGCGAGGAAGTTGCTGCACACAGGTCCTGCATTGCCTGTGGTCAGTGCTATGGTTCCACTGCAGTAGGTTGCGGCAGCTGTGTGCCTCCTCAGCCTGGTGTGGCTGTGGAGATCTTTCACAACCTCACTGCCATCAGTGAGTGAAGCTGTGCTTAGGCTTGGCCCCAGAAATACACATGCCCCTGTTGTCGGTTGTTGAGATGGCATGCAGGTGGAAGACCAGCAGCAACATCAAGGATAGCCCAAAACAATTGGTGGTCCTAGCATACATCTGGTAAGACGGTACTTCTACTGCCCAGTAGTGGCAACACAGGTGCCCAGCACATAAGTTAAATAGCTTGCAGACAGGTAGATTGGTTCTTCATCCACAGAAGGTCTGCTTTGGCCCCCACCCCCAGTCAGTGACTTTTGTGACCTCCAGGGCTGTGGCTTGCAGATCAAAAGTCCTCTCCACAGCCAGAGGCTGTGGATTTGCAGTAATGGACGTAGTTGGCCTCACTCTGAGAATGAGCATGAGGAGCGCAGAGGTTTTATAGCAGGTGATGACGTGATCCGCCACACACTTGTGGTAGAATGGACACTCGTTTTCTCAGCCCATCAGCTATCTCGGTTGCTATAGTGTTTAACTTAAGTGTTTTAGAGTATTCTTTTATTCAAAATTCACATCCTGAAATGTGCTCTTATGACATCTCTAAGTGAAGTTAATACAGTTAGCCTTATTACAGTAGCACATTCTGTCTGTTCTGCACTGTTGCCGAATTGCCAAATCAGTCTTCTTGGCTTTCCTGTCACGTAGTCTGATGAAATGTGCTCATAGCTTATTCTACTTTGTGCCTCCCTGTGTTGGCATTAAGTTACGACACCATCACGTAGGTGACAGATGTGCCCCCACTTAGCAATATCCATTGGTTCTTAACAAAATTTTTATTCCTGCACTTACTGTTCTCCTGTACAACAAATTTTTACATTAATTTGAGGACTGGTTTTCACTAACACTTTTATCTCTTGTAGCTTTCACTGTAGAAAGGTAGATCTACAGGAAACTATATTTGCTTTACATTTTGTCAGATGTACTAGTGGGATAGTATTGACAGTGAGCTCTTCTGTCACACAGTGATTGCAGCAAACAATCAAACTGAATAAATTGGCCATTTCAATGACAACACTTTGAAATGTATAACTACCTTGATGCTAAAAATGATGCTTTACGGGATATTTATGTAGCAGCCTAGTTAATACAATAAATTTAGACTACATGGAATTTTTTTGGAAAGAGAGCATTGAAAAAGAAGCAAATTTATGATTTTGTACTTTACGTGTATATTTGTGAGTTCAGAATTGGCATCATATAAGATTGCTGGCATGTTTCATTAGTAAAAGTGTTTTACTCAAATACTCTTTGAATTTAAATAGTGATATGAGGAATAAAGATTACTTTCTTTTGCAAAACACTTTTGAGGAAGTTTAGAGAATTAGAATTTGTGACAGGCTGCAGAAGTACTCTACTGTCTCCAACATACATCTCATTTAAGACAAACTGAAAGAGCTCAGTGCTTGTACAGAAGTATACAGCTAACCATTTTCCAGTCTGATGACTGGTTTGAAGTAGATCTGTGTGCTATGCAAGTATGTAACCTACATCCATTCAAACATTGGTCTCCCTGTACGACTTTTACCCCTCCCCCTTCCTTCCACTACCAAATCGGTGGTTTCTTGATGCCTCATGGTGTGTCTCGTCAGCAAATTCCTTTGTTTGGTCAAGTTGTGCCACAATTTAGTTAAGTTATTGTAGAAATATCTTTTCTCCCCAGTTCAGTTTAGTACCTCCTCATCTGTTATTCAATCTACCCATCTAATCTCCAGCATTCTCCTATATCATCAGATTTCAATGCTTCTGTTCTCTCCTTGTCTTGACTATTTTTCATCCATGAATGACTTTTGTACCTGGCTACACTCCAGACAAATACCTTCAGAATAGACTCCTTAACATAAACATTTATATTAGCTGCAGTTTCTAAATTTAGTCTACAAGTTGTAAAAAGCCTTTCGCCCCCTCTGTTTTAACCCTGCTAACTTTATAATTTCAGAGAGTTTTTTCCACTCAGCATTGTCAAAAGCTTTTTGTAAATCTACAAATGCTATTAATGTAGGTTTGCTTTTTCTGTGTGCCTTCTAAGATAAATTGTAATGTCACTATTCCCTCATGCATTCTTAAATTTATATGAAACTCAAACTTATCTTCCATGAGGTCAGCTGCTAACAGTTTTTTCAATTTTCCGTAAATAATTTGTGTCAGTATTTTACAAACGCACCTTATTTTTAAATTGATCATTCAGTAATATTCACATCTCTCATTACCTTCCTTGTTTGTACTTGGAAAGATTGCATTCTTCTTGAAGTCTGAGGCTATTTTGTTTGACTTGTGTAGCTTGCATACCAGGTAGATTAATTTTGTCAAAGGTTGTTCTTCCAAGGGTCTCAGTAATTCTTCTCACAGTTCCCTATCTCCCATCATATCTTTATATCAGCTTCCTCATCCTCTTCTAGATCATTGCCTTAAAGTTCTTTTCTCCTGATATCCGTATTCCTTTCAGCATTCCCTTCTTAGTTTGCCATGCGAGCTCTTGGTATTCATAAATCTCCTTCTACCCTTTGGGCCTGGGGGTAAGGATAGGCCTGAGGTATTCCTGCCTGTCGTAAGAGGTGACTAAAAGGAGTTTCACCTGTTTCGGCCTTTATGTGATGGTCCCCTGTAGGGTTTGACCTCCATTTTTCAAAATTTTCCTGAAGAGAGAGCCAGTTGGGGAAGGGCGCCTTACATGGTGCATTGTGTCCCTCGTGCATTGAGATCTTTGGCCCACTTTCTCATCGTAGCATTGCAGTCCCACCAATTCTCCATCTCTTGGGCGAGGACACCTTCCTGGGTGCATTTTACACCATGCACTATGCAGTGTTGCTTTCTGCGTCAACGATGACCATGGACTTTCTTGCACCTGATATCCAGCATGGTAACCAGTCCATTGTGGTGGGGCTGCCACGTACCCTGTTGCCACGTACCCTGTTGGTTGTAGCCCCCTGACCACACAGGGATCGCTCTGCTGATGCCTGCGCCGTTAACTCCCCACGTATGCCAAGGGGTAGATGGCCATCCGCTGGGGCATCGGGACTCCCGGCAATGGCCATCCTGCCAGGTGGCCTTTGCTATGGCTGGGTGGTGCCCGTAGGGAGGGCCCCTGGTCGGAAGCAGTGGCATCAGGGTGGATGACACACGATGAAGCGAAGTCCATCATCTCTTGCTGATGGTGAAACACCAGCAGTCCCTAAGCATTCAAAAGCTCAATTCAATGAACAGAAGTACGACACCAAATCGTTACCCTCTCTGGCCACACCATGGGAGGAACGTCAGGCTAAGGATGGCTGCAGATCTTATTCGCCCTAGTACCTTGTATGTTCGAGAGGTGATGGAGAATCTTTCATGCCAATGAAGAGTCCGTTTTTTGGTGAGCATTTAGAGGACAAGTTTGGGGAGGTGGAGGGCTTGTCCAAAATGAGATCTGAGTCAGTCTTGATCAAAACGGCATCCTCTGCCCAGTCATGGGCGTTACTCGCTTGTGACAAGCTGGAGGATGTTTCTGTAATCATCACGCCCCATAAGAGCTTAAATATGGTCCAGGGTATCATATTTCACAAGGACCTTCTTTTGCTGTCTGACGATGAGCTGTGTGTCAATTTAGAGCGACGAGGTGTACATTTCATCCAGCATGTCCACTGGGGTCCGAGGGATAATCAGGTTGCCACCGGTGCCTTCATCTTGGCCTTCAAGGGTGGTGCATTGCCCGAAAAGGTCAAAGTGATGGTCTACTGCTGCGAAGTACAGCCCTATATCCCTCCCCCAATAAGATGCTTTAAGTGCTGGAAGTTTGGCCATATTTCTTCCCGCTGTACTTACAGCGTTACATGCCGAGATTGGAGATGCCCATCACATCCCAATACTCCATGTGCCGTGCCTCCCATCTGTGTCAACTGCAGAGAGCACCATTCGCCTTGCTCGCCAGACTGCAGGATTCTCCGGAAAGAAAGTAAAATCATAGAGTACAAGACCCTGGACCGACTGACCTACACTGAGGCTTAGAGAAAATTTGAATGCCTACATCCTGTGCATATGACATTATCTTACGCCACCACTACAACAGTTCTGGCGCCATCAGCTCCGCCAAACCCAGTCACATCTCAGAGCCGGAAGACTACACCTGCCCCGTTGATGGTGGGGGGCATTTCCCTCCCTGTTGCTCCTGCACCACCTACTTCAGGAGCAACACTCCCCCCCAACCATCAGGAACGTCCGTCCCCACTTCTAAGCCGGAGAAGCGTGAGTCTTCTTCGGCTCCTCTCACTAGGATGGGGTCCCTTGGGTCACTCCCTTCCCAGGTTTCTGCTAGTGGGAAAGATGACGCCCGTCAGTGGCTGAAGAGTCCAAAAGCAGCTGGTTGTAGGGCTTCACGCTCATCCTCAGTCCCGGAGCCTGAGCCAGTAAAGTCCTCCCAGCCAGGGAAACTCAAAGAGCAGCGAGAGAAATCCAAAAAGAAAACCCCTAAGACCAGGGAAGTTGCGGTGGCACCCACACCACTGCTACCTACAAGCTCTGCGTCTGATAATGGGGTGGAGATTTTGGCATCCGCAGGAGACCTAGATCCCGCCAGACCCTCAGACACAATGGATATTGACTGCTCAGGTAATAAGGCGGTGGCAGCAGGTGACTGAGGCATAAACTACCTCACTGAGTGTTCCATGCCTTCCCTGTCTCACGATGACGTCATCCTCCAGTGGAATTGCGGCAGTTTTTCCCACTGCCTGGCTGAGCTATGGCAACTGTTAAGCCTTACACCTGCTATCTGCATTGCCCTCGGCAATGCGGACCCCTGCCCTTCGTGGCTATAAGGGATATTACAGGAACTGTAGTGATTATAATCGAGTGTCAGGTATAGTTTGCATTTATGTCCTAAACCAAGTCTGTAGTGAAACTGTACCCCTTCAAACCCCTCTTGAAGCTGTGGCTGTCAGAATAAGGATGACGTAGGAAATAACTGTCTGCAATGTATATCTTCCTCCAGATGGTGCTGTACCCCAAGTGTATTAGCTGTGCTGATTGATCAACTCCCTAAACCTTTCCTACTTTCGGGAGATTTTAACACCCATAACCCCTTGTGGGGTGGCACTGTACTTACTGGTCGAGGCAGAGATGTCGAAACTTTACTGTCTCAGTTTGACCTCTGTCACTTAAATACTGGGGCCGCCACACATTTCAGTGTGGCTCATGGTAGTTACTCAGCCATTGATTTATCAATTTGCAGCCCAGGACTTTTCCCATCTATCCACTGGAGAGCACATGATGACCTGTGTGGTAGTGACCACTTCCCCATCTTCCTGTCACTGTCCCAGCATCAGACCCACGGACGCCTGCCCAGATGGGCTTTAAACAAGGCGGACTGGGAAACTTTCACCTCTGCTGTCACCATTGAATATCCCCCACATGGTAACATCGATGTGATGGTTGAGCAGGTGACTACAACAATTGTTTCTGCAGCAGAAAACGCGATCCCTCGCTCTTTAGGGTGCCCCCAGAGCAAGGCAGTCCCTTGGTGGTCGTTGGAAGTCGCTGAAGCAATTAAGGAGTGTTGAAGAGCTCTGGAGTGCCATAAGCGGCAGCCTTCCCTGGAGCACCTCATAGCCTTTAAATGGCTCCATGCCTGCATTTGCCAGCTTATCAAATGATGGAAGCAAGAGTGTTGGGAGAGATACACCTCTACCATTTGGTGCCATACGTCACCTTCCCAAGTCTGGGCAAAGATCGAATGTGCTTTCAGGTACCAGACCCCAACAGGTGTTCCCAGTGTTACCATAAATGGCATGTTACCTACCGATGCAACCGCGATTGCCGAACACTTCGCTCGAGCCTCTACGTCATAGAATTACCCCCCAGCCTTTCGCACTGTACCTTGGTGGAATGATGACTGTTGATTGGCAATCAGGGCCAGACGAACAGCTCTGCACAAATCCAACCAACCATCCAACTACAGAAGGCCTTCATGCCATCAGATCTGTGAGAGCACATGCAAGGAAAGTGATAAATACGGAAGAGGGATTCCTGGAATCAATTCACGACTTCCGTTTATTGGTCCACTTCCAGTGCACAAGTTTGGGATTCAATAAGGTGGATTTCAGGCAAGGGCAGTCAATGTCCCCTTACGGCCTTCTCAAGTAATGGGGTCTTGGTGGACACGCCAGAAGACATGGCTCAGGTTTTAGCTGAACACTTTTTTACTGTCACTGCATCATCTAGACAAGCTCCTGCTTTTCAGGTGTTCCATAGGACTGTGGAGATGAGGAAGTCTACAACCTTGGGCTTTCACTGTGGGAACTGGAATCAGCTTTGTCTGCAGTCAGAGACACTGCTGCAGGACCTGATGAAATACATTATGCCATGCTTCGTCATCTATGCCTTGAAGCGAAAGGACAGCTCCTCTCTTGCTTCAATCAGATCTGGTTTTATGATCAGTACCCTATGACTTAGAAAGAGTCAATATTCATTCCATTCTGGAAACCAGGCAAGAACCATAGCGCTCCTAGAAGTTACTGGAGTGTAGCCCTTACCAGTTGTGTAGGTAAGACTCTTGAACGCGTGTTCAACTGCTGCCTTATCTAGCTGCTCGAAGCCAGAGATCACCTGACTTGCTCCCAGTGCAGTTTCAGGCACTACCGTTCCATGCTTGACTACTTAATTCTACTAGAGATGGCAATACAGGAGTCCTCTTTATGCCAAAACCATTTGGTTTGTGTGTTTTTTGACCTTGAAAAAGCATAGAACACTACTTGGAGGTACAATATTCTTCACCAACTTCGTGAATGGGGACGACGTGGACGTATGCCACTTCTTATCCAATCCTTTCTCGAGGACCAGCATTTTCAATATCGCATTGGCGATGCCTTGTGTGACTGCTACGATCAAGAGAATGGGATTCCCCAAGGCAGTGTCGTCAGTGTCACATTGTTTGCCATTGCTATAAATGGCATTTCCTCTGGAGTCAGGAGGAGCCCTGTCAAATGCTCTTTGTGTGTAGATGACTTTGCAATCTTCTGTGCTTTCTCTGATCTTACAACAATGATGAGACAGCTACAGCTGACCATTAGGAGGCTGGAAACTTGGGCAGGATAACTGGTTTTCGGTTCTCACCAAAGAAGACTACATATGTCAATTTTAACTGTGCTCTTTGAAGTTTTAATCAACCAGTACACACAACAGGGGACAATATTTTACGTTTTCAAGAAACTGTGCACTTTTTGGGTTTATTATTTGACTCGAAATTAACTTGGCTCCCATACCTGAAAGACCTATTAACAAAGGGCTTCCAGTCATTGAACTCTTTGAAATGCCTTAGTGTAAAAACATGGGCAGCTGACAGGTCCTACCTCCTGCAGTTTTGTAGACCATTTGTTCAATCACCTGTAGATTATGGAAATGTGGTCTACAGATCAGCCCGTTCTTGCTATCTCAAGATGTCAGACACTGTCCACCATGAGGACATTCGGATATCGACTGGAACCATTCGGACCAGCCAAGTTTCGAGTTTGCATGCAGAGGCTGGTGAACCACCACTCTGGATTTGGCGATGTATACTTTTGCCTCTACAGGCACCGAAAATCCCAGCGTCACTTCGGTCATTGGCATTTAGTGCAATGGTCCAACCCATCTTTGAACAGCTATTCAGGAATCGGCCCCATACAAGCAAGCCTTTTGGGATACATGCTACTGACTGTCTCAAAGATCTGGATCTATCAGACATCAAAATACACAGCCAGGGATGGAACACATTGCCACCTTGGTGTCTTCAGAGGCCCAAAGTGAGATTAAGCTTGACACAGTACAAGAAAACTTGTACTCCCGATTATGATTTTACAACTTTGTTTTTGTCCATTTTAAGTCTGTACAACAGTTTTATCACTGTTTATACAGATGGATCCCAGCAAGAGAATGGATTTGATTGTTCTGCTACTTTTCCTGATAATGTTTTTAAAGTGTGTTTTCCAAAACAATTTACAAACTATGATGCAGAATTTTATGGCATTCTGATGGCACTGGAAAGGATTCACAGATATCACTGTACAAGGTTTCTTGTCTGTTCCGACTCCATTAGTGCACTACAAGCACTTCACCAAATGTATCCAGTAGACTAGCTGATTCAGCTCTTCCATTACTCCTTACAGCAGCTCCAACACTGTGGCAAGCAGATCTTTTGCCGGTTACCTGGCCACATTAGGATACAGGGAAATGACATGGCCGACAAAGTCGCCAAGGAAGCACGTTGGGATGGTGTTGTCCATCAATGTCCCATCCCGTTGCATGCCATCATCTCATTTTCTGACAGATGTGTCATGTGTTGGTGGGAGAATGAATGGTTGCTAGTGACAGAAAACAAACTGTGGTCACTCAAATTGACCACACAGTGACTTCATATCAGCCTCGCCACTGGTAGAAGGTTCTGCCTACCAGACAGTGCATCGGCCATAGCACTTTAAAACAAGGCTTCCTCCTCTGTGAAGTTTTGGGTGTGTCACTTTCAGTGCAGCACATTTTGGCAACATGTGTCCTATATACTGATATTAGGGGAGCCCTCAGTCTCGATGGAGATCTGCCCATCGTCCTCGCAGTTACTGATTCCAGTGTTGCAAGAGTGGTAAACTGTCAGGACTCATCCCTGAATTGTTGGGGAAGGGAGGCAGCCGTTAATACATTATAAACTGCTCAGCATGTGGAGACAGCCTTCGTTCCCACCCATGAAATTGGCATGCTGACTTTTTGGCACTGATGACCATGATGTTGAGCAGCCTCACCCCAACTCACCATCATGATGTTGCCCTTGTAACTACTGAAAAGGCTGATGCCCCTCTTCAGGAAACATGTTTGTCAGGCCTCTCCACAGATACATCATTATGATAGCACTTATAGTACAGTTATGTGCATTGCAGAGGCACACAAACCATCTCACCTTGACAAGGTCTATAGATCCTGTGTGTAGAGTTTGAATGCATGTTTCAGAATATTTTACAGGCCAAAAGAAGCACAAATCAGTTTTTATCAGAGGATTGCAGTAGCTTAAATCATGAACAGATACTGAAGCTGTGTATCATATTGTAATACTTTCGCAGTCTCCACTTTCAGTTGCCTTTGGCCCATCCATACTTTTCCTCAGTAATTTTCATAACCTTGTACAACACTTCCATTTATTTCCCAATTCTACAGCAGTTTCAAACTGTCTGACACTCACCTTCTTTTTATTTCCTCTTTCTTTATACAGGGTGATTCACTAGCTATTGCCATGTTGAATAACTCTGAAAGTATTGTAGTAGCTGAAAAGTTTGTGGGACAAATGTGGCATGGGATAACAGGGGCCATACTATGATGTTGGTTTTTTGTTGATAGGTGGCGTCAAGTCAGAGATATGAAGGTCATTTTTTATTATTTTTATTTATTTATTTATTTATTTTTTTTAAATGGGATGCTATAGTTTGGTACTTATTTTCTGATAGCGGCTATCGAGACGAATCCAATGATGTGTAACAGTAAGGTCTTTGAAAGTCAACGAAGGCCACAAAGGGGGCATGAACATTCATTTACAGAAGGTGTTCAAAGTGATGACCATTGGTATCAGTGCAGTGCTGCAATCTTCTTATCGTGGACTGAGTGGTATTCCTTACCACTTCGACACTCATCAGAGCACATGCTCTGACAGTTCTCTCTCTTTTATAGTGCAAATAGTAAATATTCGCCGAATATGGCGTATCCATCTAATGTGCCATTGACATGTAAACACTATTCGACAGTTTCGCAATACAGCACTAATAGGAATGGTAAAACTAGTATTGTCGAAGCAAGTGAATATGAATGATGTACTCCTTCGTAGAACAAGTCGATATGCTTCTCATTTACGGAGAATGCCAACAAAATTCAGTGAGAGCTAGAGACATATATGCTGAACGATATCCTCAATGTACTCACCCTACACGTCTTACATTTAAATGTGTGTCTGATAAATTGAGAACAACTGGATCTTTAACGCAGCGGGGAACATATCTGGCAAAGGAAAGTTACTAATGAGGAAATGGAAATTGGTACTCTTGCCACTGTGATTTGAGATCCTTGTGTTAGTTCACATCAAATTGCAAGAGAATCTGTTGTTCGTGTTCTGCATTGTCATAAATATCATCCTTACCATATCAGTCTCCACCATGAATTAACTAGTATGGATTCTATTCGTCGCATTGAATTCTGCCGATGGCCTCAACTTCAGATTCAGACGGATGACACATTTATTAATCTGACTTTATTTACTGAAGAGGCTATGCTCGTGAACCATGGAAATGTTAATTTGCATAACGTGCATTATTGGGCAACTGAAAAACCATGTTGGCTGCGGCAAGTAGTGCACCATAAACTGTGATCGTTGTTTGTATGGTGTGGGATTCTGGAGGACAGAATTGTAGGCCCTTCTTTCATCGAAGAAAATTTTAATGGTAGGAAGTACACCACATTCCTGCAAGAAACATTAGGTCTGTTATTGGAAGAAATATCTTTCGGAACAAGGAACAGAATGTGGTATCAACACGATGGGTGTCCAGCACATTTTTCACTGATCACTAGAAATGATTTGCAGAGACAGTTCCCAAATCATTGGATTGGACGCGAAGGAGATGTGTAGTGGCCGGCTCATTCGCCAGACTCGACGCCTCCGGATTTTTTTCTTGTGGTGATTCATAAGAGACATTGTTTATAAAGATGTTCCAACTACATCTGAAGCTATGTGAGAGAGATTTGTCAGAGCATGTGCTCCGGTAAATGCCGATGTGATAAGGAATACCACTCAATCCATGATAAGAATATTGCAGCACTGCATTGATTCCAATGGTCATCACTTCTAACACCTTGTGTAAATGGACATTCGTGCCACCTTTGTGACCTTTGTTGACCTTCAGAGACCTTACTGTTACACATCATTGGATTCGTCTTGATAGCTGCTATCAGGAAATAAATACCAAACTATAGCATCCCGTTAAAAAAAACAAAGTTGTCCTTCATATATCTGAAGCGACCCCACCTAGCAACAAAAAACCAACGTCATATTGAGGCCCCCGTTGTCCCACGCAACTTTTGTCACACTTTTCAGCTCCTATCGTACTTTTGGAGTTATTCTTGGTGACAATAGTTAGTGACTCACCCTATCTAACATTTATTTTATGTACTGTTCTGGTTTGCAGGGATATAATTCTCGTTAATAATGACACATTGTTAACGGAGTGATAAGTGTAAATGTAGAGTAATAAATTAAAATATTATTATTATTATTATTTTATTTTTTATTCAGCTTTATCAAGACGGAGTGTTCAGTGTGTTGGCCCATGGTTTCTGGCTCATATTCAAGGGAAACTGATAGATGCCAAAAGTGCCCTTACTGGTGCAGCCGCTGAAGAAAGAGATGATGAAGATGATAGTCCAAATGCAAAATTATTTGATCCTGATGATGTGACTTTACTTAGAACATTAGATCCGAAGGAATGGAAGGTTAGTGCCAAAATTTTAATGTTGATTTTTGGAATATATGATTACCAGATATTACAATCACTTGATCAAAGTATTGAAAGATGTGTTGAAGTATTACATCAAAATTGGTACAAATTTTTATCATGTACTAGTACTTAAGCTCCCATTTGGCATCTCAATAGCCTTAACATAAGTAGTGTTGGAAGATAGGTATCAGCAACTATTGTTATTGGCTCTGCTGTGTAGCCATCTAAAAATGGGGACTGTCCAGTCACGACCCAATGATAGCTACCAGCTAGTTAATATCATATGAAATGTGATCAAAAAATAATGGGTATTTGTTCCTTAGAGAATCTTTATTTATTCATCATCATCAGCTATGTCCCCTTCAAAGTAATCCCCCTCAGATATAATATACTTTTGCCAGTGCTTTTTCCACTCTTGGAAGCATTTCTGAAACTCACTTTTCATTATGGTATTCAGGTCCTTCTGTAGTTCCATGTTTATCTCATCAATGGTGGAAAAATGAAGTCCTTTCGTGGTTCTCTTCAGCCTCAGGAATGGAAAGAAGCTACAGAGGGCCATATCTCGCATATACGGTGGCTGAGGCAACATAACGGTTTTGTATTTTGCCAAAATATCGTGAACAAGCATTGAGTGTGAGTGGGAACATTATCATGATGCAGTTTTCACAAGTCGTTTTGCCACAATTCTGGTCAATTTCTTAGGATTCCTTCATGCAAATGGGACATAACTTCGAGGTGGTTTTCCTTATATTGATCATACAACTGTAAGGCAGGAACTTGTGATGCACTATCCCATAGTAATCACAGAAAACAGTGAGAAGAATCTTCACAGGTAATTGAACATGTTGAATTTTTTTCAGTCTTGGCTCTTCAGGCAGTATCTGTTGGGCCTTGGTTTCAATGTCACACCCAGACACTTGTGTTTCATCACCTGTTATAAACTTCTTTATAAGTTCTGGGTCAATGTCAACTTCATTCAGCAATCCCTGAGCAATGTGTACGCGACATCGTATTTGGCCAAAATTCAACCATTTCGAAACTAACTTTGCTGCTACATGTTCTGTGCCCAAAATATCTGAAAAAATTGCTCGACATGAGCCAAAGGATATTGTGACATCACCAGCAACCTCTGTGATGGTGATCCAGCAATTTTCCAGAACCATTTTCTCTACTTCTTCCATGCCATAATGAGTAATTGATACGCTAGGACATCCAGGGTGGTCATCTCTTCAGTGTCTTCTCGACTTTGTTTGAAATATTTATACCACTCATACACTCTTGTCTTACTCATAGTAGATTTGCCAAAAACCATGGTCAACATTTCAAATGTGGTGGTACACTTTATTCCATTTTCAAGCAAAATTTAATGCAAATTGTTTGATCCATCTTTTTCAGAAGTAAAAATTCACCAAGCATTGAAAAACATGTGTAATCTTTTCAACCTTCAACAATAAACTAAATATTCAGAACAGCTGAAAATGCAAACATACCTCAGGAACATGCATGCCAACAAGATAATAATTTTTTTTTTAAATCGGATTGGTAAGCCCCATGAAATACAAAACTTCCCATTGCTTTTTTATCACACCTCATGTGTATTTTGATGTGTTATATATCTATCCCTTGTGTACTTACTTTTATACCTCATATATATTTTGATGTGTTATTTATCCATTCCTTGTATATTTTCATTCTCATAATAACCTGGTTGTTTATTCCTTGGCCAATACTGTTTTCTGTGTCACGCCACTGAATTAAATTTGAAATTATTCGTTATGTTGTATGTTATAGGCACTTCGTGTTTCCTTTGTCAATTGTTGATAACAGACTTTCTCCGCAAGTTTAATCTGAATAATCCATGCTGCACTGTCACAGGAGGGCAGTTTTCATTGCCATGAACCATAATTTAGAAATAAAAGCACAAATTGTGGATGTCCTTCAGTATTGATTTATGATTTGGCTCAGTGATGGCCATGTAAAACAAAAACCAATTAACAAAATAACTGAGAGTGTTACCCCTGAGTGCAATCAGATCTTAGCTTTTACTCCTTCCTCCCATCCCCATGAACAACATTAGCACCTAACTAAACTTCAGAATAATAAAGAATTTTTAAAATTATGTAAGTTAAATGATATTTATATAATAGAGGGAAACATTCCACGTGGGAAAAATATATCTAAAAACAAAGATGATGAGACTTACCAAACAAAAGCACTGGCAGGTCGATAGACACACAAACAAACACAAACATACACACAAAATTCAAGCTTTCGCAACAAACGGTTGCTTCGTCAGGAAAGAGGGAAGGAGAGGGAAAGACGAAAGGATGTGGGTTTTAAGGGAGAGGGTAAGGAGTCATTCCAATTTTGTTTTTGTAATACAAATGTCTGCTTGTGTCTGTGTAAGTGCGGATGGATATGTGTGTGTGTGTGCGCGAGTGTATACCTGTCCTTTTTTTCCCCCTAAGGTAAGTCTTTCTGCTCCCGGGATTGGAATGACTCCTTACCCTCTCCCTTAAAACCCACATCCTTTCGTCTTTCCCTCTCCTTCCCTCTTTCCTGACGAAGCAACCGTTTGTTGCGAAAGCTTGAATTTTGTGTGTATGTTTGTGTTTGTTTGTTTGTCTATCGACCTGCCAGCGCTTTTGTTTGGTAAGTCTCATCATCTTTGTTTTTAAATGCTATTTAGTTTTATTAAATCACAAACTAATGAGTCATTGAGGCAAGTGGTACTGTATGCTTCTAACAGTCTTTTAATAGAATGATCAGGCATTTTTCAATGTTTTGTTGGTACCGCCACCAACTTCTAGCTCTCAGACCTCCAGATATCAGGAAGACATGCCAAACATTACATATCGACAATGTATCAATCAAAACCCCAATATAGTTTGTGCTACGTGCTGTTATCCAGGAGAACGTGCATAAACGGTAGGTAACAAGTAACAACTGACATACAGAGCACAGGAAAAGCATAATTGTAAGCAACTGTCATGTAGAGCTTCTGAGGGGAAGTCTGTAGAGGGCTAGTTTTTCATACCAAGGATCTTGTATTCAAGCCCTGGTCATGCCGTTTTTTTGTGCTGTAGTAAGTGTGAAACTCTTACATGGGGCAACATGTTCCTGACATGCAAAAGGACTGTTCGAAGTTTATAGCAATGTTCTATTGGCAATCGGCTTTTGCTTTGTTTATTTGAAAGTAACAAACCTGTAGAGTACATTTGTAGCTTCAAAGAATAAACATAAACAATTTGAAAGATGAATAGACAAACAATTGAATCGCACATGTTGAAGTATTATTGTTATTGTTAGTAGTAGTACTAGTAGTAGCAGTAGCAGCAGCAGTATCAGTAGCATTATTACATAATTTTCAGGAATTGTACTGTGTCATTTATTCAGGAACAGGAGTTTCACAATAGTGATTGTGTACAAAGATGTATGTGAAGGTAATTACTTTTGCACCAAGCACATCAGATGAATCCCATATTTGCGCGTCCAACCTGTAGATTGCTGAATGGATGCTAGTGTCTGCAAAAGAACGGTGTTGATGTTTCAGAGGGTCTGGACTCATCAATGAGTGTAGCCATTATTCAGCTGTGACATTGAGAATTATAGAAACATGGAGCTCACAATTGATTGTATGAGAGGAACTGCAGCTTAAGAAAATCATTCTGTTGTTACAGATTAATCTCTTCAGAAAAATCTCGAGCGTCTGCAAAGATTTTGCAAATCATGTGCTTGTACATTCTGAAGAAATGAAGATCAAGCAGTTGATAAATGGAGGTTGTGTTTGCTGGAATTATGTCGTTTGTGATTTTGATTTCTGGTAGGTTATTTTGTACAGGTCACAAACACTGGCGTCTGTGTGGGGCCCATAAGAATTAAGTATTAACAGAAGTTTCTCTTCTCTGACTTGTTCGACTACCTCTTCTTGTAGAGATATCCTGAACAGCTCTTTGCTCATTTTTCCAGAGGAGTGAGAGTGGGTGATTAAATTTGGTGCTGCAAACGTGGACTGACGTATATGAGCATTCAAAGAGTGAGGGTCTCGAAGGACTACAAACAGGTTTGGAGCAAGTCTGCAAGTCTGTGAAAGCAATGGAATAATTGTGTACATATTGGCTGTCGCGTGAATGAACTGTACAACCCCTACAATATCTGTAGAACCTGTAGCTGCAAGAGCGCGGCCCACTCATCTCCTCGTTGAATCCATTTTTATTGGCATTGTAGATATTTGCATCTGTGGAGACTATCATGAGTGCACAAGCTGCTTGTTGCCAGTCCTCTGCCATTTCTTGGCTGTAGTTTCTGTTCCGATAGGTTTTCACTATAGCAAAAGGTTTGACTTTACAGCTTACAATATTGTTTTTATCCTTGTAGTGCAAGACACAGCTGTCAATTGTGCCAAAACTAAAGAAATTTAACTGTCTTACTTTTGTTTTGCCCAAAATTTAGTGTCTGCATTGTGAACACATCGACTCTCCTGGCTACGCTGTTTGAAGGTCTCCATCACATGCATTGTAATACGTTAGTACTTCTCTTTCATAGACATTAACGCAGCACTTTCTCACCACCGTTTCCATTGACATCATCGTCTAGGACATCTAGTGCCGAATTTGCAGACATCGTGCAATGTGCAAATGTTTTGGTTGACTTCAGCTGCTTTTTGATGCTAAGACAATATTTGAGCATTTCAGTTTTCTCGTTTCTTGGCATTTCATCACTTCTGCCACTTGAGGAGTCTTCTGGTGACGATATCGAAGACATTGACACTTGTTCATGCATTTGTTCACAAACACAGATTCCGCTCCATCTGGTGCGCACTCTTCAATATCTAATGTTTCCTATTTGGTGACATTCAGTAGCTTCCACTGATCAGTTTTGTCCAGTAGGAATGCTGCATACTTCAATCTTCAGTTACTTCCAATGTTTTAGGTACACAACCATTGCTACATGGCAATGACAGTAACATTGCGTGGATTCATATCACAAAATGACACTGTCATCAGTAGCAGTAGCATGCGGACTGGGCAGCAATTTCAGACCCACGTGTTTGTATCTGCACAAACAGGAGACTCCAGCCACAACATGCACATCTGATGTACGGCAGTGGTGCCATCTAGCAGTCAGTTCTTCTTCTTCTTCTTTTTATTTTTTTTATGGTTATTATTATTATTATTATTATTATTATTATTATTATTATTATGGTTACTACTACTACTACTACTACTACTACTACTACTACTACTTCCATGCATGTGATGCAGTTGTTTCCTTATTCTTCTGCACTGATTGTTTATTCTGTGAACATACAAATGTTCTCTACAGGTTTGCCACTTTCAGACAAACAAAGTGAATGCTGACTGCCAATAAAACAATGCCAAGAATTCTGAACAGTCCTTTTACATGTCAGGAAAATCTTTTCCCATATAACAGTTTCACATATTGCAATAGGAAAACTGGCATGACTAGGGCTCGGACCCAGGACTCTTTCTATGACAAACTAATGCTCCACTGAATTCCCCAGAGGAGCTCTATACAACAGACGCTCTCAGTTACGCTTTTCCTGTGCTCCATAGGTCAGGCGTCACTTATTAGTTACCATTTATGCACATTCTCTTGGACGACAGTACATCGTACAAATATATTGGTGTTTTGGGTGACACTGTATCAATATACAATATTCGTTACTGATCTGACTGAGTGACATCTGGAGGTTTGTGTGTCAGAAAAGAAACCTAATTATCCACATTGAGGATAGGCATTTGTTACAAAAATGCTTACTCTGCACCACTCCTCTCCCTAGAGTCACTTGCTTCACCCACACCCTGTCCTCATCTAAAATCAACAAAATTAAAATTTGGCACAATGCTTAGGCCTAGGTTGATGGACTCCTTGCTTTTGAAGTTGCAAAAGTTGGAAGACGTCAGGCTGCTAATGCTCTGTGGCTTACCACTGCCACTAATAATAATAATAATAATAATAATAATAATATAATAGTAATAAGACACTGGAGGTACTACAGCAGTGTAGTAGCCATTATATAACTACTGCTGTGTTGTGCTGTCAATTAGTCATCAGGGTGTCAATTCTTCTGGGAAACCTGGAATTCTCAGGGAATTAAATTTTATCTGGAAAAATCTGACAAATCACAGGGAATTCCAGGATGTAAAATTCGATTTTTTTTACTTTAAGAATCACAAATTTTGAAATATGTAATATTTCAAAGTGCGTTACTTATGTGAATATTATTTCATATAGATCATCTACGTTTAAAAACTGTGGTTAAACTATTGCTTATGGCTAGTATATCTCAGCTGAGAGGACAGAAAGAAAAATCATTATTGTGGTATACCTCCTCCCCTGCTCACCATTAATCAGGAGCTGTTTGATAGCATTTTCCTCCTCACAGCCGGAATTCTCAGGAAATTTTTTCTTCAAATTTGAGTAGCCACACTGGTGATTTACTGTTGCGAAATGAATAATGAAACGATTTCTTATCTAGTCTGGGAGCTAACTACAATGAAGAAAAAGCATTTTTATGAGATGTTAAAGTGCATGTGAGGTATTTGTCTCATAGATGCATGCTACAATGTATGAATTGTGTGTGGACTGAGTGGCCTATGTGAGGATATGAGTAATATTAGTAATGATATTTTAAAAATAATTTAATTCACTGACTGAAACAGAATTGAACCCTTTTGTTTTTACCACTCAGGAAATTAAACTTCACCCTGCAGGTGGTCATTGTCCCCACGTTGGGAACCACTGCTTTGGATCAACCATAATTTTGTTCATTTAATTTGTAATTATGAAGTTGTTGTGCCAAAAGGCTGTGAAAGAATCAGTTAACTTGTTGTGTACCATTTTTATTCTCTCTCTCTCTCTCTCTCTCTCTCTCTCTCTTTTCTTCTTCTTCTTCTTCTTCTTCTTCTTCTTATCCTCTCTCTCTCTTTTCTTTTTAGTTAATGTCACATTTCCTTGATTATCTTCAGTGAACATGCAAGTATTTTTGCATGTGGATAGGTGTTCTTTAAATGGGAAATAACTTACTTCAAAATTCAGCTTAAATCTAGTGTCATTTCTATGAAATATGTCTTGCTGCCTTCACATTCAATATTTTGCAAATTTCTGCTGAACAGTGGTTAGCAGTGATCATGATAATCAGGATTAAATGATGATGAATCACTAGCAAGCACAGTCTGTGCATGCTAAAACTTCAACACTTTAGAGCTGATTAGGCATAAAAACAGGTTAGTGATGTTTGCAAAAAGAAAAGTTACAGTTGCAGTGTACAAGTGAGAATTTCCAAGTAGAATGGACTCTTCTGTCACCGTCAGGGTTGTACAATCCTTTACACAAACTTTCGCACTTAAGTGTCATTTGGGGTGGTTGGCCTCGGGTGTTCCTAGTGATGATGTAGCACAGAGGTGGTCAGTCGGGTGCCCTTTTGCCCTAGCCTGTTGCAGCCAGGCAGTCATGACGTAACTGTAGGCAGCTCACCATCAGGCATACGTCACAGTGTAGCGAGACAAAGCGGGGGGGCAGCCAACCACTGTCAACGCAAAGTGGGACACAACACGTTACGGGATGCGGGGCTACTGTGATTGGAGGTCTGAGTCCTCTTTTGGGCCTGTGTGTGTGCGCCATTCAAAAGGTTACATGATGTTAATTACATTCTGGACATAAAATACAAACCTGTGGTGATATGGATTCAGTGGCAGCAGTTTAAATGTACGGTACACTGTTTTATTGCTTACAATATATAATCACAGCACATACAAAAATGCAGACATTGTTATATGACGTTTATATAGATTATGATCCAATTTCCCATGTTTTGCTGTGAGGGAATATCTGGACTAATACTACTTGCAGTGTGCAATCAAAGAATGGCCCTCAGATGGCTATCTGTCATTTGTGACTATGTTTTGATTTGCAAAGCCTTAAGGCTGAAAAAAGTTGTTCACATAAATTAGTAGAACGAAAGATGCACATTATAGCTGCTGCTTTCGCATGTAGTTGAGAAAATCTATCCTGCGGAAGGATAGAATAGAACTGAATGATGCCATTCACCATTGTAAACTTCTCCTTAATGAAATGGTCAAACTGCAGCTGTATCAGTTGTAACTGCACCATTGCAGAGACAATTCTGATGCCTACCAAGCATGGTGACATGAAGGTATCAAAATTGACTCAAGTGACCTCAAATATTCAGATCGTAATGTGACTGTTGCAACCAAATTATTGAGAGACTGAACAGATGATGCAAGAAGGTCATTATTAATGTTATCTATGAATCACATTTGGGAAATGCGTGAATTATGTTCCTGAGACAGACCTCTCCAGCTCTGCAATTTCATTTGCATTGCATGAATTTTAGAAACAATTAATTGGCATTTTCCCTACAATGAAGCATTGAGACTATTTAAATGACTCGTTATGTCGGTAACAAATGCTAGGTTAACAACCCATTGAGGGTCATATAGCTCAGGAACCAACCTTCCTTTCATATCGATAAAAAGTTACCTGTTCAAGCAAAATGAGGAAATGTTCAAGAGCTTTATGCCTACTCAGCCATCTTACCTGATGAAAGAAGGATATATCATAGAAATCAGATTCTAGTGGATCCATTAACTCTCAAAACTGTCTGTGATTCACTCCTGCAGACCATATGTAATTTACAGTCCTAACAACAACAGTCATAACCCTGTCAAATTGCACAGTCTTCACACAGAGTGCCTCTTGATGAATTACACAATGCACTGAGTGAAATTGCTGTCCTGGGCTCAGCTTAGTTTTTAGACATCCCACAATTCATCCCAGCCATATTTGGGATACCATCAGTGGCGATGGAAGTGAGTTTACTCTAGGGCAGATTCAGTTGCATAACAGCATGTTGAACAACACTTAATTTTATCTTGTACATGTGTCCCTTGTGAAGATTAAATCAAGAAGCTCTTGTGTGATATTTGAATCTATATCCACCCTAGGACGAATATAGCCAATTGTGCTGTATCGGTAACGTTGTTCCTTTTACCAAGGCACAGAGAATATGCAAATAATTGCCGCCGCTCATTGTTAGCTGTCCTATACGGTATGCAATTGTGTATCAGGACAGGCAAATTGCATGAAATTGTGCTGTACTTAGAGGACAAATGGATTCCCCAACAGAGTCAAGGCATTCTTTCACAAACAGTCCAGAGGAGAATGGTCGAAGTTCCCGAATAATCAAATGGACAGTTCTAAAGCTCGCCCTCACTGCACCTTCATATGTAGCTCCAAATTCCTAGAAATAAAAGTTTCGGATAAATCGAGTTGTAATATAACTTGAATAAGATTAATAGTTGATGTAAAATTAATAGAGATAACCGTACTTACCTCATTGCTGAAGGATTCTTTTAACTTTGCAATTAATTGCAGACGCTCCTCTCCCTGAACACTGTTACACGCATCACAATGTTTGGAATTTTAGTGTTACTCAATGTTGTATTTTTTTGGTATGACAGATTGTCGACATACTAAACATGTAGCATGTTCTCCAGTATGTGCAGAAAAATGCTGCAATTCCTGTTGAAATTCTTGCCACATGCAATTTTCATTAGAATTAGTCTCATCTCAGCTGAATCCATATTCATTGCACCAGCTATCATGGCAACGAACCAATAGCTTTGTTTACGCAGTGAATACTGACAACAACGTGCGACTAACAGGCCCACTCCTCATCTGTTACGTGGTCGCCCACTAGCTGGAATGCCTGGTGTGAGCAGATATTAACTTAATTTTTCCGAAACCAGAAGTTTGTTATCTGTTGTCTGTCTGAGCTATTATATTTATATGAGATATTTTGGCTGGACGAACACAATGAATAGTTCATCTAACATTTTCATATGGTGGAAGTCCTACATTAATATAAGACACTTTGAGAGTGAAGCTGCTGGCGAAATATTTTGAGTCTACGAGGTGCGGCTAGAAAAAAAACCGGACTGATGCTGGAAAAAAACATTTATTTACAATTATTTACAATTTCATGTTATCTCCTTCAATGTACTCTCCTCCTCGGTCTCTACACCGCTCCATACGAATTTTCCACTGTTCATAGCAATGCTGCAGATCATTTTCGGTAAGTCCATACATTACTTCCGTCGCTTTTTCTTTTACTGCTTCAACAGCCTCAAATCTAGTTCCTTTCAAAGCTGACTTGACTTTAGGGAAAAGAAAAAAGTCACAGGGGGCCAAATCAGGTGAGTAGGGTGGATGATCTAAGATGGGAATGTTGTGTTTTGCCAAAAACGTCTTCACTGACAACGCACTGTGAGCTGGGGCATTGTCTTGGTGAAGGATCCATGACTTTTTTCTCCACAAATCGTTCCGTTTTCTCCGTACTCGCTCACGTAGGGTAGCCAGGACGCTAATGTAGTAATGTTGATTCACTGTTTGTCCCTCTGGTACCCAATCAATGTGCACAATCCCTTTGATGTCAAAAAAAAAACAATCACCATTGCCTTGAATTTCGATTTTGACATTCGTGCTTTTTTTTGTCGTGGAGAACCAGGAGTTTTCCAATGCATCGATTGGCGTTTAGTTTCGGGATCGTAAGTAAAAAACCACGATTCATCGCAAGTAATAACATTTTGTAAGAAGGTGGGATCACTTTCGATGTTTTCCAGGATGTCAGAACAAATCATTCTTCGGCGTTCCTTCTGTTCAATTGTGAGACACTTTGGAATCATTTTTGAACACACTTTGTTCATGTTGAAACTTTCATGAAGAATCTGCCTAACACTTTCCTTGTCAACTCCTGTTAACTCAGACACTGCTCTGATTGTTAAACGGCGATCTTGTCGAACAAGTTTACCGATTTTTTCAATGTTTGCATCAGTTTTTGCTGACAATGGTCTGCCAGTGCGAGTGTCATCACTGGTGTCTTCGCGGCCATCTTTAAATCGTTTAAACCACTCAAACACTTGTGTTCGCGATAAACAATCATCGCCATACACTTGTTGTAACATTACAAACGTTTCACTTGCAGATTTTCCTAGTTTGAAACAAAATTTGATGTTAACACGCTGTTCTTTCTGTACACTCAACATTTTCCGACACACAGACAAAACGTCAACTACTTAAAACAGACGCCACGGGCAGACTGAGCGCAGGAGGCAGATGAAACTCGAGCAGTAGGCGGAGCGAGAGTCACGTGACAGGCCACGCGACTTTCATCCTCATTGCATTCATTTTATTGTTTCACCAGTACTAGTCCGGTTTTTTTCTAGCCACACCTCGTATGACTCAGAATTCATGAATACATTCTGAGTTTGAATGTAATAACTTTCGTGGGAGACCAAAAAGCTTTTGCCAACAAATCAGCATGGATTTAGACAGCATCTCATGTGCAATGCTCAGCTTACCCTTTTCTCACTTGATATCCTGAGAACCATGGATGAAGGCCACTGGACAGTTTCCATAGATATCCTGAGAACCATGGATGAAGGCCAGTGGGCAGTTTCCATATTCCTAGATATCCGGAAAGCAACAGATCAGTGCTACATTGCAGACTGTTGATGAAGGTCCAAGCATATGAATTAGATTCCCAGATATGTGAGTGGCTTGAAGACTTCTTAAGTAATAGAACCCAGTACGTTGTCCTCGATGGCTGATGTTCATTGGAAACAATGGCATTATTAGGAGTACTCGAGGGAAGTGTGACAAGTGCACTCTTAGGCTGCATTCGCACAGTGTGCCGGGATACTCTACAAACTCTTAGCAGTATGTAAGACTACACCATTTCATTTTATGAACTTATTTTTTTCTTAAAAGCTTTACTTTCCATTTGGAAAACAAAACACTTATTTTTCATTTCACATGATCTTTTAGCTCCGTGATGTTTCTCAATTGTTTTGGAAGAAACTATGTGATTTAAAAAAATCTTATTTTTGTTCACATGGTAATGTAGCATATTAGTTTCTTAGTGGACCATTTACCTTTTCATAGTTTATAAAGTCATTTTGAAACAACCCAAATGTCAAACACATGCGCTTAATTTATAAATCTTGTCGAGAAAAAGTTTGATCGCAGGTAGCTTACTGTTAGATACGTTTTAGATCATACATTATTGCAAGTGATATATAGCTAAAAGTAGAAAAACATTTTTGAAATGGTAGTGACACTGACATCTGTCTCTGTTCATAAGTTATTGCAATTTATTGAGACAATGAATTACCAGTGACCAATGCATGCGTAGTGTTGGTCCCTCATGTTGTTTTAATACTGCATGTCCAGGAACCTCCAAGTATTTATGAATTTTTCCCTTGGCAGCCAATTACACTGGCTATGGTTTTACAGTTGGCCACACGTGACATTACAAAAAACAAACAGTTACTTGTTGTCGACATCTTACAATTAGCAGAATGTACATTTCATATTTATAAATAGGAGAGTAAATTACTCTAACATAAGACTTTGCTGTGGATAGACTGTAATAAAAGCTTGTGGCATTCTACTTAATTGATTTCTAACTGGAGATGAAAAACGGCAGAGGCTAAAATGAAAATTATGTCTGAGTTGACTAATGCACAAGATGGTCCATTTTGAAATTTTCACTTTTGTATTTCTGTGTGTGTGTCTGGTACCAGAAGTTGTAAACAATTACATCGACCTTATCTCCATGTTCAAAGAACTGTGCATGGCTCTTAGTAATAATATTTCTTGTAGGAAATTCAAATGATGAAATGAAGGGCAAGTGAAATAGTGTTCCAGAGGAAGATTAGGATTTAATGCCCTGTTGACATCAAGGTCATTAGAGATAGTTAACAGGAAGAATAATGGGCAGGTTCAGTATACCCTCAAACACTGTAGGGCAAGTAAAGTTTATCGCCGCTATCCAATCTGTGCTATCGTATAGAATAATAACTTCATTACCTTATTGGTATTGTTTTGACAGTGCAGTGATTTGTTGATTCTTGAAGCACTGAAGAAATACATTATGGGTTCATCCCATTAATTGCAACAGTCATTTAGGGGAGTTTTTTACTTTACATAACGAAGTAAAAACTTCAGTGAAAAATGTTATTCCTATTGCAGAATGGATCACAATACATGTCAATGCATGCTGCAAGAATGTGCAAGACATGAGACATGTCAGGAAATAGTTAGAGGTTTTATTATCGGTCATGTCTTGCTGTGTCTTGATCAAAGATATTTAGTCCATTTCGAGCTGTAAAAATTGTTCAATATTTTTCCCACTGGTATTTTTTTGTAATGACACAGTAGTTGGCAGAGTTGACGGTTCATCGGCTGTAGCCTGTGATGACGTCTCAGAATGGTTTCTTTTGTCTTGTGACAGACAGATTGATAGGGGAAAATTCTTGAGATAATGCTGTTTGGCTCATGGGTTCTGTTTCCACTGACAAGGAACTTTGCATAGCTCTTGGAAGTAAGCTAACTTTTAAGTAAAAGTGATGGAAACAAAGGTAAGTGGAACTTCATTTCAGTGGACTTTTCCTGTGATCACCTGTGATGATTTTGCCAAGTTTTTCTCTGTAACTGTTTCTTAAGGTCTTTCCATTTCAGTTTCAGCATTTAATTTGAAGGATAATAAATAACTGTAAAAAAAACATGGTTCTTTAATTCCCTGTTGTTACAGATGCGTGAAAATGAACTATGTAAATGTAGATGGAGCGAGTAACTTTGCATGTATCATTACAGTACTTGTAGTTTTCCCACTGTGAGATATGAAGGAACTTCTTCTTTAACAACAACAAAAAAAGGAAAAAATCATGTATTGTGATACGTCTGATAAAAGTAGATGGGGGACTTGGACATTTGTACTGCAGAAGCTGAAGCGTAGCTTCACCTTCTTAGTCTGGCTGCAGCCTCACACCAGCTGCCCAGCTGCTGCCTTGCACTGGTAATATTAAACATAGTAGTTCCACTTGGCATTGGTTTCCTCACATTTTCTTAAAAGCTATCCTAACAGCCTGCTTGTCGCTTGCCGTGACAGCTCAGGCACCATTGTGAACACCACAATGCAAAATAATGGGTTTGATATCCCTGTGTGTCATGGCTCGCCCATCACGTCTCAGCCTGGCACACAGTGTGAAAACACCCTTGTTCTCTACACATATAATTGATCTAATGGACAGAGTGAGCAGCAAATTGCAGCTCTTTGCTGATGGTGGTGTACAGGAAGTTGTTGTCATTGAGTAACTGTAAGAGGATACAGGATGTTGACAGAATTTTTAGCTGGTGTGATGAATGTCAGCTTGCTGTAAATGTAGAAAAATGTAATGTTAGGCCTGGTAGTGTGCTGCTTGATACAATCATGTCAATTAAATACCTAGGCATAATGTTGTAAAGCAATATGCAATGGAAAAAGCACATCAGGTTTGTAGTATGGAAGGCAAATTGTTGACTTCATTTTATTGGATGAATTTTGGAAAAGTGTAGCTCATCTATAAAGAAAATGCCATATGGAACACTAATGTGACCTATCTGGAGTGCTGCTCAAATGTTTGGATCACCATCAGGCTAGGTTAAAGGAAGTCATCAAAGCGACTCAGAAGTGTGCTGCTAGATTTGTTACTGGCTGATCCGATCAGCACACAAGTATTATAGAGCTGCTTCAGGAACTCAATGGGTATTCCTGGAGAGAAGATAGTGTTCTTTTCCAGAGGCACTATTGAGGAAATTTTGAGAACTGGCACTGGAAGCTGACTGCAGAAGATTCTACCACCACAACCTTACATTTCATGCAAGGACCAGAAAGATAAGACGAGAGGAATTACAACATGTACTGAGACTTCTAGACAGTTGTTTTCCTTGCTCTGTTTTCAAGTGGAACAGGAAACGCTATTACTGGTATGGGTATGCGGCACTCTCCACCATGCACTGTGTAGTGGCTTGTGGAGTATGTGCATAGAGGTATGGCTTGCCTAGCATGTATGTAGATTTAGATGTAGAACTTTGAGCTTCATGTTGCAAGTAGAAGTAACAATAGGGAGGGGGGAAGACTGGGTGTTGTGGAAGTTGTTGATGTGTCTTTTACTTATTATGTTAGCAGTGCCATGGACAGAAGACTATATGTTTAAAGGAGCAGATCTCATTTCATTGTAAAAAGAGAAACTGAATATTGTTTTGAAACGAGAAAAGAGAGTTGTAGTATGAAGGAGTTGGTTCATACTGAGCAAAGTGGCACAGTGGCAAGGTATTGGAGAGTGGTGGTTTAAATCCTTGACTTGCTATTCAGAATTAGGTTTTTTGTCTGTCTTCCCCAATTTATATTTGTGCTCCATCTGTTATGTCCTCAACATCAACAGTACCTTAAACCGCAAGTGTCATGGTGTGTCCCCCCCCCCCCCCCCCCCCCCACCCCACCCCATAAGACTTGCTCGAATGACTGAAATAGTAGAACAGCCAGTGAAGACAAAGATTTACATTTTAAATCCTGGCCGTGCATACAGTTATGATCTTTTACACACACACACACACACACACACACACACACACACACACATTGATAAATAACAAGGAATATGAAGAATAAACTAGGAATATAAAAGTAACAGATGATCTGGATGAAATAATTCCCTAATTGAAACAAACAGATGAATAAGTAGCCCCAATAAATCCTAGGAAAAAGCACCAGTAGTGTAATGGTGAATGTGATAAAAAAAATGAAAGGTAGGCACAAAAAAACAGAAGAACTCACAAAACAAAGAAAGATGACTCAAAAAACATTAAGGAGGGCTAAACTTCAATATCAAAAAGATATACTTTCTATGATAGAAACAAATAGTAAGAAAAGAAACACCCAAGATTACTACAAAGCATTTTGCAGACAACTCCAAGATATGATCCTCCCAACATTAATCCTAAAAGATAAAAACAATAAGATGACCCATAGTGATAAAAGAAATTAAGGAATTTTAACAGAAACATTTAACGAACTACTAAATTGCAAAGATCCTCCTGAGCTGTATGAAATAAACACAGAACTCCAATAAAAACCCCACCAGAAAATATAAACCCACCGACAATTCAGGAAGTCAACAAAGCTTTGAGCAAGCTCAAGAACTACAAAGCAAGTGAAGAAGACCAAACATTTGCAGAACTCTGGAAATACGCAGCAGAACTCGTGAAGATGTCATTACATCAGTGCATAGTTAAAATCTGGATTGGAGAACAGCTACCAGTACATTGGACTACAGCTGTCATACACCCATTACACAAAAAAGGAGAAAAATCCAATAGGGACAACTACAGAGGGATTTCCCTATTGGATTGCACATATAAAATGTTATCAAGAATTCTCTACAATCGTTGTAAAGACCAACTTGAAAAGGAGCTAGGAGAATATCAAGGAGTATTTAGACCCTGGAGAAGCTGCCCAGAACAGATCATCATATTAAAATTAATAATGGATGCCTACAAAAGGAGACAGAAGCAACTAGTCATAACCTTTGTAGACTTCAAAAAAGCTTATGATTACATCCACAGATCTTCTATGCTGGACATATTAAGAAATTTTGGACTTCATCCCAAATTAATAAAAATGATAAAATTAACCCTTACAAACACCAAGTACAAAGTAAAATGCAAAGGAGAACTATCTGAGCCATTTACGATTAAAAAAGGGTTAAGACAAGGAGATGGTCTATCACCACTGCTCTTCAACTGTGCTCTTGAATACTTGATGAGAGAATGGTACAACAAGAATCCTAAAAACATAACAGTTGGAACCAAGAGAAATGATATAAGCCCAAATTGTTTGGGATTCACAGATGACGTGACATTACTAGCGAATAATGTACAAGAAGCTAGAAATCCAATAATGAGCCTGCAAAATATAGCACAAAAAGTAGGACTCCAGATATCTTTCGTAAAGACCGAGATGACTACACAACAGTAGACAACAGAAAAATTAAAATAGTGAAGCAATTTAAATATCTAAGAGAGATTATAACACACAACTTGAATGAAAAACCTGCTTGGCAAGAAAGAAGCAATAAAATGATAAAAGCTCAAAAAGTAACATGGCCTACATACAATAAGAAATGTCTATCAATTCAAACAAAATTAAAACATTACAAGATGGTGGTTCAGCCAGAGGTAACATACACAAGCAAGACTCTTTTTTAAAGTTACTCAGAGAAACAGAGTTGACAAAATACTAAAAGTAGACAGAAGGAAAAGCTAGAACATGCTTAAATAAAAAATACAAGAAGGAAGGACAATGACGGATAGTGCTGAATGAAGTAGTGTACAGGGAACTGGAGCCCATCACAGATACTGTACGTAAAAAGAAGATTTCTTCCTTTGGCCACATAATGAGGACACCAGAACCTAGATTAGCAAGAAAAATTATGCAGAAACTGGAATCTGAAGCAACAAGTAGGATGGATCAAGGAAATTAAAGAGGATACGAGAGAACTAGATATAACCTTGGACGATCTGCAAAACAAAACAGAAAATCTCAAGAAACTGAAAGACAAGAAAATAAGATTTAAACCAAAAGTAGACCAACGACACACAATGAAAAGGGTATTTAAATATGAGGAAAGACAGGAAAGATCAAAGCAAATGAAAAGGTACTGGACTGTTAATAAAGAACGTAACATGTGCTTACTGAAGAAGAGGACCAGGAAATGATTGACTAAAGTGGTCCAATGAGGCTGTAAAGCTGATAATAATATTTAATGTTTTCTATAATGATCATTCTGACTCGTATTTAAAACATACAGGGTCTTTTTTTTTAAAAATAAATTTCTACCTTCAATATGACCAAAATTACAGATTGAATATATGTATTGGACCTCATACAGTTTAATTTTGAAAGTCAGCACATACTGAAACACTTCTTTGTAATTATCAAATTCCAGAAATTGTCAAAGTTAATGATTTGCATGTCACCTGTGTCATCGTTTGAAATTTCTTACATTCAAATCTAATTATCAGGACCGCAGTGCTCACCATTACATGCTCTTTGCATCAACTTATTAACAAAATCCTGGTTTCTTGGTTATAGGGACATTCCAGCTATTACAGACTCAGCTACACAGCTACAATGGAGGATATACAGAAACCACATGAAGCATGCCATGGCTGCCATTTTCCCATTGTCTTGCTGCATCTTTATTTTTATTTATTTAGTTTTTACTTTTATACATAAAATTTATATTTATCACTCAACAAAGTGAACCATTGAGCCAACAGTATCGGGAGCTAACTTCATGACATGACTAGGTAAAGCCTCACTCCAGAAAAAGTACTGCTCTTTCTTAACTGATATTGGGAGCTTGTTGTTAACAAAATTAAATATGTGGTTGGTGAGAAGGAGAAAGTGAAAGTGCAGACAGAAAATGTGACTGAACTTGCAGTCAAAATGTTAAAGGCGATAGCAAGTCGATGGTGTGTGGGTTGGTCAGGGGATGTGATGCTGAGTGGAGTGAAATTGAAGTATCTGCCCCAAAGAAAATACAGCGAAGTGCACACAATAAACATCTAATTGACAATGTGAGTCGCCGTTTTGCAATAACTTTGCAGGTTATAATTTACAGAATTGGACTTTGAAACTAGCAAAGAAACTCTGACAAGGGGAGGGCATGGGGTTGGGGGTGGGGACTAAAGAACGGATTGTATGATGATACTGTTCAAGGTGCCCAGTACCTTAACCTAAGGCCTTTCTTCCTGGTGAACCTTAATTCAATAGATCTTGATGAGATGAATTTATTTATCATCTATTAAAATGTCCACAGTCTACATAACAGCACAGTAGCATAGTGTGTAATGTCACAAGCTAATACACAGAGTACTGTGCGTTTGATCCTACTGTAAAATGAATTTTTCTTTTCTTCTTGCTTGTTATTTATTCTTGCTCTATTGTCACTTTTGATAAAAGCTGATAACTTCCCATTACACTGGTTATAAAATAGATGACAAAGAGGTAAAATACAGTTGCTTTCATATGTAATACACAGCAGGTTCATACAAATGTATTTAGTTATTATGTTACAGTTTATAATTTTAACGTGATAGTTGTCACAGAAACAGCAGTACATAAATTATCGCATCACGAGCAAAATGGGGGACACCTTGCCTCAGTGGCATTACATTTTCAATAAATTTAAGGAGAAACTTGTGTGATTAACATTCTGCAATAATGATTCTCATATTTTAATTTTGCTGCCATAAACTGCTGTCTAACAAATTCAAGTGCCTTCTTTATTTTAGGTCTTGTACACTAGTGGATTTCGATGTCAACAAAAATAGTAATTATGTAATTCCAGCACTGGGAGATAGCAGGCCCCTTAACTGTGTTACCATTTGGTAAATTTTATGATACTCATTCCAACTTGCATTCTCCACTTCCAAAAAAAATTGTTCCTTCTATGAAAATTGTTTTTAAAATGTGGCAGAATAGAGTTGTCATGTACAAACGAGGTGACATAGCAAACTGCACTAGAATTTTTACAAAAGCATGAGGCACAAGAATTTAAATGCTGGCAGAATGGTAGTTTCCGAGGAGTGTTGTTGAGCAATAGTGCCACTCTAAGTTTGGTGTGCTATGCATGGTGCTAACACGCAAACAGCACTCCACTTGTAAGGATAATAGTGTATGCTGATACTGGCTCTCTTCCCTGTGTCTCAAGCGTAAACAAGACAATGTTGCAACTCTCAGCAGGTCTTCAGTTCAATTTGCTGAATAACTCATTTTTTGTTGTGTGTGTTTTATTATCATCTGTTCTGTGACATCGTTCCACTGGCACCATTGTCCAAATAAAAGAATTAAGAACCCCACTTAATAAATTTTAGAATACTGTGATCCACTTGTTTTATAAAAATTTGTTGTCGTAGAAGATGACTGAGTTTATATCAAAGTATTAACCCAATTTGATTTCACTTTTTACAAGTTTTTCATAATTAGTGACTTTTTGTTGTTTTGTTTTTTTTTCAGTTACAGGACCACTATGCAGTTTTGGGCTTGAGTAAACTGCGTTACAAAGCAACAGAAGAAGATATCAAGAAGGCTTGTAAGTCTAAATAAATCAAATATATATTGTAATGGGTACAGATAGATTGAAATTTGGAGGATGGGGGCTTAGAGCGCATGGCAGTAGATGCATTAAAGTGGTTAGCAAGAATCCTAAAGGTGAAACGAAATTGATTGGCAACATTTATTTTCATGCAGTGGACATCAGTGCAAGTTACATTACATGTAGGTCATTCCTTGGTTGTGTGTATGACATTTTAACAACAAATACACTTGAAAAAAGCATCATAGATAGCACACTGTACTTCCTAAAATTTCTGGCTTCTTACATTATAATAGTCTGAATTTTAAGTAAATTGGTCTAGAAGTTTGAAGCAGTTAATGTAAACAAAATTAAAATTTTTGTTGCGTGCATGAAAAGTGACGAGTGGGATCACTTCTTTTCCAGATAGGTAAAGATTTTATTAAAATTCTGTTCTCTTGGTCCATCACTGTCAGCGAAACACTGTTTTATTATAAATTACATATTCACTTTTAAGTCATCAGAATAGTAATTTCTCTCAGACATATATTTAAGTGAAATGCTGCTCTACTATGAATTACATTTTCACTTTTAAAACACCAGAATAGAAATTTCTCTGAAACACGTAAATCGCATTTAAATTTTAGTTTGAAAATGTTGCATCTGCGACTGTTTTGTGTGTGACAGGAAGAGACGTAGTAGTATGAAATGGGAGAAACAAAATGGAGTTTACATTTGAAATTAACATAAAAACAATAATGCAGTTGAATATATGCAATACGAAGGGGAGAAAACAGGTGTGCAGATGTACATTTGTACAAACTGGCCTCTATTATTTATCAAATTAGGAGTTTGTACTTTCTTCACAATTACTGATAGTCCTTGCAAGACCTGTCGTCATTTACTGGCCAAATCCAATACTTCCCACTGGGATGCTTGTAGTTGAGGAAGACTTGGTTAGTTTCTTTCTCATATTCCTTTGCTTCCACAAAATAGCCCTGCTTCCTCCTGGATCTTCCCACTGCAGTTAAAGAAACAAATACAAAATCCCCTTGTTTAATGTTGCTATTTCCTTTGCTAGATGAGGATTGTTTTTTCACATCTTCTTCTTCTTCTTCTTATTGCTGACATAACCAAACTGTCAGTGATTTGTCCTGTTCAGAGATTACATATACTTTCAACACCCATTCCTTACTGGATGTTGCCACATAATGAACTTCATGAAGGAATGAATTGGTTGTAATTTTTCCAGTGTCCATCCAGAAATGATAATGATGATATAACTACTTCTGCAGTTGTGAAAAGCAGCACTACACCTTTTAAATTCTGTTTTGCACATTTCTAGAATTTATGTGATGAGTTTATTATCTCTTGATGTGATTTCACCATTAATCAAATAGTTCTTTTCAAAGTCGTCCCCCCCCCCCCCCCCCCCAAAAAATCAACTGTCATGTGAAGTGGCAAAAAAAATTCCAGTCAGCAGAAATATTAAAGTCAGATTGAAAATATGAAAGATTCGCCAGTGTAAAGTGCTGTTTGAACTGTGCATCACAGCCATCAGAAAATATTTCGATATGCTGAAGATTCGGTTGTTTTTGAGACTATTGTACTTCATTACAAATTGTTTCTTAATCACTGAAGATATTTTGTGCAGAGTTGCAGTTGCATCTTTCACATCCATCTGACAAGGACTCAGGAGTTTCCAGGGTCACATACAAGGAGGGCACTTAATTCTTGTATCCTCTGTGGAAATACTCCTGTTTCTCTTCCTATATGTTCCACCAAAAACTGCATATTAGCATTTGAAAAGCCATTCATACCACCTGGGCTGTGCCAAATGGTGAGCACCTTGGAAAGCTCAGTCTCTGTTGGCTGAGTACAAGTTTGAAGAACTCATAGTTATTGAGATGGGAGCTGGTGAGTGCTGCCAGTCATCTGTAACCATAAATTCTGAGCATGCTTCAGTAACCACTGTTTGGTGTATCACAAAACACAGATCACAGATTGCGAGGATGGTAACAAACCTCGCTTTAAAAATAATCACAACCTCAAAGTGAACTGCGTTCAGTTGAAATGAATGACTGTTGAAGCATAACAGTTTTTAGCAGGCACCCTTGAGGCATTTGTCATACTTCATTTATACAGGGTGAATCACCTAAAACTTGCACCACAAATTTTGCAGAAATCAGAAGTGCTATTTATGTGTGGTTTCCACAAAATGGAGTAGTTGTCAGGGGCTCGAAATGTTAGCCAATAAACAGATTGTAATAATACTTAGAAAATGTATTTTTTGTGCAAATATACACTTTTTTTTAAATTTGGAACAATACTTATTGACATTAACAGACTAAATGTAGGTAAATTAGAATGTCAGTGGTGTTTGTTGTAGGATTCTAGTGCGAGTCATTTATGAGAGATCACATTTTGAAAAGTTCCCACACCAACACTTGTTTGTGCCATTCATCCTGCATAGTTGCTAGGTACAAAGTTGTTATGTTTGCTTACAGTGCACTTGTGTGTTCCTTGAGTGCATTGTGACTTGGGACAGTTCAAATAGTAGGTTGTGACTGGATGATGAGATGCACCAATGCAGAAAAAGCTGACATGCTCCTAGTGTATGGAGAGTGTAGGAAGAATGCAATTCATTCTTGTGTAGTGTATACGGCAAGATATCCCAATAGACATAAACCATTTTGGCATGGCAATTATTTATCAACCTCTTTAATCAGTTACATGAAAGTTGTAGTGTAACACACTGACAATATAACAGGAAGGAACAAGTGGTGACAGAAGAGGAGGAAATTAATGTTCTTGCTGCTGTTGCTGTTGATCCTCATGTTAGCTCCCGAGCAATTGCATGAGAAAGTGATATGATTCAGGCAATTGTTGTACACATTCTCCATTGACATGAGTTCCATGTCTATCACATGTCTCTGTATCAAGAGTTGCATGGAAATGATTATGAGAATCGTATTAAATTCTGTACATCGGCATTAAGACAGGATACTCCAGACGATAGTGTATCTTGTTTAGTGATGAAACCACATTTACCAATCGTGGCCAGGTAAACCACCGAAACTTGCATTATTGGTCTGTTGACAGTCCTCGTTGGCTTCATCAGGTGGAATGCCAGTCCATGGAGTGTAAACTTGTGGTGTGGGATGGTGAACCGTCAGCTCATAGGCCCATATTTCATAGATGGAACACTGAACACAAACAAGTATTACAGCCTCCTAATGGACCATCTTCCACAGATGCTAGAGGAGGAGGATATTGGTGTTTAATGTCCCGTCGACAACGAGGTCATTAGAGACGGAGCACAAGCTCGGATTAGGGAAGGATGGGGAAGGAAGTCGGCCGTGCCCTTTCAAAGGAACCATCCCGGCATTTGCCTGGAGTGATCTAGGGAAATCACGGAAAACCTAAATCAGGATGCCCGGACACGGGATTGAACCGTCGTCCTCACGAATGCGAGTCCAGTGTCCTACCACTGCGCCACTTCGCTCGGTCCCACAGATGCTAGAGGTCATTCCTCTGCAGACTAGGTGGAAGTTGTGGTACCAACATGATGACTGTCCAGACCATAGCGCATGAAGTACAGCAGCATGAGAACTGTTTTGAAATTGTTGGATTTGGCACAGAGGACCTGTACTTGACTGGCACATTCCACAGATTTGATGCCTGTATTTTTTATGGGGGAAAGCTGAAAGACTCTGTCTACGAGGACATATCGAGTATAGCCAGTGATAACAACACTTTATTACTGCAGCCTGTGTGGACATCTCCACTGAAATGCTAGCACATGTGCAGCAGTTCTCCCATACCCTTCTCAAAACATGTATTGCCACTGCTGACGGTCATTTTGAACGCAACCTGTGATGGTCAGTTGCCTTGTTACTGGTCAAAATCCACATACCTAATGTATACACTTATGTGGTTCTTTAGTGTGCTACCACAGGTATTGTGTAAGTGTCGGTGTGGGAACTTTTCAAAATAAAATATCTCGTAAATGACTTGCACTTGAATCCTGCAACAAACACTACTGACATTCTAATTTACCCTACTTTTAGTTTGTAAATGTCAATAGGCATTGTTCTAGATAAAAAAAAAGTGTGTATTTGCACGAGAAATACACTTTCTAAGTATTACTGCAATCCATTGATTGGCTAACAAAATGAGGCCCTGAATACCTGTCCACTTTGTGTAAGCCACACATCAATAGCACTTTCCATTTCCACAATATCTCCAGTGCAAGTTTTAGGTGATTCACCCCATATAAGACATAAAATAAGGACAAGGGAACCAATCGTCTGTAACGGTGTGATGTGGGGTGAATAGAAACATGTGCAAGCCTGCTTTTTGTTGCGTATTTCTAAGCACCACACATTTGTCAGCTATAGAGAGTGGTGACATTCCCTTTATTTCATGTATTATTCCAACCAGAACTTTCCATTGCTGCTATCAGGACTCTGTCTGGGTGGACTCTTTATTACCGTAACTGCTTGAGGTACTCCTATGGAGCCCAATAGTCATTAAAAGAAAAAAAATCACTCAGCAAATCAAGTATACCACTGGTGAGCACTCACACCCATTCTAACTAAAGAAATTGTGATTTAGTGTACAGGCGAATGAAAGCAATATAGGATACAAGTAATGGAACACAGCTCAAATTGCAGAAAACTTTTTAATTCAAAAGAGACAAGAGGTTTCAAAAAGCTGTCACCCTCTTATATTCAGAAGGCATTTTCTGGGTTGGCTGGTGGCCAGTGAAAAGGCTAAGAAACAGGACTTTGCTAATAAAGACCTCTATCTCACACCAGGCAACGTTATAATTAAATTCCAATTAAATTCCAAGTGGCCGTGGAAATATCTAGTTTTCACTGAGTTTCTCAATAGTCTAACTAGGGATTGTGTCATACAGGTTTATGGATACAGAAATACGTAAACTGAAGGAAGAATGGGAGAACAATGTCATAGACACAAGGAGTATTGGGAAGAGGGTTAATAGTGAGCTGCAGATGATGACAGCTTTTATTCTGACTCAGCTCACAGAGTGCAAAATTATGTTTCATACATCTAAAGATATGATCCTATGTACCCAATTCATCAACACTTAAAGGACTTGGCAGCACTGCCAGTGCAGAAGACCAAAGCTTAATACCAGCCTTCTTCCTACCAGGAGGATAGGTCATCGGCATCTCTCATACATTGTACCCCTCCACCACAGCAAGTATCAAGTACCAACCACTCCTTTAACATTACTGTACTACTGAAGAATGGAATTCAGAAACAGTTGTGCAACAAAGTATGCTAAATACACGGGGGTAGATCCTGAGATGACCGAGATGACCAACTCCTCAGCTTTGGAATCACACTAACTTCAACATGCACTATGCTGCAAATGGTTGATCTTATGAAAAACATCATTTGTCAGACCTATTTCATGGGAAATTTTATTCTCTTTATTTTCATAGTCAACTATCAACAGGATGTGCAGTACAAAGCTGTAGTACACAAGTAGGAGTTAGTAGTTCATAAACTTTCCTGTTTACTACATTATTATCTGATACTGAAGCTAGCACAGTGAATCCAACTTTCTCTACTTCATTAATTACATACAGTATAATAGTGTCTTTTTAGTTGTCACAACTAAACTGTCCTTGTGGAACATTTAAATTGTTAAGAGATGTAATAGTCACAATATCCTTAAATTTTGAAAAAAACACATGATATTGTGAAAACTTGAGCTGTTTTAGCTACATTATTATCATCAGTTTTGATGTATTTCCTCTAAAGATCAAACGAGGCTCAGTGTAAATTTCATCCAGGAGCACATTTACCCGAAGTTTATGATCTTTCAACATTTCTTTTTAATCTTCATGTACTCTGTACAACCATCAGCTTTCTTACATTGCATGGCTGTGGCAAATATGGACAACCACTCTTGTGTACATCAGCGTATGCAGATGGTGACTGTACATAAAGTGTAGCTGCCAATAATAATGTGTTCCCATCTGCGACTGTTGTCATTTTTAGTTAAAAAGTGGATTTGTTCCATTATCATTTGCTGATGTGAACATCTATCACCTTAAAAAGCTCTTCTAACATGTTCACTATGTGTTGAAGCAAAATTCATGTTTGTGATGTCTTCTAATGACACAAAATGTTTAATTAGATTATCCAAGGCATGCAGAGATTTTACTATCACACAACTGTTGGGCACTTTATGCTGGGGAATTTTATACATTCTCAAGGAAAAGAGGACATGCAGATAAATCTTAAGTTAATGTTGGGTAGTTCATCACTAGTATAAGTAAAACACAACACTGTTTTTGTTCACCCTTAATATGCCACAGTCTCTTGTTATGGATAGCACTTGAAAATTATTTGCTTATGTTTTCCAAATTATTAGTAGCATTCTGCACTTTGTACTGCCTATAATCTTCACTGCCTTTTTCAAAATAGTCACTTTCTGCTTCACATAACCGTCCACAAGATGGCCTAGCTGTTGTCAGGTACCATGGCAAATTAGGGAAAATTTATGGCACTGCTTCTGGTTTCAGATTTGGAAGTCCATACAAATGTCTTTGCCTTTTCATCAATTTAAAGCTGTTCCAATTTTACTATTTACCCTTCACTAAAGTTCTTTTTGCATATTATAGGCTTCTCTAAGTCAGTGGGCATTTTCTCAGCCCCTTTGCTTTAGTTTTCATTGCTGCATAAAGGAAATGTGCTGACTGTTTCAGTCTGTGATTTATAATTACTGTTACAGCCAGCAACACACCACCACCTTGGCATTTTTAGTATCAGAAAAATATGTTCAGTATATTCATTACAAAATAAATATACACACTTTCCAAAAGTATATGTATATATTTAGTTAATTTATACAATAACTGACACCATAACCTATAATCTGAGAGATCCTTGAAAGTTCTCTTTCACTGTGATCATTTAGAAATTACAGTTACTACATATACTAGTAGTTAGGAAACACTTACGAGTAATAGAACTGTGACTTTATAATCTTCACTTCAGCAGCTGAAGATAACACACAAATAACGAACCAGTCCATGCAAAAGTTCTGAATCACATGTACAAACAAACTAGTAAACTTATGTGGAACAGATCTACTATTTTTAGTAAGCCGTGATTTTAAACATACTGATGGTCCTGTACTTGAAGGCTACATCCTCCACAGGAAAGACAATGCTTACGAATGGTGGGGTGAAAGGTGGCCAGTTTTCATCAAGTACACATACCACTCTTTCCGTGGGCCCTTAACCATAACACTGCAAGCAGTGGCTGTCATGTTTCATGCCCATGTTAATGTCACAGCGTGTTTCGTGCCCTGCCACCATACTAGCCTATTGAGAGTGAGACCCTTGCTCCACTTATCATGGAACTCTCATTTCTCTCTCTGTTTAAGAGTTGTCAATACACATATTACACTACCTGCCTCTGGAGTAATTGTGAGTCCCACACACAAAGTGAGGAAATCATATTGACGAACACAGGTTATGCTGAAACTTCCACATTAAAACTGTGTAACCGACCAGTGTTCTAACCCGCAATACAGGGTGAAGAGTCAGTCACATTAGCCATAATTTTTTAAACAATGTCACCTTTAAAATGTTTGTCACCTTTTTTCAACCTGTTTTGCTCTTTTAGGAATAAAATAATGTAATTGATGAAAGGAGAAAATTTAAAAATGCAGCAAATGAAGCTGGCAGAAGAGAATACAAACATTTAAAAAATGAAATTGGGAGGAATTGCTAAGCAGGAATGGCTAGAAGAAAAATGTAAGGATTTAGAAGCATATTTTACTAGAGGATAGATAGATACCGCCTACAGGAAAAAAGAGAAGCAGCTGTATAAATATCAAGAGCTCAGGTGGTAAACCCGTCCTAAGCAAAGAAGGGAAGCTGAAAGATGGAAGAAGTATATAGAGGATCTATACAAGCGAGATAAACTTGAAAGTAATCTTATAGAAAGGGAAATGGACGTAGATGGAGGTGACATGGGAGATACGATACTGCTAGAAGAATTTGGCAGAGCTCTGAGTGATCTAAGTCAAAACAAGGCCGCAGGAGTAGACGATTTTACATCAGAGTTACCGATAGCCTTGGGAGAGCCACACATTACAGAACTCTTCCATCTTGTGTGCAAGATCTATGAGACATGCGGAATACCGTCAGACTTTAAGAATAATTTAGCAATTCCAATTCCAAAGAATGCAATTGCTGACAGGTGTGAAAATTACTGAACTGTCTGTTTCATAAGTTATGGTTGCAAAATAATGAAACAGAAGAAGGGAAAACTGGTACAATCGAACCTCGGGGAAGATCAGTTTGGATTCCGGAGGAATATGGGAACACGCGAGGCAATACTGACCCTATGACTTAGAAGACAGGTTAAGGAAAGGCAAAACAATGTTTATAGCATTTGTAGACTCAGAGAAAGCTTTTGACAGTGTTAGAAAGCTTTTGACAGTGTTGACTGGAATGCTCTCTTTGAAATACTGGAGGTAGCAGGGGTAAAATACAGGGAGCAAAAGGCTATTTACAACTTGTACAGAAACCAGCTGGCAGCTGTATGAGTTAAGAGTGCATGAAAAGAAAGCAGTGATTGAGAAGTGAGTGAGACAAGGCTGTAGCTTATCCTCAATGTAATTCAATCTGTACATTGAGCAATCAGTACAGGAAATCAAACAAAAATTGGAAGAAAAAGAAAATAAAGTTCAGGGAGAAGAGATAAAGACTTTGAGGTTTGCCAATGACATTGTGATTCTGTCAGAGACAGCAAAGAACTTAGAAGAATAGTTCAGCGGAATGAAAGGTGGGCATAATATGAACATCAACGAAAGCAAAACAAGGAAAGGTGTTGGATTAAATCAGGCGATGCTAAAGGAATCAGATTAGGAAACAAAAGTCACTTAAAGTAGTAGATGGGGATTTGCTATTTGGGCAGCAAAACAACTGCTGATGGCTGAAGTAGAGAGGATATAAAATGTAGACTGTCAATGGCAAGAAAATCATTTATGAATAAGAGAAATTTGTTAACATCAAATACAGATTTAAGTGTTATGAAGTCTTTTCTGAAGGTATTTGTCTGGAGTGTAACCATGTATGGAAGTGAAACATTTATGATAAACAGTTTAGATAAAAAGAGAATAGAAGCTTTAGACATATGGTGCTACAGAAGAACCTGAAGAATAAATGGGTCAATCATATAGATAATGAGGAAGTACCGAATAAAACTGGGGAAACAAGAAATTTGTGGCACAATTTGATGAAAAGAAGGGATTGGTTGACAGGAACATTTTGAGACATCAGGGGATCACCAATTTAGTACTGGAGGGAAGTGTGGGGGGTAAAAATCATAGAAGGCAAACCAAGAGACGAATAGAGTAAGCAGATTCAGAAAGATGTAGGTTGCAGTACATTATTTGGAGATGATGAGGCTTGCACAGAATAGAGTAGCAAGGAGAGCTGCATCAAACCAGTCTTCGAAATGAAGACCACAACCACAACACTGACAACAACAACAGGAAGAAAATAAGTTGTTTACTTTTGTTTCCAAGTTTCTGAATTCATGTTCGTTCATTTAACATTCGGCAATTCTCCTATGATGAAAGTAGTTAAAATCTAACCGGGGGGGGGGGGGGGGGAGTGTTCTGAAAATTGAGATAGTTTGTTCCTTTCCGATTTTATTTATTTATTTATTTTTAATGTTTTGTGCAACTGTTGTTACTAGCAGATATAGCTTGAAAATAAACTTTTCAAAATGAGTAAATGCAAATTCCATGGTGGCTGGCTTAAAAAGACATATAGTTTGAAAAGTTAAGTCTCTGCTTGGGGGGATTAGTGAGAGTGAACTATTTTGTAGTTTGTTTTCTTGCTATATTAACTTTGAGACAAAATGTTTTCAGACAATTTGTAAAGTTCCACCATCATTGGATCAATTTGGACAAGGAAATCAGTGGTTCTCAGTTACTTTATGGCTTTGTTAAATTATATTTGTAACTTTTTTAAGATGATGTTTCCTAATGGTGTTCCTGAGCATTTTTCACTTTCTTTTAAGAAAATGAAACACCTAATAATTGCTGGATTAGCACTATATTTCAGGGTAGAAGCAGCACATTCAGCACATTACACATTGAATTCAATGTTAAAGATAAAAAATAATTGCAAACAATCATTACATTTTGTTCAGAGAGTAAGTGGTGTATAACTTTCTTTATTGGCAAAGCAGATGGTGAAACATTACATAAGAAACTATGTGAAGCACTTTCTGAAGCCAACTTGTCACTAAATAAATGTCTCATGCTGGGTTCATATAAACCTAATGTCAATAAAAAAGTGTTCAGGCTTTTAGATAGTGATGTCCAGGAGATCCAAGGTAGACAACTTATGAACATCAGAACTTGTAAGATTCATACAATTCATAATGCTTTTGTAAAGGCTTTGGAGTGATCAGGTCAAGAAGAATCTGAATATCTGATCAGTATTCAACATTATTTTGACAGGTAGCCTATTCACCAAGAAGAATTTGAAAGAATTCAGTTTTAAGTTTAACATACCACATAACAAAGTTTTGAGGCATACAACCACAAGGTGGCTTACTTTATGACATTTAGCCAACAGGATTTTGGAACGGTGGGATGGTATTCAGTACTACTTTCTTAAGTGTATACCTCTAAAAATGAATACTCCTACTGTTTAGTCCGTATCCTACAGTGTCATTGCTATATAAAAAAATAAAAATAAAAAAAAAACCTTCAGTGAATGCAGAATTTCATTTCATACTTTCATCTGCAGAACTATGCGGTTCACACAATGTTTTCAAAGCCAAACACCTTCGATTCACAAGTTGCATACAGAAATAAAACATACTTCAGGTCTTTTTGCCTCATGTTTTGAAGGTTTCTGCTTTGTGAAAGATTGAGTGTGTTTCTGAAGTTCTTTGTAATGAACTCTTTGCATTGTATGATATGCTTCGTTTTGAACAAATAGTTGTTAGCAAGCATGTAACCGTAAAGCTTGGTCAACTGAAAGAACATGGTAAGTTGTGTTATTCAAAGAACACCCAAAAACATTACATCACAGCTTGCAAACACAGAATGGAAAAGACATGCTTATCAAGTGTCGCTCTGAAAAGTTTTAGGTTTTAGATCCCAGAGAAATAATAAAAAAGCAGAAGCTGCAGTGACAGTGACACATTAAAGACTGCAAAAATGATGCCGTTTTATGCCTGGAAAGATTACTTATGAGACAAGTGGAATGTTCTACAGTTTGCAACAGATCACCCAGCTTTAGATAACAAAAATATTTACAATTGCTGGCAGCAGCACATCTCAAAAACAGGCTCCTCATCCATACAGTTGAAGTATTCAAATTTACCGATACTTTTTAAGGCTTCTCTTACATTGTACCATGGAAATGTGGATAGAGAGAAGATATTCCATTTCGAAGCACGCACAGTGGTGATGGAAAGCATTTGGAACAATTTTTTGAATGTGTGGGATGCTTTGACTTAATACCCCCATTTTCTCTCTGTGACCATTGACACACAGCTCATTAGGAATGGACAGCAAACACATGCAAGTTATACTGCTTATAAGGAAGAATTTAAAAAGGCAAAGAAAACTTGAATTAGAAGAAAAGTGAAAAGAGGAACAAACCAAATGCTTCTTGAAGAGGAGATTGAAAAGATAAATAAAGTGAAGAAAAAGTCAATTGAATATGAGACATCTGCTTTGAAAGAAAAGAAAAATGAACGCAAACTATGTAAGGAGGCATGAGAAGAACTTCTCTTTCAAGCTTCCGCTAAACTGCAGACCACAAAAAAAGAATTACAATCAGCAATATTGGCCCAGGGTATGCTTGAGGCTGCACAAATTAAGAAAGTGGAAAAAGAGTGAAAGAAAAGAAGGTGGAAACTATTTAGAAGAATCTTGTATGATTACTTCATTTGTTGCTACGATTGCCAAGAAAGAGTAACCAAAAAATATTTTGTAGATCGTTATCCAGTATAGAACGTCATTAGTTAAAAAAATGTTCTGTAGGTTTTGTATGTGAACTAAGATTACCAATGCACTAGTATATATTAATAAATTTGTATGAAGGATAAAGATGGCCATACCCTATCCAGAATCACAATAGATAAATTTATTATGATTAATACTGAAAAACAGTCCCAGGTTGCACAGTGTTCTTTATTTCTTCAAAAACAACACATTTCACCTGATTATAGCATCATCAAGTTATCTGGTGCAATGTGGGTCATCAGTCATAGCAATGTAGACTAAGACCACACTTGTAAACTGAAAACATGACCCCAGAACAAAGTGCTGGGGACCAATCCACACTCACACATTGTATACACAGTCACTGTTTATACCACAGTTTGAGCACGGTTTGGCCCCCATCACTTTGTTCTGGGGTCATGTTTACAGTTTATGGGTGTGGTCTTCATCTACGTTGCTATGACTGATGACCCTTATTGCACCACTATATAAACTAATACCCTAACTGGGTGAAACATTTTGTTTTTGAATCCATAAAGAACACTGTGCAGCCTGGGATTGCTTTTTTAGTATTAATCACATTATAAGGTTGCTGTACCACCGTGTCACAATGGATCGGGATAAATTTATTTTGATCTTAAGCAGCCTTTTTGGTAGGAGACCATCAAAAATGAAAACAATTGGTAAAGCTATCTGGGTGTGACTCATGACCCACCATTACAATTTCACTTCCACCAGTACAAAAGGCCTGTGATGGGGGGCTGCGACTCATGTCTGGGTAGCTCAGTCGGCTAATGTGGGTTCGTGAGACATTGTCACTACTAAGTCACTTCCTGAGTGGGTTGAGGAGGTTCCACTCCACTCTTGGTAACCTGACTCAAATGGAAGTGACCATTCAACAGGATTTTCTATGTGGACAAAGGTCTATTATTTGATCTGGAAAAAGCCTATGGGGTGTTGATTGTTCCAAAATCGTCACCATCTGTCTCCGTAACTGGATCACCACCAAAACATTTGATTGACATCTGTCCACAGGCGAGAAGACTGTTTGAAGGAGTGCCTCGAGAGTGTACAAATTAATGGAATTGAGATCTGATGCCAGGGTTGGAGTAGCAATTACTCCCATTTATTAAGGAGACCCAAGTTAATTTTATAATAAATTGTAGTAAGGCTTGTACCTCACATTACGTTTTTAAATACATGTTGTGGGGTTTCAGTTGACATGCTGATTTTGTGTTTACATTGACAGGTCTGAGCATGAGTACTGTATCAGTTTCTCAGTCAGGTCCCTCGAATGTGTTCTGAAGGTATGGTTCTCAGAACAATATTTTCTCTACTAATCAGCATTGTTAGTTATCGCGAGGGAATTGGAACAGATGAGGTGAGATTGTAGTAAGAAATTCCTCATCTTCTCCAATTCCATAATTGTTCTTCTTGGCACTGGACACGTTTACTCTTCAGACAGGATGGTCCGGTATATCCAGGGCCCACTCCTTCTCTTTCAGAAGTAGGAAGAGATAATATTCTGTTCACTACAAGAGCATATGGGACTTCAGGTAAGTGAACTTTCTGATGATGTGACCGCTGATGGGAACTTGCTTTCTCTGACTTCCACATTGTTTTCCTCCTCTCCCCCCCCCCCTTTCCCCTCCCCCTTTCTTTTCTGCATGTTACGAGGAGTTTATGTTGGTGGCTAAGTGGCCAGAGTTGAGGGGCTAAATTAGCTGCCATCTGTGAAATCTACAGAGCATCTGTGGCTTAAATCCTTCTGGCCATAACAATCGGAAGAAGTAAGCCTGAAATGTTTGAGAGTATAACATGGTCTCTTGGTGCATGGGTTTCTTCTGTGGCAGGAAGACCCACCAGTCTGTGAAATGTGTGGATCATGGGTATCAATACACTATAAAATTGTGTGTTATGTTCTCTGACTGGAGGCAAGTCTCAGTATTCCCCAAGTCCCAGCCAGTATTTTAAATGGCAGTGAGCCTAGTATGGTGCAGGTGAAAAGATTTTGTGTGTTGTCTTGGGCTCCTTCCCAAAATACTTGGTTGGAGATTTTAACATGTTACTGAGCACCTGAACCACCCAGTATTATTAAGCGGTCACTCAGACACTGAAAACTTGTTCCTTTTTGAATGTGTTTTTCATGTTAGCTTTTATCAGCAGTTACTCTGCATAGTTTTTATTTGTCTTTCATGTTGTTACTTTTGATGACCACCTCTATGTGAGTATTGTATTTTAAATCTTGTTCATTGTGTTTTTGTATTGTTCCTCTTCGGTCTGAGAGATATTTATAATTTTGTTTGTTTTTCACTGCACTCATCAAGAACGGCAGATGGGCTCATAATTTCATATCCAGTTTTTTTTTTCTGTGTCCCATAAATAATATGACTTCTCCAAGTCTTTTCGTTTCTTTATGATGATGTATTAGGATTTACAAAACATTTATAATTTCTTAGACATTTCATTTGATATACCTAGAACAGAGGAAGGGATCAATTTGAGACCATTGTAATTTCTCTTCTGAATGTATGTAGCTAACCCAACAGTGAAATGGCAACAATTAGCAATCATGCAGAGTTTTTGTTGCTCATTGTTACATCTTGGCATGTGCACATGTCAATTGCCAATCTGACACAGTTTATATTGTGCAGTTCAGGTAATATTCTTTGTTGTCTAAAGACATTTTAGAAAATGTCTTGTCAACATGGACATTCTGATGAAGAAATTTGCCTCTTGGAAAACTCCAATGTTGAATCGTAAATTGACTCCGATGATGAAGATTAGAATTTTTTACCAATGACAAATGAAGATGAAGACGTTGTAAACAAGGAGCTATTAGTGGAGGAGAATTTGGATATTGATCTACATCAGTTCTCACCTCATCCGTCACAGCAGGCCCAATTGAATTCTCTACAAAGTTGCTCGCTAGGGGTGGAACAAAATGGTAGGTTGCCAGTTTTTCATCTTCTATACAAATGTTGGCTGCTAACGCCAAGCTGTCTTGAGTACAGTCAGGTACGGAAATAAGAATACGTTTTATGCTGTGTGTTAGGCCAGATTCACAAACGCAATAAAAGTGTCACCACAACTAGTGGCATTCTGCAGTTGCAGTGAACTCGTTTTTAAGTGGCGCAACTGAAGAGAGAGAACTTTTGTCATGCCACAGAAAGTTCAACTTGGTGGCAGCTATGGTGGAGTAATTTCTGTTGTACTCCATTCAGTTTGAGTGTTTTTTTTTCATTACTGAAAAAAAAGGAAAAAGAGGTCGACAGGTACACTTTCACAGCTTATGCAGGTGTGTGTGTGTGTGTGTGTGTGTGTGTGTGTGTGTGTGTGTGTGTGTGTGTGTGCATAACGTATACCAAAATCGTAAAAGATTTTTGGTTGATTAAATTAATAAACTTAACATGTGTAAACAAAAAGGCGAGTTGTATAAACTTTGTGATTTTTGAGACCAAGCATTATATAAATTGTGGTTTATATGCAGGAAATAGCTCCTGGGTGTGATGTGGTAGCTGTTAAACTAAAAATTAGTTATTTAAAATGACTATATCAGTGAATACAATAAAATTTTAAAATCTTAGTAGAATGTTGTGTCTGCAGATGATATTTCCATGCCAGTTGTTGATTAGTTTGCCATTGCAGACAGGCAGGCGAGTGTTTTTTCTTTTATAAATGTGTTTATGGCCCCTGATTTACCCCTGTGGGAAACCTATTTTCGGATCCAGCATTTGGGTTTTGCCTTCCTCGCATTTAACCCTTGTCAAAGCTCTAATGCCATAATCTGCTCTCTAACATTCATACCCGGCCATAGGATTTCAGTTGTCACCATATTGAAAGCTGTGCAATTATGCAGAATTTGTGGCATCCTGTGTGGACGGTAGCTCATGATACCTCTACAGAAAGCCACAAGCTCTGTGAACTGAGTTTTACATGCACATCGGCACAATGATAATACAAGACAAAAGCTTCACTGGTGCATTAACTTGGACACTACTGGCTGGCCAGCTAGTCCATCTAACCTGCAGTGATGTGAACTGTTGCAGTTAAGCTGTGAAGAGAGCCGAGCAGAGAAACAAAATAGCTTTGAATGTCATTTAATTTTTGAACGCAATGGAATAATATATAGCAAAACTGCAGCAACACGCTTCTTAGGGGACTAGAGGGAAACATAACATGCTCTCGTTCTTAGCTAAAATAGTATTGCTATTAAAAACAATAGTAATGAAAATTCCTAACTTAAACATATGGTAATTTTTCTGCATGAGGTACGTATGACATAAAAGCATATTGCAGGGATTTTGCTGTATAGTAAATATTGAAGGCGCAGAACGTGTTAGTTATAATCGTCGTTTGGTAATCTCTGAACTCCTTCCATATTCGAATCCAAGAATACAATTCAGTACTGGAACAGTCATCTGCTACATTGATAATGAGACGATCAACAACAGAAACCACAAAAGCACCCAAGCACCACATTTTGTCCTCCTCTTACGACGTGCTGCTCTGCATCCCGTCAGCGTTCAGTAGTAACACGTACACATGACAAAGCTTCATGCATTAGTTCCAGTATGTCTGGCAGTTTAAATGTCTTGTTATTTCTCTCGACAAATCTGTTAACTTGGTTCCAGGTCAGTTGTATTGGGTTCATTTTGCAGTGGTACAGTGGCAACTATAAAAGTGCAGCATTTGTACAGCGTGCTCAGTGCTGTGAAAACTATCGTTTTCCATGTTTCTATGATGCTTATCACTCTGGTTTGTCCGAGATCACATCTGTGGTATGAAGTAATGCACATAGTTCAAATAAAAAGTATTTGTTTTTTAGTTTTTGTCCAAAATTTGTAAGGTTTTCTCAATTCAAACAATCTTTATTAACAATCTCTTATAAAATATTGATAATAATTCTTTATATTTGCTATGAAAATGGCAATTTTGCATCAATATGCAATTAGAAACAAGACAACACGGATTTTTCATAAATATAATGATTATATATGTGTTAATTAGCACATATTTGCTGAATTTTATATTTAAATGATGTAGGTATTTGAATTTAATGAAAAATTTAAAAAAAAAATGCCAAAGCAAGATTCGAACCAGCAATCCACATAATACGAAATGAACCATTCTCCAATGCTACCAATTCAGCTACACCTCTTGTTTACAAATGCTTCTTAATTTTAGTGGATAATATTCTTCAAAAAAAAGTTCAAAGCTGATTTTATCTGTAAACTTGTTAAAAATGCTAAGAAGAAACTGTTTCTCGCCACATTTCAATGGTGCTATATACGTGTGTTTCACTACAGAGCAGAAAGCAGTGTCAGCCATTTTCACAGTACTTTTTAACAGAGAGACAATCGGAGCACATCTATCGTTTACAGAGACTGGAACTGTACACAACTTTTGAAATAAAAACTATGTAGCCAAAGTATGATTAAGAAAAAATTTGGTGGTTGTTAATACATTAGAATACCTTAAACTTTCATTTACAGTAATGTAGTAATCAGATATCTAACACATTTATACAACCTACTTCAAAGAACATAAGTACACCAGTGTACGTGTGCTGGCCAATCATTGTGTTTGTGGTTTTTTTACATCAGATTTATTCTTATGATGAACGTAGTATACGTATGTTTCCCAGTGAGTAAATGACTCTTCCATCTTATTTTTGACAAGTCAGTACTGCCTCTAATGGGGAAATGCTCAAAAAGTACTAAAATGACTTTACAATGTCACTTGAGGAAATGGAAAAACTTACTGCAGTCATATGTGCTCTTGTCATTCCTCCAAAAGGTATGTCTGCAGGTGATCTTTGGTCACATTCTTGGAGGCCTACTTTCATGAGGGACGTTATGCCAAGGGACATATTTCAGGAGCTTCTCAGGTTTTTCCATTTTGATGAAAAATCAACCCAAACTGAATGGCTGCTAGCCAATAAATTTGCTGCTGTTTCTGAAATTTGAGAAAGGATAATGGAAAAAAGTATTTGTCCATACCACCCTGTAGAAAATATTACCATAGACTAGCAACAGTTGCCAAGCAAAGGCAGATGCAAAATTCACTCTACAAACCTGACAAATATGGTCTCAAATTCTGGACTGCTGCCAGTTTAGCAACAAAGTATATATATGTAAAGATCCCTCATACCTCTGAAAAGAGGACATGCATAGAGAGATACAACCACTTGAAGAGTATGTAATTCTGCGTCTCATGGAGCCATTTCTAAATTGAGAAAGAAGCGTAACAACAGACAATTTCTTCATGTCTTTTCAGCTTGCCAAGAAGGTCAAGGAAAAGAAGATTTCATAAGTTGTAAAATGAACAAGATACATCATGATACCTCTGATGTGGTTAAGAAGCAAAATGCTGAAATACACTTCACTACCATCCTGTGCCAGAGTGGCAACACAGACTGCACCATGACTGTATACCAAGGAAAGAAGAATAAAGATTAATTATTCTAAGGACACTGCATGCTGAAGCAGGGGTGCCGACTTATAAAAAATATTGGGGAGGCCCATACTGGGGGTCTTGCCCCAGGAAATTTACTAAATTTTAGATGAAAAATAGTGAGTTTTAAAGTTTTTTTAAAGCATTTTAGAGTCATATGATAACATATAGAACCCCAAAAATTGGACTCTCAATAACTCGACACTCCGGGAAACTCGACAAGTCTGACAATTTTTTTGGCTTTTGGGGGGGGGGGGGGGGGGGGGAAGAAAAAGAAAAGACGCACAATATTTTCATAAAAAGCTAATTTAATTTACAGTAATAATCATGCTTATAGACTATTACAGAGCAGTGAATAATTATATAGTTCTGAAAAGACTGAAATTATATTTAAATAAATCCTAAACTATCATTAAAAGAATAAATCATCAAATATTGCTGCCGCTCAGTAAAAGCCCTTTGATTAATAAGTGAAATAACTAAATTAAGCTAACTTTGAATAAAGCTCAGGGTTCATTAAATAAAAACAATATCTCATAGTTAATGCGTGAACACAGTTAATAAAGTTAATACAGTATGCCTAATACTTTCAGTCAAAAAGTATGTAAATAGCAGGTTTTAATTGGGTCTTACAACCTAATATTTAAGTATTTGAAAATAACTAATACAATATTATAGTAATATAGTACCAAACTAGTACTAATATTTCAAAACTGAAAATTTGACATTATGTATGTATTTAATTCTCTATTTTAGAAAGATTTTTAATATTGCTGTAAATGCCATTATTAGGGCTAGAGTGTCTTTAGAAAGGTGCAAATGTCGACAGTCTGACTGGATTACTGAGTATGAAGTCGTTGATGACTTGTTGGATATCCAATTCATCCAAAACATCTCAGTGAGCATAAAGAACAGCCAAGTTGTTCAGTTGCATCTGTCCCATTGTTGATCGGAGGTATGACTTCAGACATCTAAGGGTGCTAAATGACGGTTCTGCTGTTGCTGTCGTGATTGGAACTACTTGGAGAAGCTTAATGCACTTCACTACTTCACATAACATTTCTCCAACTGCGGGCTCTTGTGTAATGTACTTTCTTACATCACGCATGTTTTTTAAGACCAGTTGTTTTTTATTAGTGATATCGGCTAACATATTCAAGTGTAAGCACAGTCTCTCAATGTTTGTAATTTTTTTTTAAACTCAGTTGATTTTTCCAAATTTGTTTCACCTCTACTAAAAGCAAGCACTCTTGTTCAACTGCAATGACCTATGTGAGTCCAGTTGAAGCAAACTGCTCAGTAATGCAACATTCCACCGTTTCACAAACTTCAATGTAAATAGCTTTGTAGCATTCCTTTGAGGTTTTGAAAGTGTATGGTGAGCTGGCTTTGTTGTTTTCATATTTCTTTGGTATACTTCGATTCCGAGGAAGCGAAGGATCATCAACTTGTGAAGGTTTTTCTTTTAAACACAATTCCCAAAAGTTTTCAAAACTATTGCGCCTTCCATTCAATGTACAAATCAAGCCCTCATATATTTTTTCCAGATCAGCAACACTTAGATGAGAGCACTGAATTTTTTCATTGGCATCCTCTACTGGATTGATTGCATGGCAATAAAGACATAAAAAGAAATATGTGTTGAATTGTAACATTGACTCAAGGTAGCCTGCACATTTGTAACCTGCACATGTTTGTATCCTGTCTCTGTTTTGTCCTCCGCAGAAAATGTTTCAAAAAACTCTAGAAGTTCTTCAAAGTTTTTCAATATTCTCAAGATACTATAAGTTCGCATAGTCCATCGAGTTGGGGGTCATAGACCAGCTTGGTCTTTGGCACTCTCACAGCATATGCTTCTGAAAAGTCCCATGCTTTTGTTGGATTCCCTTATGGTGTTTATTAAGTCCTTGGCTAAAGCCATAATATCCCTCATAGACGTAAGATGGCGGAGAGTCTACAACCACCAAGTCTAAACTCCGAGCAGTGCAGTACACATAACATGCCTTTTGTTGTATATCCAAAACTAACTTTTTTAGTCCTTTGAACTTACCTCTCATATTCGAGGCACCATCATAGCACTGTCCTCTTAAGTTATCCATTGACAAATCAAGATGAGCAAAACCATCTTTTAAAATACTAAACAGAGTTTGTGATTCAGTGTTGGGGGTCTCATATAAGTCAACGAAGTCCTCATTAATGATTAAGGAATCATCGACAGTACAAATACAAAATGACACTCGTTCATGAATCGAAGAATTTTTTTTGTCAGCCCTAATAGAAAAATGTTCAGTCTTCTTGATTGAAGCCAATACCTTTCTCAACGCAGACTTTCCTAGTAGATACGTGATCTCATTTTTAATATCGTGGGACTTCCACTTATACCCCGATCCCCCTAACCAATCCTTAAACTCAGGTATATCATTCTTTCGGAGTTCCAACAATTGAAAACAAAAATTGAGTTTACATCTTCGTGCCCACTAATTGCTAGCCCTTGTCTGCATAGAAATTGCATGACAGTAAAAATTGTCTCAAGAGCTAAATGGCCTTTCTTCATATCACTATCTAACTGTTCATTCAGTTGGGAGGTCACACTTCAGTTAGTGATAGAATTCAGTTTCAGAACACCTTCTTTATGTGTAAAAGTATTTTCATGAAGACAGAATTTTTCCAAAACCTTTTTCCAGTTAGGAAACCCTATGGAAGTAAATGCATCTCCTTTTTTTGAAGAAAATGGTAATAGATTTTGAGCATCTGCCTCTTTGCAGGTTTTGTTTTGCAAAACGCTTTTTTCGGTGGATGCTTCATATTCTAGCCATGTATATTTGATCAACCAAGACTTCTGAAATGATCTTCCCTTACCAGATTGTCCAGGTTTTGGCTGTGAGCGGTTCTCACCTGAAGACGATGAAGCAATTGACGACACAATAATTTTTAGAGGTTGACTTGCAGTATCATAAACTTCCAAGCCCGCATTTTTGGAAACAAATTTATCCATTGCAAACATAATTCACAATACACTAAGAGACTAAAGTAAATGAATAACATATAGTCATATAATATAGTCCCCTAGACACTAAAGTTGGAACACTAAGCGTGTCTGCAGCATGCACTGAATGAAACTATCCACACTGAATGACTGTGACAGCAGGGTGGGCTTTATATAGCCGTAGCGTTGTAATGTCTCGAAGTGTCAAGGTGATGCGAGGGGGAGGGCTCCAGGTGGTTCTCCTCCAGTCCTTTTGATGTCGCCGCGGCCGCAGCGCTGGCCCGCATGCACCAGACTTTACCCGGAGGTTCACGCTCCGGGACAAATTCTAAGTGTGCCCGCAGCGCTGTGACACTACCATGATTCACACCACTTGTTTTCAGTTAACCTGCTTACTACCATAATAATTATTTGTTTTAACTCATTACTGATTGTATTTTAAAAGGTAACTATCATGAAACAAGGAAAATAAAAAATTTCAACATAATTTTCTGATTTTACAAAGCATAATATAACTAATAATTTTCTTAAATTATTGGGGGTCTCTGCTCCCCGTAACGAATTTTTAAGAGGGCTCGGGGCCCCCTCAGGCCCCATGGAGTCAGTGCCTGTGTGCTGAAGTAGCAATAAGCAAAGGAGGAAAGAGGAAATCTGAAATGACAACATTCCACAATGCAACAAAGTATGGGTGGAAATGGTTGATCAAATGACCCATGCATATACTACAAAAGCTGAATGTAGGAGATGGCTGATGCATGTTTTCTATAACATCTTGAAGAAAGCAGCAGTAAATGTGTAGATCATCTATAAAATAGTAACAAGTAAGATAATGGAAATGAAGTAGTTCGTACTTCATATTGTGAATGAACTCAAGGGAACAAAAGGGCAAGAAGAGGAACAGACATAGAAGTGGATAGGGAACCAAAATCATCTAAAAAGTGGATGTGCCAAATCAGCCTCTGCAGATGTAAGACCTGTGACGACAGTTTAAAGTTGCACATAGCTAATTGTGGAAATTTGTGTGTAAAACAGAAATTATGTGTGCTAAGTGTGTGTAACAGATTCCAATGACTTCAGTAAAAATACAATAAAGCTGTGTGTAGAAAACCTGTGAGTATAATATGGACCATATATACTAAATTTGTCTAGAAGATTCTACAATTACTTAATATATGCAGGTTGAAACTTGTTAAAATTAGCAGTGATATGAATCTGTAGGATATTTTTTGTTGAAATAAGCAAGTAATTTATTAATTATTATGTCAAATAATTATTGTTGTAACTCATAACAGGCATGAATTGTTGCTGTTGTTCTTGTTGTGGTCTTCAGGCCAAAGACTGTTTTGTTTCACATATTTATGTGCAGTAATCTCTCCTGGATATCTGATGATGGATAAATTCCAAAACACGTCATATGAGCTATAAAGTGATTCCTTGCCTGATATTTGACCTTTTACCATTGTGATCCAGTCAGCCTGAATGCAGAACTACTGATTTTTTTTATTTAAAATTTGACATCGGATGACAAATGACAAAAGAAATATTTTTTTTTTCCTGTGATATAATTACAAATTAACAGTTTCGGGATTTTTTTCCCTTTACTTGTACTGTGAAACTTTACTTCTTGCCAAATTTCATGATTCTAGGCCAATGGGAAGTGCCCTATAAGTTTTGATGAGTAAGTTTGCATTAAAATGTGTGATCTAAATGACTGTTTAGACTTAGAAGCTTCCCTTTTTTACACTGCCAGTGGACCATAGACCACAGTGTCCGACATAAATTTTAACTTGTTAAGTCTACCCGTTCCTGACTAAAAGTCAGTGTAGTTGTTCATTTATTGAATGTCAAAGTTACTAATTTTAGTTTTGTTTAGTTATCACCCAGCAAACATAGAGAGCTTACATTTCGACAAAAGCTGACAATCATTCGCAGTGTAACACACATCTTTTTGGATTGGCGAAGAAGTAAGATTTAGTAGATTCAACATGTACGGCATACTCAAAAATAAAGGCAGCATTCCTTTATATAAGTGGAAACATACTGCAGGAGAAAGCTCATGAAATTGCTCTGTAGATCGGCATTGAAACTTTCAGTGGTTTGAGTGGCCAGTTTTCTCTTTAAAATGATAATCTGTTGTTTCAAAGTGCAACTGGTGAAAGTGAGGCTGTGCTCATAGAAGGTGTGGAATTTAGTGCCCCAAAACAATAATAATAATGATTGTTGTTGTTGTTGTTGTTGTTGTTATGGCTGTCATCATTGTGTCTGGCATACAAAGAGAAATCAGAATTGCACATTATATCTAAGCACAATAGAAAGAACTTAAAGTTGTGATAATTTAACCATACAGAATTACTGACATCAATAAAGGTTCCATTTCATTTCACCTTTGCATACCAATTGGGGTACTGCAAGACTTGAACATAACTATTTCATTATTTGTAGCTGTTTGAAATAGTGTATATTTTCAGACAGTGTGACACTGTTAAACTGTCCCCAGTAAACACTACTAATGTTAAATTTTTTGAGTAAATTTATCTTGGGGTCCTTTGATACTCTGCTTGAGGTTCCATGTGACAAGAAAACACACATGTATAAATGCACATTATAGGAAGTTATGCTGGTATAAGTTTGGAATTAATGTTTCAAATTTTAATATATTGATGTATGTAATAACATTCAAATATTTTTTTCTGTTAGTCACTTCCTTCAGTTCTTTTGCTGCAGTATGTTGTGTTGTGAAATGAATATCTCAAAGAAGCTAAAATTACAGGAGAAATAAGACTGGTGCAATGAACAAAATCTAGAGCAAGTAACACAAATAATGAAGCAGACTCAGGAGATAGTTTAAAAATGTTGCCTAGGTATACTGTGTACACTGTTATCCAAGTAGTCATTTGACAGTGAATGAGCAGTTGGTAGCTTTTCATGGGAAATGCTTGTTTACGGTTCACATGAACTCCAAACCAGCTAGATACGGCATAAAATTTTTGGACCCTTTGCTATGTTGGATCTTCCTACGCCTCCAACTTGCATGTATCTACAGGGAATGAAGGATCTGTGCAAAGAAATCAGGGTGCTAGAATTGTAATGGCCCTTGCATCTCCTTTAGGAACTGGATATGTTATTAAAATGGACACCTTTTTTTATATGAGTTCCACTTGCACAAGAGCTCTTGAAACAAGCACTAACTTTTTCTGGTACTCTTAGAAAAAACAAGCCCAAAATCCCATCTTAACTTCAACCAGTGCTTTTGCAACCGTAATTTTCATCTGTTTTTGCCTAAAAAGAACAAGGCAGTAACCCTTTTGAGCTCTGAACATCATTGTGACAATTGCTGCACAGAAAAGTAGCAGTTCAAACCCTACATTGTTGTACACTACAATAAAACCAAAGTTTCTGTTGATGCAGTGGTCAAAATGATAAATGAGTATTCATGCAATAGGACGACCAAGTGACGTCCATTTGTGCTATTCTGGAACATGATTGATACATCAGCCATAAATGCCTACATTATTTGGAAGACAAAAATTCCGGATTGGAAAGCTCTTGCTCATGACAGAATGTGAACATTTTTGTTAGATCAATGACAAGAACGTATAAAGTGTCAAGTGAAGCAAAGAATGCAGGAACTGAATGGAATGCCCACAAACACGAGAACAGCAATGTAGGAATTATCGTTTGGTGAAGATGCATGCCCAGTGACACGGCACTCAAGTTTAATGGAACCTCTACACAGGATTGCCAGTGTTGGATGTTGCAAACTGTATTCTGAGACAAAAGACCGGCAGTGTAAAACAAAGTGTGGCAAGTGCTATTCTTTTGAGTGTTGTGAACAAGTAGTTACAAGTAGGGAAAAAGTATGCATAAATTGCAGTGATTTGAAATGAAGTGTTTGTAGTATCAAGATACGCTACATATGGGGAAAAACATTTACATAATTTGTCACCAACATATTCAAAGTAAGATTTTTTCCCATTGCTTGTGATTAATTTTATTCCTTTGAGGTATTCTGGTGCTCCCCCTGGTACACCGAGTTATTTTTTTTTAGCTTGGTATGCAGAAGGTTAAGAAACCCTGCGAAGAAAGATACATTTTGCTGAGCTCTTTAATGCGCTGTTTAACGAGACATTGAAATCATTTGTACCCAAGTATCTGACTCCTTTCTGAATAAAAGTTAAATCCTTCATTTTTTAAAAATTACTTGTTTTAGTTAAGGCCTGCGTAACCTACTTTTTATTGTGATTTCTCCCGGCGTATTTGTTGCTCGAAGAGTCCACGGGTATACTGCCGGTTCATAGTGTCCAATGGGCACAATATTTCAGTGATCAGACATGTCGCCATCATCAGGTGCACTGACAAACTGAGCTCCTGAGGGCGGGCTGCCGATTTAAATATCCTCCCCCCGCGAGCCGCTCTCTTCACTGTCCGCGCCCACACGCCGGCGGTCGCGAAGACATGGGCATATGAACTGGCGACCAGGGCCAAGCAAGCACATCGACACTACGACAGATTCCGATGCCCACGTCTTCGCGACCGTCGGCGCCCGGGCACGGACGGCGAAGAGAGCAGCCTGCGGGGGGGGATTTAAATCGGCCGCCCGCCCTCAGGAGCTCAGTTCGTCAGCACACCTGACGATGGCGACATGTCTGATCGCTGAAATATTGTGCCTGTTGGACACTATGAACCGGCAGTATACCCATGGATTGTTCGAGCTACTTTTTATTGATCTCAAAATGGTTTACACTGTAAATTTGTATATGTTTGGAGTAGATGGAAATGTATCTGTTTTCCATTGGTAAAGCATCTTTGTTTTCAGGTGCATTGCCCTGTCAAAGTAACTTCCTTTTTTGTTTTTATCCAGCTGCTCCATAACACTTGTTTAGTATTTGCCAGCTTTTATTGTATCCTTTGCAAGATAATCAATAATAAAAAGCCCGTTTTCATATGGATGTGAAAAAAAGGTGGCCATAACCTTTCCAGCAGATGAAATAGCCTTGGCCTCTTGTTCTGCAGAACTGTTGGTTTCCACCTGCTGCTTTCATTGTAGTTTTATTTCTGACGGTGGTCTGCATCTCGCCCTCAGGATCAGATTGTCACACACAACCAATTGGATTGCTTTAAAATGTTCCAAATATTTGTTCTTTATCGTTTAATATATAGGGTGGGTGAGAATTAACTCCCTATTAAAAATTGTTTATAACTTATTTAATACTTAACTAGTTTCCATGAAACAAAAAAATTTTGTGTCTTAAATGGTAGAACTGTTATGCATTCTAAAATTCAGCATAAGTGCCATCGTTATGTACCACACTGTATAAACGAATATGGATGTTTGTGACAGACTTTTGCAGATAATCAAGTGGTATATTGCCAAGAACATGGTGAATTTGCTCCTCAGTTTCATCAAGAGTCTTTGGTTTTCTACAGTTAACTTCCCCACTTCCAGAGGAAGAAATCACAGGACGGTAGGTCAGGACTCCTTGCTGGCCATTCAAGGGGGCCATGACATCCCCGTCAGCGTCATGGAAAATGCTGTCGGGCCATCTTGTGTGAAGATTAGATCAGTGTAATTTTCCCATGTGGATACAATACCATGAGTGTTAAGCATGTCGAGGTACCATTCTGTATTCATTGTGTCCCAGATGAGAGATGAACTCACAACTTTTGTGGCTGTCGTGCTGCACCACACTGTGATTTTGGACAATGTTGGCTTTATTCAGCAACCACCCTCAGATCCTTTGTTGCCCACCAAGAACAATTGTGCTGGTTAACAAATCCCTCAATGTGAAACATGGCTTCATCTAACTACAAGATATGACAGAAAATATTGGACCAGTCTTCATACCAAGCTAGCATCATCTCTCCGTATTCCAACTGATGATCACAGTCCTCTGGCAATAATTACCGGCAGTAATGTGGTTTCCATTTATGAAAATTTAACTGTATCTTCAGAATAGTTCAGATTGTGTTTTGGGTTAAACCACTTTCACAAGATGTCTTCTTTGTGATTTCTGAGAGCTTTGAATGAATATTTCCTGAACTGCTTGCACATTTTCCTCAATCCTGGATGTTGAGGGTTGACCGCCTCTCCTCCTTCTGACCCAGCTCGTGCATCCATTAGCTTCAAATGGCAATTCCTTACAGTCTTTGCATCTATTGAGGCATGGCGTCCTATCATATTTCTCCACCATCTCTATACTTGTACCACAGATCGTCATACTTCATACCAGGATGCTAGTTGAGCCCACTCACACAAGGTTAGTCATGCACTGTGGTCTGCCACTGATATATGCAATTTCATCAGTGAGATATAATGTAATAAATCCTACCATTGTAAGGAACAGTTTTTTTTTCATTTCATGAAAATTGGCTAAGTACTTAAAAAAGTTATAAACAATTTTGAATAGGGAGTTAATTCTCACTAGTTTACTAGTGCATATGACAAATGACACCGAGTAACCTCTCCTAACATGATTATATATTTTTAATCTCAGTGCTATATTTTTCAAGTATTTAACTTGAGATCTTGATTAAAGTTATAGGGTGCAGACACTGATACAGGGTTTGGTTCTGAGGGCACCACAGTTTGTTACTATCCCCCTCTGCCCACGCAAAAATTAACTTGCCATCATACCCATTTGTAACGTGTCACAGATGCCTAGGATCTTTATAGTAATAATAATGAAGTAACTGATATTTTTAATATAACAGTAATACATTTACATTAGTGCTTAGTACAACACTGTAGCATAACTTGCAAGAAATTGTAGTTCAGAGAAATAAAGCATTTGTCCAAATGTTGAAGTATATTTGTCATGAGATTGATTTGGTAGCTACAAACTCGTAACAACTTTGATTTTCAAATTTACACAATATATATTGTTGTGTGCTCTCATAATTATCAGCATTTCCCTTAGCACTATGATTGTGACCACAGATCTGGAGACTTGCATCAATAAGAGTGTGTAATTGGGGTGGTGCAGTTTCTTTCGGTTGTTCCCACCTACTTTTTGGAAATTCTGTATTTCTGTTATTTTTTTTCTTAGTCTCTGTCTATACTTATTCTATTTTCTGTGGATTGTTGGTTCTACATGTGGCCTCACAAACTGTGTCATATTTATTGGTGGCATATTTATTGGTGAGCCTGTGAATGTTCACCTTTATCTGATTGGAGATTATACTGTAGCAAGCCCATCCATTTGGGCTAGCTCTCGGGCAAGCTACTGAAAAATATCCTGTATTAAAAATTACTTGTGTTATCTAGAATTCTTCAGGACTTGATTTTCATGCTATATTAGGTGAGGTTCCCCCCAAAGTGATAAGTGGGCCTCATGAGCTCGGCATTTGTTTGCTGTGTGTGGACGTGGTGACCCTGGCGTTCCTGAGCTGGGGACTGGTAAGTGCTGCCAGTCCTCTTGTCATCGTAACCTCTGGGCATGCTTCAGCGACCACCGTGCGACGCAGCAGTGAGATGTTGTGTGTCACAGGAAATGAGGATCTTGGCTTGACTGCCTCTATCACAAGGATCGTAAAAAAAAAAAAAAAAAAAAAAAAACCTCAAGATGTGCTCCACACTGATGAGATGTATGACTTTTGAGGTGGAACAGTCATAAGAGGGCAACCGCTAGGGAACTTGCTGCACCTCGGTTGTATATGGCTTATCTTGGCACATAAGGCTCTGTCTAGATGGACTTATTTCCCTAGATGCTCATGGGACCCAGATGGATCCTTTGCAATCTTCTCTTCCACCTCCCAGCAGGAAGTGTGAGGTGCTGTTAGGTACCAACACCTAATCAAACAAGAAGGCTCGTTTAACCAGTCCTCCAGATTTGGGGATTTCACAGAGTCTTTCAGTATTGAGTAACAGAACACATGCTGTCAGCCAGAAAGTGTTTCTTGTAACTAAACAGAAAGAGGGTAGCTTTTTACATACAAAAAGGTTTAGAGGGAATCACTGGAAGTTTAGAAATCTGTCAAGTGCCTGTGAAATGAGACCCTGTTGGTAGAAACATCCAACATCGTTGATGTACAGAACATAATGAAATGGGTGAGTGGCAATCTTGTAAAATTGGACTCATTTATACTGACATTCAGTAGCACAAAATTTCCAGAACACGTTAAGGCTGATTTCCTTCACCTCAGCGTGTGCCCTTATTTTCCTAGCCCAGTGCGCTGTTTTACATGCCAGCCTTATATTGTAAGGACGAAGCCACTTGTGGCAAGTGTAGTAAGGTCAAATGAAGGTTTTGTAGTTCATTTCCTCCAAAATGCTTGAACTGATCTGGGAATCACCCTGTCTGGAATAGGGACTGCAGCGTCTTCCTTGAAGAAAGGAAGGTACAGGAGATCAAAACAGCTAAGCGTGTCTTATATGGTGAGACCAGAAAGAGCTATAAGGCCATGCAGCCCCCAAAGTTTGCTACCTCCTTTGCGTCTGTTCTAAAACAGCCAGTTCAGAAGATCGATGCTGCTACACAAATGGAGATTGCTTCTGGCAGCACTAACACCTGAGTTTGACAGTTCACTTGTGCTGCTGCAGTTACTTCAAAGCCTATACCTCCTCCGAGAACAACAGACAAGGCTGTGGTCGCTAATGTTGCAGAGCTCCCAACTCCTCCAAAGGTTCAGTTGGGTCCACTGTCCAGTGTTGCCACTACCACTTCCACAGTTGCGGCTCCGAAGCCTACCCAGAGCAAAAAATCAAAGGCTAAGAACTCATCACCAAAGCAGTTGGGAAGTAAATAGTCTGACGATGTCGACGTCATCCTATCTGACATCTCTCTTGACTCTTCGGTGGAGCTAATGGACCTTGATCTTGGACTGGTGCAATCATTTTGCCCCAAGACTGAGCCCCCACCCATTACAGGCCCTGTTCCCTGGAAGAAAGACAGGGTGAAAGTGCAGCCTCCATGAGAGATGGCTCTCATTATACAGTGGAACATTAATGGGTTGAGGACAAATACAGAGGAACTGAAACTGCTAGCACAGAAATGCCCCCTGTGCCTGTGTTTACAAGAAACTCATTTTAAAGCCACTGACGGCCCTGCACTACAGGGCTATACCCTTCACCGAAGGGATGACCTGACTGGGGACAGAGCCAAGGGAGGGGTTGCTGTGTTTGTCAATAACACATATCACTCCTCTGCTCTCCCCCTGGCTACTGACCTACAACCAGTTGCTGTTGAGATTAATGTGTGTCAGAGGATCACTATTTGCTCACTGGATCTACCTTCGCAAGACGCAGTAGACTCTGAGGCTCTCATAGATCATATTGAACTACTCCCATGACCGTTCCTCCTACTGGGAGACGTCAGTGCCCCTCTACTTGCCATGGCGTCTCACGAGCTGCGCATCCTCAACACAGGTACTCACACTCATTTCTGTACTGTTCTTATGTCATTCTCAGCCATCAGCCTCTCTTTCTGTTCTCCAACCCTTGCAGCCTCTGTTCATTGGGAGGTCAGTGATGACCTTCATTCTAGTGACCATATCGCACTCTGCATTTACCTACTATATGGAACATTCCCTGAAGAGAAGCCACCAAAATGGATGGTCAGGACGGCTAACTGGATGCTGTTCAGCCAGCCAGCTAGCTGTGTTTGAACACCGCAACAGCATCCAGGAATGGGTACACCACATCACACGAGTGATCCAGCATGCTGCTGACCTATCAATCTCAAAGCCCTCAGATCATCTTAGGAGGCGACCTGTACCTTAGTGGACAGATGAGTGCCATTCAGCAATCTGGAACAGGTTTATGGCTCTTTAACAGTTTAAATGCCTCCCAGCAGCAGACAGCCTTTAGAGTTGGAGAGCCAAGGCCCGACACATTATTAATGAGAGTAATAAAAGGTCACGGCAAGCATTTCTTGACTTTTATCAGCTGTTCCACTTGTTCTCAAAGGAAAGCCATCCAGAGGATTTCCAGTAAATGCAGTCATTTATCAATAACAGCAGTATTGAAACAGTGGTGTCTCCAAATAATGCCCAGATATATTGCTCAGACGATGGCAGAGCATTTTGCAGCAACTACAGCCAATGCCAGCCAGGATCTGTCATTCTGCCACTACTGTGCAACTGCAGAGGGGGCCAAGTTGGATGTCAGGTACCTCAATTCGGAGTCTTACAACTGCCCTTTCTCTGTGTGGCAGCGGGCATCAGCACTGTCTGAGACTCATGATCCTGCACCCCATCACAGCTGGATCCGGTACTGTATGCTTCAACATTTGCTAGCAGCATCAAAGGAAATCCTCCTCGAAGGTTTTAATCTTATATGGCAGGCAGCTTTCACAACTTGTGGAGAGGGGCAGTTCTGATACCTCTCCTCAAATCCAGAAAGGACTGCACTTCTCAGTAGTTAACTGAGCGTTGGCTTAATGAGCTCTGTAGGAAAGACCTCAGAGTCCATGGTTAACTGTCACCTGTCTGGTTGCTGGAGACGAGGCAACTCTCCGTGTGGATTCCGGAGATTTTGGGCCACTGCCGACAACCTGATCCTCGTAGAGGCAGCTATTCAACAGGCTTTCCTATGTAAAGAACACTGTCTTGGTATATCAGTAAGGCGTATGACACTACTTCAAGACACAGTATTCTCGTACGACTACATCAATGGGCCTTTCATGGCCACCTCTCCGTTTTCATGCAGTCCTTCCTATCTGTGTGCTATTTTAGTTTTCGAGTTGGTGACTTTCTGTTGGATCGTTTTGAGCAGGAGAATGGTGTTTCTCAGGGCAGTGCTTCAAGTGGTACCCTCTTTGTCATAGTCATAAACAGTATCACATCTACGGCAAGGAGTCCTGTACAGTGCTCCCTTTTGTGGATAATTTTGGTGTTTTCTGTTCTTCCTCCAGTGTTGCAACAGTGACCCATCAGTTGCAAGTTACAGTGCTGAGGTTAGAGTGGTGGGCTGCAAAGATGGGTTTCGAGTTTTCTGCAAATAGAGCGTGTGTGTGTGTGTGTGTGTGTGTGTGTGTGTGTGTGTGTGTGTGTGTGTGTCCAAACTATCATGGCTACTGCACCTGATAGACATGAAAGCCAGAACCCAGAAGGCGCTGAATATCATGAAGTGCCTTAGTCACAGGTCTTGGGTAGCAGACAGTGCATGTGTGCTCCAGTTTTGTAGGAGTTTTGTGAATTCGTGGTTAGACTATGGATGCCCTGTGTGTGGGTCAGCGAGGCCTTCTTATTTGAAGATTATTGATGCTCTCCACCAAGAGGGGATTAGGTTGGCCACAGGTGCTTACAGGACCAGCCCCATACCCCGCCTCTTTGCCAAGGCTAGGGTTACCTCTTGCCATCCAGTGGCAGCTCCTCATGCTTTGTCTGGCATCTAAGTCCCTCTCAGCTCCGACTTCCCCTGCATACCATACTGTTGCTCGTGCACCTGTGGAATGCTTTTTCTCCAATCATGCATGATCAACAGATCCATTTGGGATCCATTTGCATTGTGCGCTGGAGTCACTTGGTGTGGAGCATGTACAACCCCAAATTCAGGGTTTCCGCTGCTACCACTGTAGGTACTGCAGAGGCCAGGTGTATAATTTTATGTTTGGTGCAGTTCAGGAGAGACTGTGCTTCTGATTCTGTTTTTAATGCAATATTTTCAGACATTTTAAATGAACACCACAACTATGTACACTATGTGATCGAAGTATCCGGACACCCCCAAAAACATACTTTTTCATATTAGGTGCATTGTGCTGCCACCTACTACCAGGTACTCCATATCACCGACCTCAGTAGTTATTAGACATCGTGAGAAAGCAGAACGGGGTGCTCCGCAGAAGTCACGAACTTTAAACATGGCCATGTGATTGGGTGTCACTTGTGTCATATGTCTGTAAGCAAGATTTCCACACTCTTAAACATCCCTAGGTCCACAGATTCCAATGTGATAGTGAAGTGGAAACGTGAAGGGACACATACAGTACAGAAGCGTACAGGCCAACCTCTTCTATTGACAGACAGAGACCGCCGACAGTTGAAGAGGGTCATAATGTGTAATAGGCAGACATTCATCCATACCATCACACAGAAATTCCAAACTGCATCAGGATCCACTGCAAGTACTGTGACAGTTAGGCGGGAGTTGAGAAAACGTGGATTTCATGGTCGAGCGGCTGCTTATAAGCCACACATCACACTGGTAAATGCCAAACGATGCCTCGCTCGGTGTAAGGAGCGTAAACATTGGACAATTGAACGGTGGAAAACTGTTGTGTGGAGTGATGAATCACGGTACACAATGTGGCAATCCGATGGTAGGGTGTTGGTGTGGCGAACGCCCGCTGAACATCATCTGCTACGTGTGTAGTGCCAACAGTAAAATTCGGAGGCGGTGGTGTTATGGTCGTGTTTTTTGTGGAGGGGCATTGCATCTCTTGTTGCTTTGCCTGGCAACCACAGGCCTACGTTGATGTTTTAAGCACCTTCTTGCTTCCCACTGTTGAAGAGCAATTCGGGGATGACGATTGCGTCTTTCAACATGATCGGACACCGGTTCATAATGCACGGCCTGTGGTGGAGTCGTTACACGATAACAACATTCCTGTAATGGACTGGCCTGCACAAAGTCCTGTTCTATAGGAACACCTTTGGGATGTTTTGGACTGCCGAATTCGTGCCAGGCCTCACAGACTGACATCGATACCTCTCCTCAGTGCAGCACTCCGTGAAGAATAGGCTGCCATTCCGCGAGAAAGCTTCTGGCACCTGATTGAAAATATGCCTGCGAGAGTGGAAGCCGTCATCAAGGCTAAGGGTGGGCCAACACCATATTGAATTCCAACATTACCGATGGAGGGCGCACAAACTTGTGAGTAATTTTCAGCCAATTGTCCTGATACTTTTGATCACATAGTGTAGCTGTCTTTCTGGATGGTTCCAAGCAAGGGTCTCTGTTGGTCCAACTGCCTTGAGACTTCACTGGCTTCACCACGGAATTATGTGCACTCTTGCTGGCACTGGAGCAGATGATATGTTCTTCAAGTGCTAAATTCCTTGTCTGTTCTGATTCTTTGAGTTCCCTTCACTCTGTAAAGTGCTTGTACCCAGCAGATAAAGTAGTCCAGACTATCCAGGATGCCATGCTGCAGCTACAATGGCTGGGGAAGGCAGTGTCTTTCTGCTGGGTACCGGGACACATGGTTGTTGTGGGTAATTATGTGGATGTTGTAGCAGCCAAGAAATGTCATGGCCCTCAGTTATTTCAGTGCGCCATACCCCTGCATGCTATAGGCTTGCTGTTGAGGTACAGTTTCTTGTGTCAGTGGGTGAATGAGTGGCTGGCTGGAAGTGACAGACAATAAGCTCAGTCTTGTAAATCCCGGAATGTGGTCATGGCGTACCTGCTTCCAGCCATGTCAATTGGATGAGGTCCTCCTTACTCATCTTCACATAGGCCACAGCCCTATGACACATGGCTTCTTTCCCCAGCACTATAACCCTCAAATGTGTGGTGCTTGTGGTGTACCGATCACTGTGTGCCACATTTTACTAGACTGTGTTTTGTTTTTTGACCAGAGGGTAGTGGTAGATGTGCCGGCAGACCTGCCCTCTATTTTAAGTGATTTTAAAACGAATGTGGTTAGAGTTTTCTGGTTTTGTGATCTGCCTAACTTGTTTCCATATATTTTAGGGAGATGGTCTTAATGTGTTAACAGGGTGACCGGCTCACTCACGCTTTTGTAAGTGGTCAGCCAGTCACATTTCCCTGTGCCTTCCTTTTAGCTCCTTTGTGGTTGTACTTCTGTTTTGCATCCCATGTACAGCACCTTTCACCCTTTGTCCATTGTGTTAAGGCGTATGGGATGAATGATTGTGTGTGTGAATGCAAGTGCGGTGGCAGTGAGTGCATACTTGTCATTTTATATACTTCCTCTCTACTTTGTAACAACAATTTTAGTCATTTTCTCCATATTTATTTCTTTTAATATGCATAAAGCCTCTGATGATCTCAGTGTTGAGCAGCTTTAAGCCACACACACACACACACACACACACACACACACACACACACACACACACAATACATGGTACAACACGTTGCAGTAAAGGTTGCACGATGCAGTGCTTACCCATGTGACACTTGTGTTCCTGCTGCAGCAGTATGACAACGGGACAGCATGAATCACGTTTCTGCCTCAGTTGCAATAATGAGCTCCACTGAAGAGGACTTTATTGTGACTTATCATTATTTAAAACTCATATAACTGAAAACAAAAATGTCCAATGCTGTAAATATCAAACCTAGTTCAGCTGTGGTTTCTTGTGACATCTCAGTGTGAACACAGATTTCATGATTTCTGCTAAATGAGTCCAGAAACTTTCTACTTTTAGGAGAAACAGGTGGCAGCTCCACACAGCAGGCAGTAATAGCTTTGCATATGGTGCATTGTTGCCAGCCTCATCGCGGACAACCTACGTTATATATCACTTATTTACTTCAGACAAGAAAGAGTTTTTTTGATATTTTAGGTACGTGTCATATATGGTACTGTATGACATAAAATGCACTAAATGAAAAAATGGCTAGCAACTACATTTTTCATTGCAAACTTTTCAAAATAAGTATGGTGGTTTACTTGATGTCCAAGTATCACAATAAATATGGAAAATAGCGAAAAGAAAACCAGTTCATTATCATGCTGTGATGTAAGACAATAAGGTGCAGATCCGTGCTCCATCTCCGAAAATAGTTTCCTTAGAATCAAATGAGAAAGAAAACCTCACTAAACAGGTAGATTAGAATGAGAATAATTGTTTGTACCAATTTAAAATAAGGGAGGAAATTTCATCTTATCCAGTTGACACTATTCTGCATTTCATGCTTGATTTTGTCTATTTCAGTTGTATCTGTTTGATGTATATATACAGATTGTTGTGCCTGATAAGCTCGTCATTACCAAGATCATAGCCCATACATAAGATACTTGAATTGATATAACTGTTATTAAAAGTGGCACTGACACACTCTTAAGTTCCTCAGTTCACTGTTGCTAATGCTAGGCTTTGATTTTCTGCCGGCTCTCTCATTTACACAATTCCATACTAATTCACTATGTTGTTTGAGTTCACTACCTTTGTTGCACGATTTCTTTAGTATATATATTCAAGTCTTGTTTAGATGCTGTTTGACAGACTTGCTAGATAATTCTAGATAATGTCTCATACTAGCAGGCTTATGTATACTTTTGGGGCACTCTGTATTATCAATCATGGCTTCTTTGACTGTAGTGCATATTTCCCAGCTATCCCTCAAACCACTGGACCTCTGTTTAACACTTTTTGATTATCAGCTCACTTCATTTTATCCCTCGATTGATCCACTCCTGTACCACACTGTGTACATCATTATCTCATGCGATATGCATGAACCAATATCACATAGAGTGCAACTCTTTTAAATGTTTTCATCCTACGGAATCATCCTACAACCCACAGTGTAATTTTGTTATGTATTTTATTCATTTGTATCTCATATTGTTTACCATAGAGCTTTAACATCTGTCTCATGAGTTTATTTTTCTATTTACGATGTTTATTTCACATTGTTTTTCCTTATGCAGAGCCCCAGATTTATCTCTGGTATTCTGTCGCATTGTTTGCATCTCATTATCACTCCCTAAAATTTGCATTCTTTTTTTTCTTTCCTTGTAGCTACATTCCATTCTTAATGGATCCCTGGGCACCATCTCTCTGCACCATTAAAAAGAAAAAAAAACTCTGTTGTTAACTTAAGTCTAGTCCCACATCCTTTTCTGTGAATGTTACCTAAACCATGAAATGCCCCTCATTGCTCTAACAATTAAAAATTGTCTGAACACTACCTCTCCTTTCACAAACACCTCATCCGCAGCTTGTGGTCTAGTGGCTAGCGTTGCTGCCTCTGGATCACTAAGTCCTGGGTTCAATTTCCAGCTGGGGGCTTGGGACTTTCTCTGCCCGGGGATTGGGTGTTTGTGTTGTCCTCATCATTTCATTGTCATCATTCATGACAGTGGCCAGATTGGACTGTGTGAAAAAAATTGGGCTGTGTGAAGAAAATTGGGCTGTGTGAAGAAAATTGGACTGTGTGAAGAAAATTGGACTGTGCGAAGAAAATTGGACTGTGCGCGGGCGCTGATTACCGCACCGTTGAGTGCCCCACAAACCAATCATCATCCTCATCATCGGGTATAACTGATTTCCTTCCCACTACCTTCCATACTTAGACCATATCCTTTGCCAAGGCTTCAACTGTTTTACTGTAATGCCCAGAAATGAGGAACTTCTGACTCACAATTTGTCCCACCTTGCCCAAAATGGTGTATTAGTGACCACAAAATATCCTGATCCATTTTTATGCCACATCTACCCCCATCCCATGCCCAATGGGTCATATCCCTGTGGAAGACCCATTCGTAACCATTTTTGCACCTACACAGCACATCCTATTTCAGTCCTTTCACAGACATATCCTACCCCCTCAGATGACGGACCACCTGTGAAAGTAGTCAAGTCATGTACCTACTCTATTACAACTAGATTTGTTTTTGCTGAAGGTCTGTTAGTGATAAGTCCTAACATTAATTAATTTTTGTGTGTGTGTGTGTGTGTGTGTGTGTGTGTGTGTGTGTGTGTGTGTGTGTGTGTGTGTACGTACGTACGGGGGACCTGTTTATGGGTTGTTGCTATCTGATTGTTCATTGAGCACAGAGAACAGAATTCCATTGTAGAGAGCTGTATATTCATTTATTATTTGGTTTCCTTCGACTATGGCTTTTTGTATTTACTAGTTTTTTTTTCTTGTTGGGCTGTGTTTCATGTCCATAAGGTGCTCAGTAAATGTAAAATGACAGCTGTTATTTTTTAAAGCTGTTCTGTGTTAAAGTTTCTGTTTGTCTGTCGTATGTGAACTGATTTGCAGTCCTGATATGTCAGGTGGCAAATACCACATGTGTTGTGTTTCCCTGTGTTGGTACTGGTTGCCCTTAGCTTTCTCTGTATTGAGTTACCTATCCTGTAGACTATTTTTAGCTATTCTGTGGGCTGCTTTGTTGTTGTGAGTGTGTGTGTACCATTTGCTTGTTGTCATGGGTGTTCCATGTTCATGTGCGTTTGGGTGTGTTCTATGTGTTTATGTTCTGAATGTTTCTGTTCTGTATGTTTTGTGTGTGTAAGTTGGTGAAGAGCTGTTTGTTTTTGTGTGGTAGGCGTCCTCTTTATTTTTGATTTAGTTTTGTGATTCAGTTTTTGTATAATTTTTGTGTCATATCCATTCTCTTCAGCTATTTGTTTGATTGTCTGTAATTCATTTTTATAGTCATCTTTACTGAGTGTAGTTCTGTTCCGTCTGTGCAGCATATATTGGAAATGCTAGATTGTGTGCAATTGGATGATTGGAATATTTTTGTGTGGCTGGTGACTTTCCAGAATATGGAGAATTGGTGTTGGTTGTTATATCTGTGTATTGTGAGGTCAAGGAAATATAACATTTGTCATTTTCTGCTTCTATAGTGAATTTTCTTTTTGGTTAAACTATGTTTATGTCATTTTGGAATTGTTGGATGCAACTGGATGTTTCACATAGAAGGCATATGATGTCATCTACATAGTGATGCCAATATACTACCTTGTATTGTTTGGGTCTTAGGGTCATTCCATTTCAAATCACCCAGGGCATGTCATTCATCATCTCAGATTATCGTGCAGCTTTGTTCATTTGCTTATTCTTATAACATACAAACTCCTGGAAATTCATTTTGGTCTCAGACTTAAACTTTTTTGTATTGATTTCTCAATGTAGTGATGTTCTGATAATTTGCCTCTGCAAGAATGTACATGCAGAGTGGTACTTATCTACAGAAATACTTAGAATTCAAGTGCCTATGAAGCTTTTGATTTGGGTGGTTTTTTTTTTTTCCAGAAGTTAGGAGAGGCACATCGTTAACAAGAATGCAGTTACTTCAGCAGTAAAATTACAAAGAAAATCACAAAAAATATTAATGTAAGTCACTTTCAAATTTGTAGAAAAATTACAAGGATGTTGTGAAACACTTATATTGTGAGTCTCCAACCTGCTGTGTATCTAGGTTTGGTATTAAATAATTCCCAAGGTTGTAGGCTTTCTAATAAAATAAAAATGTTAATGGATTTTCTGTGAATGGGCACATAAATAAATCTGAAATCAAAAAACTTTTTATTGTGTTGAATAATTGGTCATTCCCAATAAGTTCTTCTGCACCTGATGCCCACTGCCTCAGATTTTCGAGAATGTTTTTTTACTTGTTACTTTTGCCATGGTAATAACCAGTGTAAAATTTCTTCCATATATCTCATGTAGTAAATATGGTAAAGTTTTCAAGAAGCTTACGCTATATCTGAAGCTTCCCATTGGATTGCATTACTTTAGAAGAAAAATCAGAACTTAGCTAATTTTCAATAAATCATAATCATATTATTCCAGATACCAGAAAAAGAATCTGTCTGTATTGGAAATCAGCTTAAATTGTTATGGCCCAAACAATAATTTCTTAAATATTCAAAATACTTTTGGACAGAACTGTTATCAGGCCAGTTTTTTTATATATGTGATGTGGTTAAAAACAAAAAAAGAGCATGGTTTTGCAGAGACATTGAATTTTCATTAATGCATTAAAGTATTTGAAACATTGTTCAGAAGGTCTTTTCATATTATGTAGACTTCTAAGCTTCAGGACAAGTCACATGTTTTGTTAAAATAATAAAAGTACAGAGTCAAAGTTATAATATTAATAGAAATATTTTCATTACTAATATTAACTTTATTTATGGGTACAAGTGAGCATATTTAAATGACAACTAACCTATGCAGACTAATGTTTATGTTTAAAATGTACATGTTAAGCAGGGAAGATCCTTGAAGTTCTAAAGTGAATGTTTTAATAGCTTCTCTGTTTTGAATCCACTGTGAGAAATTAGATTCTATTAAGTTCATATCATTTTCATTCCTTATGCACTTCTTCCTAATGTACTTGATTCGGGTACACCAACTATACATAATATGTTTTCCAAAGGCTCAAAACAAAAGTCTGCTTTCTGAGGCCAAAAGAATGACACTGATGGCTCAGGTTGGTGGAGAAAAAGTAGTTCAGCATCTCCTTCTCCATCAGACACATTCTTGATGAAGGCAAAGTACTACCTGGCATCATATACAGCTGGCACAAAAGAGTGTTGTTGAGGACGGGTACCTGCCCATTGCGGGGCATTTTTATTGAACGAGAACATCAAGTAAAGCTTTTCAGAACAAGTTTCTTTCCTAATTTCTAATGAATCACAGGGAACTGGTTTGTAATTGTGAAAATTCCTTATATCAGGTATTGTCCGTGTTGTCAAAATTCTCTTCTTTTTCTTCTTTGGGAAATTCCTGTAGGAAATCTGCATTGAGTTTCTCTAAGAAATAGAAAAAAATTGTCAATATGAGCCTTGCAGAAATTATAAATACCAGATGTAGTTGTTATTTGGACAGCATCCTCTAGCTGGAGACTAGCTTTTCACAATACGTGTTGTACAGTTCCTCCCAATCCATCACACACAGATTTACCATGGCTAGTAGCAAAAAAGGAATGTTCAGCATCTAGAGAAAAATAATTTGTGTTCACACAAGTTTTTAAAGCTTTTTCTATTTTTGTACTGAGCAGCACATCAATCAGTGAAATAATGCAGTTTTTTGACTCGTGAGTAGTGTTCAGCCAACCATTTAACCATTTCTTTCTGAGCAGCAAATCCTACATTGTGATCCATAGCATCGGCTATAAAACCATGGTTCGCTATTATAAATTTATTTTCCTCATTTGTTACATAAACAAAAATGGGATGGATTTTCAGCAATGTCCATTAACAGAATTGCTTTTTCTGGGGTCAGATTTTCTTTCGAATTTTTTCAAGGCCCTTGCCTGACAGACAGACACACACCCATAATTTTGTTACCAGCAAATCAGTGTATTCATCAACAGTTGCAGATTGTTTTACCAATTGAGTCTGATGGTCTGTGTTAATCCGTGTGTGTTAATCATCAACATCTTTGTAAGATAATTTTTCTTTCAGAAATTCTAACAATTTGTCATCACTGGGGCAATCATCACAGTGATTAAGCATGCAGTCATAGTTTTCTGAATCACATACAAGAAATTTTGTAAGTTCCTTATATGTTTCTTGAATGTTTCCACATCCAGAAGCATTTTACATTTTGGTTGATACCACAGACACACACTGAACGAGTGCCTGCAGCACAAGCGAAAATATACCACTTTGGTTTTGCAAACAAAATTTGTAAAAACCAATGTTAATGTTTGGATTCTCCAATTTAAAACAATGATGTAGTTCCATTAGGTTACAGTGATAAGTATTTTTTGCATATACACGGTCTTCTGAATGCTAACTTTGTCTTTTGCTCAAGGAAACATTAAAGTATATTCATCATTTCGGTAAAAATCAGTGACAAACTTTACGACTTCATCAGTGATCATTTTACTTCTTTTTGGATTAGAAATTGATAAAATACGTATATCTCTTTTAAGTTTCTTTGGCTGTCAAACTACATACTCACTAACATTGAATTCTGACACTATTTTTTGTTTTGACCAAGGAAGAGGAGCTTAAGTCAAAACTTGAATATTTTCAGAGCTCCTTACACTAGCCACTTATTCTTTCATTAACAATATCATGGCATCAAAATCTATGGCTTTCTTAACAATTTCATTATCCACTTTATCCTCTCTGTTGTCAGAAATTTCAACTTCAAACTGCAATCCGATGCCTGGTACACATTTTCTTCTAAAACATGATTCACTTTTTCTAGCTCTGATGAGAAACAAGGCTGCTGACACTGCTGCTAAGGCTGTCGTCCTTGTACCTCGGCCCACTAATTCTTGTACCCCTTCCGATGAACTCTGTGTTGCTGTCTGTCAGCAGGTGGTGTCCCTTTTATGGGAACAATCTCTGGGGCATTAAGCCTCTCCCATCAGCTTGGATGACCTCCCCTCAGCCGTCTCGCCATGAGGAGATCATTTTAACTAGGTTGAGTATTGGGAACTGTCTTTTTAGCCATTGCCATTTGTTAAGTGGTACTCCCCCATGATTATGCTCATTCCCTCAGCCTCTGACAGTTTGCCATCTGTTGATGGAATTCCCTTTTCTTAACCATTTACATTCTTATTTATGTTTGCCGTCTGAGTGCCGGTCGTTTTAGTGAATGACGTGCGGGCTGTCGACCACGTTTTACTTTTTAACCATCATAGCAATATGGCAAAGCACATTTAGTCTTTAGTTCTGGACCTCTGTTTTTCTGTGTCATATTGTGTGGTCCTTTCTCCAAGTCCTTATTTTTAACTGCCTTTCCTTCTGTCAATTGGGCTTAATGAGTAGTCTTTCTTAACTTCTTTTTTTCTCTTCATGTTCTATGGTTCTGACTTGGGCACATATGACCCTAGTTGTTTTTGCACCCTAAAACAATACAAAACAACTTTTTGTAGCTTTCATTTGCTATATGAGGCAATGCTGTGATTTGGAAAGGAATGAAGTTTTAAGGGAGAGCCCCCCAGGCAATCTGAAGGTTTATTTGCATTTTTGATACTTTGACTTTTTAACACTGACTCATGAAATGTAACCTCCGGGTCTGGCATCGCTTTCATTTCCATCACTGATTTCTGTTTCTTGTTCACTAATCTTATGACATGTTGTACAAAGTTTTTTGCCTGGTTTGACGTCGATTCTCCTAGCACTTAATGATTTAGACAAAGACAGACTTACTGGCCTCAAGGATTTTTTAACTGTCTGCCTGTGCATTCTTTGATAGCTTTCAAAAACAGTAAAGTAGTTGTAACCATGATCTCCACATACAGTTCTTTCTTGAACATGTGGAAAGTTTATATTGGACCATAGCACTACTTTTTCTTCACTCAGCTCTGAAAATTTTTAAGAGTTTTTGCTGAGATGTAGGTCATCAAATGATATGGTGTCATAAGTAATTTTCCAACACTGCATAAATTCATATTTCCCATTGTAAGTAACTGAGCATTAGTTCAGTTTAAAACACACTACATTACAAACAGAATGATAAATGGCTCCACCACAAAGAAATGTGACACATCTCACAGAAAGACAAATAACAACTGGGGCCAAATGGACTGATTGTTGCATGTCTGTGATGTTCAGCAATACATGACAGTGATCGTTACAATGTTTTCATTTAAGTACAAGTTTTAAGCAAACTACTGCAAACACACAATACACTTTATCACTGTGAGATTGTGGTTAGCTGACAGATAAATGTAATACATTATATTCTTTCAAAAATCACTTAATTAATCAAATGACGTAAATTTTTCACACTTAAAATTAATCTGTCTGCCTAGAAGAATTGATGTTTAAATATGTTAATTTGAGACCCCTGTGTCCAAGAAAGACACTGGGTGTCACACCTGGCTGAACTTATTCTTGGAATGACCTTTTTTCATCACAGAAAAAGTTTTTTGATTTCTGGTTTATTTGTGTGTTCATTCACAGAAAACCCATTAATATATTTATGTTATTAGAAAGATTACAACCTTAGGAATTTTTAAGGCCAAACCTAAGTTCCCAGCAGGTTGATAAAATGTGATATAATTGTTTTTCAGCATCCTTCTAATGTTTCCAGAAATTGGAAAGTGACATACATTAATATTTTTTTAAATATTCTTTGTAACTTTACTGCTTAAGTAAATGCATTATTGTTTACTATATGTCTCTTTTAACTTCTGGAAAAAAATCCAAATCAAAAGCTTCATATACACCTGAGTTATGAGTATTTCTGTAGATAAATACCACTTTGCATAGACATTCTCTCAGAGCCAAATTATCTGATTGGGACTATATTGAAAATTCAATATAAAAAAGTTTTAGTCTGAGACCAAAAAAAATTTCCAGGAGTTCTTATGTTATAGGTATAAGAAAATATACTAAGTTTCATGAAAAACTGTGATGGAGGGTTACAAATCCTACAATTATTGGGTCATTGGACATGGAGTGACCCCTTACTATTGTTTCAAATATTTTGTTTTCAGCATAATTGTGAGAGATATTGGGTATGAGTCCACTGGTGACCCATTAGGAAGCCCATCTTGTTGTGAATGGAACTGGTTCTCAAATGATAGACAGTTTTGCTCTGTGATTAGTTTTAGAATGCCAGCTATTTATTTTATGTGGGGTTTGGGGATGTCTTTCTGTTCTAATTGTTGTTTGATGATGTTAATGGTTTCAGTGGTGGGGATAATCGTGTACCTGGATGTGATGTCGAATGATGTGAGTATGGCTGTTGTGGGTATGTTGATGTCTTTGATTTTTTGTATCAGCTCTTCGGTGTTGTGTATGCTTCTGTTGTTTGTGTATACATAATGTTTTTTTTTTTTTTTAAGTATGTGTGTAATTCACCGGCTAAGTGATATGTGAGTGCACTTCTGAAATTTAGAACTGCGTGTACTCAAATATCATGCTTATGGAGCTTTAGTAGGCTGTTCAGTGTGGGTGCCTTGGAGTTCTTTTGTTGTAGCCATTTCACTTTCTGTTTTGTGAATATGTATGAGATGTTTGTTGACGTGTCTCTCTATTTGTGTTGATTCACTGGTTAGCTTTATTATGTTCTTGTCTTCTAGAAATTTTATAAAGTTTTATTTTTGTATTCCTCCTGTTTTGTTACTATCATAGTGTTGTCCTTGTCTGATCTTGTGAAGAGAGCCCCGTTGTTTGTAAGTTAGTTATTTTTCTGGAAGTTTTTTCTTCCTCACTTTTTGTTCCAGTCCATAAGTTATTTTTGTTTTCCTTTATTAAGCATCTAATTTCTTCTGCAACTAACTCTCTTGTCAGACCTGCGTTAAATTTTGAGTTATTGTTTCTTCCTTGTTGTTTTATTATTTATTCACTTTCTGTGACAAGATTCTCCACTATCTTGGGTGTAATATTTGTGTTGATGTTGTATTTGGGTCCTTTTTGTAGTAAGTTTATTTCTTGGTTAGTTGTATAGCAGTAAAGTTGACCAGGCACCTGTAGAACATCTCATTTGTTTGCCTTCTGTTTTTATGTATAATGATATTTTTTGTTTCAAAATGTGTTTAGTTTTTGTTGTTGTCGTCCCCCCCCCCCCCCCCCCCTCCGTTTTATTTTTATTGGTGTTTCTGTGTTTTATGTGTCTGTGTTCATGATGTCATTAAATATTTCACAGAGTTTCATGTGATGTTCTAATTCCAGATTAATTTTGAATAGCCCAGCATTGAGTTCCTGCTTGTTTACATGTAAGCATCTAATTTCTTGTTTCAGCCAGCCAGTTTTGGCTCTGTGCCGCGCCTGTTGAGCTGCAGGTGATAGTGTTTAAAATGACACACATATATATATATAATTATGTATTAAATAATGTGAAAAGCAGATTTTGTTTTTATGTTTAGCATAGTTTGATGTCATTTTCTGGGGTGTTATGGAGCATGTTGTGGAGCTTGCTCAGAGATGCCCGGCAGGGTGTTGAAATAATCATCTTGAGGTTGAAGCTCGTCTGTCCACATTTGGTTATAGATAGATTTGTTTTTGGACAGGGTCTGCCTTGAGAAAAACACAATGTTATCTTCTCTACACACACACACACACACACACACACACACACACACACACGGGCGCGCGCACTTCCACATAAATGAATTAATGTTAGACATAACCACAGTAAAAGTAAAAAAGCAAGAAAACCACAGCAAGTGGTAATATATATAAAAAATGCGACGTGTCCATTTATTTCACTTTGTAGCAAAAACTATTCACTGCAGACCAATGTCATTTATATGTGGGAATAGCCTTAAGTCTCACATTGTGCACTATGGTGTTTTGGTCACGGTGGGTGTTAATGGGTGGTTGTGGGTGGCAAAAATTGTAATGCTAACATAATTAAGACTCAGCGCTGCCCATCCACATTGCATGGTGTAATCTCTGCATAGTTTTTCCAGTCAGTGATATAACGAGATCTTCGACACGTGGTAAACTTTTAACTCAGTGCAAAATGATTATATGGGAGAAATGTACAATCGCTCATAAAAAAGTCTTGAAGCACTCCACAAAACATCACAGGATCTTCGGAAAACAACATATTAGTGGGAGCAGTTTTACTGCTATTATCAGGAGACTTTTGGCAAACATTGCTGGTAACTCCAAAATCAACACCAGCATGTGAAATAAAGACAAGTTTAAAGAGATTAATATTTTGAGATAAGGTTGAAAAGTTATCATTGAAAGAAAATGTGTGTGCAATAATGACAGGCACTCCAAAAACTCATATATTTGCCAAAAATTTATTGAAAATTGGAAATGGTATTTACCCACTTGATCCGTACTCTGGTAAGCTTATTTTAACACAAGAATTATGCAGTGTGGTAGAAGCTTAGGAACAACTTTTTGATAAAGTGTATCCATCGATAGAAATGAACTACTTAAAGTAAGACTTGTTGTGTGAGTGAACAATTTTAAAACCAAAGAATGACTTAGTGCAACAAATAAATTAGCAAATACAGAAGATGATTCCAGGAGCAGAAATGATATGTAAATCGATAAACATAATAATGGATCAAGAAGAAAGTGTGTCAATTTTCCAACTGAATTTTTAAACTCGTGTACATCTGTTGAAAGTGAAAATCGGATTTCCAGTAATACTATTACAAAATATTAACTTGCCCAAATTATGTAATGGCACAAGATTGTGTGTGAAACAACTACTTCATAATATTATGGAAGTAATAATTTTAACTGGTAAGCAAAAAAGAAAATCGGTGTTCATGCCAAGAATCTCATTGATCTCAACTCATATGCCATTTTCTTTTAAAAGATTACAATTTCCTGTGAAATTAGCTTATGGTATGACAGTCAATAAGGCTCAGGGCCAAACATTTCACTGCTGTGGAGTTAATTTAAAGGAACCCTGTTTCTCACATGATTAGCTCTATGTTGCGTTTTCACATGCTGGACACGTAGGAAATATATATGTGTATGTGCCACACAACCCAACGTCAAATATAGTGTATAAGAATGTAATTTAAAGTAAAGACTTCATATGTAAGATACTTTCCCAAATAAAAAAAAAGTTGTTAACTGCTATTTTTTGTCCATTATTACATTTATAAAACCACTGACAGAAAGCTGAAACCTCTGCGAAATGGGTTATTTTCAGCTGCTAAGGTATATACACAAAACTTCATCTGTTTTTCAGATTTGTAAATACTGTCTTAAAAACTCTACTGTATATGTGTACAAGTAGTAAAGAGCATTTTTCTGTATAATAGAAAGAAAATAAAACCCAACTGATGATGAAACTTCAGCGAAACATGTCTGGGAATTAGAAGAAAAAAATAAAATTATGTTTGTTCAAGGACCCCCCCCCCCCCCACACACACACACACACAAACAAAAACATTTATTTGCAAGCACACACGGACAGAAAAGCTTCATCCTCAAGATGATTTTATTATAACTTTTGTGCACTCTTTTGTGTGGGCTTGACCTGTTACCACCAACCGACAGTCCACCCGAGTGAATGCACACTACCAAACAGTGATAGAGAGCAAAGATGGCCACCTGATGTATGCATGTGCTGCTGATCCCAACCAGATCAACTTCACTGTCAGCCAATCAGATCAGCTTCACTGTCTGCTTTACAACGCATGCCGTCTGTATCCTCCCCCTATCCCTCCCCCGGTACCAGATTCTGATAATTACGTAGATGTAAATGACCATTACAATGCAGCCTTCGATCCCCACCCTCTACTAGCCCCTATCTTATGCCAATCTCAACACCTCTCCCCATGCCTTCCACTTCACCTCATTAATTTATACTCACACTTTCCTCTCCTCAGTCTCCCTCTATCTCTGTTCTGTTCCTCCACCCCACCCTCCTCCACCCCTCCCCCTCCTTCTTGCCAGCCCTCCGTTTCCTATGACATACACAGCTCACCCTGACTGCTGCATATACAAGTTCACTGGTGTTACATTCCTAACCAGTATGCCTTCAGCCTCCCCCTCACAGCCATCAACCATACTTCCCTCCACCATTATCTCCCTCCCTCCCTCCCTCCTTCCTTGCCTTTTCTCTACTCTCATGTATCCTACCAGTCACATAGGTGGCGAGTGATTTCCTCACATTGTTAATGTTTCAGGAAACGCTTTATGTACTGCATTTTCCCAAGTCTTAAACATTTTCTCCTTCATTTCTTTTGTTTCAGAAGACTGGACAGAGCATAGTTATTAAATTATTAGACAAACCATGTTTTGTAAGACATCCCAAATCAGTGTTCTCCTTACTTAGTATGTGTTGTACACTATCTGATCAAAAGTATCTGGACACCTATTAGTGGACATTAATATGAGGTGTGTCCACCCTTCATCTTCATAATGGCTTAAACTCTGATGGGAACACGTACAGTAAGGTGTCTGAATGTGTATGGAGGAATGGTAGCACATTCTTCCTCAAGGAACAAAACCATTGTAGATAGTGATGATTGTTGCTGGGGTCTGTAGTGAAATTCATGTTCTAACTCATCCCAAAGTTGTTTCATTGGGTTCAGATCGGGACTCTGCACAGGCCAGTCCATTTCATGAATGTTACTGTCCACAAACCATTGCCTCACAGATGCTGCTTTACGACGGGTACATTGTCATATTGTTACAATGCTCATGATCTCTGAGGTGTTCACAGTACACAATGCTGTGAAATGTGTTGATATACACTGAGGTGACAGAAGACATGGGACAGCGATATGCACATATACAGATGGCTGTAATATCGTGTACACAAAGTATAAGAGGACAGTGCATTGGCAAATCAGTCATTTGTACTCAGGTGATTCATGTGAAAATGTTTCCGACTAACTGTGGCTGCACAGTTGGCATTACCAGACTTTGAAGACAGAGTAGTTGTTGGAGCTAGATGTGTGAATCATTCCATTTTAGAAATCGTTAGGGAATTCAATATTCCAAGATCTATAGTATCAAGAGTGTGCTAAATTTATACACACTGGTCCTCTTCTCATGGCACGTAGTAGTCAGTTCTGCATTACACAGGGGTGACCAGGTACTTTTGATCTGATAATGTTATTGTATCTTGTTGTTGCTTAGGTAGTTATAGTTTAGTTTTAGTTAGTTTCATGTTCCATGGATCATTTGCACAGTAAATCATAACAAGTCATTTTATATTAACATCATAGATTAATTTGTAAATGTAGCAACATGCTGAACATTTATAAGTCTTTTTTTTAATAGGCCTATACAGATGTGAGTGAGCAATTCATACTCACAACCTTTTACACATTCGGTAGTAGACAGTCTTCCACAGAATAGGAGTTGTCAAGTAGAAACTTTTGCAGTTTGTTTTCAAATTTTGCTTTGCTGTCTGCCAGACGTTTCATACCACTGAGTAAGTGATCAAAAATTTTAGTTGCAAAATTGTGCACACCTTTTTCTGCTGAAGGTGGCCTTAATGTGGAGTAAAGAATGTCAATAATTATTCTCATGTTGTAGTTGTGTACATCATTGTTCCATTTGAGCTGCAGTGGATTATTTACAACAAACTTCATGTGGGAATAAATATATTGTGAAGCAATAGTCAAAATGCCCAACTCTTTAAACAGATACCAAGCGAGGTGATGCAGTGGTTAGCACACTGGACTCGCATTCAGGAGGACAGCGGGTCAAACCATCATCTGGCCATCCTGATTTAGGTTTTCTTGGTTTCCCTAAATTCCTTCAGGCAAATGCTGGGATGGTTCCTTTGAAAGGGCACGGCAGATTTCCTTCCCCATCCTTCCCTAATCCAAGCTTGTGCTCCGTCTCTGGTGACCTTATTGTCGACTGGACGTTAAACACTGATCTCCTTTTCCTTAAACGGATACCTACAAGTTGATCGTGGGTTTAGCCATGAAAACTTTATTTTTTAAACACAAAGTAGCCCAAAACATTATTCCATATGCCATTACTGAATGAAAATATGTCCCTTCCCAAGATTTGTAATAATTCTAAGTGCAAAGGCATCTGATGATGTGCTGCTTGAATATTTTGATGCCGTGCCTTGAAGCATGTTGTTTCGTCAGGACATTCCTCATGTGCAACTAGTTTCAAAATTATTCTGTAAAATTTAAGGTTCTGATGCAGCAGCAGAATAATGGATATTTTTCTGAACTGTCTATCAAACCATTCCCTCTCTCCACCCTCCCCCCCCCCTCCCCCCCCCCCCTCCAAATCAGGATATATTGGTTTCTGTGCTGTTTACAGTTTTGTAGATATCCATATACATGATACTTAATGTTGCAAAACATAGTCCTTTCAAGTAAATAGTATCAAGTGGCAGATTGTCATTTAAAAATTTGGTCATGTTGATGAATATTGCTCCAATACCATAGCGCCGCCCTCTTTAATAGCCCTGTTTAGTTTTCAAATGTATTTTTCACTTACCAACTTCCTGTTTGTGCTGTTGCTTTGTTAATGGATGAACACTTTCTGCTGAACAAATAAAGTTTCTTGATTCACTGATAAATTTGGCATTAGTGTTTCGAATAATATTTGCCCCGACGTGAATTAAGACATCGTTCTAGTTGGTTTTAAATCACATGCATTCCCTTCTATATCCTGCTTTGGTCTGAAAATATTTTAATGTGTGTGTTGAGTTAATTTGTTCCAATCCTAGGACCTAGGACACACATTGTCTTCACAATTAGGAACCACAATGTTTTATGAACCTAATTATCAAATATTGCTTTTTGTCTAAAAATTTGCTAAGTATTTAATTTTTTGCATCATCGTCATCAGAAAACAATGTAAGCGGTTTGTTTATCTTCACAAGTGTAAGTGATTGTTTTTAGTTTGTTACAAGCATACGACACTAATTAATTTACTAGTTTAACATTTGTTTTCATCAGCTCAAGAATTTCCATTGTAAGTGTTTACATATTGCTTTGCAGTAATTTAATAATTTCTGTCTTAAATGTAAACAATTACAGCTTGACTATGGAACCTGATAAAATAAGTAGTATACCCAACACTGTTATGATCCCATTTTGGAATAATTGACTACCAATGCTTCACATGCTGCACTGTCAACTGTGAAGCTGTATTTGTCAAAATATAGAGTACTTCGCAACTGCAGCAGAGTTTGTGCTTATTTGAAACTTCCTGGCAGATAAGTTTTGATCTTCCAAGAAGTTTCAGTGGCTTGGCAGTCAGTGAGATCTTTACTGTAAAGGACAGACTGAGAAGACAGACACATTGCTTGGTTATCTGACTGCATTTAACAAAAATATTTTGAAAATATTTCCATTTACTGCCGCGCGGGATTAGCTGAGCGGTCTAAGGCACTGCAGTCATGGACTGTGCAGCTGATCCCGGCGGAGGTTCGAGTCCTCCCTCGGGCATGGGTGTGTGTGTTTGTCCTTAGGATAATTTAGGTTATGTAGTATGTAAGCTTAGGGACTGATGACCTTAGCAGTTAAGTCCCATAAGATTTCACACACACACACACACACACACACACACACATCCATTTACTGTCATTATTATTTAATTAACTGTCATTTTATGTATCTTAATCATATCACTCTTACATGTTGTGTGTCACATTGTTGGTAATTAAGTTGTATCATCAAGAGAGCTGGTACTACAATAAGATAGTTAAATGTTAGAATTATTTTCTTAAAAGTTTGATAATTAATTAGATATATATTAGAGATAAAGATTTTTATTAATTTGGTGTTCCATTCTCACTAGATCGGATGAAAGTCTTGCTCCACCACCCAGACAAGAGGAAAGCAGCAGGAGAGGATGTTAGACCTGATGATGATTATTTCACGTGCATCACAAAAGCTTACGAAATACTAGGAAACCCTCAGAAACGCCGCTCCTTTGATTCAGTTGACCCAGCATTCACGGATCCTGCACCACCTTCAAATGATCATACAAAGAAGCATTTCTTTAAGGTGATAAAAAAATATTAACCAGAAGTTTCTCATTTGTTGTAATGTCATGTGTATATTTTAATCATATATATTATGAATTTATAGCAAGTATGCTCATACGATGAATTGTAATGGTCTTTTTTTTCCCCCTTGATATACACTTGAATGACAGGAAGAAAGAGGGGTTAGACTTTTCTGTCCCATTTAAACAAATTCATATTGAACATTTTCAACAGTGCAGTTTCTCTTCTGCCTTCTTTTTTACTAACATTGACAGTACTCACCTTGGCAAGTTCTGCAGAAGTATGGCCTGTTGTGAAGTTATGAATAACGATTCTCAGCTAAGAAAAATTTTAAAAACATTACCCGTACTAACCAAGAGGGTGTATGAGTTTATTTAATTGTTGTATGCTCAGAAAGTTGGTTGATTTTGTCAGGTCTGGCCATAACCACTGATTGAAGAAAAGTACTTACTTTAAAGTGTGTGTTCTGTGTTGTCACTTTTCGTGCACACTTTGATACCAAGTCCTTCATAACTCACAGTTCCCGAAGTGAAAAAAGAAAAATAAGCATGGTTTTTACTAGTCTTTTCACATTTACAACCCCCCCCCCCCCCCCACCTCTCTCTCTCTCTCTCTCTCTCTCTCTCTCTCTCTCTAGGGGCCAGTTCAAAAGTGTAGATCATCACTATTGGGCCCCAAAAATTTGCAACTATTGCACACCACACCACACACAATTTATATTCTCTGAAAGTAAGTTTCAATTCTCTTTAAAAAATTTGTAGTCGTCATCTAGGAATTGTCATAAACTTATAACTCAGTTTTAACAAAGATTTCAAGCCATCTGCTACACCGTGGACTCTTCTCAACTAGTGTGAAATTGCTCTCACAGTAAAAGTGCGTGAAAGAGCTTTTCTCAGACTGTCGGATTACACAGTAGCCAATCACCTTTATATTCCAATTCACACAGTCGGGTACTCTCCTTCTTTGGACCAGTCCCCGTTAAAGAGATCAACTTATGTGAAATAACACATTCCAAGGTAACAAATAGATACAAATCAGCCACATCTGTAGTTTTCTGAAGGACTGAAGTAAGTTTTACATTTCTAAGATAATGAAAACTGGCTGCTTTATATTCAATCCTTCATTTTGTTAACATTTTTCACTGGCTTCTACACAAAACATATTAACGTGTCGGGAAGTTATTTCTCATGGAAAGTTATAAAGTCTGTGTCTTCAGGTAATTTTTTGGATACCAGAAGTTGTTTTACATAAAAAGCTGAAATTCATACTGTTGTTATCTATCATCTTTACAAAACGTTACAGAAAGTATCTCAATAGTTGTGTTACTAACAGTGTCTTTAATAATTTATAGCAATGTATGTAATATTAGTTTGCTGTTCAGTTTGTACGCGTGGCTTGATGAGTCGGCTAATTAACATGTCTCTGTTGATCCATCATGGACAGGGGACATCAGCTGGTTAAGTAATTGTGAATCTCAATGAAATTTTCCAACAGCCATGTAACTAAGATGTTTTATTTTATTTTGATGACAACCGGTTTCAGCATTCCACTATGCCATCTTCAAACCCAATATGTACCCTTCAATATAAACGATAAAGCCATACAGTGCCATATATCCCTGAATTTCGTGAATTTAACAGTTTCACAAATGCTTCATTTGAAGATAGATCTCCCTGTAGTTTACCCCTGCTACTTTCAGTATTTCAAAGAGAGTATTCCAGTCAACACTGAGCTTTCTCTGAGTCTGCAAATGCTCTAAATGTTGGTTTGCCTTTCTTTAACCTATCTTCTAAATAAAGTTATAGCGTCACTATTGCCTTGCATGTTCTTACGTTTGTCTAGAATCCAAGCTGACTTTTCTGAGGGTGGCTTCTGCCAGTTCTTCCATTCTTCTGTAAATAATCCAAATTAGTATTCTGCAACCATGACATTTTAAACAGCTAATTTGGTTACAATCACACTTGCCAATACATGCTTTCTTTGGAACTGGTATTAATACAGTCCTCTTGAAGTATGAAGGTGTTGCGTCTGTCTCATACATGCTGTGCTGCAGGTGGGATATTTTTGTCATGGATGGCTATCCAAAGGATATCAGCAGTTGTGATGAAATGTTGTCCACTCTGAGGACCTTGTTTCTGTTTAGATCCATCAGTGCACTGTCAAATCCTTCTTGCAGTATCATATCCCCCATCTCATCTTTCCTTTCTATAATATTGCCTTCAAGTTCATCTCCCTGTTATAGACCCTCTATATACTTCTTCCACACTTCAGTTTTCCTTCTCTGCTTAATACTGGTTTTCTATCAGAGCTCTTGATATTCATATCGCTGCTTCTCTGTTCTCCAAAGGCCTCTTTAATTTTCCAGTAGGAGGTATTTATCTTTCCCCTAGTGATATATATTTCTATATCCTTGCATTTGTCCTCTAGCCATACATGCTTAGCCATTTTGTACTTCCTGTCTGTCTCTCCCTTTCGCCTGCTTCATTTGCTACAGTTTTATATTTTCTCCTTTCATTGGTTAAATTCAATATCTACTGTTATCTAAAGAGTTATGTTAGGCTTAGTCTTTTTTGACCTATTTGGATCCTCTATTACCTTCACTATTTCATCTCTTCAAGCTACCCATTTTCTGTCTACTGTATTCCTATTCCCTGTGCTAGTGAGTTTTTGCCCAATGCTCCCTTTGAAACTTGCAACAACCTCTGGTTCTTTGAACTTATCCAGGTCCCGTCTCCTTAATTTTCTACCTTTTGCTTTAGTTTTAATCCGCAGTTCACCACCAGTAAATCGTGGTCAGAGCCCACATCTTCCCCTATAAATGTCTTACAATTTAAAATCTGCTTCTGAAATCTCTGTCTTTCCATTATGTAATCAATCTGAAACCTTCTGGAGTCTCCAGGTCTCATCCATGTATACAGCCTTCTTTCACAAATCTTAAACCACTTGTTAGCAATGATCAAATTATTCTCTGTGCAAAATTCTTGCCCCTGGCCATATTCACTTACAGTTTTTCCGTATCTTCCTTTTCCTACTAACAAATTCCGGTCCCCCATCCCAATTAAATTTTCATCTCCCTTATCTATATGAACAATTTTTTTTTAATCTCATTGTAGAACTAGTTGGCATATAAACTTGTACTGCTGTGGTGGGTGTGGGCTTCATGTCTAGCTTGGCTGTGATAATGTGTTCACTGTGCTGTTCATTATTAAATCTACTTCTGCATTATCCTTATTTAATTTTGTATATATAACCCTGAATTCAAGTGACCAGAAGTCCTATTCCTCCTGCCACTAAACTTTGTTAATTCCCACTATAACTAACTACTACCTTTCCATTACCTTTGTAAATTTTCTAATTTACCTGTCTGATTAAGGGATCTAATGTTCCACACTCTGATACATAGAACGCCAGTTTGGTTATCCTGATGATGACATGCTCCTGAATAGTCCCCGCCTAGAGATCCAAGTGAGGGACTATTTTACCTCCAGAATATTTTACGCAGGAGTTAACCATACAGTAGAGCAGCATGCCCTCGGCAAAAATTATGGCTGTAGTTTCTCCTTGCTTTCAGCCGTTCACAGCACCAGCACAGCACAGCTGTTTTGGTTGATGTTACAAGGCCAGATCAGTCAGTCGTCCAAACTGTTCCTTCAGGAACCATACATTTGTCTGGCCTCTCAGCGAAGACCACTAGGATGTGGTTGCTCCTATGGTATGACTATCTGCATCATTGAGAACACAACCCACCCCACCAATGGCAAGTTCAGTGGTTCATGGGGAGAAGGGGGCAGTGGGAATAATTAACATATGTTTATATCAATCAGATTGGAATCCGTGTGATCCCATTATGCACAAGTTTGTGTTAGACTGTTGTAAGCAGTACACCAATATTGTTTACTATGTGATTCTTTGAACTAATGTCACATGTTGTTACATGCACTGTAGATGACTTTCTAATAGTTGAAATCTAGATCTGCTGTAATAAAATGACAGATTTCAACATGGATTGCTGTTCTTTTCTGCATTGTGTATATGTTTCTGTGTTATTTGCAGCATGCGAAAGCACTCTCTGGGGTCATGACTCAATATGTGTGGCAAGAAAGCTTCCTACAGACGATGTGTATTGCCACACCTCACACCATCTATGCTTCTTAAATTTTACAATAACTCTTAATAGTCACATAAAATTGTGTAGCTAATTAATTTTTTCAAATACAAAAAGTAATAAATAAAATAAATTTCAAAATCTGTATCCTCTGTGCTTAGCAACTCTACAAATTAAGCAGTTCATAATATCAGAAAATTTTCAAAGAATGCTTTGGAAAGACTTATGTTATTGCAAAACATTACAAATAGCATTGCTTACTATTTGTAATTCAACCTACTTCCAAAAACTTGATGCCTTAATTCTTCTGTTATTTATTCAATTGCTAAGATTGAGTGTCTTTGTAATACACTACTGATTTTTACATTTAATACATTCCAGTGTCTTCTCGCCGTGGTGAGCATCTGAACGTTCCAAAACAGTACCTAGTCCATATTGGCACTTCTCTAGCATGCCGCTGTTAATCAAACAGCATTCTTTGTGTTGTTATTTCTCCTTAACACTCTACCTTTTCCTCTATATAATCCAAACTTCTATCAGCTATATCTCTGTGCTGTAAACGTAACACTAGCTGAGGTGGCCTTTTTTTTTTTTTTAATTTTACCTTCCAATCAGGTAAAATATTATTACAAAATTTATTCCTTGTTGTCTCCATTATTAATTACATCACTTAACACTTCTCCTAAATGGAAGAGAACTAACAGAGTCTTCACCAGATCAGTGTAAATAGTCATACCCAAATTCAAATTTACTTAAAAAACTAGCTCTCAAAATTGAAAAGTAAAAAACTGTAGCAAAACTTTAAGATTGCTAATAAAATCATTTCCACTTGGTATTGATTCAATAATGGTTTTTTCATTAATTTAACTCACTGACCTTACAGAAAAACTGAACTTTCTGTACAATTTTTCTTAAAGTTTATACATAAATAAACTTCGGAACTAACGTAGTTACCATTTTCCATGTACACACAATAGGAAGCACATTTTATCTTCGAAACATCTTCATGTTCTCATAGCTATGAACCAATTCCTATGCTGTAATACATATCCAATACATTATTTACAAAACCTCTCCCTCACTTTTTATTCAATTCATTCCCACTCTTGAGAATGTGGTGACAACAAACACACACGTTTCTTGGAAACTCCATTCATTACAAGTAACTATTGTTTGAATAAGTACACTGTTTTTGCTCTATGTAGAAAAAAAAAACAGTGTATGTGTTATTCAAATTCCCTTAAACATGGGATTGTTCTACCGAGAAATAATTTAAGAATCCATAAATAAGTTACTACTCAAAGAATTTTATCCAAAATCTTGTATTATGTAGTCATCCGCTCTCCCTTAAAATCTACATGACCATACTTCAAATTACTTCCCATCAGCACCAACGTCACAAATTCATTTTGAAACCAGCAAGCCCTCTATTTATTATTTTGTCTACTTCAGGAATACACCCCCCCTCCCCATGAACCATGGACCTTGCCGTTGGTGGGGAGGCTCGCGTGCCTCAGAAATGCAGATAACCATACTGTAGGTGCAACCACGACGGCATAACAGAGGGGTATCTGTTGAGAGGCCAGACAAACAAAACGGCCTTGCTGTGCTGGTACTGCGAATGGCTGAAAGCAAAGGGAAACTACAGCCGTAATTTTTCCCAAGGGCATGTAGCTTTACTGTATGGTTAAATGATGATGGCGCGCTCTTGGGTAAAATACTCCAGAGGTAAAATAGTCCCCCATTCGGATCTCCAGGCGGGGACTGCTCAGGAGGACATCGTTATTAGGAGAAAGAAAACGCATTCTGCGGATCGGAGCACGGAATGTCAGGTCCCTTAATTGGGCAGGTAGGTTAGAAAATTTACATCTACATCTACATACTAAAATTGTACTGGAGTCAGCCTCAAATGCTGGTTCTCTAAATTTCCTCAGTGGCGATTCATGAAAAGAACGCCTCCTTTGCTCTAGAGACTCCCACCCGAGTTCCTGAAGCATTTCCCTAACACTCGTGATGATCAAACCTACCAGTAACAAATCTAGCAGCCCGCCTCTGAATTGCTTCTATGTCCTCCCTCAATCCGACCTGATAGGGATCCCAAACGCTTGAGCAGTACTCAAGAATAGGTCGTATTAGTGTTTTATAAGCGGTCTCCTTTACAGATGAACCATATCTTCCCAAAATTCTACCAATGAACCAAAGATGACTATCTGCTTTCCCCACAACCACCATTACATGTTTGTCCCACTTCATATCGCTCTGCAATGTTACGCCCAAATATTTAATCGACGTGACTCTGTCAAGCGCTACACTACAAATGGAGTATTCAAACATTACGGGATTCTTTTTCCTATTCATCTGCATTAATTTACATTTATCTATATTTAGAGTTAGCTGCCATTCTTTACATCAATCACAAATCCTGTCCAAGTCATCTTGTATCCTCCTACAGTCACTCAACGACAACACCTTCCTGTACACCACAGCATCATCAGCAAACAGCCACATATTGCTATCCACCCTATCCAAAAGGTCATTTATGTAGATAGAAAACAACAGCGGACCTACCACAGTTCCCTGGGGCACTCCAGATGATACCCTCACCTCCGATGAACACTCACCATCGAGGACAACGTACTGGGTTCCATTACTTGAGAAGTCTTCGAGCCACTCACATATTTGGGAACCAATCCCATATGCTCGTACCTTAGTTAGGAGCCTGCAGTGGGGCACCGAGTCAAACGCTTTCCGGAAGTCAAGGAATATGGCATCCGTCTGATACCCTTCATCCATGGTTCGCAAGATACCATGTGGAAAAAAAGCGAGTTGCGTTTTGCAGGAGCGATGCTTTCTAAAGCCGTGGGCTGATGCATGGACAGCAACTTCTCTGTCTCAAGGAAATTCATTACATTCGAATTGAGAATATGTTCGAGAATCCTGCAACAAACCGATGTTAAGGATATTGGTCTGTAATTTTGAGGATCCACCCTTCTACTCTTCTTATATACAAGCGTCATCTGCGCTTTTTTCCAGTCGCTCGGGAATTTACGTTGGGCAAGAGATTCGCAATAAATGCAAGCTAAGTAAGGAGCCTATGCAGTAGAGTACTCTCTGTAAAACCAAATTGGAATCCCATCAGGACCTGGTGATTTATTTATTTTCAACCCATTCAGCTGCTTCACAACCCCAGGGATGTCTATCACTATGTCCTCCATACGGGAATCTGTACGAGACTCATACAGCGGTATGTTTGTACGATCCTCCTGCGTGAAAGATTTCTCAAATTCTAAATTTAAAATTTCAGCTTTTGTTTTGGTGTCTTCCGTTGCCACGCCAGACTGATCAGTGAGTGACTGGATGGAAGCCTTCGACCCGCTTACCGATTTTACGTAAGACCTGAATTTCCTTGGGATTTCAGCAAGATCTTTTGCTAAGGTATGACGGTGGTAGTGGTTGTATGCTTAGCACATCGCTCTGTTTACGGCAGCACGAATCTCTACTAACTTTTGCCTGCCCTCATTCTCTCGATCTTTCTTGTACCGCAAGTGCAACTGTCTTTGCTTCCTGAGCGTTCTCCGAATTGCACTGTTAAACCATGGTGGGTCTTTTCCGTCCGTAACCCACTTTTTTGGCACATACTTCTCCAATGCGTGATTTATAATGTGTGTGAAATTTGCCCATAATTTGTCCACGCCCATCGTACCGGAAGTAAATGAAGTTGATTCATTTACTAAGTGGGATGCTAACAACTGCTTATCTGCTCTTTCTAGTAAGAATACTCTCCTAGCCTTCTTGACCGACTTTTTAACTTTTGTAACCATAGTCGTAATGACAACATCATGATCACTAATCCCTGTCTCAACACTGACACCGTCGATGAGGTCTGGTCTGTTCGTGGCTACCAGATCTGAAATATTTCCATTACGCGTTGGCTGTCAATTTAGCTGCTCAAGACAGTTTTCGGATAATGTGTTCAGAAGTAATTCACACGACGGCTTGTCTGTACCACCTACAATGAATCCATAGACATCCCAGTCTATACTAGGTAGGTTGAAGCCGCCTCCGACTAATATAGCATGATCCGTGTACTTCTGCGATACATAGTGTAGAATGCCTTTGAATGGTGGAACCTGGTGGCCAGTAATAACACCCGACAATTAACTTTATTTCTCCTAGGGAAATGGATAGGTTAAAGTCAGATGTAGTGGGAATTAGTGAAGTTCAGTGGGAGGAGGAACAAGACTTAGTCAGGTGAATACAGGGTTATAAATACACAATCAAATAGGGGTAATGCAGGAGTAGGCTTAATAATGAAAAAAAAAAAAAAAAGTAGGGTACAAGTTTATATGCGAACTAGCTCCACAGATGACGAAGAGATTGATGAAATGTATGATGAGATAAAAGAAATTTTTCAGATAGTGAAGGGAGACAAAAATTTAGTAGTCATGGGTGACTGGAATTCAGTAGTAGGAAAAGGAAGAGAAGGAAACGTAGTAGGTGAATGTGGAATGGGGATAAGGAATGAAAGAGGAAGCCGCCTGGTAGAATTTTGCACAGAGGATAACTTAATTATAGCTAACACTTGGTTCAAGAATCATGAAAGAAGGTTGTATACATGGAAGAGGCCTGGAGATACTAGAAGGTTTCAGATAGATTATGTAATGGTAAGACGAGATTTTGGAACCAGGTTTTAAATTGAAAGACATTTCCAGGGGCAGATGTGGACTCTGACCACATCTATTGGTCATGAACTGCAGATTAAAATTGAAGAAACTGCAAAAGGTGGGAATTTAATGAGATGGGACCTGGATAAACTGACAGAACCAGAGGTTGTAGAGAGTTTCAGAGAGAGCATTAAGGAATGAGTGACAAGAATGGGGGCAAGAAATACAGTAGAAGAATGGGTAGCTTTGAGAGATGAAGTAGTGAAAGCCGCAGAGGATCAAGTAGGTAAAAAGACGAGGGCTAGTAGAAATCCTTGGCTAACAGAAGATATATTGAATTTAATTGATGAAAGGAGAAAATATAAAAATGCAGTAAATGAAGCAGACAAAAAGGAATACAAACATCTCAAAAATGAGATTGACAGGAAATGTAAAATGGCTAAGCAGGGATGGCTAGAGGACAAATGTAAGGATGCAGAGGCATATATCACTAGGGGTAAGATAGATACTGCCTACAGGAAAATTAGAGAAACCTTTGGAGAAAAGAGAACCACTTCTATGAATATCAAGAGCTCAGATGGAAACCCAGTTCGAAGCAAAGAAGGGAAAGCAGAAAGGTTGAAGGAGTATATAGAGGGTCTATACAAGGGCAATGCACTTGAGGACAACATTATGGAAATGGAAGAGAATGTAGATGAAGATGAAATGGGAGATATGATACTGTGTGAAGAGTTTGATAGAGCACTGAGAGACCTAAGTCGAAACAAGGCCCCGGGAGTAGACAACATTCCATTAGGACTACTGATAGCATTGGGAGAGCCAGTCCTGACAAAACTCTACTATCTGCTGAGCAAGATGAATGAGACAGACGAAATACCCTCAGACTTCAAGAAGAATATAATAATTCCAATCCCAAAGAAATCAGGTGTTGACAGGTGTGAAAATTACCGAACTGTCAGTTTAATAAGTCATGGCTGCAAAATACTAACACAGATTCTTTACAGACGAATAGAAAAACTGGTAGAAGCCGACCTCGGGGAAGATCAGTTTGGATTCCGTAGAAATATTGGAACACGTGAGGCAATACTGACCCTACGACTTATTTTAGCAGCTAGATTAAGAAAAGGCAAACCTACGTTTCTAGCATTTGTAGACTTAGAGAAAGCTTTTGACAATGTTGACTGGAAACTCTCTTTCAAATTCTGAAGGTGGCAGGGATAAAATACAGGGAGCGAAGGGCTATTTACAATTTGTACAGAAACCAGACAGCAGTTACAAGAGTCGAGGGGCATGAAAGGGAAGCAATGGTTGGGGAGGGAGTGAGACAGGGTTGTAGCCTAATCCCTGGTGTTATTCAATTTGTATATTCAGCAAGCAGTAAAGGAAACAAAAGAAAAATTTGGAGTAGGAATTAAAATCCATGGAGAAGATATAAAAACTTTGAGGTTTGCCGATCACATTGTAATTCTGGCAGAGGCAGAGGCAAGGATAATGGAATGTGGTAGAGTTAACTCTGGTGATGCTGAGGGAATTAGATTAGGAAATGAGGCGCTTAAAGTAGTAAATGAGTTTTGCTATTTGAGTAGCAAAATAACTGATGATGGTTGAAGTAGAGAGGATATAAAATGTAGACTGGCAATGGCAAGGAAAGTGTTTCTGAAGAATGCAAATTTATCAACATCAACTATAGATTTAAGTGTCAGGAAGTCCTTTCTGAAAGTATTTGTATGGAGTGTAGCCATGTATGGAAGTGAAACATGGACGATAAATAGTTTGGACAAGAAGAGAATAGAAGCTTTTGAAAAGTGGTGCTGCAGAAGAATGCTGAAGATTAGATGGGTAGATCACGTAACTAATGAGAAGGTATTGAATAGAATTAGGGAGAAGAGAAATTTGTGGCCCAACTTGACTAGAAGAAGAGATCGGTTGGTAGGACATGTTTTGAGGCATCAAGGGATTACCAATTTAGTATTGGAGGGCAGTGTGGAGGGTAAAAATGGTAAAGGGAGACCAAGAGATGAATACACTAAGCAGATTCAGGAGGATGTAGGTACTGGGAGATGAAGAAGCTTGCCCAGGATAGAGTAGCATGGAGCGCTGCATGAAACCAGTCTCTGGACAGAAGACCATAACAACAACTAGGAATACTCACATACCTTAGTACTAGGATGCTCCTGTTATCCTCAATGGTCACTTCAAAATACATTATCGAAATGTTACTTTTCATCCCCCTTTATAATCCTTTAATATTCCAGCACACCACCACTCATATCAGCCTCCGCCAACATATTACCTTACTAAAACATTTTGTACCACCTCCTCATCTACACTATTAACCCTTCAGCAACAGCAACAGCTTCAACATCAAGTTCAGCAGCATCAGCAGTTGTAGTATCCATTACGAAAAAGAGTTCCGTCACTGTGGCTAGATGGGTCCTTTTAGCACGTCATTGAATCCAGTTATTCACAGTTTACTTTGAAAGCATGCTCTGCTTGAAGAGAACTGAATGAAGATATACTCCCAAAAAGAATTGTCAAAAGGAAAACACACAGTGATTATAGACACAGTGGTCTATATACCAAAAACTGAAAAATAGATTTCCCAATTGTGATGAAAAGTCAGATACATGGGTGGTTTGAAAAGTTCGCGGAACAGAATAGGAAAAAAGTACTTACATCACTGAAACCTTTTTTATTTTTCAATGTAGTCTTCTTGTAGAATAGTGCACTTGGTCCAGCGATGTTAGAGTGCCTTGATCCTATCTCAAAAATGAGTTTCCTCCAAGCCTGCAAAATAATTGTCAACTCTGGCTATCAGTTCTTCATTTGAAGTGAATCTTCATCCACCAAGAAAAATTTTCGGTTTTGGGAAGAGATGGAAGTCTGATGGAGCCATACCAGATGTGAATAAGGCTGGTGTGGTAACGATTCATACCTTAGTTCATGTAATTTTGCCATGGCAACGGTACGTATGTGGGCATGCATTGTCTTGATGGAAGATGAGTTTCTTCCTTGCTAAACCTGGCCTTTTTCCACGTATCTTTTGTTGCAATTTGTCCATGAGGTTAGCGTAGTACTCTCTAATAATTGTTTGCCCAGTGGGGAGATAATCTACAAACAGAATTCCGTTTGCATCCCAGAACGCTGATGCCATGACATTCCCCGCCAAAGGAATTGTCTTTGCTTTCTTTGGTGGCAGAGAATCAGCATGTTTCCACTGCTTTGTCTGTTGTTTTGTCTCTAGGGTATAGTAGTGCACCCAAGTTTCATCTGTGGTCACAAACAGGTGCAGAAAATCTTGATCATTTATCCTAAAATGGGCCAAACATTGTTCCGATATGCCCATTCTCATGCATTTTTGATCCAGCATCAAGAGTCGTGAAACCTATATTGCAGATAATTTTTTCATTTCTAATTCTTCAGTTAAAATGTGGTATACCCTTTCAGATGACATCTGGCAAGAGGGAGCAATTTCACGCACTTACAATCGGCAATCCTACATGACCGTTTTGTGCACTTTTGCAATGATTTCTGGAGTAGTTGCACATCTTGGCCGACCACTGTGCAGATCATCATCTAAGCTCTCCCGACCAAATTTAAATCCGTTTGTCCACTTGGCAAAAGTTGAATATGAAGGAGCAGATTCACCCAGTGTATTCTGGAAATAGGCATGAATGTCCTTTGCTTTCATACCTTTCTTTATCATGTACTTAATCACTACTCAAATCTCGATATTCCCCCCCCCCCTCCCCCCCCCCCAAAATCACTATGCAGAAACAACAACAGAGCCACGTCACCGCCACATCTCTCTTCCAGGAGCACTGACGTGGCACATGTTTACAGGCAACAGTCCAATGAATATCACGTGAGCAACTCGTGCGAGCGCTGACCTCTTGTGTTGACTCTGAGAACGTTTCAAACCACCCTTGTATTTTTCACAGTGGGGAAAAAGAAGATTACTGAATGAGTTTCAAAGGTGGATGTGGTACATTCACACACACCTTCTTCAATATTTAATATTTGGCACCCATACCACAGGAGGCATAGAGAGAGAAGTGTCGACAAGCTGAGAGATGCAGGTAGTAATGAAGCAAGAGAGTGGTACCAGAGCTGGCTTAACAAATCACACTGATTGAAGAGGGAATAGAAATAATAAAGAAAATAAGTTATTTTTCAAACAGGACAGTCTGCAGAGCCACTCCGACTGATCAGATTATGCAAATGTGGGTGAAAAGATTGAGAAACATATCAGATATGAAACTGCACTGAGCAAAGGAACAAACTTGTGTGATGAAAATAGATACAAAATGAAGGAGAATGGTCATTCTAAAATGCACCACACTTACAGCTAATTACCTTTATTTCAACTTTTCATCTATTTACTACTGCACCAAAATACTCGTTATCAATTCTCATTAAACACTCTGAGGCTTTACTTTTTCTCAGTAAAGAAAAATGTGAAATATGATATACACCGGTGTCCAAAATTAAAGCAACAAACTGTTATTTCCCCATCCCATGTCTAATTCACGATATTGTCTAATTCACGATATAATCATACAAAATGTCAACTAATGTCTTTACAATCATATTCTGCACGGAAGATGGCATTCCGATCAATGCACAACCCCGTCAACAGTGATGTCAGGTCACCTATCAAGTGGGGTAGTGTTTGCAGTATAGTTCCTCAGCCACAGTCACTGTGTTCAAAGTCACAGATGGTGCCGCCTGCAAATTCTCTGCTCTGGAGGGCCGTAGAAAGAATGAGAGCAGGAGAGTCGCAAATTGATGTGCCCCGATGGGTTAATGTGAATAATTCTGTTGCTTGTCAGATAAGGCAACAGTATATAGAGACCAAAACTGTATCCCAGAGACGACGACAGGATCAACCATGTGTGGCATCGGAAACAGTGAACCATTTTTGGCCGAAGCGCGCAATGCTACCACCCTAATACTGCACTGCAAGTGGCATCTGACCTCGCAACATCCCCTGGACATATTATGTCGAGGAAAATGGTATACAGAAGGCTTTGGCAGAGTGGCTTTTATTGTTGGAGACCTGCTGTCTGTTTACCTGTGGTGTGTCATCACGTAAAGGAACGTCTAGAGTGGAGACATCAACATGTCTCCTGGACAGTTAAACAGTGGGCCAATGTTCTTGTCACAGATGAGTTCTGATTTGGTAATGGTGTGGGTAGGGAGTATGTTGACCACTCGAACACCTCTTCATGAAATTGTGCTGGTGAATCAGCAATATTTAACTGCTGTCAAGCACAATGAGGAGATCTTGGGACCTCGTGCGCGATTGTTGGGTTGGGTTGTTTGGGGAAGGAGACCAGACAGCAAGGTCATCGGTCTCATTGGATTAGGGAAGGAAGTCGGCCGTGCCCTTTCAGAGGAACCACCCTGGCATTTGCCTGGAGTGATTTAGGGAAATCACGGAAAACCTAAATCAGGATGGCCGGATGCGGGATTGAACCGTCGTCCTCCCGAATGCGAGTCCAGTGTCTAACCACTGCACCACCTCGCTCGGTTGCGCAATTGTTGCAAGGCGCTGTGAGCTCAGACTTCATATTGATGGACGATAATGCTCGACCTCATAGAGGATGGGTGGTTTACGTTTTTATTGGAAACAGAAGATATTGCGTGCATGGTATGCCCGGCTCACTCTCCTGATTTGAATCCCGTAGAGCATGTTTGGGATGCACTAGGGAGAAGGGTTGCATCGTATCAGCACCCACCAACCGCTCTCCACGACTTGAGCAGCTGTGCAGGAAGAATGGGAATTATTGCTAAACATGAGATTGATGACATCATTCACAGCATGTCCCATCTTTGTCATGCCTGTATTGGTGCCAGAAATGGTCACACCCCATACTGAACATATTAACCAGTCATCAGAATGTATGTGGAAATCCGTTAAGTTGGGAGAAAATGAAGAATGTTTTTGTCTACTGTTATGCATGTTGCAGATGATTACATTCTGTATTCTTTACATTGTTCCTACTTTTCTGTCACCTGTTTATACGGTTTTGCAGCAAAACAAACACAACCTTGCAAACTTTCCATTTGTTGCTTTAATTTTGGGCACCAATGTAGTTCAGAATGACAGAAGAGGAATGTTGATTATATGAAATGAAAGTGATGTAGTATTTCCAGTAATCGGGTACTTAGTGAATGCAAGTATACCTCACCATCCCAGCCCTTATTCCTGATGCACATACCTGTTGAAATCTGTGGTGTTTCTCGAACATAACAGTTTGTGTGTCTTCCAGTATTCCAAACAATAAGCATTAGGCTGCAGCTTCTCAATTACCCTGAATGGAATCATATATTCATTTGTAAATTTCTTGGTTTCTGCCCCCACTTTTTTTTCCTTTCTTCGTACCAAAACTAGGTCTCCTATCTGAAAAATCTGAAAATTTTTAGGAAATGCACTGGCGTTGTGTCTGCTCTCTCTCTCTCTCTCTCTCTCTCTCTCTCTCTCTCTCTCTCTCTCTCTCTCTCTCATAACTTGATTAGCTCTTCCATTATCCTTTCACGTATATTTTCCTTTGGAGAGCAAGTGGAGATTTTGATATGTTCAATGATTTTATTCTACAAATATCCTCAGATATTTTTGACAAAAATTATGAAGCGTTATCCGACAATATGTCTTTCAGTGCTCCTGTTTTCACAAATTAGTGCATTTTTAATTTGTCTGCAAGTACTTCAGCATTAGGTTTTCTAGTCGGGTATAATTTTATATATTTCATAAAACCTTCTAGTACTACAAACAAATTCTGGTAATGAACAGAACAAATCCACACCTACTAAATCATGTTGAATCTGTGGTTTGACACTATACTTTTGCCCTTGGATAATCTTATAATTTGCCCTAACCTTTTGACAGTGGTCACATATTTCCACCCATTTTTGTACTTGTCACCACATGTTATTAAAAATTACGTCTCTCTAAGCTTAGCAGTGCTCTTCCTTACACTTTAGCGATGAAACTTTTTATGTAGGTAATTAACTAACAAATATACATGTTGCTCTGGGAAACAAATTTTCATTGATTTTTGTCATCTTCCTCTGCCTAAACATATACCCTTATGCAAGTGATAATAGTCAGCTATCTGGGATACTCTTCTTCTTCTTCTTCTTCTTCTTCTTCTTCCCCCCCCCCCCCCCCCCCCCCCTGCCCCGGAAATGACTTTTGACCTTTTATCTTGCTTTTTTCCCCTCCTTATGTCCTTGCAGATTTTCTTCATTTGGCCTTCCTTGTCTGTTTTCATCATTGTAGCAGAAATATATACTACTTCTTTATACAAAAATTTATTTTCATTTTTCCTTTTTCCCACTAGTCTCCACATTTCTAAATAAACCCTCTGCTACAAAATTTTCCATTCACTTAATGTATCAATTTCAGTATCATATCGCTATAAATATAAAGCTTATCTTTTTAGCTTTGTATTTTCCAACTTATAAGTTTGTGGAAAATGGAAGCTTTCTGATCACCATAAGTAATTACTTTCTGTGCAAATAATATTGTTGGAATATCTGCAATCCAAAGACGACTGCTAAAGCTTCCTGTTCTCGAAGAAAATAATTCTTTTCTACTTGCTGTAGGGTTCTACTAGCAAATGCAATAGTTTTACGTCTTTTTTAGTACCCTTCTTTATCCACTCGCTTTATCCACTTGGGATAGTTCCATAGCTGTTCCTACCAACACACATTTGCTATTATAAGAATGATTTTGCAAAGTTTATGTTCTACAAAAGCAGTGTGACATTCTGCCATCCATGTGTATGATACATTTTTATTTAACAAGTTCCATAAACATTCATCATTAAACAGTTGTCTTGATACAAGTCTACAGTAGCATCCAAATAACCCAAACATCCTCTTGAACTTTGTAGTACTTTATAGCTTCAATTTTCCCGATGAAACAGCTCAAACGAAAGTACAGACACTTATTTTCATCCTGAAATGTGTGATTTTTTACTGGTAACATTTGCCCTTAAATAATAATGTTGTGTATTTCCTAGATTTCTTGGCTTGTGGCAAATTCCAATAACAACATATGACTTCCAGAGTGGAGATCTGAAACGGAGTGAATACAAGCCTAATGTTATGGATTGCATGCACTACAAATCAAGGAGCCACCGTTATATAGGTGCTATACTGACATTCCATCCTTCATGCTGTAGTTCCATGAGCATGACGAGTCTGAGAAGGGTGTTGCTGTGGTTGCGTAATACTTGACTGTCTCGTACTAAAGTGTGGTGGAATGATGCTAACCATGACTAAGACTACTGTAGATTTGTTTTAATAATTAATCACCTTTTAGAGAATACACTTCACCCTCTGCCCAGTTTTCTTGGACCGTTGTCACAGACCCTCCCTCCCTCCCTAGCTAAGTAAATTATGTTAAATGAAGTGTGCTAATTTGTTACATGGCTGCTATGTGGTGTTTTTTTTTTACCAGTGTTGCTTATAACGGGACATTCTCATATTTTATCGTAAAAAAAGTATATTTTTGTTAAACTAATTACAAATTCTTTTCTTTGTATTGAAATAATAATAATAATAAATAATAATAATGATAGCACGACTATTCTGGCTGTAGACAGGTCAAATGCCATCACTCAGCCAATGGCGTCATGTGAATGCAATATGGAAGGGTGGGGGTCAGTACATCATACTTCTGGCTGTTGCCAGTTTAGCAGACCTGGTGCCAGTACTACTTGGTCAGGTAGCTCCTCAGTTGGCTGAGTGCATGCTGTTCCAGCACTCCCACAAAGGAAAAATCTCTTTCAATACCCAGGTCCTTTGCATGGCAGTCAGCCACTCTGACCATTTGGCTATGGAGATAGACTTGTATATACTACTGAAGTGCTTGATGCCAAATATCAAGACAATTTTTGTCATTCAGAATGGCTGCTGTGATGAGATTGAACAAATTGCTGTCCAATACATGTTTTCTGCCTACTTGCACTCTATATGCTATAGTATCATTTTATGTACATTTTTCTGCAAGTAACCATCTTAAATCTTTTAAACTGCATAGAACTGCTGTTATCACGACACTTTTCAAAGCTGGTGAACAATCCAGTATAGGCCCAGGAGTTAGCCATTTGAGGATTATATTAACAATATAAGGAATAGAATAGAAGACCCATTGAGTTGCAGACAGGCACAACAAGCACAACAGGCACAACAAAAAGACTGGTACACATGCAGCTATCGGCCAAAGGCTTCCTCAGCAAAGAAGACATTCACACAAGTAAGCACACATCACACACACTAGACGTCCACCACTGACAGCTCCGATCGGTTGGAGCTGCGTGTCAATCGCAACAAGGATGACAGACGGCAGGACAAGCACAACCAGAGTGCTCCATGTGAGGGACCTATTACCTTTGCTATGTCACATGTGCAGAACTGGATCAGCACGAATTCCTGCTTGTCCCAGCTATATAGGGCAGTGCAAGCCAACACGTCAGGAGTTCGCTCCACCAGAGCTCTATGCCAATTCGTGTGCCAGCACTTAGCAGCCAACCAGTCAGAGTCTGGTCAGAAGCCAACTGCAGTGGGTCTTAAGACTTTCCAGTGATGTCCCAAAACATACCTGTTGGCCAACTACACCAAACACTCAACCTCTGTCGTTAGGGATTATCAGTGGCATAGTCTTCACGTCCCACTATGTTTATTCACTATGTGTTCCAGGCATATGCCTGTTAGTATCTGAGTAGTAGTAGTATTATTTTTTTTATTGAGAAGAGTTTTCCCTTATTATTAGAGCCCTCTACTGCTCTTGTAATAAACCCTTGTTCTTGTTTACCTGTGTCTTATTATTTCTTATTGAGCATCTCCTCCTGGGAGACATAGCACTTTGAACCTTGAGCTTTCACATTAGCAGTTTCCTCCTTGGAAGAGAAGAGAAGAGAAAGAGGAAAATAAGAAGTGGTTCAAATTGTGAACGGAGGGAGAAAATGCTCAGAACCTTTCGTGTGTGTGTGTGTGTGTGTGTGTGTGTGTGTGTGTGTCTCTCTCTCTCTCTCTCTCTCTCTCTCTCTCTGGAGTATTACTGTCAGAGTGCACCCAAATGACCTGAGCGATAAAACAAGCCCCTGTGTATTATTCTCAGCAGTAGCATATTAGAAATTGTGAATGTTAAACAATTTTTGTTGTTTTTTCATTTTCACTGAAATTTCAGTGTTGGTTGTGTTAATGTAGAAGATGTGTTGGAAGTACTTTTCCAATTTGTGGGAATGGTGTCAAATGGCGGGGATGGGGTCAAATGGTTTCTCAGGCTTCCAAGGCACATTGATGAAGTGTCTGTGCATTAAGTTATCTTCACATTGAAAACAAACTCCAAAAAACTCAGCTGACAATGGTTTTCAACTTACAGTTTACTTTATCTTTCAGCTATTGTCAACAGTTGTTTGAAATCGCAAGTTTGAAAAACTAGTTGAGGGAAGTTTTGTCTTGAGTTTTTAGTTTGTGGTCAGTGAGCAAAAACATGGCAGAATTGGGTGACTGGCACAGGCATGTTGCCGTATTGTCTGCTTTGTTTCTTCTGTGTGTTTACGTAGTGGCGACTCCCAAGTGCTCCACAGAAGCAACTGTTCAGTTTTTATTAGAAATTGAAATTAGGAAACCTCTGTGGGATCCTGATTCAATAATTGTATAAATAGATTATTTCAATTTAACGGTGTTTTTATTTTAAGACAGTGACATCTACTATGTTAATTTGGGTCTTAAAATTTATTTTTCATGCTTCCTTTCAGAGGGTAATGGTGCTGTCAAGATAGTGTATCAGCATGTAGGTGCATGTATTTAAACTGTTTCCAGCAACTTATATTTTTAACTCAGAGGGTGAAGTACCTACCAACTACTATGGTAATCTGAGGCCTTGACAATAACTTTCAGTTCCTTACCTTCAGGTTGTGGGATGCGGGGAAGGAATTGAATATGTAGTATGAGCGGATAAGTGGATGTATTAATGTGTTAAGAATGTATAAAAAAGTAAAACAACAGTACATACTTTTACAAAATCCTTGAGTACATTTACAGTAACCCAGCACCCTCTAGAGGTTCACTAATCTTGGCCAGTGATATTCAATGAGAGTACATTAAACTTTTATAATTGTCGCCCGTTGCCAAAAATCAAAGGGTTACAAGAAGCTGCTCTGCTGGTGATACTGCAACTCTAAACCTTGTGTCTTTCTGTTGAATATGTAGTGCTATTAGCTTCAATAGTTCTTTGAATTGCTCATGCCATACTGAGAAAATTCTTGAAACTTTGCCCTTCTTCAATGTAGATATCCTCGAATACAGGATTATAAGCTCTGTGGGTTCCTCTTTATAATGAAACTTTCTAAACCCCATGCCTCTTTTTTCGGGTTGATTCGAACACAGGTATCTTTCTTTGGGTTGATTTTTGTGACAAAGAATTACATAAAGAATTATAGTACAGAGTGCTATTGCATCTTCGGAGCCAGAGTCCATTTTTTTTTTTTTAAAAAAGAAAAAAAAGTCTGATGAATGTGTGTGTTTATAAGAGTTTGAAACTGTTGTCAGCATTTTGCAACAATTGTAGGTTTGCCAAACTTGCAGCAGTTGTGTGTTTCTGTTTGTTGGATTTGGTTTTCAGTGTGACAGTTGCCTCATGCATTAATGTCTTGTTTTAGAGGTCTGATGTATAACAGTCTGAAGGATTAAGATCAGCTGAACATTCAGACCCTGGAACTGGTCCTCTACTGTTTATCTGTCCCCATATGCAACCACATATTTGCAGGGTTACATTGTGTAGCAAGTCCTTGTAGACAGTACCTGTAAGGCATGCTGGGATAATATGTGAACCTACCACTCAGTATCCTGCAATTCTATAATAATAATAATCTCGAATTGCCACAGTTGCCTAGCCTGGACTGTACCACAAGGATTTTCAAATCCCCACAAAAATTGTTATAGTTCCTGCTTTTGTAGAAGCAACCAACTGCAGTGACAAGATACAGGGCATGTATTTGGAATGATGGCATTTCAAATCCCTGCCCAGGCCTGGTAATTTAGGTTTTCCGCAGTTTTCTTAAATTGATTAAGGTAAATGTCATAACGATTCCTTTGAAAGAACATGGCTGGTTTTTCTTCCACGTCCTCCTTCAGTCTGATCTTGTCCTGCGTCTCTAATGACCTGGTTGTTAATGAGATTAGAAATGTAACCTAAAATTTTAAAGTATTTCTGATATATCCTTATAATACAGAATAAAACTTGCAAGTCACCTGAAAGATAATAGGCATTGCTGATAAGTGTCACTCCTTTGGTAGTAAGTTTCTATTTCTGGGACTGGGTTAGGTGGTTTTCTAGATGCACTGAATAGTTCTGGCAACAGAAACTGTTCTATGTGTACTAATAGCTATATGCATGGTTACAAGTTTTGTAGGACCTAATAGGTGTGGCACATAGGTTGAGTGGATGATAGACTGCTACCACAGCAAGTGTGAGGTGGATTTGGGACAGTGAAAATGTTGGTTTTGAGCATGCTTTAATGTTGTAGATGTTACAGTATATAATACTCTTGACAAAAAGACTTTGTGAAGATAATGTCTTTATAAAAAGAAAATAATCATTCAAGAATTCATATCCATAAAGATATGGTTGGGCTGGCTTGTACATATCTTCAGTAGACACAGCTCTTTTACAACTGATAAGATACATACAGAAGTAAACAGACATTACTCTTATGTTTCTTAACCACAATGGCTAAACTGTCAATCTCTATATAAATTTAATAAAGTATCTCAGTCTTAATATATGTGAACTCAAGTATGAGGCGTGTTTTTTTTTTAAGTAAGTACCGTTCTGAAATTAAAAAAAGACACTCTAAGATATCTCAATAATTTTATTTTTACATGAAAGCCTGTACCTTAATCTACTTTTCTACATAATTTCTGTCAATATTGAGGCACTTGTCATAATGTTGTACCAGTTTTTGAAAACCCTCCTCGTAGAAGTGTGCCGCCTGACTTGTTAACCACTACATCACCACCGTTTTGACTTCGTCATCGTCTTGAAGACGCTGACTGCTCAGGTGTCTTTTCAAGTGCAGGAACAGATGGTAGTCACTGGGTGCAAGATTGGGGCTGTACAGAGGATGATCTAGAATTTCCCATCGAAAAGATGTGATGAGATCTTTGGTCTGATTCGCCATATGCGGACGGGCATTGTATTGCAGCAAAACGATGCCCTTACTCAACTTGCCACGTCTTTTGTTCGGAATTGAACGGCGCAGATTGTGCAATGTCTTACAGTAAGCTGCTGCATTGATTGTCTCATTACGAGGCAGAAATTCCAAAAGCAATACTCCTTTTCTGTCCCAAAGAACTGTGCACATGATTTTCCGGGCAGAAATTGTTTGCTTAAACTTCACTTTTCTGGGTGAATCTGAATGGCGCCATTCCATGGACTATTGCTTTGATTCTGGTGTGACGTAGGCCACCCATGTTTCATCACCCATAACAATTTGGCTTAAGAAATCATCACCGTTGTTGTGGTACCACTCAAGGAAAGTCAATGCAATGTCTAAATGTTTGGTTTTGTGCACATCCGTCAACATTTTCAGTACCCATGGTGCGCACAGTTTTTGGTAATTCCAGTGCTTGGTCACAATGCCATACAAAACACTATGAGAAACATTAGGAAAGTCATCCCGCAAGGAGGAAATCGTAAAGCGTCTGTTTTCTCTTACCTTATTGTCCACTTCCTGCACCAAATTTTCATTACCAACCGAAGAATGCCCACTCCGTTGTTCATCATGCACATTTGTGCGGCCATCTTTAAATGCTCTCAGCCACTTTCTTACCATTCCATCACTCATAATGTTTCCTCCGTAAACTGCACAGATCTCACGATGAATATCGATCGCTTTTAGGCTTTTAGCACTAAGAAATCTTATAACAGCCTGTACTTCACAGTCGGCAGGACTCACGATTATCGGAGGCACCTTAAACACTCAGTACACAATGTAAACAAGGAAGAATCAGACTGTAATGGCGTCAGTGCGTAGACAACAGATTTAGGTACTCAGTGCACATGCGCAGAACACCGACTGCAGTGCTGCGGCCGCGGTGTGGCAAAACGGTACTTGCCTAAAAATCACACCTCGTATTTACAGTAGTAATGTGTACTAATTTGTCTTTCTCCTGTTTTTGTTTTATATCTATGTTTACATAAAATTATGAAAGTTGGCATGTAATTTCTGTGCAGATTAGTTATTCTTCTGGCATACTTGTAACAGGAAGTGTGTCAGTGTACAGTACAGTATTTGGAATTTCATCTGCATCATATACTAATCTAACACCCAAACCTCCAGATGTCGGACATTCAGATCGATACCAAATGTTCTGTGTCAATAAAGTATCAACCAAAACACCAATTTAGTTCATTCTGTCGTCCATAAGAACAGGCATAAATGGTGGCATAAATGGTAATTAAAAGTAACACCAGAACTACAGAACACAGAAAAGTGTACCTGTGAATCATTGTTCCATAGATCTTGTGTGGGTGACTTGGTCGAGCGGAGGTCGTCATACGAAAGGTCCCGCATTCCACCCTGCTAGTGGCAAATGTTTTAACTCTTCGTGCGTGAAACTGTTATATGGAAGAACATTTTCCTGACATTAAAAGGACTTTTCGAAGTTTTTGGCAGTCTGCAATTCACTTCGTTAATTGGAAGTAGCAGACCTATAGAGTACATTCATATCATACATGCGGAAGTAGTAGTAGTAGTAGTAGTAATAATAATAATAATAATAATAATAATAATTGACTGCAGATGGGAGTGCCGCCATACATCAGATATGCGTGTTATGGTTAGAGTCTCGTGTTTGTGGAAAGACAGGACAAAAAGTCAATTTACATGTCAGGAAAATGTTCTCAGCCGGGTTTGAACGCGTGACATATGACAGTGAATGCTCTACCAACTTTTTTTCTTTAATCCCATTTTGTTCATTGCACTTGTTCGGGGCAGACGTCCTGTGACACCTGTTCAAGTTCATCATTGATCCATTCACTCAGTCTTTTTATTACAGAGGCAGCTAACCACCTGATCAAACACGGCGAGCTGCTGATCCAGCATCAACTCACCCACGCAGGATCTACAAAACAATGACTCATAGATACGCTTTCCCTGTGCTCCGTAATTCTGGTGTTACTTTTAATTATGTTTATGCATCTTACACTTGATGACAGCACATAACACGAACTAAATTGGTGTTTTGGTTGATACCCTATCAACATACAAAATTTGGTACTGATCTGAGCGTCTGACATCTGGAGTTTTGGGTGTAAGTACGTGTTGAAATGAACCTGTGAATGTAGTCAATTTCATTCACATTCAGGGATTATGATTATCTTTCCAATTTCTGCCCTCTTTCTGATATTTTTTAGAAATTTTGTTTTATTCTTAGAACCCATTATCTTTTCTCTAGGTTTTTGCAGAGGCTTTTGCCTTAGAAGCTCGTTTCTCAGAAAAGTTGCCTGTCCCTCCAATAGGCGGTCCAGATGATCCGAGAGAGAGCGTGGAAAAGTTTTACGATTTTTGGTACAACTTTGAGTCATGGAGAGAGTTCTCGTACCTTGATGAAGAAGACAAAGAGAAAGGACAGATGTGAGTATCTCATTAATACTTTGAGATTGCTTTGTAATGGGAGAATTATGTTGGGGCAGATTTTTGAGTGATAATATGATGCCGAATTAATCCATATTATTTAATCTCACAAACAGCTCAGTCAATGTTAGGAACAGATACTGTACAGAAAACATTGTAAGTAAGTTGGACTTGAAATTTTCAATTTTGAAACCAGGGGTGAAAAGAGAACACTGTTATTTAATGTCTTGCAAGTGCTACAATACACATACATTGCAGGCCAAATAATCCATACTATTTGGGACTCATGTTTCCCCGTGCTACACAACTATAAGATCATCATATACAGAACATTACCTCCTTCCACCCCTCCTCCGCCCCCCACTCCCAAATAAATTCCATGTAAGAAAATTAAAAATATCTACCATAATGAGTTTAACATATGATTCGATTGATAGAGAATCTCTGTTATCAGTCCTTGAAGAAATGGGTTTGGATAAGAAAACAACTAATATTATAAAAGCGACCCTTACAAATACATATTCGAAAGTTAAATTTATGGGCGAACTATCAGAACCCTTTGAAATAAAAACGGGAGTGCGACAGGGCGATGGGCTCTCACCGTTGCTGTTCAATTGTGCGCTTGAGAAAGTAGTCAGAGAATGGAACACAAATATTAAGAGTGGTATAAGACTGGGTTGCAAAAAGAAGAACCTTAAAGTAAGTTGCATTGCTTTTGCAGATGATATGGCCCTGTTTGCTGAAACAATGGAAGCAGCACGGGAGCAAATCCTTGAACTAAAGAGACAAGCAGCTAAAATTGGTCTTCACATCTCCTTTGAAAAAACTAAGATATTGACAAGCATCAAGCACTCATGTAAATACCTGAAAGTTCAAGAACAGAAGATTGAAATAGTAAAAGAATTCAAATATCTCGGAGAATGGATTAGTTGGAATGCTGGGGAAAGCAAAGCAATGGAATCCAGAAAAAATAAACTTGAATTGGCCTTCCAATTAACAAAAAATACATACAACAAAAACTCCCTTTCATGGGGGTCCAAAATTAAACATTACAAGACAGTGATTAAGCCAGAAGCACTGTATGCAGCAGAAACACTTAACATGAATTTTAAAGGCCAAATGGAGAAACTTGAGCTAAAGGAAAGAAAAATTTTAAGAAAAATCATTGGGCTAAAATTTCAAGACAATGAGATTATATACATCAAAAATGAAACTCTCTACAAGAAAATTGAAAAACTTTCAGATTCTATGTGAAAAAGGAGAATAAATTTTTATGGTCATCTTCTCAGAATGAATTCGAACAGATTAACTAAACAAATCTTTGACTTCTTCTTTAACCAAAAAACGAAGCCCAATTGGTTTAAAGAAACTGAGAAAGACCTAGTGGAATTAAAGATTTCAGAAAATTCACTTATTGATTGAACTGCTAAATTAATTACTAAAGATGAAAACATAAGGTTCCAAGACAAGACCACACAAAAGTCCAAACCCTTCATCTCGGAAGAAGAGAGGAGAAGAAGATCATAAAGAATGAGGAAATACTGGGCCCTAAAAAAAGAACAATGCACAAAGAAATGATTGATCCAGTGTACCCCAAAGAGGGTGAAACGAAACAAGAAGAAAGAAGAGTTTAACATCGTGTACTGTAAACTTACACTAAATGTTAGCTGCTTAAACTATGGTAATAAAAGAAAGTGTAAAATACATAGAAACAAAAGGTTTAATATCAAGGACTGCCCATGCTTCCATTGTTTCAGCAAACAGGGCCATATCAAGGACTGCCTAAGCTAATGATCTGTGATACAGTTTTCTTTACCAGCACCACCATTGTCATCTTCATCTTCATTTGTAGACCTATTGCTGTTTCTTCCTTGCCGATCCTTCTCTCATATTACACCGTCTTTTGAGTCATCCACAGAATTGGATATGCAGCACTTTTTTTAAAAAATCCTTCTACTACATATTTTCTTGAAATCCAACTCGGGCAATAAGTATCAATTTCTCATCAGATGTACTGAAGGGTTGTTTATATTCCCTGACAGAGATGGGGCGTGATCTGCTCGAAGAAGCTGTTCGTTCCTTTTAGCAGCTTAGGTGGTTTCCTTTATGCAGATTTCCTGCTTACAGTATTGAAATTTGGAAATAACACCACTAGGAGTTTGTAATATGCCTTTGTTGGTCTTTCATATCAGTTTCTTAACTTCCTGTGCGAGCGAGAAATCCAACATGAAAATGTCCCTCTTGTTAATCCTTTGACTGCTACACATTTGCTCACTGCATTCCATGGTGAGTGCAGCTTTGTTGTCACCTAATTCTGGTACCAGCACTGAGAGATTGCTTTTGGGTCACTAACTGCAACTGGTTTTGCTGCAGAGCCCAGCTTGTACGGTACTGAATATTTGTACAGTTCTGGGTGTGACAACCCCATCTGTCACCTTGGGTTTGGCACCTCCAATAAAAAATAAATGCAGTTAATCCGACACCTAAAATTTTTCATTTTAAAGCTACTACTATCTTACTTCTTGTGTGCCGGGAATGGGTGATTGTCTGCATTTGAGCTTTCTTTGAAGCAGTTATCATAAGTCTTGGTTTCTTGAATGGAAGTTATGAAATAAATGCTGTAGAAGTGAAAAATTCAAACCTTTCCTGTTCATCTGTGCTAACACAATAGTTCTTCTGTAAGAAGACATCAGTGTACTTGAGATCACTTTATAAGTTACCATTGTATTTCAATAGCCGGTCCCAAGCCCAGTTGAGAAAGCAGGAGGGGGAGGAGTAACACCTCATTAAAAAACTTTGGTTCACCTGGCCCGGCTGATAGTACCTCGTGAGGGCCCCTTGCCAGGGATACGGTGAAGATCTCAATGGCAGCGAAGGCAGAGAAGATGGGCTTCGGTACAGCAGAGCTGGCGGACGAGGCACCTTTTCTCTTTGGGTACAAAAAGAGTACAAGTAGCGACTGTACCCCAGAGGGGCAGCTACAGACAGCGTCTGACTCATAGTGAGTGGCTGATTTTAGGCTGGGCATCCTACTGCCTATGTGGAAAGTAACAGGAAACTACCACATTACATTCGCAAGCAGTACATGGTACGTCTCTCCATGTGAAAGTTTCCGGAGTTAAAACTTCCCCTCATTCAGATCTCCGGGAGGGGAACACATTGAGAGTAGACATATTTGAAAGGAAGAAGGGACAGTGAGGGAAGGAAAGATAAGGATTGGAACATGGAATGTGAGGACACTACTGCAAGCAGGAAAGCTAGAGAATGCAAAACAGGAGATGAAAAGGAACAGATTAGATGCCCTCGGTTTGTGGGAAATGCCTTGGGGAGAGAATGGGGAGATAGAAAGTAGAGATTATAAGCTCTTTTACTCAGGAGAAGTCAGGAGTATTGAAAATGGAGTGGGAATATTGATAGGGGAAAAGCTGAAAAATAAGGTAATGAAGGTACAATATATTGGTGGAAGACTGATGATGTACGACTGAAGGGTAGTTCAAAAGATTTGGTGTTGATACAGGTATACAAGGTGTTACAAAAAGGTACGGCCAAACTTTCAGGAAACATTCCTCACATACAAATGAAGAAAAGATGTGTACATGTGTCCGGAAATGCTTAATTTCCATGTTAGAGCTCATTTTAGTTTCGTCAGTATGTACTGTACTTCTTCGATTCACCACCAGTTGGCCCAATTGAAGGAAGGTAATGTTGACTTCGGTGCTTGTGTTGACATGCGACTCATTGCTCTACAGTACTAGCATCAAGCACATCAGTTCGTAGCATCAACAGGTTAGTGTTCATCACGAACGTGGTTTTGCAGTCAGTGCAATGTTTGCAAATGCGGAGTTGGCAGATGTCCATTTGATGTATGGATTAGCATGGGACAATAGCCGTGGTGCGGTATGTTTGTATCGAGACAGATTTCCAGAACGAAGGTGTCCCGACAGGAAGACGTTCGAAGCAATTGATCGGCGTCTTAGGGAGCACGGAACATTCCAGCCTATGACTCGCGACTGGGGAAGACCTAGAACGACAAGGACACCTGCAATGGACGAGGCAATTCTTCATGCAGTTGACGATAACCCTAATGTCAGCGTCAGATAAATTTCTGCTGTACAAGGTAACGTTGACCACATCACTGTATGGAGAGTGCTACGGGAGAGCCAGTTGTTTCCGTACCATGTACAGCGTGTGCAGGCACTATCAGCAGCTGATTGGCCTCCACGGGTAGACTTCTGCGAATGGTTCATCCAACAATGTCTCAATCCTCATTTCAGTGCAAATGTTCTCTTTACGGATGAGGCTTCATTCCAAAGTGATCAAATTGTAAATTTTCACAATCAACATGTGTGGGCTGACGAGAATCCGCACGCAATTGTGCTGTCACGTCCTGAACACAGATTTTCTGTGAATGTTTGGGTAGGCATTGTTGGTGATGTCTTGAGTGGGCCCCATGTTCTTCCACCTACGCTCAATGGAGCACGTTATCATGATTTCATACGGGATACTCTACCTGTGCTGCTAGAACATGTGCCTTTACAAGTACGACACAACATGTGGTTCATGCACGATGGAGCTCCTGCACATTTCAGTCGAAGTGTTCGTACGCTTCTCAACAACAGATTCGGTGACCGATGGATTCGGACCAATTCCATGGCCTCCACGCTCTCCTGACCTCAACCCTCTTGACTTTCATTTATGGGGGCATTTGAAAGCTCTTGTCTACGCAACCCCGGTACCAAATGTAGAGACTCTTCGTGCTCGTATTGTGGACAGCTGTGATACAATACGCCATTCTCCAGGGCTGCATCAGCGCATCAGGGATTCCATGCGACGGAGGGTGGATGCATGTATCCTCGCTAACGGAACACATTTTGAACATTTCCTGTAACAAAGTGTTTGAAGTAACGCTGGTACATTCTGTTGCCGTGTGTTTCCATTCCATGATTAATGTGATTTGAAGAGAAGTAATAAAATGAGCTCTAACATGGAAAGTAAGCGTTTCTGGACACATGTCCACATAACATATTTTCTTACTATGTGTGTGAGGAATGTTTCCTGAAAGTTTGGCCGTACCTTTTTGTAACACCCTGTATATGCCAACAAGCCAGCATAGAGATGAGGAAGTGGAATAATATTATGAGAAAATACAGGAACTCTTCGAGAAAGAAAATAGATATGTAACACATTATTTGCAACATCACAAAAGGAGACTTTTCACGTGGATATCAAATTTGAATAGGGAACGGTATCAGTTGGACTACATACTGATACAAAAAAGGTTTAGGAACTGTTTGAAGAATGCCAAAGCTTACCCAGGAGTGGATATAAATTCAGACCGCAACCTAGTAGTGGGAGAAATACAAGTGAGGTTGGAAAAAAGTCTAGTGAGGTAAATCAGCGGAAAGACTAAACATAGAAAGACCCAAAGAGGTAGGAAAGGCATCAGATTTGGTGAACAGATTTATGGAAAAATGGGAAAGAGGTACTGTTGATGAAAGTGTTAATGACAAATGGATAAAAATGAGGGAAGGACTCATGGACTCTGCCAAAGAAGTACTAGGAATTAGAGTATCCCAAAGTACCAAGAAAGAATGGTTAACAGAAAACATGTTGAAAAAGATGGAAGAGGGGAGAAAGTGGAAAAATGTAGAAACTGAATAAGGCAAAAAGAGGTACAGGAAACTGAATAATGAATTAAGAAGAGAAACTGAAGAAGCAAAGGAAAAATAGAAGAAACAGAAATGTGACAAAATAGAGAAAGAGGGAAAGTATGAAATGATGTATGGACTGGCTAGTGAGATAGTTTTTGAATGTAAAAGAAAGAGGAATAACATGGAAAGAGAAAGAGCGGATGGTACTCTAACACAAGAAGCACAGGAGGTTTTGAACAGATGGCAAGAATATATTGAATGTCTGTATAAGGGGGATGAACTACAAAGCAAAATTAAGGCTGAAGAGGAGCAATATGAGCCATAAGATGGAAAGGGATTCACCACTTTGGAAGCAGAAGTAGAATAGGTGCTTAAGGAGATGAAGAATAGGAAGGCATGTGGAATTGATAATTTGCCAGCAGAACTGATGAAGAATCTGGGAAACAAGGCAAGAAAAGAAATAGTCTACCTCTGTAATGAGATATATGACAAAGGGGAATGGTCTGACGACCTCCTTGCTACAGTTATGATACCAATAGAGAAAAAGAGAAACACTAAAAAATGTGAAGAGCATAGGACCATCAGTCTAATTTCTCATGCAGCTAAAGTCTTGCTGTGAGTGGAGCAGTTCGGATTTAGAAGAAGAAAAGGAACAAGATATGCTACTGACCTGTTAAGGACGTTAGGGGAAAGATATAGGGAAAAAGGTAGGGAAATCTTCGCTGTTTTTATAGATTTAGGAAAGGCTTTTGAAAGAGTTTGGTGGAACAAGCTGATTGATATTTTGAAGAGGAAAGGAGTAGATTGGAAAGAGAGATGACTGATACAGAATATATATTTACACTAGAAAGTAAGGATAAGGATTGGAAATGAAATGTCAGAAGGAAGCAGCATTGGACGAGGTGTTAGACAAGGTTGTTACCTTTCCCCACTGTTGTTTGATGCATACCTTGAAGAGATTATTGCGAAAGGCTTAGATGGGAAAAGAGGAATATGTATTGGTGGAAAGAGTACTGTATTTACTCGAATCTAAGCGGCACTTGAGTCTAAGCCGCACATCAAAAATGAGACTCGAAATCGAGGGAAAAAAAATTTCCCGAATCTAAGCCGCACCTGAAATTTGAGACTCGAAATTCAAGGGGAGAGAAAAGTTTTAGGCCACACCTCCAAATCGAAACAAAGTTGGTCCATTGTAATATGAGACACAATTTAGGTCGAATGAATGGCGATACAGCTACAGTAGTTTGGTTCGAGTCGTAAGCTTAGCAGTTAAGCTTTACCAGGTAGCCATTGCTATGCGTCAGGCGCTCCATCCGTATTTATACGGGTACCCTTCCTTTTTCACGTGCTTCGTCTGGTTTGAATTGATTGCTTATTTTTCTTTGATATGATAAGTGCCGTTATAGGTGTTTACGTCACTTTAAGCTGAAAATGCATTATTGTATTGTGTCATGCATTGTTTGTCACATTCTGATAATGAGTGTTTACAGCCTGTCGCCGCTGGCGGCATAGCTTGCTTTTGTGCGCACTACCGCTGCTTACAATTAAAAAGAGAGAGAGAGAGAGAGAGAGAGAGAGAGAGATCGTCTCATTAGCGAAACAATGGCAAGAGACTGCTATTTGTTGTTACTTACACTGCTGCTTTCTTTGATAATGATCAACAAGAACTAAATAATAGACTGCGTATGATAGAAGATGTTCTGAATGAGAGTTCAGTGAAAGTTTTTCTCCGTTTGAAAATCTTTGCAGATGCCTCTTTAGTACATTACATTCTGCACAGAAATTAGGGTCATCTTAGATTTAAAAATCTTGTCAATTGCCGTGCTTCATTTCTGACTGTATCACTGTTAGGCATAAGAATAATACGGATATAAACATGACATGATATGTATATTCTTCCGCGTTTGCTGTTGTCTCACTCTAGTTTCGTAGTTTATTAGGCAGACAGGATTTAAATGAGATAGCAGCAAACACGAAAGAATACATGGCAAAATTTTTATATTTGTATTATTCTTACGGTGGAGAGAATACTGCATGTGATTCACAATTCAAAAAGTTCCTATTAGCAACCATCTCTTCTTACAGGTAGGAAAATTTCAGAACGTAGAGTTGGCCATATTGACCAACATCACAAACAGTCTTGCCATTCGGATTTTCGTAGTACATTGAAATGCTGCTACATTCAAAGATGAACAATACGGAATTTGTATTTACTTCGTTGGATAATGTATGAAAATGCAGTGGTCGAAACTCGGGGCGGAGAAAAAAGCTCGTCTTCCACCTTTTTTTAAATTTATTTACTGACGCAGAGGTTTTGGCGCCAGTTTTTATCATTGTGCCTGCAAAATGTGCCTGTGTAGCGCTACATATACTCGACGGCAGATGTTGGTTGTGGCGGCATCTACCAACATTTTTCAGAACTTCCGCTTACCTTGCACTCGATTCTAAGCCGCAGGCAGGTTTTTTGGATTACAAAAACCTGAAAAAATGTGCAGCTTAGATTCGAGTAAATACGGTATAGAATGTGTAAGATTTGCTGATGACATGATATTAGAGGCAGAAAATGAGCGGACAGTGAATAACATGCTGAAAGATTGGAAGGAAGCTTGTGTGGAATATGGGATGCAAATAAACACAGCAAAAACAAAGAGTATGGTCATCAGTACAAGGCGCAGACTGTCCAATATTAAGATAGGACAATCTACCATTAGTCAAGTAAGTGCATTTAAATATCTTGGAAGCACAATAACCGAAGACTTGAGATGTCACCAGAAGGTGAAAACTCGAATTGCCATAGCAAAGGAGGTATTCAACAGAAAGAGGAGACCCTTTATGTGGCAAATTAAATAAAGATCTAAGGAGAAGGCTTGGCAAATGTTATGTTTGGAGTGAGGCACTATATGGGGCAGAAACATGGACACTGAGACGAGAGGATGAAAAAAGGTTGGAAGCATTTGAGATGTGGGTGTGGAGGAGAATGGAGAGAATAAGCTGGATGGAAAGAGTGAGCAATGAAAGAGTATTGGAAAGGGTTGGTGGAAGAAGGTGTGTGCTGAAGGTTGTAAGAGAAAGGAAAAAGAACTGGTTGGGACATTCTTTGATAAGGGAGTGCTTGCTAGCAGATGCTTTGAAAAAATTGGCTTGTGGGAGAAGACTGAGAGGAAGAAGGAGATTCAAGGTGATAGGCAACATAAAGGGAAGAGGAAATTATGCAGACCTGAAGGTGATGGCAGAAGACCGGACAGCCTGGAGAACTAGCATGTGAAAACCTGCCTTTTGGCAGAATACTGCTGATAATGATCGTATTTCAAGAACATAAAGCCAATAAAATTTCTCTAGGCAACTTCCAAAACCAGATAATGAACATTTCTGAATTCTTTTCATTGGTGTTCAAATACTAGTTGCATATTGGGAATAGGCAGTTACATACAGTGTTGTTGCATTGATGCAGTGAAGGCTGTGCTTTTAATTCTTGTACTGCATGTATTAAATATATGTTACAGGTCTGAGAGCTGTGAGATTTTTTCCATCCTTTTATTTTTTGCATAAGCCTTGAAACATGGCAGAACACACAGTGGTACATTGCGTTTTGGGCATTCATACCTAGTTTCTTGGCACACATTGTTATACTTGGAGTGTTCACTCTCAGTAACATTCTTAAAGTGCCTCACAGTAAATTGTAGAGGGCTGACCCCATAAAAGCACTCTTCCTCTGCCTGCTTTTCTGCCTTTTGTAGCATAAACTTCAGCTGTTTCTATTATCTGAGAGAGATGAAACTCTTCAGTTGGCATTTTTTACGCTGTTACTACTTGAGAATTGTACATGAGCATTTAAAATGAACAGGTTGAGTACTTGGAAAAAGAACTTTCTATACCACTTCACAATATACCCCCCCCCCCCCCTCACACACACACACACACACACACACACACACACACACCTACACACACCTTTGCCCACTCTCCCGGGGCTCACCACTCTTTGGTGAGCTTGTGCTTGGCTACCATGGGGCCACAGCCTTTGGAGCACCTTTTCCCTTCCATGCTGTGTATCTGTCCTACTGTTATTCTTTTTCTCCTCCCTTGGGGAACATGTCTGTAATATTTTTGGGAATGTGTTATGAAGTTTTAGTAGCCTGACATCAGAACAGTCCTACCTCTGTTTTTTCTTTCTTTCTTCGTTTTCCATCTCCTGTCCTTCCTCAGCTTTGGCGTTTGAGGTTCCTGTTTGTTACTTCTTCCTCCCTGTGCTCTCCCAAAGCCCCCCCCCCCCCCCCCCAATGTCTGACATGTAACAGGTGACTGGGTAATGTGTAATTCCCAGCCCCAGATCGACAGGTAGGGTACGCACATACTCTCTGGTACAGGCCAAACCCAGAGGGGTGGGGGGGGGGGGGGGGGGGGGTGATTCCCTCAGCTGTTATCTTCCCACCCAAACTGCCAATTGGTTCCTCTGTTAGGAGAATGGGGGTATGAACAATCACCTAAGGTGGGTAAGCCCCCCTCTGAGAGGACAGTCAGTTGGAAGTAGCATGCCATCGGAGATGCTGGCAATCGTGGGTGATTTTTTCCTCAATGAGCCAATCACCATCTCAGTCTACGTCTACTAAATGTAAACGGAAGGAGGCTAAAGATTCCAAGACTCTCCCAGCTGCTCCTCGGTTCCTCATGGTATAATGTACTGAAGGAAGTCAGTCCTTCGCTACGGTTAATCTGTTTATTATTCAGAAAGGTGTTGATGCAGTTACCTACCCTGTGAAATCCTGCTCTCGTTTACGTAATGACACTTTGCTTTTGAAGATCGATTGTAATTCTGAAGCCCAACAACTGCTTGAAGCTTCGCTCCTCCACAGCTATGTTGTTCATGTCAAGGCACATCAAATGCTGTATTACTCACGTGGCGTTACTTACACTTGGCTGCTCAATGGCCTGACCCAGGGAGAAATCCAAACTTAACTTTCTGATCAGGGCATCACTGCAGTCCATCGGGTAATGAAAAAGGTTGATACACCCTTAGTGCCTATGTGCACTCTTTTTCTCATGCTTGAAGGAGTAGTGCTTCCATCAAAGACCAAAGCTGGCTGTGAAGTCATCATGGTCCAACTGTACATTCCAAACTCAATGTGTTGCTACCAGTGTCAGTGGTACGACCACAGTTGAATGTCCTCTCGGAAAATGGCCAAATGTGTTATTTGTGGTAGGGATGCTCATGAGGGTGATTGCATGCCTCCTCCTTCCCACTGTATCAGTTGCAATGGTGACCGTGCAGCCTCATCCCAAGAATGTCCTGTGTATCGAGATGAGCGGGCTGTCCAGGAGATCTGGGTTAAGGAAAAAGTGCCTTACCCTATCACTTGCAAGTCGTTAGGTAGTCGGAAGCCATGTTTTACCATCTGGCACTTACAGTACTATTCTTGTTAAGCCTTGCTCCACAAAGGATACTGACATGCAGATTTGTGACCTCAAATTCAGCACTGTAGTTGTAAAATTGCCCAGTGTCATGGTAACATCCCTGTCTCCTTCTCCTCCTGCAGCAGACCACCAAACCTTTGCCTCCGGCAGCAAAATCACCTGATACACAACCAACAGACCGGAAAGGACAGATGGAATAGTCACGTAAAGACTTTTTATGTCCCTCCAGCCAACAAACATCTGAGTCATCATCTGCCATTCGCAAAGACTCTAAGAAATCGGAGACAAACAGTTTTCTCCTCTGCCGAGTGGGAGATCCTCCACAATGGTGTCCCATGTGACACTCTCACCTGGCTAACCTCTGTTTCACCGGCGTGCACTGACAACCGTTTTTCTGCCCTAGAATATGCAGGGTGACACAGTGAGAATGTCGACATCTCTGAGATCCCATGGAACAGGATCCTCCAGCATCTGTGCCCTATAGCAGCGATTCTTCAAATGCTGGTACTCAGCAGCCACCGAGATGACAACCCTTCATTTTTTTCCTTCCTCCCTTTTCCCCGTCATGACTTTCTTCCAGTGGAACGTTCTCGGCATTAGATCCAACAAGGAGGAAATGGCTGCTCATGGAATCGCTGTGTCCACTCCTTTTCTGCCTCCAGAAAACAAAATCCCACCCTCACGACTGCTTTGACCTGTTTCCTGTCCACATTGACCTTCCCCCTGAGGAAGGCACTCCATCTCATGGGGGAGTCGGGCAGCTCATCTAGAATGATGTTCATAGTCAAACCATCTCATTCAACGACCTGATAGCAAGCTGTTGCAGTCCGCATTTTACTTCCTTGCTTTACCTTTTCTCTTTGTACCATCTACATCGCTCTGTCAATCGGTGTCACCAGTGCAGACTTCCTCCGGCTTAGTGGCCACCTTCCTCAACCCAAACACTGAAGGATCCACATTCCTTTCAGATTCCATGCACACCTATTCCGGTTTGGACCTCTTGTTCTGCATTGCGCAGCTTGCCCATCATCTCGGGTGGTCCGCTCTCTCTGACATGTCCTCGAGTAACTATTTACTGTTCTAGCTGTTTGCTCACTCCTACCCCACCTACATATAAACGCAACTGGCAGCTTTCTAAGGCCGACTGAAAGCTTTATTCCTCCCTGGCGACCTTCAATGAACAACCCTTCCCCAGTTGTGATGACCAGATAGAATACCTTACAGATGTTATCCTTACTGCCACAGAATGTTCCATTTCTCGCACTTCACCTTTACCATGCTGCGTCCCGGCTCTTGGTGGACTGAGGCATGTTGCAATGCAACTCGAGTGCGGAGACATGCTCTACATGTTTTTAACATCCTACGATGGTGAACTGCCGTAGTTATAAACAGTTGTGTGCGTAGTGTTGCTGCGTTCTTTGCAGTACATCTACATCTACATACATATGCCGCAATCCACCATACGGTGCGTGGCGGAGGGTACCTCGTACCACAACTAGCATCTTCTCTCCCTGTTCCACTCCCAAACAGAACGAGGAAAAAATGACTGCCTATATGCCTCTGTATGAGCCCTAATCTCCCTTATCTCATCTTTGTGGTCTTTCCGCGAAATGTAAGTTGGCGGCAGTAAAATTGTGCTGCAGCCAGCCTCAAATACTGGTTCTCTAAATTTCCTCAGTAGCGATTCACGAAAAGAACGCCTCCTTTCCTCTAGAGACTCCCACCCGAGTTCCTGAAGCATTTCTGTAACACTCATGTGATGACCAAACCTACCAGTAACAAATCTAGCAGCCCACCTCTGAATTGCTTCTATGTCCTCCCTCAATCCGACCTGATAGGGATCCCAAACGCTCGAGCAGTACTCGAGAATAGGTCATATGAGTGTTTTATAAGCGGTCTCCTTTACAGATGAATCACATCTTCCCAAAATTCTACCAATGAACCAAAGACGACTATCTGCCTTCCCCACAACCACCATTACATGCTTGTCCCACTTCATATCGCTCTGCAATGTTACGCCCAAATATTTAATCGGCGTGACTCTGTCAAGCGCTACACTACAAGTGGAGTATTCAAACATTACGGGATTTTTTTTCCTATTCATCTGCATTAATTTACATTTATTTATATTTAGAGTTAGCTGCCATTCTTTACATCAATCACAAATCCTGTCCAAGTCATCTTGTATCCTCCTACAGTCACTCAACGACGACATCTTCCCGTACACCACAGCATCATCAGCAAACAGCCACATATTGCTATCCACCCTATCCAAAAGGTCATTTATGTAGATAGAAAACAACAGCGGACCTACCACAGTTCCCTGGGGCACTCCAGATGATACCCTCACCTCCGATGAACACTCACCATCGAGGACAACGTACTGGGTTCCATTACTTGAGAAGTCTTCGAGCTACTCACATATTTGGGAACCAAACCCATATGCTCGTACCTTAGTTAAGAGTCTGCAGTGGGGCACCGAGTCAAATGCTTTCCGGAAGTCAAGGAATATGGCATCCGTCTGATACCCTTCATCCATGGTTCGCAAGATATCATGTGAAAAAAGGGCGAATTGCGTTTTGCAGGAGCGATGCTTTCTAGAGCCGTGGGCTGATGCATGGACAGCAACTTCTCTGTCTCAAGAAAATTCATTATATTCGAACTGAGAATATGTCCGAGAATCCTGCAACAAACCAATGTTAAGGATATTGGTCTGTATTTTTGAGGATCCGTCCTTTTACCCTTCTTATATACAGGCATCACCTGCGCTTTTTTCCAGTCGCTCGGGACTTTACGTTGGGCGAGAGATTCGCGATAAATGCAAGCAAAGTAAGGAGCCAATGCAGTAGAGTGCTCTCTGTAAAACCGAATTGGAATCCCATCAGGACCTGGTGATTTATTTATTTTCAACCCATTCAGCTGCTTCACAACCCCAGGGATGTCTATCACTATGTCCTCCATACGAGAATCTGTAAGAGACTCAAACGGCAGTATGTTTGTACTATCCTCCTGCGTGAAAGATTTCTCAAATGCTAAATTTAAAATTTCAGCTTTCGTTTTACTGTCTTCTGATTTTCCGTAAGACCAGAATTTCCTTGGGTTTTCAGCAAGATCTTTTGCTAAGGTATGACGGTGGTAGTGGTTGAATGCTTCGCACTTCGCTCTTTTTACAGCAGCACGAATCTCTACTAACTTTTGCCTGTCCTCACTCTCCCGATCTTTCTTGTACCATGAGTGCAACTGCCTTCACTTCCTGAACATTCTCCGAATTGCGCTGTTAAACCACGGTGGGTCTTTTCCGTCCGTAACCCACTTTTTCGGCACATATTTGTCCAATGCGTGATTTACAATGTATTTAAAATTTGCCCATAATCCTTCCACGTCCATTGTACCGGAAGTAAACGAAGTTGATTCATTTACTAAGTGGGATGCTAACAACTGCTTATCTGCTCTTTCTAGTAAGAATACTCTCCTAGCCTTCGTGACCGACTTTTTAACTCTCGTAACCATAGTCGTAATGACATCATCATGATCACTAATCCCTGTCTCAACACTGACACCGTTGATGAGGTCTGGTCTGTTTGTGGCTACCAGATCTAAAATATTTCCATTACGTGTTGGCTGTCAATTTAGCTGCTCAAGACAGTTTTTGGATAATGTGTTCAAAAGTAATTCACACGACTGCTTGTCTGTACCACTTGCAGTGAATCCATAGACATCCCAGTCTATACTAGGTAGGTTGAAGTCGCCTCCGCCTAATATAGCATGATTTGGGTACTTCTGCGATACAGAATGTAGACTCCTTTTGGATGATTCTAGAACTGTCACGGTGCAACCTGGTGGCCGGTAATAACACCCCACAATTAACTTTATTTCCCCTAGCCCTGTTAAACGTGTCCAGATAACTTCAGAATCACACTCTACTTCGACCTCAGTAGACACAATATTTTTGTCAACTGCAATGAATACACCACCTCCTATGCTGTCTAATCTGTTTTTCCGATACACGTTCCAATCCTCACTAAATATTTCAGAACTTCCTATATCAGGGTTCAGCCAGGGCTCAGTCCTGAGAATAATTTACGCACCACATGCTTCCTGGAGGGTAGTAAATTGAGGAACTTTATTCCGAATGCTCTGAAAATTTACTGCTAATATCTTGATAGCTGAAGTGTCTTTACACTGAGCAAAAAAGTCAGCTGGCTTTCATTTACTAGTTCATTTAACAGTTTCACTCCCTCTTCTGTTATGTGGGCCAACCTCCGCCGGCACTCTGGAACCAAGGTCCATCACCCAGATTCCAACCCAACAGTAGCAGGCCGTGTCATTATGGACCCTGTTGCTATATCCAACACCTTAAGCCACTAATTTGCAGAGATTTTGAGCTCCACCCGCAATCACCCTGCCTTCCTCCATCGGAAATGAGTGCAGGAGGCTCGGGTGAAACCCTTCTCCTCTCAGAATCGTGAATGCTACAATGCCACCTGTACTATGAGGGAGCTAGATCATGCTCTCACTTCATCCCAATCTTCCATCCCACAGCTGGACAAAGTTAACATTTAGAGGTTACATATCCTTTCTCTTGCAGGCAAGCAATTTCTCCTTCATATGTACAATCACATTTGGGCAGGTGGCATGTTTCCCAGATGCTAGCATGAATCCTCTGCCATACCCATACCTAAGCTTGGAAGGACAAACACCTTCCTTGTAGCTACTGCCCTATTTCTCTCACCGGCTGTGTTTGCAAGGTGATGGAATATGTGATTCATGCCCGACTGGTATGGTGGCTCGAGTTTCACTATTAACTAACAAGTGCACAGTGTAGCTTTCGAGCACGCCATTCTGCAGTTGGCCATCTCATCACTTTTTCAACCCATGTCATAAATGGTTTTCTGTGGAAATACCAGACTGCGGCCATGTTTTTTGATTTGGAGAAAGCCTATGACACCTGCTGGGTGACTGGTATCCTCCGTACTCTCACACATGGGGCATCCGAGGCCATCTGCCCTGTTTCCTTCAGGAATTTTTATGACAGAGTTTCCAGGGTATGTGTGGGTTCTGTCGTGTCGAACAACTGTGTGCGTCAGGGCTCCATCCCTCACCGAGCACCATTGGCTCCCTTTTCATTAACGATTTTGCGATCTGTTGCAGTTCTCCGTGGACTTGTCTTCTTGAGTGGTGTCTTGAACAATTTCTTGATTGTCTTTACTCGTGGAGCATTGACAATGGCTTTCGCTTTTCCACTGGCGAAATCATTTCTATGAATTTGTGATGGTGCAATGGGTTTCTTCCTCCGGTTTTACACCTTGGGCCTGTCACTCTTCCATTTGCTGAAGCTGCAAAATTTCTGGGGCTCATGCTTGATAGGAAACTTCCTTGGTCGTCCTACGTGCCTTACCTGGCCGCCCACTGTACCCAGTCCCTCAGTGTCATACGTGTACTAAGCGGTACTTCCTGGGAAGCGGATTGGACCAACCTCCTCTGTTTGTCCATTCAAAATTATACTATGGGTGTTTCGTCAACCCATCTGCACATTGGTCCATCCATCTTAAGCTGTCTAAATACACTCCACCATTGTGGAATCCATTTGGCCACTGGTGCCTTTTACACTAGCCTGGTTTAGTGTCTCTTTGCAGAGGCTTTCAAACTACTACAGTCGTACTGATATGATGTTCTCCTCTGTGGATACACATGCTGTTTGCCTGCCTTGCCTGGCCACCCATCCTATGCCTCCTACTTCAATGACTCCTTTGGCCGCCAGTATGGGGCACTTCCCTGTCATCTGTTACGTCGGGGTTCGCTTTTGGCTACTACTCTGGCAGCTTAACTTCATGCTACCTGCCACTTTCCTGATGAGTGTGAACCCTTCACCACCTTGGCTTCGTGCGGCCGCCTGTGTTCACCTTGAACTTCATTGGCTTCCCAAGGAAGCTAATTCAGATTCGATGTATCGCTGTAAGTTTCTCAACCTTCTCACAGAACATAGCAATAGCACCTTTGTGTACATTGATGGCTCTCAGACTGACTGTGGTGTCGGGTGTGCCTTCGTCATTGACACCAATGATTTTTGGTATTGGCTTCCAGAACACTGCTCATTATTTATAGTAGAGCTCATCGCCCTGTTTCAGGACGTGCAGTACATCTAGCAACACAGGCTTTTCAATTGTGTCATCTGCTCTGATTGTCTCACTGCCCTTCAGAGCGTATGTGTGCTGTACACAGTCCACCCACAAATGCAAAGGGTCCAAGAAAGCTTCCAAGTGCTCACTCTTGAGGGAGCACGGTGATGTTTATGTGGGTCCCTGGTCTCATCGCTCTGATGAGAAACAAGGCTGCTGACATTACTACGAAGGCTGCAAATCTCCTACCTTGGCCCATTTGTTCTATTCCTTACAGTGATCTCCATGTTGCCACCTGTCAGCAGCTGGTGTCACTTTGTCATCACCACTGGACTTCCCTTCATGGGAACAGGCTCTGCAGAATTAAACCTCTCCCATCGGCTTGGCTGACCTCCTCTTGGCCCTCTCGCTGTGAGATCAGTTTAGCCACGTTGTATATTGGACACTGTAATTTTAGCCATCACCATTTGTTAGGTGGTGATCCCCCCACTGCTTGTGCTCATTGTTGTCAACCTTTGACGGTTCGCCATTTCCTCACTGGATGCCCTTTTTTTTTTTTTTAAACCACGTGCATTCTAATGTATGTTTGCCATCTGAGTTATCGGCCGTTTCAGCGAATGACATGTGGGCTGCCCCCCTGAGCTATTGCAGTCCGTTCTTCCTTCCCTAGCTGCATTTCCTTCATCCTGCTCCTCCCTCCACATCCTCGGTCCTGTTCCAGTGCCCCCTCCTTCCCTTCTCTCGGTGGTTTAGTGTTAACCATTTGGAGAAGAACTCCCTCCCTAGCATCTATTAGCATTGTGGAATCCTCCCTTCCTTCCCCACCATAGTCCCCCCTCCACCCTGCTAGGTCACCAGCACATGTAGCCAGTCTGTGCGGTGGGGCTGTTATGTACCCATCTGGCTGAGCCCCCCAAGACATCACACTACTGATACCTGAGTTGTTCCCACCCCATATATGCCAAGGAATGGTTGCTTGTCTTCCTAGAGCATCGGAACTCCCAGCAGTGGCTGCTGTGCCAAGCAGCTCTTGCTGTGGCTAGCTGTCACCCATGGGGAGAACCTTGATCAGAGTAGGTGGTATCAGGGTGGATGCTTGGCACATGAAGCGTATCAAGCTGCAAAAATCTGGCTGTTCTCAAACAGCTGTCTCTTCAAATGGTGAATGATCATTGAATGCTGCTTCATATGACCTGGAAGCCTTCCCTTGGCTGTTTTCAAATTGCCATCTCTTCAGATGGTGAAGGATCATTGAATGCTGCTTTGTATGACCTTCCCTTCACTGGCTACACAATGGGAGGAGGGCCAGGCTCGCCATCTTGGGATGAAACACTTTCCCTGCTACCTCATCTATGCTAAAAAGGATGGGGACACATTCACTACTGCAAAGCCGTTGTATGTTTTAGAAAATATCAAGGAAAAGTATGGTGAAGTGGAGTCACTCACTAAGATTTGGTCGGGCCCCCTGTTGATCAAAGCTGCTTCTGCTCCCCAATCTGCAGCTCTTTGCGCTTGTGGTCATCTTGATAGTGTCTTGGTGTCTTATCACCCCTCATCAATCTCTGAATATGGTCCAGGGAGTGATTTTTCATAGGGACCTTATTCTGGAAACTGATTACGAACTCCGGGCTAATCTGGAGTGACAAAGCGTTCATTTTGTTTGATATATGCAGAAGGGTTGTAAAGACAACCACATCAATACCAGAGCCTTCATTTTGGCTTTTGAGGGGGTACCCTCCTAGAGAAGGCCAAGGTTATGTGCTGCAAATGTGATGTGAAGCCGTACATCCCATCATGAGGTGCTTTCGGTGCTTGTGTGTTGGGCATATGTCTTCCCGCTGTGCGGCAGACCCTGTATGTAGTCCGTGGACACACACACCTGTGTTCCAGCTTCTCTGTGTGTCAACTGTCATGAACCATCACTCTCCTCGCTCTCCACTGCCAAGACGATCACAAGCACGCTGAGCTGCAGATTGAGTGGCAGAAGCAGCTTTGATCAACAGGTAGCATGACCGCATCTTAGTGAGAGCTTGCCCAGCTTACAAGAGAGAAAAGAAGAGCCAAGAGTACAAGTCCCTGGATCTCGTGTCTTATTCTGAGGCTCGCCAAAAATATGAGACTCCATCCAGTATCACTTTCTTGAGCTTTTGCCTCGGTTACACCCTTTCCTTCCTCTAACTTCTTCCTTACCCCAGACACAGCCCCATCCCCCTCTCCCCTCCCCTCCCCATCCCCTGCAGTTCCCACGCGTTCCCCTCCTGGAGCCGCTCACTCTCCCTAGCTGAAGAAGTGCCCCCCTTCTTTGATCCCTGCCAGTGATGGGGCTCCCTCCAGGACCCCTTTCCCCAGTGTGTCTCAGGCTGGAAGCCTACTACCACAACTCGGCCATGAGAGCGTGCCATCTATGTGCCTCAAGGTCACTCACTCTCTTTCGGTTCCAGATCTTCCAGAAGCCTGTACTCCATCTGTGCCCTGCCCTCCTCCATCTCCAAACGAGGATGAGGAGGAGGAAGAGGAATGTAAATCCCAGGATAAGCTCCTGCCCCCCCCCCACCCCCACCCCCACCAGTGCCCCCGGAGGTGCCATCTCCCCCCTCACAACATGAGTCTGCCATCTTATTTATGGATGTCACACCATTTTTTTCGGTGATGACCACTAAGTGACATGACCTCCCTTCGGCTAATTTATGTCTAACCTGGACTCTCGCCTCACGATAATCTGGTGGAATTGCAATGGATACTATCGTCACCTACCTGAAATACAATGTCTTCTTTCCTCATATTCTGCATTCTGTCTTGCTCTTCAAAAAATGCGCTTACATGATGACCACTCTTGAATGTTTAGTGGTTATCGGTCATTCTGTCGCAACCATGCTGGGCCCGGAATAGCATCTGGAGGGGTCTGCACTTTGGTTTGCTCCAGTGTCATTAGTGACTGGATACCCCTTCATACCAACCTGGAAGCAATAGTAGTTAGAGTGCAAGCAATAGTGGTTAGAGTGCAAACAACTTGGCTATCACTGTTTGCAATGTCATACCTCCCTCCAGGTAGGCCACTTCCTTATGTTGAACTGTCTACCTTAATACAGCAACTCCCACCCCCATTTCTCCTCCTTGGGGACTTCAATGCACACCACCCACTGTGGGGGAGTGCCACTTCAATGGGTAGGGGTCTCTTAATTGGCCAACTTATTGCAGAATTTGATTTGTCTCCCCTCAATGACGGTTCCCCTACCCACTTCAGTGCCGCTCATGGCACCTTTGTTGCTGTCAATCTCACAATCTCCTCCCCTGCTCTCGTGGCTTCCCTCCATTGCTCACCTCATGATGATCTGTGTGGCAGTACCACTTTCTGGTGATTCTCTCATTTCCTTGCCACTGACAGCCAGACAGACCCCTACATTGGGCATTCCACATGGCCGTTTGGCGTTTGTATATATATCTCCTGTGCACTTTGATACCTCTCTGTCAAGTGCATTGATGCAATCGTGCACAGTCTCTCTGCCATTATTCTTCATGCTGCTGGCTATGCTGTCCCCCTATCCACAGGTCCGCCTTTACGCCGACTGGTACCATGGTAGACCAAGGATGTACCAATTGCTGTCCAGGACTGCTGATGGGCGCTGCAGCAATTAAAATGACACCCTTCACAGACCAACTTCCTCACTTTTAAGTGTCTCCATGCTAAGGCTCATTACCTTATTAAGCAGAGTAAAAATGAGTACTGGGATTGCTGTGTTTCGTCCCTGGGGACATATGCCTATTCATCGCAGGTTTGGTCGAAGCTCCATAATCTTCTGGGCTGCCAGTGACAGTCAACTATTCAGGGTCTTATTCTCAAAGGTACTCTGTGTACTGCTCCATTGGTCCTTGCAGAACACCTCGTGACACACTTTGCAACGACACCAGCGTCCTCTTCCTATCCTACTATCTTTCTCCAGCCGAAATGCCAAATTGAACAGACTCCATCTGTTTCAACCCCCATCAAGTTGAACCCTATAATGAACCCTTCACTGAAGGGAAATTCCTGCGGGCTCTTACCTCTTCACATGGCACGGCCCCAGGCCCAGATTCCATCCACAACCACATGATCCAACACTTGGATGTTACCCAGAGGCAACATCTACTCAGGGTTTTCAACCGCAGTTGGCTCATGGATGCTTTTCCATCACAGTGTCGAGACAGTGTAGTTATCCCTGTCCTTAATTCTGGGAAGAACCCAGCATCTCTCAACAGCTACCACCCGATTAACCTGTCAAACGTACTTTGTAAAATGCTTGGGAGGATGGTTAACTTCCAATTATGTTGGATATTCGAATCTTGTGGCCTTTTGTCCCCATATCACTATGGCTTCCAGAGCAATGGTCGTCAACTGATCATTTACTCAGACTGGAAACAGCAATCCGACAGGCTATTACTAACTGACAGCACCTTGTCGTGGTCTTCTTTGACCTACATAAGGCACACGACATGGCTTGGCACCATCACAGTTTATTTACCCTCCATGACTGGAGCTTTTGTGGCCCTCTTCTGATTTTATCTGCACCAGCTCTTCTGGGTTCGAGTTGGCATTTCACTTAGCACCCTTTGGATTCAGGAGAATGGTATCTTACAGGGTTTGTGTTGAGTGTCACACTCTTCCTCTTAGCCATCAATGGGCTTGTAACCTATGTTGGGCTTCTGGCTACCCTGGCGTTGTATGTAGATGATTTTTGCATCTGGTGCACTCTTACTCAATAGCATCTGCTGAGTGCCGGCTCTAAGGCGCCATTTGACAAGCCTCTCTAAGGGCCATCTCCCATGGCTTCCATTTTTTCCCTCCAAAATGTGGATTACACATTTTTGTAGTCTACCCACAGTACACTTCGAACCAGAACTTTATTTAGGCGACCAGCTCCTAGATGTTGTAGCACAGTCCCGTTTCTTGGGCCTTACTTTTGATGAAAGGCTGACAGGGCTGGCCCATATTCACCACCTGAAGACTACAGGCATGTGGAAGCTTCTTGCTCTCCACATCCTAGCCCACTCATCTTTGGGTGCAGACCATGCTGCTCTTCTCCATCTTCATTATACTCTGGTCTTGTCAAGACTAGATTATAGTAGTCAGGTTTATGGCTCAGTGGCTCCTTCCACTCTGAAAATACTTGACCCTGTTCACCATTGTAGGGTGCATCTGGCTACTGGAGCCTTTCGCAGTAATCCCATTGACAGTCCCCTCGCAGAAGTGAGGATTCACCCTGTACAAATGTGACGGAACCAGCTCCTAATTTCTTACGCAATCACCATTCGCGAATTCTGTGACCACCCTATGTACCCTGTCCTCGTTGTAAACAAGGGATGTCTCTCTCCTGATAACAGCCCACAGGTGGAATTGCTGGTTGGAATGCATCTCACTTCCCTCTGTCGGGACCTCCAGCTCCACTTACTGGAATGCGCCCCATGTATTTCCTTCCACACCTCTCTCCCTGTGGACAGTGCCTCGACCATGGATTAGGACAGACCTATTCCAGGGTCCTAAGGTCTCTGTCGTCCCTATGGTCTTCCTGCTTCTTGTACATTCCATCCTTGCAGAGTTCCAGGGTGCCACCACTTCTACACTGACAGTTCTAAGACAATAAATAAGGCGGGATATGCTTTCACATCTCCTGCTGGCTTAAAACACCGTTTATTGTTGGGATCATGTAGTGCGTTCACAGCAGAGCTTCTAGCTATTCACAGTGCACTCCTTTTTATTACTTAGGCCTCCATCCACAGTGTTTTAATATGGACCGACTCGATAAGTAGCCTTCAGGCTATCAACCGATGCTACTCTCGTTGCCTTTTGGCCTCTGCTGTCAATGACCTTCTCTTTGCCCTTGGTCGTGCTGCTTGTTCAGTTGTTTTTCTCCGGATCGTAAGTCATGTGGGCATCCCAGGGTATAAACTGGCTGACCATTTGGCTAGAGAAGCAGATACTTACCCCCGTTCCCTGCGGGTATGCGGATCTACGTCAAGTCTCTCTTTACGCAATTTTGGAATGACATCATGTGCGCTACTGCTCTCAGTAATAAACTCGGTGCAATCAAGGAGTCTACTGCAGTTTGGCACTCTTCCTTCCACTGACCATCGAAGGAGACCACTGTCTTATGCCATCTACACAGTGGTCATACCAGGTTCACTCATTGTTTCCTCTTGTGTAAAGAACCACCCCCACAATGTGGTTGTGAAGTCAGACTGACGGTATCCCATATATTGGTGAAATGTTCATTTCTTTAGGCCCTTCGCACTAAGTATAGTCTTCCACATTCCTTAATTTTAATATTAGCAGACAATTCACAGAAAGTTGAACTAGTTCTCAGTTTCCTCCACGAAAGTGGTTTTATTTTCTGATATAAGGTTTTGCTTTACTCCTAGAGCAGGGCAGGGTGGCTGTAGCTGGGGTGGTATTTTCTCGATCTGGGACCTGATGACCACTCCCCTGTGGAAAGACTGCTCTTTCTTTCCAGTTTTTAGATTTGCTCTACTCTTTTATGCCTTCTACTGTGTACTGTGTGCGTTTTAACTTCCTAGTTTTGTAGTTTGACTCCTCTGACTGGGTCCGTCCACTTTTAGCGGACCTTCTCTCTTCTGCGAGTAACTTTGGAATTGTGGGACTGATGACCTCGCTGTGTAGTCCCATACCCCCTCAATTAATTAATCAATCAGTCAGTCAATTGCTTTTAATCTGTCGTAGCAGTATGGTGGAAGACATTTAATCTTTAGTTCAGGACCTCTGTTGTCTCTACGACATATTTTGTGGACCTTTCTCCAAGAGCAAGTCCTTGTTCTTAGCTCTCTTTCCTTCCATTGATTGGGCTTAATGTGTAGCTGCTTTTAACTCCTTTTTTTGTTGTAGTAATCTAATGTTCTTACATGGGTGCATATGACCGTAATTGATTTTGCACCCCAAAACAAAAAAAAAAAAAAGAAAAACAAAAATGGTTTAAATGGCTCTAAGCTCTATGGGACTTAACATCTGAGGTCATCAGTCCCCTAGACTTAGAACTACTTAAACCTAACTAACCTAAGGACATCACACACATCCATGCTCGAGGCAAGATTCGAAATTGCGACTGTTGCAGCAGCATGGGTCTGGACTGAAGCGCCTAGAACCACTCGGCCACAGCAGCCGGCAACAAAAAAAAAAACAGTATTCCACACTAACTTGACTGAACTCAACAGCATATGTCAGTATGGTCAGCTGTCTCCATGCTCATGTTATGATCTGTAACACAATGAGGTTTCTTGATTATTTCACTGTTATTTCTGTCCGTCTCTTCTGTCTGAAATCTTTGTGCTCAACATCCACACTACTCTTTTGTTGCACCACTTCAGTGCAAACATTGTATTGTATCAATGGACTCTCACAGTTCCTCATCATTTCAGTTTGTCTCGTAGTTTTAGTGTGTTGCACCTGTTACTGTGAACAGTACCACATGCAGCCATTACTTCGTTACGAAGCCAGAGGAACATGTATGGGATTGAATAGCAGTTTTTGGCATAAAGAGTTTTCCCACATTTCAAATACAACTTTATGGGTGTTGCCACAGTCACCACTTTTCCTCAAATTGTGGAAGCCAATTTCTATAGTTGCACCTATAGACACAATAAAATTCAGGACTTACAGTCCAATAATTGCGCAGCACAAATGTTCTTATTCCAGACCTACTTCTTTTGGCTGGGATATACAGTTTGAAAGATAATTGCCCTTTAAACAACAGTGTGCCTTCATCAGTGCAGAGCGTTTGATATGGATGAGATGTACTCTAGAATGTTGTGCAAACTTTATCCACAATGTTTCTAACTTTGAATATCCCTTCTCCTTCATTACTGGCAGAGTTGCCACTAAAGTGAAGCATTCTCAAAGTTAAGGTGAATGGTCTGTGAGCATAATTTCACCGAAAACTGCTGTATTGTAGAGTATTTCCTTGCGCCAGTAGCGACTCATTTTCAGCATTTTCACATGAGCAATAAGCAGACAAATAGCAATGAAGGAATAGAGTTCCTCAAATCTTGTTTCTTTCCACGTTGAAAATCGGGGATGCACTTTTTCTGGCATATTTGCCTTGGTGTATAAATAAAATCTGTTTGTTTCATCTGCAATATATTTCATTAGATCTTCAGTTAGAGATATCAGGAACAACGACAGAATGCAAAAATTTTACTCTAATCCACACTTGTGTCCTGAAGCTGAATAATCAGATGCATGCACAAATGGATGAAAATCAGTTCTCTTTCAGTAAAACATGCCTCTAGAGTGTGCTCTTCTTCCAAAAATTGTGCCCTCACTATCAGAAATTTCAGATTCTGAAGAATGTTTCTCTCTTGTAGAGACAGATGTGTTGCACCAGTTGATGTACACTGCTCAGGACTGTTACTTCGAGATTCAGTCAATGAGTCATCACTGTCATCCCTATCAAAGATTTTAGGATTAAAGAACACCAGTCACCAAAAAGCGGAAGTATTGCGTTGTCAAGAGACGCATGCGCGCGCTTACACACACACACACACACACACACACACACACACACACACACACACCCTATGCCCCTACATGGGTCCAGCAATACTGACTCTGCCAATACTATTTTCTGGCAGATCGGCTAGTTGTGCAAGTGGGGTAGGGAGAGGGAATGGAGATGGGTGGCTAGCAGCTTGGAAGGAGGCCGGTTTGCTGGCTAGGAATGCAGGAGGGAGGATTGGCAGGTGTAGTTGTAGCAGCCACTGGGAAGTAGCAAATGTTGATCATGATGTGGAGACGTGAATTGGGAGGGGGTTAGCGGATGGAGGAAGGAGATACTGCTGAATGGAGGGTGTGTGGACAGTGGGCTACTTGAGTTTGAGGCCAAGACGATTATGGGGGTGGAGGATGTGTTGTAAGGATAACTCCCGTCTGCATTGTTCAGAAGCTGGTGGTAGAGGTAAGAACCCAGATGGCTCAAGTTGTGAAGCACCCATTGAAATTGAGCACATTGTGTTCAGCTGTGTGTTATGCCAGTAGCTGGTCATCTTCGTTCTTGTCAGCAGTTTGGTGTGGCCATTCATCCTAGTGGACAGGTAGTTGGTAGATATACAAACATAAAAGCCTGTGCAGTGTTTGCAGCAGAGCTGGTATATGACATGGCTACTTTCACAGCTGGCCCAACCACTGATGTGATGGGATAAGCCTGTGACAGGACTGGAGGAGGAGATGCTGGGTGGGTGGATTGGGCAGGTCTCGAACCTTAGTCTCTGTGGCAAGGGTTTGGGAGAGGGAGTGTCATAGGAATGCACAAGGATGTTGTGTAGGTTGGGTCGGTGACACAACACCACTTTTGGAAGGGTGGGATGGATCTTGGGTAGGATGAGAGATGATCAAAGCCCTGGTGAAGTATATGGTTCAGTTGTTCCAGTCCAAGATGATATTGGGTGACAAGGGGGTGGGAGCACTCCTTTGTGACTGACTGTTGGGGATGGTAGTGGGGGGGGGGGGATTTGGGGTGTGTGGGGATACGGCATGGGAAGTCTTTTTGTGGACTGGTTTTGGGGGGTATTGATAAACTGTGAAGGCCTTTGTGAGGCTTTTGGCATACTGGGCAAGGGAGTTCTCACCACTGCAGATATGTTGTCCATGGGTGGCTAGGCTGGATGAGAGGAATTTTTTGGTGTGGAAGGGATGGCTGCTGTTGAAATATAGGTATTGTTGCTGGTCATATGGTTTAAAGAGGACAGAGGTGTGGATGAAGCCATCAGTGAGATGGAGGTCAACACCCAAAAATGTGGCATGTTAGGTAGAGGAGGACCAGGTGAAGCAGGTGGGAGAAAAGGTTTTGAGGCTGTGAAGGAATGTGGCTAAAGTATCTTGGCCCTGACTCCATATCATGAAGGTATCATCAATGAATGTGAACCAGAATAGGGATTGGGATGTCATATACCACCTCTGCTGCAAACACTGCACAGCTTTTTATGTTGGTATGACTACCAAACAGCTGTCCACCAGGATAAATGACCACCACCAAACTGTTGTCAGGATCAAAGTTGACCACCTGGTGGCACAACATGCAGCCTAGCACAACATGCTTAATTTTAATGGCTGCTTCACAACCCGAGCCATCTGGATCCTTCTCTGAACTGTTCAGATGGTAGTTATCCTTACAGTAAATCCTTCACTCCTGTAAACATCCTGGCCTCAACCTCATGTAACCCACTCTCCCCACATCCTCCACCCAACAGTTTCCTCTTCTTCCATCCTGTCATCCCCTACCAATTCACATCCCCATGTCGCCTGCCATCCATCCATCCCGCATTCCAAGCTGCTAGCCACCCAACCCCGGTCCCTCTCCCTGCCCCCAGCCTCCCTCTCTACCACCCCACCTGACACTACCACCATCACAACTAGCTCAACTGCCACAATCCAATGCTTATTTAACCGTAAATTACATACATTCTAGACGAACTTTCCAACCGTGAAAGAGTTCATTCTCACTTTCGCCTCTAGGTAGAAGTTCTATGATTTTTTCATCTATACAACGACAGTATGCCATTTTATCAGTCATAAATGGAGGTGAAAACAGTGACACAAATAAGATCACAGCAATACACACACGCGCACACACACACACACACACACACACACACACACACACACACACACAGAGGCCGAACATTGGAAAACTACTAAGCAGGTGGTCAGAAATAGAGCTACCTGGCCACAAAGTGGCCTGCAGATTAATGCGTACAGAGCACACAGGCACTCGAGAAGGAGGACATTTTAATCCATTCAGAGCACAAAGACGGCGGTAAGGTCGCACGCATAAACATGTATATAGGTCCTTCTAGAAGGAGTAATGGACAGTAGCAATGGTGTATGTTAACGTGCCTAGAGCAGTCAAAGTGTTAAGCAAATAACCCAGTCCTTTATTCCAAACAACTTTCAATCAGTCTAGCATTACATCATTACTATCCACTCATTTTCTCTGCATATACTGATGAGTCCTACAAACAGTTTCTCAATGAATATATGATCAGCATTACCCATGCAGCATAGCAAAAAGTAATGTTGTTTTCTTGGCCTTATTACACACTGAAATTAAATTAGTTTATCATTAAATGCTGCGGTATATCACTGATGTGACATTGTGATTTGCTGTAACATAAGCCTAACCTACTCCATTGACCTTGTGCACTGGACTGTCAAGTCTGTGAACTTTTCTCAGATGTAAATCATATACTCCAAAAGCTGAACATATCTGAACAAATTCACGGATTTAATCATATCTTAGAGAAGTAGCTTGCTGGAGGGTAGCTTAAGTAGTCATCATCTGCTTGTTTGCAGCAAACGGACATCAAAATGCTACTACTTCAAAGCTGTTCATAACTGTTCATTTACTTCCAGTTGAGAGACTGTGTTCATTTCTGGAGCTTTTTAAAGAGAAGAAAAATCCTTGACTGCTGTTATACATACAAAGGATTCAGAAAGGTGGTAACTGTGTTGCCATGTTTCAGGCTCCAAAATGCACTAATGACACACAGTGGTTATGGGCAGGATTATGGAATTTACCTTCCTCTAGACGACAGTATAGAAGCAGCAGCACTAGTACTAGTATTGTTGTGGTTGTTGTTGTTGTCAGTCGAAAAATGATTTTATGCAGTTCACCGCACTACTGTAGGCTGTGCAGGCCTCTTCATCTCTGAATAACTACTGCACCCCACATCCATTTGAACCTGCTTACTGCTCTCGTCTCATGGTCTCCTGCAATTTTTACCCCATCGCTTTCCTCTAGTACAAAATTGATGATTCTTTGATGTCACAGAATGTGTCATATCACCCAAACCCTGTGTTCAGTCAAGTTACTCCATGACTTCATTTTTTCTCCTTCAGTTCTGTTCAACAACTTTTCATTAGTTACATGACCTATCCATCAAATTTTCAGCATTCTTCTTCTGTAGCACCATATTTCAAAAGCTTCTATTCTCTTATTATCTAAAGAGATCATTGTCCATGTTTCACTTCCATACACGGCTACACTCCAAACAAATACCTTTGGAAAAGACTTCGTAAGACTTAACTCTGTATTCGATGTTAACAAATTTCTTTTCTCAGAAATGTTTTACTTGCCATTTTAATTCTATATTTTATATCCTCTGTACTTCAGCCATCACCAGTTATTTTACTGTCCATACAGCAAAACTCATCTACTACTTCAAGTGCCCCGTTTCCTAATATAATTCCATCAGTATCACCTGAATTAATTCAGTTACATTTCATTACCGTTGTTTTCATTTTGTTATTGTTCATCTTATATTCTCCTTTGACATCACTATCCATTCTGCTCAACTGCACATGGAAGTTCCTTGCTGTCTCATAGAATTGCAATGTCATAATCAAACCTCAAAAGTATTTATTTCCTGTCCCTGATTTTACTCCCTTTTCAAATTTCTTCTTGCTTTCCTTCACAATTTGCCCAGTGTTCAGACTGAAGAACATAGGGGACAAGTTATGACCCAGTCTCACTCCCTCCTCAGCCACTGCTTCCGTTTCGTGCCCTTCGACTCTTAAAACTGCCATCTGGTTTCTGTACAAGTTCTAAAGAACCTTTTGCTCCCTGTATTTTAGCCCCTTACATTCAGAAATTTAAAAGAGTATAATCCAGTCACTGCTATCAAAAGCTTCCTCCCTTTCTACAAGGGCATGCTGACAAGTAATGCCTCTGAATTTTTTATGTAAAAATTCTCAAAGAGTTTTAAATATGATAAAGGTTAACCTTCTACATCTTTATTCTTCATGTCTGCATATTCATTTCTCAACAGTTATCCTGGTGAAGAACACATTTATCACGACGAGAGACCAGTTTGTTGATACCATCATTGTAGAGTGTTTGTCGATGTTGACAGAACCACAACCTCAGTTCTGCTTGCACCACTTCGTCCCTTTCAAAGTGAAGTCCTCAAAGGTGTTCAGGTTTTGGAAACATATGAGAATCGGATGGGGCCAAATTGGGGCCGTATGAAGGATGATTGATGACAGTGAATCCAAGTCATCAGATTGTTGCAGATGTTGCAGCACTCGTGCGTGGTCTAGCATTGTCATGCTGAAGGAGAGGGTGCTCCATGTGTGGACAAACATGCTACACTTAGAAACCCTCTTGCAGCAGAGGGCTGTGAAGAATAAAGATGTAGAATGTTAATAACATTTGTTTTATTAAAAAGCTTTAAGAATTTTCACAAAAAGATTAGAGGCATAACTTTTCACCATGCCCTTGCATAAATGTTCTAAACGTAGCTTTGCCTTTGCTTAACCTATTTTCTAAGAGAAGTCATAGGGTAAGTATTGTCTTGCATGTTCTTACATTTCTCCAGAATCCAAACTGATCTTTGCTGAGGTTGGCTTCTACCAGTTCTTACATTCTTCTGTAAATAATCCAAATTAGTATTCCACAACCATGACTTATTAAACTGATAGTTCAGTAATAGTCACACCTGTCAGTACATGCTCTCTTCGGAATTGGTATTGTTACAGTCTTCTTGACATATGAGAGTGTTTCGCCTGTCCCATATATGCTGCGCAGTAGGTAGGATAGTTTTGTAATGGCTGGCTATCCTAGGGATACCAGCAGTTGTGATGGAATGTTGCCCACTCTGAGACCTTGTTTCTGTTTAAAGCCATCAGTGCTGTGTCAAATCCTTCTTGTAGTATCATATCCCCCATCTCATCTTCATGTACTTCCTCTTTCCTTTCTATAACATTACCTTCAAGTTCATCTCCCTTGTATAGACCCTCTATATACTTCCTGCACCCTCCAGTTTTCCCTTCTGTGCTCTTGATATTCGTACTGCTGCTTCTCTTTTCTGCAAAGGCCTCTTTAATTTTCCGATAGAAGCAATCTATCTTTCCTCTACTGATACATACTTTTATATGATTACATTTGCCCTCTTGCCATTCCTGCTTAGCTATTTTACACTTCCTGTCACTCTCATTTTTAGACATTTGTATTTCCTTTGGCCTCCTTCATTTGTTGCATTTTTATATTTTCTCCTTTCATCGGTTAAATTCAATATCTACTGTTATCTAAAGATTTATATTAGGCTTAGTCTTTTTTGACCTATTTGATCTTTTACTACCTTTACTATTTCATATCTTCAAGCAACCCATTTGTTTTCTACTGTATTCCTTTAACCTGGTCTAGTGAGTCATTGCCCACTGCTCCCTCAGAAACTTGCAACAGCTTCTGGTTCTTGAACTTATCCAGGTCCCATCTCCGAAATTTGCTACCTTTTTGCAATTTCTTCTGTTTTAATGTACAGTTCATAATCAATAAATTGTGGCCAGAGCCCACATGTGCCCCTGGAGATGTCCTGCAGTTTAAAACCTCTTTCTGAAAGTTCTGCCTGACAATTATATAATCAGTCTGAAACCATCTGATGTTTCTGGGTCTCTTCCATCTATACAACCTTCTTTTGTGATTCTTAAACCAAATGTTAGAAATGTTTAAATCGTGTGCCGTGCAAAATTCTACCAGGCAGCTTCCTCTTTCATTTCTTTCCCCCAGTCCATATTCTCCTATTATTTTTCCTTCTCGTCTTTCCTACTACCAAATTCCAGTCACCAATAACAATTAAATTTTTGGGTCGCTTAACTATCTGAATGATTTTCTTTATCTCATCGTACATTTAATCAATCTCTTCATTCTCTGTTAAACTAGTTGACGTATAAACTTGTACGATTTTGACGGATGTTGGTTTTGTGTCTATCTTGCCTACTACTAAAATGCATTCACTGTGCTGTTCATAGTACCTAACCCACATTCCTATTTTCTTATTCATTTTTGGACCTACTCCTTTATTACCCCTACTTGATTTTGTATTGAGAAACGCATACTGACCTGACTAGAAGTCCTGTTCTCCCTGGCAGTGCACTTCACTAATTCCCACTATATCTAACTTCAGCCAATGTGTTTTCCTTTTTAAGTCTACTAATCTACCTACCCAGTTAATGGATCTAAAATTGCACACTCAAACCCATAGAATGCCAGTTTTGGTTTTATATTGGGAAACCTTAAGTTGCTAAGTTGTTGTTGTTGTCTTCGTGGTCATCATAGTCATCCAAAGTTCCATATTTAGCATGCCTTTAATCAATGAGATACAAGAAGCTAAAATTGAAACTTTAATAGCAGTGCAATTTTTCCAGCTACTTTACCTCCATTTATTTAGCATTGTTATGTTGAAAGCTAAACCTATTTTTCTGGGAGGGCTTAAAACATGTTGTTTCGTATGAGACTGATGTTGAAGGTTTAATAGAAAATGTTATATGTAAAAGATGTGTCAAATATACCCTATTTTATCTTTTCAGAAAGATTGTCATTTTATCAACAAAATTGTAGACTATTGGAAAATAATAGATAAATGAAATATTGTATTCCACATCCTTGTGCTAATTTTTTATTTATTTATTTATTTTGAGCCATGATTTTCACGCCCAACTTTCATTCAAATTGTCTAGCATTGTTAGCCATTGGATAATAAAATACACTGTTTTTTACCATTAAAATCATGCTCTTGTTAATGAACCCAGTTTGGAAATGTTCATAGAACATACTTTTTGAAAAACCAGGGCAAACATGCGACAATCCCCCTGCCCCCCCCCCCCCCCCCCCCTGAAAAAAAAAACAAGATCTTGAACTTCACACTTAGTTTATTCAGTAGAGGAAAATGGTATGTAAATGATACTTTACCCCCCCTGAAAAAAAACAAGATCTTGAACTTCACACTTAGTTTATTCAGTAGAGGAAAATGGTATGTAAATGATACTTTATATTTGCAAACCTTGTGTTGTTAGGTTATTACATGCCAAGTTTCACATGCATCATACATTTAATGCCAAGTTTCACATACATCATACCTTTCTTCCAAGAGATATAATAAGCCAAAATTTGAGATTTTTTGCAGGCAGTTTGACTGTAATTTTCTGGCTGACTGTGGCTCTTAAAATTCTTTTCATAATTACTTGCAAGAGAATGCATAAAATTGTACAAGATGGCCAAATTTCATTTTCTTCAACAAGGTTTAAAAGCTCAGCATTGCCAGAAATTCACACTCACTCTGTGCAAAGTCACACGTGGAATCAAACACGTGACTATATCCTGATCAGTAGTGCTTCGATGAATGTTCAGCTTTACCCATGTTCATCGGGGACATGTATGAATGTTCACATAAAATTTCAACGAAAGCCATGACGGCCGAGCAGGGAGGCCTTGATGAGTTGCCATGGAATCACCCTTCAGTGCACACTCGTTGTACCACTATGAAACATCTGTAGTGGTGTGTGGGCTTCTAGCCTGATTGGCTCCCCCCTTGCCCCTCCCAAAAGAGAACCCTGCCATCAATATGTTGATCCCTTTATACAATATTAATAGGGCTATAACGTGTTGTCGTCATTGTCGCCCCTCCCCTCCCCTCCCCTCTCCTTCCCAGGAACGGTGAACCCTGCCATTTTGGGGTGGGCTTGCATGCCTTGGTGATAAAGATTGCTATACAATAAGTGCAGCCACATTTGAGGGGTATATGTTGAGAAGCCAGTCAAACATGTGGTTCCTGAAGAGGGGCAGAGCAGTAGCCTTTTCGGTGGTTGCAGAGGCAACAGTCCAGCCAATTAATTGATCTAGCTTTGTAACATCAGCCAACGTGGCCATGTTGTGCTGTTACTGTGAATGGTTCAAAGCAAGGGGAAACTACAGCCGTTATTTTTATGAGGGAATGCAGATCTATTGTATGGTTAGATGATGATGGCATCCTCTTGCTAAAATACTCTGGAGGAATAACAATCCCACATTTAGATCAGCAGGCGAGGACTGCTCTGGACAATGCTGTCATTAAGAAAAACAAAATTGACATTTTATTGGTTAGTGTGTGGAATGTTAGATCCCTTTATCAGGTAGGTAGGTCAGGGAATTTAAAAAGGGAAACAGACTGGCTGAGTTAGATATACTGAAGTGCACTGGCAGGAAGAACGGGACTTCTGCTCAGGTCAGTACATGGTTTCCAATACAAAATCTGATAAATGGGGGTAATACAGGAGTAGGTCTAATGATGACTAGTAAAGTAGGAATGTGGGTAAGGTGCTACTAACAGCATAGTGAATACATTTTAATAGCAGGCAAGATAGACATGAAGCCACCACTCACCACAGTAGTAAAAGTTCATATGCTAAATAGTGTACTAGACAATGAAGAGGTTGAAGACATGAATGATGAGATAAAAGAAATCACTCAGATAGTTAAAGGAGATAAAAATTTGATTGTTATAGTGAACTGCAATTCAGTAGCAGGAAAGAGAAGGAAAAACAGTAGGAGAATATAAAGGGGTCAGTGCAACTGTGGTCTAACCCACTTTTTAATAAAAAAAAAAAAAAAAAAAAAGACTGTAGAAAAATCGAGTTAAAGTTACATGATTGTGGTTTTTCTTAGAATTTGAAAAGTCCACTTCTGTTGGTTGTAGTATATTATATGATATTTAGTCAGTTTAACTGCAATGGTACATAAATTTTCATGGAATGGTTTTAGGTTCATTGCAGTTAAGTGATTATGCTACAGCACTCTTTGTTGTTTGGACCACTGTTACACTGAAGTTTCTTTATATGTAGGAGAGTACAAGAAATTTCTTTAAATGAAAGTTGGGCTTTTTACATGAAATGAAACACTATTTAATCCTAACATTTTTATATAAGTTTTAGAATGAGATTTTCACAAAGAAAAGCCCAGGGACAGAGGGTGTTATCCCAAACATTGTGAAAGTGGTATTTTTTTATACATAAAAAACTTGTGTATTGTTCTTTGCCTAATTAAAAAACTTCTAATAAAAAGAGATATACAATCTGTTTCATATATCCAGAATAATGTACACAGACTCATATTTGTCTGGTTTTGCCATTTGTGGGATAGTTACCTTTGGTAACAGATCCGTCGAGATCCTTCATTGTTATTACTCTGTTTATCAGCCAACATATAATCAGGTAGATCAGAATGAACATCTTTGTGATCCATATCTTCTGCCTGGACTTCTTTAGCCCTGTTTTGAGAAATGACACTGTTATAAAATGGATGATAAACAGCAGGTATGTGTTTCAAGAGGTCAATTTTTTTGTAAATAATTTGCAACCAGAAGCACACAGAGACATACTTTTGTTTTGTGCAGTAAATACAGAATTAATTTATCAATATCTTGCAGACATTCACAGAAATATTTAACTAAACGTGATATTATTTTATCAGCATCTGCCCGGGAATATAGTCTGGCCATACAAACATATTTATATCATCTGTAGTACGATCGCAAACACAAATATTGCAAGCCACAGCTGTCTTTTTGTAGAAAACCTCGCTAGTCTGTATATGTGGCGTTAGCAGAACTTGCTGCATGTCAAATGTTATAAATTCTCCAGAACTATGTTCTTTGGAATAAGTTATATCAGCTCTTGGAATGTTATGTGCTGCCTGTGCCTTTAACTGCTCCAAGTTTAACTCTTGTTAAAATTTTCCTTTGTTAGCGTCATTCTCTGCAGCTGAAACATCTATATGCAGAGAATCGCTAACCTTGCAAGTGTTTGTACATGGGGTGGAAAAGGAGAGATTGAATTTTGTTTCAAAAATCTCCCTGTAAATGTACTCAAACAGTGGAAAAACCAGGATGGAATAATGATAATATTATGAAAAGGATAGTTGCTACTTACCATATAGTGGAGATGCCGCGTCACAGATAGGCACAACAAAAAGACTCAAAACAAAGCTTTTGGCCAAAGCGGCCTTCATCGGAATTAGACAACACACACACACACACACACACACACACACACACACACACAACTACAGTGATATTCTGCTGCTCACTGAACCTCCACAATATACTTGTCTATCCCTAGACAACCCCTTGCATCATGTCTCACATCTCTGTAACACAAGGTGTGACAATAAAGAAACCGGACTGGTTGTTGTACATTTTTCTGGCTTTCTCGATGACAAAGAGAAGAGTGGGGGAATAACCTTAGGACTCTCCCTGACACGTACAAAATTTCAAGGTACTGTGGTGGTTAGTCTGGCTGTGAACCTTCTTAGGAACAGGTCATGTGTCTGAGCTCCACTGAAATTATGCTACACTCAAAAGTGGAACAACGTGTTAACATCAGATTCCTCACAAAATTTGGAAAAGCCGCCACAGAAACTTTGTTGAAACATGTTTACGGTGATCAGTGTCTATCTCATAACTTAAGTTTTCGCGTGGGTTAAGAGGTTCAAGAATGGTAGGGAAAATGTCAAAGATGATCCAAAATTGAGCCGTCCTTTCACTTCAAAAACTAAAGTGAATATGGAGAAGGACAGTACAATTGCTCGAGAAGACCACTATCTGATCATTTGAGCAATTTCAGAACTTGCCTGCATCAATAAGGAAACCATTAGACAGATTTTTCACAGTGATCTGGGCATGACAAAAGTTTGTGCTAAAGTGATGCAGAGAATCCTGGCAAACGAGCAAAAGCAGCATTGAGTGGGCTACTGTGCCGACACACTCAGAAACATTGAAAATGACCCTGATTACCTCGTCAAGGTATTTATGTGTGATGAAACATGGATATACCAATACAATACAGAGACTAAGCGACAACCCATGCTTTGGAAGAGCACTCAATCTCCTAGGAAGGAGAAAGTGCATATGAGCAAATCAAAATTCAAAGCAGTAATGATTGTTTTCTTCGATATCCAAGGGGCTATCTATATTGATTGGGTGCGTGAAGGTCAGAATGTCAGTCAAGCTTATTATGTAGCTGTTCTGAAGACCATCCGTGAACATGTGTGATGATGGAGACCAGATCTGTAGGAGAATCACTCATGGATACTTCATCAGGACAATGTGCCAGCCCATAATGCAATGTCTGTGAAGATTTTTTTGACTAAAAACAACATTCCAGTAATGGAACATCCACCTTATTCAACTGACCTAGCACCATGCGACTTCTTTCTCTTCCCAAATCTAAAGTTGGCGCTCAAAGGAACCAGGTTCGAGTCCGTGAATGCAGTGAAGGAAAACACGATGAGCCTCCTTGACAGCATAACAGAAAAAAGCTTGCAGCATTGCTTCCAAGTGCGGAAGATTCACATGGGGTGGTGCAGGGATAGGGGAGGGGACTTCATTGAAGGGGGCAGTATTTCAGTTTTGTAGGTTTCTTCAATGAAGAGTTGGAGCATGAGTCCAGTTTCTTTATTGCTACACCTTGAAAGACCTAGTTGCAAAATCTGTCCCATACATCCTCCCACCACCACCTATGCCAGTCGGTCACAAGCATCACCTATTCAATCAATGGCAGGTCTACTTGTGAAACCAGCCATGTGATCTACAAGCTAAGCTGCAACCAGTATGCTGCATTCTACGTGGGCATGACAACCAACAAGCTATCTGTCTGCATGAATGGCCATGGTCACTAGTTTTGTTGGGTCAGTTTGCATGATGTCCCTGACCTTCAAATGTTGGTGTTCCTTCACTCTGCTTCTTTTCTACTGCCCTAGAAACTCTCCCATTATTAATCCTAAGCAAGGATATGAATGCTTTTTTACAAATTCTTTTGTCAAAGCCCTGAACTGAAATGTACTCGCATCTGTTCTGTCTCCTGCTTGCATTTCTGTTAGCATCATACCATTTCTTAACACCATTTACTTTGACATGCCCACGAAGAACTGCATTTTGGATGCTAAAGTCACCAATATTACAGAACTGTTGAGCGCTGCTTGATGTTCTTTTTCACTAAAATATTCATATCACTTATGTTCACAACCACGTGGCAGACCGTGTATACAGTCGTTGACTTTCTTGCCAGTTCTACCTACATACTCCACTCCTGCATACCTTTTCTTCCTTTTAATGCTTCTTGCCCCTGAATTTACATTCCTTATTCTTTTTCTTGCACAATTTACTGTAATTTTTGTACTTTTTCAACGCTGGAAGAATCACAATTACTGCGAACGTCAGCCATCTTGGTTGTTGTTTTTTACACATGACTTTTGGTTCTCACTTTTCATTGGCTGTGTGATGTTGAACCAGTGTTGTGCCCAAAGAGGAATGAAATATTTTTTTAAGAGAAACATTAAATGCTTCATAACAAGATACATATTATGAACTGAGCTAACCAACTAGGTAGGAAGGTAGTTCATACCATAGGCAACAGATGGAGCCAATATTTCAGTTTTCACGTCCGAAAGCTACCTGGTAGAATTTTGCACGGAGCATAATTTAATCAGTGCTAACATGGTTTAAGAATCATGAAAGAAGGTTGTATATGTGAAAAGACCTGGAGACAGCAGATGCTTTCAGATTATTATGTAATGGTAAGACAGAGATGTCAGGTACGAATTATAATTGTAGAACTTCTGCAGGGGCAGATGTGGACACTGACCACAATTTATTGGTAATGAACTGTAGATTAAAACTGAAAAATTGCAAAACAGTAGTAAATTAAGGAAATGTGACCTAGATAAGTTGAGAGAACCAGATGTTGTTGAGTGTTTCAGAGGGAGCATAAGGCAACAATTGACTGAAATTGTGAAGAAGATCAAAAGACGACAAATAGGTAGGTTTGAATAGTGAAATAGTGAAGGCAGCAGAGGATCAAATAGGGGAAAAAGACAAGGCCTAGTAGAAGTCCTTGAATAGCAAAGGAAATATCTAATTTAATGGACGAAAGGGGAAAATATAAAAATGCAACAAATGTAGCAGAAAAAGAGACTGCAAACATCTAAGAAATAAGATTTACAGGAAGTGAAAATGGTTAAGCAGGAGTAGTTAGGGAACAACTGTAAGAATATAGGAAACACATACAAACAGGGGAAAGATAGTTACATCCTACAGGAAAATTAAAGAGGCCTTTGGAGAAAAGAGAAGCAGCTGTATGAATATCAAGAGCTCAGATGGAAAACCAATATGAAGCAAAAAGCAGGGAAAACCAAAGCATGGAAGGAGTATATAGAGGGTCTATACAAAGGAGATGAACTTGATGGCAGTATTATCAAAAGGAAGGAGGAAGTACATGAAGATGAGATGCTGGATATGACATTGGAAGAAGGATTTGACAGAGCACTGACAGATCCAAATAGAAACAAAGCCTCCAGAGTGGACAACATTCAATTAGAACTGTGATATCCTTAGGATAGCCAACCATGACAAAACTATCCCATCTGGCATGCAGCATGAGACAGGTGAAATACCTTCATACTTCAAGAAGACTGTAATAATACCAATCTCAAAGAAAGCAAGTACTGACTGGTGTGATTATTACTTAACTATCGGTTTAATAAGTCATGGTTCCAGAATACTAATACAAATTATTTACTGAAAAATGGAAAAACTGGTAGAAACCGATTTCAGCAAAGATATGTTTGGATTCTGGAGAAATGTAGGAACATATGAGTCATTTCTGGCCCTATGACTTACCTTAGAAGATAGGTTAAGAAAAGGCAATTCTACATGGATAGCATTGGTAGACTTCAAGAAACCTTTTAACAATGGTGTCTGGAATACTCTCTTTGAAATTTTGAAGGTAGCAGAGGTAAAACACAGGGCGTGAAAGGCTGTTTACAACTTGTACAGAAACCAGGTGGCAGTTAGATTGGTCGACTAGCATGGAAGGGAATCAGTGGTTGAGAAGGGAGTGGGACAGAGTTTTAGCCGATCCCTGATGTTATTCAGTCTGTACATTGAGGAAGCAGTAAAGGAAACAAATAAAAAAATTGGGAAGGGATAAAGTTCAGGGACAAGAACTAAAAACTTTGAGGTTTGCCGATGACATTGTAATTCTGTCAGAGATAGCAAAGTACTTAGAAGAGCAGGTTCAATGTGGAATGGATAGTATGTGGAAAGGAGGATATAAGGTGAACATCAACAAATTAGGAAATGGGGCACTTAAAGTAACAGATGAGTTTTGATATTTGTGCAGTAAAATAATTGATGATGACCAGAGTAGAGAGGATGTAAAATGTAGAACGGCAATGGCAAGGAAAGTGTTTCTGAAGAAGAGAAATTTGTTAATGTCGAATGTAGATGTAAGTGTTAGGAAGTCTTTTCTGAAGGTATTTTTCTGGATTGTAGCCATGTACAGAAGTGAAACATGGATGATAATCTTTTTAGACAAATAAAGAATAAAAGCCACAGTAGAAAGCTGAAAATTAGATGGGTAGCTCATGTAACTAATGAGGTATTGAATATAATTGGAAAGAAAAGAAATTTGTGTCACAGCTTGACTAAAAGAAGGGATCAGTTGATAGGACACATTCTGAGGCATCAAGTGATCACCAATTTAGTATTGGAGGGCAAAAATCGTAGAGGGAGACCAAGAGATGAATACAATGAATACACTAAGAAAATTCAGAAGGATGTAGGTTGCAGTAGTTTTTCTGAGATGAAGAGGTCTGCATGGAATAGGGTAGCATGGAGAGCTATGTCAAACTGGTCTTCAAATTGGAGACCACCATAAAAAAAAAGAAAATAAAGAGGCAGCATAACGTGCTCCAGAAGTATTTAAAGAATGGCACCACAGTACAACAAATGCTGCTGTAATGTGTATTTATTTATTGATTAACAGTTGCGGTCAGGTGGCACTCCCCAAGTCATGGATACAATTACATAATGGTACCCAAGACTTGAAGTTGATCGCTTGCTCAGAACTTATTGTCAATAAATAAATAAAGATTATAGCAGCTTTTGGTGGTTTTGTGATGCTCTTTTATTTCCCAGAATGCCGCAAAAAGTACTATTGATTTCTTGACACAAACGGTGTGAGGAAAGAGTTAATTGTGAAAATGGACATGACAGTCATTGAAAGACATTATTAGATGGGGTGTAATGTCATACACTGCTAAATGAAGGCTTATCATTGTAGGTTCATATTGTTGGAAGAGTGCACATATCAGTCACAATAGATCAAAAGCAGCAAGACATGCAACAATAAAACAGCATTGAAAAATATTCAATAAAAATATTATGGAAGCCAGCGTTGACCTATTCAACTACTTCATACTCGTTCACACTATTGCCAGGTAATGTAAAGAGAGAGAGAGAAGATATATTAAATGTTTATTACAGGCAAATGGTAAAAGATAGAAACATATTTCCCACATCATTGAATTGAGGAAGGTTCAGAGTTTCAATAAAGCTGCGCTGTTGTTTGTTTGTAACAACGTGGTGACCTCACCACAAGATAAATCATTTTGTGTGTTGGAATTTACACTAAGTTAATCCATTCTTCAAGTGCAATCTGCATTCTGCCGTTAATTCAGCGTGAAGCCATCTCTGCACAGGCGTATGACTGGCATGCAAAATTCTTGGAAATTGGATGTATATCCAATGAAGAGAGCACTGGTCAACCTCGTGTGTCTGATGAATATGTCAGGTGTATCCCAGGTGCATTCATATGGAGCCCTCAGAAGTCCACAAGACAGATAGGCCAGGAACTTCAACTTCCTTAAACAATGGCGTGGCTTGTTCTGAAACGACACCTGCGTATGAAGCCTTACAAGTTGCAGTTATTGTAGCAGTTGCATCCCAGCGACCATAACAGAAGGTACAAATTTTGCATTTGAATTTTCCAGGATATGGCAAAGGATGCTTTTTCCAAATGATTCACCTTTCCAGGTGAATTGACGTTTCATCTATCAGGAAAAGTAAACCACCATAATATGAAAATTTGGAGGTCACAAAATCCTGATGCCTTTGTTGAACATAAAGAGACTCACCGAAACTGAATGTTTCTTGTGCCGTTTCTGTTTAGAATACCCATGTATTTCATAGGTTTTATCAAAGCCTATGAAGAAATTTGTAGAAACTCAAGTTTTACATTTGAAATATTTCTTAAGTAACATGTTATTCTAGTAGAAGTAAAATAAAAGTCATGACTACTAGGCAGTAGCATTGAAAATTTTAAAAGATTACATTTTAAAATTGGAATATTCTGGAGTTAATATGACAGTAGTTTTGAATGAGGATATTTCTGTAACTACGTAAGTTTCAAGAAAAATTAAGATGTTCTTATACAGAACGAGAACTTTCAAATGAGGAATGTTAAAACAAACAATTATTAGCAGGGTCAAATTTTCAAGTACATGTGGTTTTCATGAGTCATTAATTTTGGTTATTTCTGCAAAGAAAATGTATCTTCAAAAATTATTTATATTGTTGTTATCATGGAAAGTGTACTCTGAATATTAAACTATTTAAAAAGACAGCTTGATACAGAATTAGGATATTTTGTGTTTATGTGGCATATACATATATCAAATACATACTAGACAGAACAGAAAAAAATAGTATTTGTATTAGAAATGGTGTTATTCCATTTTGTCACATTTCGGAGAGTCGCTAATGCTTCTGTGTTTCTATGCTAAGGGGCTATGTCTTCCTCAGAAAGGACTAGCCTCAGTAGGGGGAGAGAGAAAAGGGAGGTGTGTCCATACTACAACACATTATGAGACTGTGTCAATGTTTCACTGGAATTGAGCTGTTGAAAACCTCTTACATGCAGAATTCTGCCTTCTAAATGTGGGGCAGAGCACATGCTTCAGTACTGCTACAGGATTATTTTCTCTAATTAATCTCTCAATATGTACTCCTACTCTTGCTGAAACAGCTCACAATGAGGCATTTTACAACGTGCACTCAGTGACAACTTTGCAATCCGGATACACCTTGAAGATTGAGCAGTGTTTGAAGGGAAGCTGTTTAAGTATGTGTTTAGTGGAACTAACTGGATTCTGTGCAACCAGCTGGCTGTATCTGAACATTTTGTAAGTACCCAGGAATGATCTTACACGTTACCGACGAGTCCATTCCTCATTCTTAATGCCACCTATAAAGAATGACATTGCCTGTACAATTGAGAAGTGCAACTAGAGAATTAGAGTAAGCATGCAGCTTTACAAAGATTCAAATTCAAATCAACTGTAGAGAATATTGCAATTATCATTTTTGGTGACAGTAAAAGTCTAAAAAGTAGCTGACCTTTGATTTTCTCGCACAAAGTAGAGACGATAGTGCGGCGCCACTGTACACAGTAAAGGAAGAGACGTTTATGCGCATGCGTGAATTTTGTCCCCACCTTCCAGTGCGTCAGTTGCTGCCTGCCTGTCGGTCGCTGAGTGAGGTGCTACACAACATGTTCATTGGATTACTGATTCTCTCAAGATGACTATGTGTTGAGCAAAGATACTGCATCAAATTTTGGCAAAAGCTTGGTGATTCTAAAAGCGAAACAACTCATAAGATTCAGCAGGTGTTTGGAGAAGATGCAATGGGTGTAACACAAATTAAGGAGTGGACCAATCAATTCAAAAATGGCCGCACATCAGCGGAGAGTGACCAATGTTCTGGCAGGCCCCGAACTGCTCGGAGTGCAGCTGTTGTTGAGAGGGTGCAAAATTTGGTGATTGCAGATCTCGTTTGACTGTGCGGGAGATTGCCCAAGAGGTTGGAGTGAGTAAAGGTTCTCCACATGCAATTTTGAGTGATGATTTGAATGTGCACAGAGTGGCTGTGAAATTCGTGCTCAAGTTGTTGTTGCCGGTGTACGGGTACGACTGAGAAACAAAAAGACAGTTGTCGCAGTGGAAGCATCCCAAGTCTCCAAGGCTGAAGAAAGTGCAGCATGTGCAAAGCAAAATCAAGATGATGCTGACTGTCTTCTTTGATGTCTGTGGAATTGTGCATCATGAATACTCACCAGAAGGACAAGCAGTGATAAAGGAATACTATCAAGATGTTCTCCGGCGACTACTTGATACAGTTCGGTGCAAAAGACCAGACGTGGACGGCGGAAAACTGGCAACTGCATCACGACAACGCCCCCACACATTCATCACACTTGATCCAAAATTTCTTGGCCAAACATGAAATAACAGCCATTCGCCAACCTCCCTACTCTCCAGACATGGCTCCTTACAACTTGTGGTTGTTTCCAAAATTGAAGATGTCACTGAAGGGATTCCATTTTGAGAGTAGAGAAGACAGAATGGGGAACACAATGGCAGAGCTGAACACCATTCCAAAAGAAGACTTCCGGAGGTGTTTCCAACAGTGGAAGGATCAGTGGGCTAAAAGTGTGCAAGCACAAGGGACCTACTTTAAAGGGGATTAGGGTTCCAACCCTGTTAGGTATTCGAAATATTTTTTCTGGTCAGCGGTCAGATACTTTTTAGACAGGCATTGTAGATCAAGAAGAGACTGTGATGAAAATATCTGAGCACTATCAGCAGTTTCACAAGTCCTCACTGGTATGGGAGACCTTCAGGAGAATTTCTGTGAGAGATGGGGAGTGCTCAGTTAATGGCATATTGAAGATTTGCTGCCTCTATATAACTTCTGCAACATAACCCAGACAATGGCAGAAAATTTTGCTGAAGTAATCCTCATCACTGGTCAGAATACAGACTTCTATCACACAAATCTACCACCAAGGGAAGCAGTTTGGACATTCCCTCAAACGAGAATTAACTATGAAGGTTTCCTCTTCTTTAAGCCCGAGCACCTCAAGGGGATGGGTGAAGAAATCACACTTCATCATATTGTGTGCGGGAGACAGGAGACTTGGGGAAGTATTGGAGGTACAGTAGAGCATCGATTATCCGAAGTAATTGGGGGACATGGGTGTTCGGAAAATTGGTTTGTTCAGATAATCGAACTGTACATGTTTATTTGCCAAAAAGAAGTACTGTACAGTAAATTTATTTATAAAAACAGGCATCTCTTTTAGTATTACAAAGTAACATACAAAGACATCTTCAGTAGGAATATATAGTATGTGGCACCGTTTATGGAACAAAAATATATACATATTACATACGCATTTTGCATGAACAGAATGGGACCTGAGATAGGTTCCTCTTCCGATCTCTTTTGTGTAAACCACGTGTGTAAACAGCATCATCTAGATCTGTGTTAGTGGCGAGCTTCATAGTTTTACGGCTTGTTGATCCATCAGTAGAATCAAGCATAGCTATAAAATTTGCTATGCTCGTCTTGTGTTTTTTTATATCCGTAATTGTCGACTTCCCCACCTTGTACTCATTGGATAAAGTGGTTGCAGATTCACCTTCTTCTAACCTTTTAATAATCTCGTACTTGTCCCTCATAGAAAGGACAACACGTTTACGTTTAAGCATTTTGTATCGTCAAGTTCACTTCTTCACGCAGCAGCACACAAGTAGTCGTAACAGAGAACAGAAGGTGACTGTTTGCACCGTGAGAAGCTCTTCTTGGGGGGCACGCAATCCTTTAAACTGCGCGGAGTGGCACGCCTCAACTCTTAAGCTGGCGCAGCTGTTGCTGTGAACAGCTTTGATACTGCCACTACTTCTACTGCCAGTGCCAAGCCAACAGCGACTGGCGGCTTGGCCGGTCAGCAGCGCCTTGTGATGGCCCCATTAGAAGCAATGTTCCGCCAGCGGTGGCCCAGTTTGGCGACTACTGTGGGAAACTTGGTTTGGGAGTGAGGGGGATGATGGACGGTAGGGTGGGAGAGTAACAGGTGCCAGCGAGTACACAGTTCGGTTAAGCCGTCGTTCGGTTGACCGACGTTCGGTTGACCGACGTTCAGATAATCGACACTCTGCTGTATATGATTCTAACACCTTTCCTGGAATCGTGTGTCTGAGTGATTATTGGCTCTAGGGGAAAGATTGTAGTTGAGCTGGTAACAACCAGCTTGATTGGATTCAAGAATCTGGACAACATTGCATTTATATCTAGTGTGGGCTTTGCAGGTACCATTTCATCACTGATAACTTAACACTGCTAGAGGCAATGATACAACAGGCTTCCCTGTGCAAGCTGCACCTTGTAGGCCCATTTTTCTGCTAAGAGGCAATGATACAACAGGCTTCCCTGTGCAAGCTACACCTTGTAGGCCCATTTTTCCACTGTGAAAAGGCCTAAGATACTGCTAGGGGGCGTGTCATCGCCTAATGGGGGAAGTGTTAACAGACCAGTGTGAGCAAGAGAAGTGTACTACAAAGAAGCAATATCTCGTGGATGATTTTTCTTTGTTTTATTTCTCCTCCAACCACTGACAATATACAAGTGTTTGAAGAAGTGGGTGAAACACATTGGTTTCAAGTTCTCAGCAGGGAAATCTGTGTGTGGATTTCCACCTTTCACAAAGCTTACACAGTCCTCCTGAATTGCCCATGGGAAACTGTTTAGAGCGTGAATAAGTCTTTGTGATTCCAGTTTCATAAGACATTTGTGCATTCCTGCATGGATTATGATTGCCAGATTTAATGGATTTTTAAAATGAAATCAAAATTATCCACTATAAGTAATTTTGACTGCCCGCTGGCTCCGACAAAACCAGTCATATGCCCCAACTTTGTGCTAACACTGCTCATCCAGTGCTCAAGTCACAGTGAAATCAGCATTTGTAAATCAGGCATGTACCATAGCATCATTCGGGATGTGTGTGACACAAATTTGACTGGTTCACAAATTCCAATATTTATTGGTAATGGATGAGGCCAACATCCACACTGGATTCTCAGGAGTACAGAGGTATGTTTGATCTTCTGAAGTATATAAGAGAGAGTTCACTAGGTGACCCTGCTTATACCAGCCCTGTAATTATATGTTTTCTACACTGGTTGGTCGAAACAGGATAATAACCTTGACTAATATGGGGTTTGTCTTGATTTTCTACATTGGATGGTTTGTGATCGCAAGGTTTGTGCAGTTGTGAGAACACTGGAGAGATGTAGAAGTATTTGGGCTTGACTACCTTCTCCGCTGACAATGTCCAGTAGATATAGTGACATTCCACTGGATGCCAGAGCATGTGAGAATTTGAGATAATGCACTGGCAGATTGAGCAGCCACATGGAGCGGGGAGAGTCGGAAGTGACCAACAGGTTATCTGTGGTGAAACTCCTTCCAGTCAATGGGGCAGAATGGAGTCCTGTTTACATGCCTTTGTGTAGGACACAGTCCCCTTATGTATGGAATCATCCTCCAACAAAGCAACCCACAACTTTTCATTGCATATGATGTATCACTGTTGTTACTCTACTTTTTAGTTGATTGTGTTTTATTTGCTGACGAAAGAGCATTCCTACAATTACATACGGACTTCACCCTCTATTTTAGTTAATTATTACATGAATTCAGTGTTCATTTTAAAATTATGTTTTGTATCAGGTGTTTATTTCATGCATTTGTTCATCTTTATTAGTGGTCCATCATCTTGATAATTAACATGGACCATTGTACATAGAATCTTATGAAGCAACTTGTGCAGAATTCATGTCTTTCTTTTTTTTAATTTCTTAAAGTACCCACTGTATTTTGAATAAAATCATTTTGGATATAAGGCCTCATAATTATGAAACACTAAAAACAGCTAAAATGTCAAAATTTCGACATACTTTGCAGCAGTCCCGTTTAGCCTGACTTACTGCAGGCTGCCGATGATGATCTTCCCCTATATACTGTCTAATAACGTGGCCTAGTACCCAAAATGATTTTATTCAAATTGACACTGGCCGAGGAAGCATTGTATTGTTGTGATCTCATTCCCTGCCTGTGATTGATGGTTTTGGCAAGTTGTGTTGATATGGACATGTTTGTTATAACAAATCTATGGCATTTTAATTAATAACTGATTAATTAATAACTGATTAATTAATAACTGATTTACCTCATAAGACTACCTCCCTTCTAATATTACAAAAGAAATATGCTAATGATGATTAATCTTGCTAGTCCGACCTCAGATGGTCTGACTTCCCTCTTACAAGGGGCGGCCGCCAATTGTGAAATTCAGATTCGATTCATACTGCGCATAATAGAAGCTCATGGGCAGAGGTGTAATGTGGCAAAGCACCAAGATGCACTTCTCAGCCGTTGTCGAGAAAATCGAGTTAAAAGAAACCGTTGCGGTGAAATACTCTCTACGATTATTAATTTTTTTACTGTGTCGCGGCGCAGCGGTATATATATAAAAATTCCCGGCAATCAGTTGCAACAATTATGCATATAATAAGTTGTTGAAAGTCGTTTGTCGTGGAAAAATAAAACTTGAAATAAAACACAATATCACAAATAGTATTCAAGTGGGTACAATTTATTGAAAAGTTCGGTATACACTCTCACATAATTAACAATTAGTGACCAGAAGTAGCTGTAGTATCGCACGAACCAGAGAGATAGTTATCATAGAAACATGGAAAGCAGAAAGCAGCACGACATCAAGCACATCTGATAAACGATGCGTTTTTACAAGAACAATTGTTTTTTAAACTATGTGTTGGGAAACACACCTGAATGACATTCTGAAAAAATTATTCTATCGTTCGTCAGGTTTGATGCATACCACGCGTATCGTATCATATCGGCAAAAATCGGAGAAGACAATTGATGCTGAACGATAGATGATTACGAACCTGAGCGCTTACCCCTGCGCCACGACGCTGCAGATAATTATTAATCGTAGAGAGTATTTCACCGCAACGGTTTCTTTTAACTGTTGATTTTCTCGACAACGGCTGAGAAGTGCATCTTGGTGCTTTGCCACATCACACCTCTGGCCATGAGCTTTTATTATGCGCAGTATGAATCCAATCTGAATTTCACAATTGGCGGCCTCCCCTTGTTAATCTGACCATCTCATTTCCGGTGTTTGTTTACGTTCACAGGCTGCTACATTCAGGTCTGGCCTTGTTGATGATTCACTGTGTGCAATATCTATTTGTAGGCTATTGACTGTTGCTAGGTGAGATAGTTAAGTCAGTTTTAGTGTGAAATAACTTGTTTCTAACTCAGTCAAAAAGTATCATTGTGCACCCATTTGTTTTATAAATTTGCAACAGTGTTGTTCTTATACATTAAAGTGTGTGAAACTAAATTACAACACCAAATAGACGTAAACACTTAACGCTGTCCTTACAACCAAATATTGAGCACAGTGATTGAGTGGATCGGAACAGCTGACATTGACTGCACTATGGAAGTAGAATTAACTGATGACCAAATCATTGTCCGTAACTTGAACATCCAGTAAACATGAGAAAGATGACAGTGAGAACAAAGACAATGAATTTACAGCTTAAGTATTGTGTACAGATGCTAAAAATGGATTTGATATAGCTCTTCAGTACATTGAACAGAGCTCTATGTCTATCCCAATACACATTTTGTGGATTGGGAAATGTTGGAACAACGCATAAAAATCAAGATGGTTGTCCACGAAGCAAAAGAACATTAAAGAATTTTTTCCCTGCTGCTTAAGAAAGGAACATTTTTTGCTGTGTGATTTATCATGTTTTAAACAGTTCAGTGCAAATCAGTTGTTTGCCAGTGCAGCACTGTAGTTAGGTATGTATGGATGTAAAACTTTCACTCACAGTAACAGTACCTTACCATGCAATACAGATGTAATTTAGAGTATTGGCACAACTGAACATTACACTTTCGTGGAAAATTTTTCGGTGTGTCAACTGTTTCTTTTCATTCTGTTACTGTTTTAAATGTAACAATATTTCAGACAGTATTTCCAGTTTGAAATTAAAGTTGTACTGTACTGTTGTGTGATGTTATGGGTCAATAAAAGTGTTCCTCTGATAATCTGAACATTTCTGGCTTCTGGCCATGCTCCCAGTTCTGTAGGGGACAGATAGCAAGGTTCTACTTTATTACTATGAGGGTCATTCAATAATTGGTCTGGGGAAAAACTGATAGTAGGCCAAGTTTGGTGCTTTTATGGCTTTAAGTTGGAATTACTGGGTTGATGTATCAACATTGTTTTGTTTATAACCTCAAAAATACATTTCAAGATGGCGAGTCCACTTGATATGTCCACATTAGTTGAACAACATTCTGTTATTCGTTTTTTACTTGCTGAAGGCGAGAAACCAGTGAATATATGCTGTAGAATGTCTAAAGTTTATGGTGAAGGTTGTATGAATTCTACAAATTTTTACGAGTGGGTAGAGCAGTTCAAAAATGGTTGTGACTGACGAACACCGTTCTGGCCGACCAGTTGCTGTTTCAACTCCCTCACTTCAAAGTCGAATTTATGACATTATTCGTGCTGACCACCGTGTGACTGTGCAAATGATAGTTGATAAGGTACAAGTTAGTACTGGTACAGTTCATAACATGATCTGTAACAAGCTGAAGTACCGCAAAACATGCGCAAGATGGGTCCCAAAGGAGTTGACACAGCTACACAAGGAAACAAGGTTCAGAGTGTGCACAGATCTAAAGGAACATTATGAAAGAGATGGTGAGCACTTCCTCAACAAAATTTTAACTTGTGATGAAACTTGGGTTCACAATTACGAGCCAGAATCAAAAAGACAAAGAATGGAGTGGTAGCACACCAACTCACCTGTCAAGAAAAAATTCAAAACCCAAGCATCAGCAGGAAAAGTCATGGTGATGGTGTTTTGGGGTGCTGAAGGTCCAGTTTTTTGTTGTTATCTCGAAGAGCAGTGTATAATGAACAGCCAATACTACTCCGATTTGCTTTTAAACAAGGTGAAGCCAGTTATGAGAGAGAGAGACGACGTGGTTCTCCAGCAAGACAATACACGTCCTCATAATGTACAACTAACCTGTGAAACCATCGACAAAAAGGGCTGGGAAGTATTGCCTCATCCCCCTTACAGTCCTGACTTAGCAGCTAGTGATTTCCATTTATTTGGTGCTCTGAAGGAGGCATTACATGGGAAGAGGTTCCAGGACAACAAGGACGTGAAAAAGTTTGTGGGAAATTGTTTTCAAACATCAAGATAAAGAGTTCATTGCAGCCAGAATAAAAAAGCTTGTAGCCCATTGGAACAAGTGCATAAATGTTCAAGGGGATTACATTGAAAACTAGAAAAAGTATTGTTTTGTAAAAATAAATGCTTTTTCTCTCCAGACCAATTTGTCTCTTTAATTAGTGAATGACCCTTGTATTATTATTATTATTGTTATTATTATTATTATTATTATTATTATAGCTTCATATTGACCAAATAGGAAAGTATGGTACATCTGTAAAGGAGACTGCGTATAGGACACAATTGCAACCTGTTCTTTGAGTATTGCTTCAGTGTTTGGGATCCGCACTAGGTTGGATTAAATGAAGACATGAAAGCAGTTCAGTGGTGGGCTGCTAGATTTGTTACTGGTAGGTTCAGGCAACATACAAGTATTATAGAGGTGCTTCAGGAACTCGAGTGATAATCCCTGGAGGGAAGAGTGTCCTTTTTGAGGAACACTATTGAGAAAATTTAGAGAACCAACATTTGAAGTTGGCTGCAGAGCGATTCTACTACCGCCAACATACATTTTGTGAAAGGACCACAAAGATAAGATACATGAAGTAAGGGCTCTTACGGAGACACGTAGATGGTAGTATTCCCTTGCCCTATTTGCGACTGGAAAAGGAAAGGAAATGACTAGTAGTGGTACAGGGTACTCTACGCTCTGCATCATATGGTGCTTTACAGAGTATGTATGTGGATGTAGATCACATAACAACTTCAGTTCCTCTACTGTCTTTGTTGTTGCTTATTCTGCCAGTACTCCTTCATCTTCTCCCCATGATGCCTTTTTCTTTCTTTTGTCCATGTTGTTCCCAATTTGTTATTTCTTCTGCCTTGAGAACCTTTGGACTTTAGTATTTTATTCTTAAGAACGTTTCTTATAGTTGTTGTTATTGAGAGAGAATTAATAGAAAACAAAACAAGGTAAAAAATAAAAATACAATTAAAAATAAGGGAGAGATTTGTTGCCATAACTAAAATAAGTGTTGGTGCAGACAGTTACTATAAAAGTTTCTAAGTAATCCCAATGGCTATTGAACGCTACATCTCCTATCCTTTCCACACTAGCTTCAGGAACCAAAAGCAAATCAACATTGTACTAGAGTATTTCCTGTTGCACTAGTATTGGAGATCCAGTCTCCTTTTGAAACTAATTTCGGTTTGGCAGATTGGAAGTCAACATAGTGTTGGATCCAGATAAAAGCTGAAAATTCAGTGGACCTATTTTCCTTCACTTGATTTATTTTTATCTCTGTATTGAACTGTTTCCTTCTTCTGTGACACTTTGTATCCTTCTATCCTTGAGCACACATTAGTTAGGACAGCTTCATAAGGTGTCGAGGCGTAGATTTCAACGTGCTTAAGAATGGCTGGCTCTTTCCCTTAAAAAAGAAAGTAAATATCAGTAGTCATCCTGTCTCGTATTTAAGTGAAACAATTTTAAATTCGCTTACTTTACTGTCACACTTTCACTATTTCATTTCAGGACTTTTACGCTTTTCTGAACTCTCTCTCTCTCTCTCTCTCTCTCTCTCTCTCTCTCTCTCTCTCTCTCTCTCCCCCCCCCCTCCCTCCCCCCCCCCCCCCTCTCTCTCTCTCTCTCTCTCTCTCTCTCTCTCTCTCTCTCTCTCTCTCTCTCTCTCCCCCTCCCCCTCCCTCCCTCTCTCTCTCTCTCTCTCTCTCTCTCTCTCTCTCTCTCTCTCTCTCTCTCTGTGTGTGTGTGTGTGTGTGTGTGTGTGTGTGTGTGTGTGTGTGTGTGTGTTGGAGGGGGTCTTTCTGTCTTGTATTTCTTATTATTTAGTGTTTTACAGAGAATTATTTGATCTACTATGTTCTATTTTTCTGCTGTAATATACCCCAGAGAACAACACTTTTTCATCCACCTTTTGTGTATACTTTAATAACAAAAATTTCTGTTTTCAAATGAAATAATTCAAACCCCTCAAAATTGTACTGTTTTTATTTCTTCAGAAAACTTAAAATTTCAGTTCCCTGAACTAATGATTTAACTTGCAAGAAAATGTTAGTAATCACGTGAGACCAGAGTTTCTCTTGGTGTATCCAGTGTTCAGATAAATTAGGGAATGCAGCCAGATGTTGATGTCGACAGCTGCCAATATTTAGACAGGAGTACACCCTGCCATTTTCAAGGCAAAATTGCAGCAAGTAAACGCTGTGCAAGGGAATTTAAAACTTCAGTTTGCAGAGAAACTCTGGAAAGATTAAACACACACACACACACACACACACACACACACACACACAGTAAACACTAGTGCCATCACAAACCAAAAATGACCTACATCAGTCTGCAAACCAAGGTTTTAAATTCCCTTGCACCGCACTTACTTTTGCCTTGAAAATGGCAGGGTATGCTTCAGTCAAAATATCTGCCATTGTCAATGTCATCACCCAGCTGCATTCCCGTAAGTTATTTGAACATTAGAAGTCATGCTTTTCTGTAATAATGCAGTTAGTGTCGTTGTTAGGATGTGTGACTTTGCTTAGAAGCATAATTTTAAGTGCTCTTGAACTTCTGTTACAGACGTGAAGAAAGGAAATGGATAGAGAAACAAAATAAATTTTATCGTGCAAAGAGGAAGAAGGAAGATATGACACGGATTCGAAATCTTGTAGATAGTGCATATGCTTTAGACCCTCGAATAGCAAAATTCAAACAAGAAGATAAAGATCGAAAAGAAGCGGCAAAACAGGCAAAACGAGAAGCTGCTAGAGCCCGACAAGCGGAGGAGGAAAGAGTGAGAAAAATATATGTATCTTCTCTATGCGTAATTTTGCAACTTGTATTTTCTGATTTATTTTTTGTGAAGTTTTATATCTCCAGTGACAAACTGCATAACTGTTTTCATGATTTATTTAGTTTTCATGATTTATTTAGTTTTCATGATTTATTTAGTTTTCAATGTATTTAGTTGCTGTTAGTTTTTCTTTGTAGTCTGTCATTTATACCTCCATCTAATCTCCTCTCTGTCTCACTATAGCAGGAGTCTTTGAACAGTTATAAAAGTTTTCTCTCCATTCTTGGTAATATATGTATGAATTTTTGTGTGGCTTGCAGAAACTTCAGGAAGCTCAAGAAATAGAGCTGAGAAAAAAGGCTGAGATAGAGGCGGTTGAAAAGGCTAGATTAAGTGCTCTTAAAGCAGAGAGAGAAGCGCAAAAGAAAACTCTGAAAGTGAAGCGTGCAACATTACGAAAACTTGTGAAATCTAATAATTATTATATTGAAAATGAAGAAGAACGTGTTCGACACATGGCAAGCTTGGAAAAACTATGTGAGGTTCTTAAACCTGAACAGTAAGTGTCATATTTTTTGTATAATATATAGGAAAGTGAGACAGACCTGGATTAAATCAGTGTGGTAGATTAATCAGTGTGGGCTGGTACATGGGCCAGCCTGAGTGTGGTTTTTAAGTGATTTCCCACGTTTGTTGTGGTAAATGCTGGACTGGTCCCCAAATTCTGCTTTACAGAATATGATACAAAACAAATTTGATATGATTCACAAACAGGTTACTTTGATGACTGTGTCATAGGGAAGTTCAATATAAAATAACATTTACCAATTCTGAAAAAGTTGATCCTGTACTAGACTGGGCAGAATGCTAGGGAAACGAAAGATTTTTATTACAAAGCAGTTACAAGCTACTTAGATTTTGGCTTCTGGCAACAAAATTTTTGCAAACATATTAAGTCCTTTTCCACATTATATAAAAATCCAGTTCTTTGATTGTTCTGGAGAATCTTCTACCACACTCTTGATGAGTCTTTTTGTGGCATCATTAACGCTTTCGCTGCTGTGAACATGTATTCACGTCTTGCTCCGCCGTTCACCAAGTGCTGTGGATGTGTATACGCACATTGTTCAGATTTTCTTATAGTCTGTATGTATCCCAAACTGCCAACCTCTCACTGCATATCTGGTGAATATAAAAAAAAGTTGCAAGTATTTATCGTGCAACATATGTGCTCTTTGTGTGCCATTATTGACAAAAAAAAGGCCTTGTTTTTATATATTTAACTGTTTAAGAAATATGATGATTGTTGTGACAACATAATTCCATATGCAGAGATGGGAATGGGCAAATTGTGCATGACCATCCGTCATATGTAAAAATTGATAATTCGAGAACGAAATGAAATATTGTACTGCACTCGGTTTTAAATAAGATTTCGGTATCGTACCTACGTTTCATATACTGTAATGTATGAGCTAAAATCAACCGTACGTGAAATTAACGCAGTGCATTTTTCCCTCTGCAAACTCTTTAAAATTTCTTGCGATGTTTTAGTTAATTTTGTGCAGTGCATTACCTGTGCTGAATAATGAAAAGAATTTCAATCCTTTATTGAGCAAAGATACCAGACTGTAAGATGTACAAAAATAAATTTTTTCAGCTAATGGTTTTCTTATAATTGGATAATAATTATTTCATTGCAGCCAGAACGCCATCTCTCAGCACATTAAGCAGCATTTGGTGAGCGGTACAGTCATGAGAAAGTCGCGCTCACCACAGAACACATTTGTAGCAGCGGAGGGGTTAAATGACCCACTTCATTATTTTAGCTTTTATTTTGCTGCAATGTTGGGTCCTTTAACTAGGTCAAATAATTTTATGTTGTTTTGCTTTTTATTTGCCATTCTGCTTGACAATGTCCTTCACTGCTCCAAAAATTGTGCATTGCTAATATTTTGAAGGCTCCCTCATCTTTGGTCATTTATTTATTTTATTTTTTGTCAGATCCAGGTTCCACATGCATATGTTAGTACAGCTTGTGTAAGTGACAGGCACGTATTTTGATTTTGTTAGAGATTCAATGATGAGCCAAAACATTGTGTCCACCAGCATCATAGCATGTTGATGAGCCAAAATATTGTGACCATCTGCATAATAGCATGTTGGTCTACCTTTGGAATGCAGTACAGCAGCAATTCTGCATGGCACAGATTCGACAAGTCCTTGGTTGATTTCCAGGTGTATGTACTACCTGATGCCTGAACACAGGTTGTCAATTCCCATAAATTACAAGCCGTTGGCTTGTCGGTGCAGAAGTGACACATAGTAGAGTCCCACACGTTCCATTGGGTTACGATCAGGCAGATTTAGTGGGCGAGATATCAGTGAGAATTCACTGTCGTGCTACTCAAGCCAGCCTTGCACAGATCTGGTCTTATGACACAGACAGTTATGCTGCTGAAAGATGCCATTACCATTGGGGAAAATATCTTTGATGAAGGGATGCAGGTGGTCTGTAATAATGGTCAAGTAGTGCACAGCTATCAGTGTGCCTTCGATTACTATCATAGCCAGTGACACAGTGCATATTGCAAACAACCATTTGCTTGGATGGCAGCATACCTGGACGTTACTATCAACTTAGTGTAACAAGATACATGATTCATCCAACCGGGTGACGTGTTTCCATTGTTTGTGGTGTACTCTTGATTATCCTGAGCTCACTGCAATTGCAATTGACAATGTTGTTGGGTTAAACCAAGAATTTATGGGTCATCTGCTGTAGAGCCGCACATTCAACAGTATGTTCTGAACAGTGTGCCCCAAAGCACTTGTGCATGTGCCAGCATTGTACTCTGCTATGAGATCTGCCACAGATCACTGCCCATCTTGCTTTACAGAGTGGGCTGGTATCCAACCTCCATGTTCTGTGATGATGTCTGGACATCCAACACATTTTCGCCTACTTGTGGTTTACCATCCTTCTACCATTTTCCATAGATGCTCACAACAGCAGCATGTGAACAGCCAATCAGCTTTGTCGTTTCTGAGATGCTTGTTCCCAGGCACTGGACTATAACAATCTGACCTTTGTCAGAGTTGCTTATGTCAGTGAATTTCTCTATTTGCAGCCCATATTATCTCTAGAATGATTCCTTGTTTGTCTCACCTCTGTGTACATACTTCTCTTAACACGACATACCCATAGTGCAACCAGGTGGCACCCAATCTCACAGTGTTTGTAATGTTTCGGCTCATCAGTATATTTCTGCTGTTTTAGACATTTGACATGGCATAATGCATTTTATTTGGTTTTTCAATTGTGACTTTTATTTCAGACTTTATGTTATATAAAAATATTCTCATGTACTTAAATTCATTTACTTGTTCAAGTATTTCAGTTTGAACACTTAAGTTAGCATTATTTTTGGGAGTACTTCTGTCCATAAACATTTCCAGTCCATTGATGCACAGAATATTTCTGCTGGTTAATGTTTAGTTCTTACATGTTATAGAAATATGTTGTTCTGCTAAAAGAAATTCTCCAGTGTAAATCATTATAAGCCTAGTGCCATTTTGGTTCTAAAGTAAAACCTAGGGTGTTTGTAGAGGAACAGAGCAATTATAAGGGATGTCTTTTATCAGCTGCTTCTATCATAAACTGTGACTTCAAGCTCAGTCTGATGAGATGCATTTAGACAAACTGAATGGCAAACTTTACATTTCTTGCAAATGAGGAAATTGGTGGAATTCAGAATGTAAAATAAAAAAGATGGAACAAAATTGGTATCATTGAATAGAAACATGAAAATTATCTAAGATTTTTGGTGCATAAGTTTTTTCTTTGTTGTGCTAAGTGAGTTATATAAAAATATTCCTGATACTGATAAGTTAAACAGTGCATATGGAAAGAAATAACAACTGGGGCTCCTGCCCTTTTAACAGACGACTCCACTATGGCTGACTTAGTTTTACGTTTTATTCGGGCAGGGGGATTTTATCATTTACTCTGAGTGTTTCTGTTTTATTTTATTGTTTTGTGTTGATTCTGGCCTTTGGCCTATGGTTTTACACTGATTTTTTAATGTGGTTCTAAGTGGTTGGCCTTTCCTTTTTTATGTCTATGGTCGGCCAACCACCGTCACACTCTGTGTGGTTTTAGTTTGTTTTGTCTTGTCTTTGTCTCAGTATCTCTTGTTCTGTATCGTCTGTGATCTCTTCTGTTCCTTGTTTTTATTCTCTGTGGGTGTTCTTTGTCTTTGGAGAAAGGGACTGATGACCATGGCAGTCTGGTCCCTTTAATCCCCCAAACCAACCAACCAACAACTGGGGTTGGACTGGAGCATGTTGTAGGTCAGTGAGCTGAAGTGATTGCAGTCATGTAAAGAGAATGAGTTCCTAAACAGCTCCTCGAGCATATTTTGACACGTATTCTATTGGGAAGAGACCCATCCGTCGTCAAACTGAGATTGTGAAGAGCCTTCATTTGTCCGGTACTCCAATGAAGTATTAATTGTGTTATGTTCATGACCTTGGGCTTGTTGACGATTTGGTAAAGCTTTCATAGTCTGCTCTTCTGAAACCCACAGCGGAACGGAGATTGTACGCCATCCTGAAATGTCCAACAAATAATACAGACGTGGCAGCAGTAACCACCTCAAATACAAACAGAATTCATTAGAACATTTACATTGCCAGTGCGCTTTCTCTTTGGATAACTTGTGTACAAGCCTATATTTGTTTCTACCCTGATCAGGAGACCTCACTACCCGTGAGGCTATTTTCTTGGATGGCCTTCGGCTGTGTGTCTGAGGTATGACTTTTGAGGTTATTTTATTGAGGTTCTAACAATTGTACCACAGTGGCCTATAACGACCTTGCCTAAAATCAAAGTACCTGTTTGCACACCTTATACCATTTGGCATAAATACATATTCTCTATAAGCGTCCCTAAACTGACGCACTAAGTCATGCAAATTAGGTTTATAGTACCACAGTTCTTCCAACACAATAACAGCTGCAGAATAATTAATCCTGTTGCCATAAAAGGTAATAGCAAGTTCGCCAATCCTCTGCTGATTATTGGGAACAAGGAATGTGAGGCGTAGATCGTCCGGGTAATGTCTGATATGGTCCCAGTTGTACAATTTTGAACATCAAAACGACTAGATTTGATTACACTGATCCGTTTTTATTTAATAACTGGAGTCGTATTCATTTTATTGAGAAGTATTTTGATTTGTTTCAGGCTAATTGTGTTGTAGTCCATTGTTTGATGGAGTGTCACTTGAATTATAATGGCTGGGAGGGCCATGTAGTGCGCTGGTATAACAAGACCTTTCGGTCCACGGAGGTTCGTAAGAAGCAATTATATTTATTTGATGATACAAATATTGGCAAGTCAACTTTAGTGGAGAAGGTTTTGTCGAAAAAGCAGCACGTATATTTGCCATTTTGTTCCGAATTTCAAACTGAAATACTTGAACAAGTAAATGAATTTAAGTATTGAAGCGTATTGTCGAAGGTCGACCAGTTACTGTCAATGTAAAGAATAAACCTGGAATGGTTATTACTCATCGTGGCTTGGTTATATTTGTATCGAACGAATTCAGTATTGGAGACGAAGCTTTAATTTCAAGACTTGAAGTTGTACATGCAGATTTTCATATTGTCCATTGTCGTTCGTTTAAGGATGAGGTGGATGCGTCGGACGCGTCAGATGTGGAAGCCCCGGAGGAGGTTGTCTGTATATCGTCGGATGAGGATGTTCCGGAAATTTCGTGCTGCATGCCCTCGGCGTTGGATACGCCAACGGACGAATCTAACTAGGACTATATATGGTCGCATGTGTAGGTGGCGCACTGAATTTACACAAACAGATGGTGTACGGTTCGAGTATGGTAAAATAGCCGCCCTACCAAACATAAATTCAAGGCCCGATCGAACGTATTCTAAAAACATCTTAACTTTGACCTTAACATAACAATGCAAATGCATCAAATTACCTTGTGCAAAAGGTTCCTCAGATACACAATACTCCAAAATAGACCAAACAGAAAGAATAGTGTCAACAAAGAGTTGTTTGCCACCAACAGAAGAACCATCGACTGTAATAAGAAACGAATCGCTACTCTTTTTATACCCACGGCGGCGCATAGCAGTTGCGTCACCGTCTGGAACATGTCCAAGCCAGTCAGGCACGTTATGGCCTGCCGGCGACCTTGGAGATGCGCAAGACCTAAATCGCGGAATCGCGCCACTAGTAATACTAGGTGGCGGCGATTGACTTTCTAATGAGGCTCCCACAGGGTTTTCACTCAAAGCGGGTGCCCCTTCAGCTCCAAATAGGTTCACTGGCATGCCATTGTGCTTTGTCATCAGATAACTTGTGTACAAGCCTGTACTTGTTTCTACCCTGATCAGGAGATCTCACTACCCGTGAGGCCTTTTTCTAGGATGGCCTTCGGCTGTGCATCTGAGGTATGACTTTTGAGGTTATTCTGTTGAGGTTCTAATAGTTGTACCACAGTGGCCTATAACGACCTTGCCTAAAATCAAAGTACCTGTTTGCGCACCGTATACCGTTTGGCATAAATACATATTCTCTATAAGCGTCCCTAAATTGATGAATTAAATCATCCAAATTAGGCTTATAATACCACATTTCTTCCAAAACGATAACAGCTGCTGAATAATTAATCCTGTTGCCGTAAAATGTAATAGCAAGCTCATCAATCTTCTGTTGATTATTAGGAACAAGGAAGGCGAGGCGTAGATCGTCCGGGTAATTTCTGATATGGTCCCAGTTGGCATAAAAAAACTCCAACGCAGACATTAGCTGCAAACAAATACTTTCATTCAGAACGTTACAATCCCTTTCCTTTTACAAAATGTCATATAAATTCTATTTCTTAAAATAAATGTGACATATTTAACTTCACTTTGAACATTATCATTTTTCTCAGGTTCATCACCAGAAATTTACAGTCCAATATAGAATGGATTAGTACCTTGAAACAAGCGATTCTTTACTTTACATTCCTTTTCTAAATCTGTACATGACTTTACTTTCATTATATCAGCACTTTGCTGAGACTTAGAATATGTAAAAAACTTAAATCTATTCCTTCTATTATATTTACGCCAGGGTACACCAGACGCGCACTTCATTTAATCATTTTTGCTTGAGATGCAGAAAGATATTTCCTGTTGGGTATTGGAATGCTGTGTGTTGTAGTTAGACTACACTCGGAATATTCCAGCATCAGTTCATTCATTTTCTGCTCATCATAATACTTTAATATTCTGCAGATGAATGTTAACTTCATAAATATGACATTCAGTACAACTTCAGTAGTTACTGTCGGTCTTACAGATTATGTTACTTTAAGATCGACATTGTCAGACATTGCCTTTTTCATCAAGAACACATAACTCCATACTGAAATATTTGCTTCAAATTTTAAAAAATACCCAGCAGGAACATATAGCTCCATGCTGATTCTGTAGCAATGACAGTATTCCATTATGATCTGTTTGTAAATCTCTGTCATAATATTCTTTGAAGAATTTCACCACATCTGTACCAATGTAGCAATGTCCTTTTAGCTGAGTCAGTGGTAATGTAATGTAATATATATTCTGTTGGGTGTGTTATCTAATGTTACATATCTTGCTTATGTTGAAGATTCCACTTGAACAAATTTTATATCTTTGCTATTATTCTTGCGTTAATGGTAGCTCAATCGTTGCATAATGTTGTCCTTTTTGTTAGTGAAACTGAAAGTGAGAATTTTAGTGGCTGTCATTTAGATTCTTGATGCGTCAGTAGTTGAAGTGACCAGTAATGACAATCAGACATCCACAAAAAGGTAATGCATTAATAAGTTCATTTAGAATATGTACAGTTAGCAACTGAGATTTTCAAAACTTTAAAGTACTCTAAGGCCCTTGCTTGTTTTCTCCTGTGACTGAAAGTTGGAAATGACTTGGTAACAACTTTCCTGATACTCGGTACATTCAGTGAAATTTAACATGATAGCTATTAATTATTTCAGGAAATAGCTTCAAAGCATGCTGTAAATAATAACTCCAGGAGAGAACTGCATTGTAAATGGATGTTTCCACATACAGTTTAAATGCCTTATTTGGTAATGATTCGATTATTTTTGTGAGTGAAAAATGCGGAATTCTATGTACCATACATGGGGTAATGTGTAATCTCATAATGCCACATTTCCTGACATGCTATATCAATAAATTATAATTCAAAATAAGCTTTTTCGAGATTGTGTTCAGAATATTAAATCCAGAAACTCTCAGAATTACATTTTAGTTCACAAGAAGCAAAAATTTGTTAAATACGGCAACATTGGGTAAATCCAAAATTTTGGACGTGTACTCTTGCGCCATCAGCTAACTGGAATACAGCAAAGTTACGTGAAGTCAGAGCTCATCCTCTAGCATGAAGAAAAACTAAAAATATACTAAAATTACAATTTTTATTACACTTCTCAAAACAAATGAACATTGTTCATTTAGCATCTCATCATCATTAGTGGATCACTACTGGTAACTGAGTAGGTGTTGTCATTTCAACAAACTATCTTTATGAAACTTCCTGCCAGATTGAAACTGTGTGCCAGATCGAGACTCGAGCTCGGGACCTTTGGGGACAAGTGCTTTACCGTCTGAGCTACCCAAACATGACTCGCACCCCATCCTCACAGCTTTACTTCCCCCAGTACCTCGTCTCCTGGCTTCCTGCAGGAGAGCTTCTGTGAAGTTTGGAATGCCGAGGTACTGGCAGAAGTAAAACTGTGAGGAAGGGGCGTGAGTCATGCTTGGGTAGCTCAGGCGGTACAGCATTTGCCCACAAAAGGCAAATGTCCTGAGTTCGTGTCTCGGTCTGGCACACAGTTTTAATCTGCCAGGAAGTTTCATATCAGCGCACACATTCTGGGAACTATCAGTATATTGTACATCTTGTGAACCTAACTACACTATAGCATGGTAACATACATTGCGCAGTCCTGTCTTCACAAAGGTTGGAAAAGCATGTCAATAGTTGACTGTTTCTTTTGTCCTAATTTTAATATTGTATTTTCCGTCTTGGTTAACATGTTCATCACTTCTCCATCGATTCAAAACCTCAAAACATAATGCTTAGGTGTGTCCATTACTTCAGTAGCTTTTGACATTGAAGGAAACAGTAAATGTCCTGGTTCATCCTCATCTTCACTTTCCTCTTGTTTCTCTGCCACAAGTTCCTTGAACATTTCATCAGTTTTCATGGACTGACAGACAGCAACACCTTTATCATAATAAACATATTCATCGAAGGTAAGACAGTTTTTATTTTGCCCCATTATTTTCTGCCATTGTTCAGCTGCAATTACTTTTTTTTCTGGCATGTCTTCCGTAAGCACTGGTGTCTGATGAAAGCCCGCCTTCTTGAAGCAGTTTGTAGTTGTGCTTTCTTGCACGGAATCCCAGGCACGTCTTACACAAGATGCTTAGTGTCCAAGATTGTGGCTTTGTTCATTGTTGGGGGGGGGGGGGGGGGGGGGAACAAGAGAAAGCCAGTCTCTCCCTGTACAAGAATCTTCTTATATTACTGTTCTAGGCATTTTATAATTCCTTGGTCCAGTGGCTGAAAGTGGCTTATACAATTGGGAGAAAAAACACTACATTTATATTATGTAGATACGATGTATCTTGCGGATGCTCTGTACACTGGTCAATAGACAAGATGCTTTTTCTATTGGTAACACCCAATCTTGCATCCCAGTCACAGAAGAATTGTTCGAAAATAGTTGTTGCTACTCATGCACTTGCATTAGCTGTACGTTGACCTGGAAATATCCATTCATTTTTGAAGTGTTGTGGACTCTTCACCTTCCAGTTATTGGTAGCATCAACTTTTCTGTTCCACTTTTGTTACAACAAAATAAAACACTTAGCGTCTCCCTATTAGGTTTTCCACGGTGTCATTTCTCTCCTGTGAGCTCCAGAGTCTTGAAAGGCAGATGGTAAAAAATAAGCCCTTTTCATCTGCATTAAAAACATCTTTTGATACAGTATTTTTTTATGACTGATGGAAGTGTATTTCTCCACGACTTAACATTGCTTCCAACCTCACTTTGAACACATTTGTGCACTAAATTATGCCTGTTTTTGAAACTTTCGATCCAACCATTTGCTGCCTTAAAATCTGCGAGGCCAAATATGTTGCCTTAGCATGAACCACTGTACTGTTAACTGGTACGTTCAGAGCAAAAGCTCGTTTTATCCACTTTAGTAGCACATTTTCCAGTTCTGGAAACTGACCAACACACACTCAGTTTTGTTAGCCATTTCCTCTTCCAAACATTCTGCTTCAATTGTTTTTTGTTTGCTCACTATTGTGTTTAAAGTTGATTAAGGTATATTCAGTTTCCATATACACATATATATAAAAAAAAAGATTTTCATCACTTCGGTTCCAAGAGTTCCGGAACCTGTACAGAAAATTGGAATAGCGATCAACATAAACATCATTTCCGCCCTTTTTATTGCTCATGAAAACCACACATTTCGTATTGTACCACCACACAGCGAGACCTTCAGAGGTGGTGGTTCAGATTGCTGTATACACTGGTACCTCTAATACCCAGTAGCATGTCGTCTTGCATTGATGTATGCCTGTATTCGTCGTGGCACACTATCCACAAGTTCATCAAGGCACTGGTGGTCCAGATTGTCCCACTCCTCAACGGCGATTCAGCGTAGATCTCTCAGAGTGGTTGGTGGGTCACATCATCCATAAACAGCCCTTTTCTATCTATCCCAGGCATGTTCAATAGGGTTCATCTCTTAGACGAATGCTTTGCCAATATGCTGCTGATATGGTTGCTCTATCGTTTGGAGGATGGCATCACATATCATACAGCCATTACAGCGCCTTCCATGACCATCAGCGGCGTACGCCGGCCCCACATAATGCCATCCCAAAACAAGAGGGAACCTCCACATTGCTGCACTCGCTAGACAGTGTGTCTAAGGCATTTATCCTGACCGGGTTGCCTCCAAACATGTCTCAAATGATTGTCTGGTTGAAGGCATATGTGACACTCATTGGTGAAGAGAACGTGTTGCCAATCGTGAGTAGTCCATTTGGCATGTTGTTGGGTCCATCTATACTTCACTGCATGGTGTCTTGGTTGCAAAGAAGGACCTCGCCATGGACGTTGGGAGTGAAGTTGTGCATCATGCAGCCTATTATGTGCACAGTTTGACTAGTAACACAATGTCTTGTGGCTGCACGAAAATAATTATTCAACATGGTGGCGTTGCTGTCAGTGTTCCCCCGAGCCATAATCCATTGGTAGTGTTCCTGCCTGAATTACACACTACTCAAACAATGGAAACTTCTGATGAGAATATCAACAATTTAAGGAAAAAGATAGATTCCTACTCACCATCAAGATGATGTGTTGAGTTGCAGATAGGCACAATGAAAAGATTCTTCCACGTTCGGCCAAAGTCTTCTTCAGAAAAGGAAACCAACACACCATTCACACAAGCAAGCCCACCTCACACACATATGACTGCCAACACTGGCAGTGGAACAGAATGCAACTGTCATATTGAATGAATGGAAGCAGCAATCTGGAGGGGGTGGGGAAGAGGAAGGGACGTCAGGGTACAGGTGGGGGGGAAGGAGAGCACTGCACGCCAACAAGACCACCGCAAGGGACAGCATCAGGAGGCTTGAGGGGGGGAGTGTAAAAGGAGAGGGGCAGATAAGAGGAAAGACAGGTGGGCGCGGTAGCAGAGAACAGCATACAAAGATGGTGAGGGGACATGAACAGGGAGGAGGTGATTGGATACAGAGTGTGTGGGGACAGTGGGTTTCCATCGGTTACAGATGGGATTCTTATGGTAACAGAAAACGTGTTTTAAGGACAACTCACTTCAGTGTAGTTCAGAAAATCTGGTTGTGGAGGGGAGGACACAGATGGACCAGGTTGTGAAGTAGCCATTGAAATCAAGCATGTTATGTTCAGCTGCATGTTGTGCCGAAAGGTGGTCTACTTTGCTCTTGGCCACAGTTTGGCAGTGGCCGTTTATCCCAGTGGATAGCTGATTGGTAATCATACCAACATAAAAGCTGTGCGGTGATTGCAGTAGATCTGGGATAGGATGGCTGGTTTTATAAGTGGACCAGCCTCTGATGGGGTAGAATAAGCCTACAGCACGACTGGAATAGCAAGTGTGGGGTGGGTGGACTGGGCAGATCTTGCACGTGGGTCTTTCACAGGGATATGATCACTGTGGCAAGGGGTTGGTACTGTGAGTGACACGGGGATGGACTAGGATGTTGTGGAGGTTGGGTGAATTATGGAGCACGACTTCAGGAGGGGTGGGAAGGATCTAGGGTAGGATCTCTCTTAGTTCAGGACATGATTATAGGTAATCAGCACCTTGATGAAGAATGTTGTTCAGTTGTTCGCGTCTAGTTTGGTATTGGGTGACAAAAGGGGCACTCCTCTGTAGCTGGTTCTTGGGGATGGTGGGAAGATTGAGGGTGTGTAGGGAAATGGCACAAGAGACCTGTTAGCAGACCAGGTCTGGGGGGTAGTGCCTGTCCGTGAAGGATCTTGTGAGAACCTCAGCATACTGGGAATGGAGTTCTTGTCACTAGGGATTTTTTGATACCGAAGGTATGACAGGTACTGGGCAACAGAGTTATCACTGCAGATACACTGTCCACAGGTGGCCAGGCTGTATATGGGAGGCATTTTTTGGTGTGGAAGCGATGACAGGTGTCAAAATGCAGGTGTGGGTGGTGGATTTAGTTTGGACAGAGGTGTGGGTGGAGCCATCAAAGAGGTGGTGGTCAACATACAGGAAGAGTTGCATGCTGGGTTGAGGAGGACCGAGTGAAGTGGATAGGAGAGAAAGTGTTGAGGTTGTGAAGGAATGAGCATAGGATATCTTGACTATGAGTTGCTATCATGAAGATATCATCAGTGAACCTGAATCAGACCAGAGGTTTGGCATACTGGGAGGCCAGGAGTGTCTCCTCTAGATGTCCACAAACAGGTTGGCACAGGAGGATGCCATATTTGTGCCTGTGCCATATTGGTGCCTGTAAATGTGCCGCAGATTTGTTTGTGTAACTTCCCTTTAGAGGAGGAGTAGTTGTGTGTTAGAATAAAGTTATTAAGGTGTATGAGATTTGAGGTAATAGGTTTAGAATCTGAAGGACATTGGGAAATGTAGTGTTCATTAGCAACAAGACTGTGATCATTAGGAATGTTGGTGTATAACGAAGTGGTATCAGCAGTGACGAGTAAGGATCTACGAGGAAAGGGTGGTTGGAGGTATTGGTCAGTTGGGGCTGAAGTTCTTTCAGGGGGGGCACAATAACCAGCTACATTGGTGTGTCATGATAGTTGGATTTGTGGATTTTAGGCAGCACATATAAGGTGGATGTGTGGGATGTTATGGGGGTTTGGAGGGAAATGGATTCAGGGGAGAGGTTCTGGAAAGTTCCTAAGGCACTAATCAGGCATTGAACATTATGTTGGACTTCAGTGATGGGATCACTCTGGCAGAGTTTATAAGTGGTGTAGTCAGATAATTGGCTGACGCTTTCTGCCAATTCATAACGACAGTGTTGGCAGTTAGGATGATTAGGTCATTATTTGTTTTTAGGTTGTATAAGGCTGTCCTTTGTTCTGCTGAAAGGTTGGTGGTGTTAGGAAGGGAACTCTGGTAGGTTGGTGATACAAAGTTGGAGGTAAGGAAAACCTGGGTGGTGACTGGGGAGGGTATCACAGTTGGATGGTCATATAAACTGGGAAAGACAGCCGTAAATTTTGGCATCAGGTTGGCTTTGGTTGGAGGGATTGTTGGCAAAGAAGTGTACCCACTGCAGGGATGAAGGGAAGGAGAGTAGACCTTTGGGATGTCCAGCATGGTTAAATTTGGGTGTAGGGCTAAAGGTGAGTCTTGTGGATAGGACTGAACGTTCTGTGGAGCTGAGGGTTTGAGGGAAAGTTTAAGAACTGTGTTCCACGAATATTTGTGTCCTGGATTTGGTGGAATGTTGATAGGGAGTTTTGGGGAATGTGGCAAGTTGTAAAGGTCAGCTAGACAGGATCTGAGTACTATATGGAGTCCATGAGGAGGAGCGCTGAGGGTATGCTAGGGGTTGGATAGTGGTGCCCCAAGGCAGCAGTAGGATTTCAGTAGGTGCTAGAGAGCAAGTGATTGAATTTTAGAGATGCATACATTACATATATGCAGCAAGGATTACACAGGAGCAGTATCTGCAGAGGGAGCGGAGGTTGTTTTGGGATGGCTGTGCCATGGACATATGTTTTTGCAGTACCAGGTAAAGGGCCAAGGACTGGCAGACTGAAAAGGTGAAGGTTATTGTGAAGCAGAGATGGGATCAAGAGAAAGGAATCATAATGCTTAGGCCATTGTGTTGGGGGGGGGATCTCCTGGTTTAGGTGGCATTTAAGAAACAGGATGTGGGACTGGGTTAATGATGTGAAAGTGGGTAAATCAAGGTGTTGGATGGCTGTTAGGGGAATTGGATAACAGAAAAGACACACAAAAATGTGTAAAGCCACACAAAAAAACACACACAGATAAGTAAAAACACATAGCAATGTGCACATGTACATAAAAATTTGAGCAAATGCTTGAAACCACATGAAAATATGCACAAATTCGTTAAAAACATACAAAAACTGAAAGAAAAGGAATGGGTGAGGTATGAGAGCATGCGTGTGTTTGGATAAAGGAAGAGAAGGCGAAGGAGGATCACAGTTCATGTGGAATGGGTGGTGTGGTAAATAAAACACAAAACTATGGAGGATGAGGGAGGAAATTGGATCAATAGGAATAAATATAGTTACTGGAGGGAAGAATTTTGGGGCATCAGATAGTGCAACAATAATCTTGCGCATTCATGTAGCTGTGTATTATATGCAGACATGGTCATTGATACAGTGTGGTTCGGAAGTCAGAGCATGTGTGATATGAGGCAATGAGTAAACACAGAAAAGAAGAGAAAGATTTGACACAGAGAAAGTAATACTTTAGAGAGGAGTAATAGTAGTAATAAAGGAAAATATCAGAGGGATGTAGGGTGCAAGAAAAGCTGCTAGTTAAAATCAAACAATGGAAACTCCAAGTTGGAATATCATCAGTACAAGAAAAAATATTGTTACTCACTGTAAAGATGAAACGTTGAGTGATGTCTGGAATGCACCTCCACATCTGGAGAGCAAGGGGTTCAATTTTAGAGATGTGATTTATGTAGCAGGGATTGCACAGTCACAGTATCTCGCAAAGGGAGCAGAGGTGGTTCCAGCAATTGCTTACCTCCAACTTGGCTTTACCATCCTTCCTCAGGCCCTTCCTAAGAACACCAACCTTTCAGCAGAAGAAAGGACAGCCTTACACAACCTCAAAAGAAATAATGACCTAATCATCCTAACTGCAGACAAAGGTCCCAACACTGTTGTTATGAATTACAGTGACTACTTAGCAGAAAGCATCAGCCAATTATCTGACTACCACACCTATAAGTGCTGCCAGATTGATCCCATCACAGAACATGCCAGACACTCACCTTCTACATGCTCACTAAAATCCACAAATCCAACTATCATGGACACCCCATTGTAGCTGGTTATTGTCCCCCCACTGAAAGAACTTCAGCCCTCACTGACGAACACCTCCAACCATCTGACTGTAATCTAGCATCCCACGTGAAAGATACCAACCACTCCTTACACCGACTTCCCGCCATCCCCACCCCTTTACCACCCAGATCTCTACTCATCACTTCCTTATACACCAACATCCCTCGTACTCATGGTCTTGTTGCTATTGAACAGTGCCTTTCCCAACATCCTTCAGATTCCAAACCTATTACCTCATTTCTCATACACCTTACTAACTTTATCCTAACTCACAGCTACTTCTCCTCCGAAGGGAAGGTATACAAACAAATCTGCAGCATTCATGGTCACCCACATGGCACCCCATTGTGCCAACCTGTTTGTGGGCATCTAGAGGAGACACTCCTGGCCTCCAAGTATGCCAAACCTCTGGTTTGATTCAGGTTCATTGATGATATCTTCATGATAGGGATTCACGGTCATGATATCCTATGCTCATTCGTTCACAACCACAACACCTTCTCTCCTTTCCACTTCACCTGGTCCTCCTCAACCCAGTGTGCTACCTTCCAGGACGTTGGCCACGTCCTCTCTGATGGCTCTATCCACACTTCTGCCCTCATTAAACACACCAACCACACCTGCATTTTGACACCTTTCATCCTTTCCACACCAAAAAATCCCTCCCATATGCAGCCTGGCCTCCTGGGGACAGTGTATCTGCAGTGATAAGAACTCTGTTGCCCAGTATGCTGGGGTTCTCACAAAGTCCTTCACAGACAGGCACTACCCCCAGGACCTGGTCTGCTAACAGATCTCTTGTGCCATTTCTCCACACACCCTCAATCTTTCCACCACCCTCACCCTATCTATAGAGGAGTGCCCTCTTTGTCACCCAGTACCACTGTGGACTGGAACAACTGGACCACATCCTTCATTGAGGCTTTGATTACCTATCATCTAGCCCTAAACTAAGAGAGATCCTTCCCACCTCCTAAAGTCATGTTCCATAATCCACCCAACATCCTAATCCATCCCTGTGCCACTTGCAATCCCAACCCCTTGCCACAGTGATCATATCCTTGTGAAAGACCCAGGTGCAAGATCTGCCCAATCCACCCTCCCCACACTTCCTATTCCTGTCCTCCTGTAGGCTTATTCTACCCCATCAGAGGCTGGTCCACTTATGAAATCGCCATCATATCCCAGGTCTGCTGCAATTATTTCACAGCTTTTTGTATTGGTGTGATTACCAATCAGCTGTCCACCAAGATGAATGGCTTCTGCCAAACTGTGGTCAAGAGCAAAGTAGACCACCTTTTGGCACAACATGCAGCTGAACATAACATGCTTGATTTCAATGGCTGCTTCACAACCCGGGCTATCTGTATCCTCCCCTCTACCACCAGATTTTCTGAACTGCACTGAAGTGAGTTATCCTTAAAACACGTTTTCTGCTTCCAAAATTATCCTGTCTGTAACCAAAGGTAACCTACTATCCCCACACCCTCCATACAACAGTTTCCTATTGCCTCCTCCCTGTTCATATCCCCTCACCATCTGTGTGTGCTGCCCCCTGCCAATGTCTTTCCCCTTCTCTGCCTCTCTCTCCTTTTACACTCCCCACCTCCTTGCCCGACAACCTCCTGACGCTGTGCCTTGTGGCTGTCTTGTCATGCAGTGCTCAGTGCTCCTCTCCCCCCCCACCCCCCCCCCCACCCCCGCACCCCACCTGTACACTCATATCCCTTCCCCTTTCCCTCTAGATTGCTACATCTGTTCAATATGACAGTTCCAGTCTGGTTCGAGCTACCACCAATGGCAATCGTGTATGCTTGTATGAATGAATGAATGAATGTGTGTTTGGCTCTTTTTCTGAAGAAGGCGTTGGCCGAAGGCTAAATGTAGAACAGTTTTTTTGTTGTGCTTGTCTGCAGCTCAATATGTCATTTTTATGTTGAGTAGTGTTCTACCTTTTCCTTACACGCTATTCAGGTCTGGAGGGCACTATCTCCCTGTACATTTGTGCACTATGTTTCCATGAACGTCAGTCTCTTACAACTCTCGATGGCAAAAGTTGCAGTAGCCAAACAGTACTGATACCACCAAATCTGAATGTGCGAAGTGGGGAGGGAGAATGCACAAATGAGTCTGTTTAATATGTGTTTAACACAATTGGGACTGCAATGTACTATATAGAAAATGGCGGTAATTGGGACGTACTGATGAGATTCTACTGTATTTAAATCATACAACCTGTGCAAAAATGGATGCCATCAGTTACGTATTAGTAGTTTACAAGCAGTTGATAGACCGTATTTGATGAATTGTGTTTACATCATATCTGATGTGTCTCTTCTCTTTTATAGAATTGACGAGCTCTTAGAGAAAATGACACAAGGTGGTCGAAGTGTATATATCAGTGCTATCGAAGATACTGAGAAGCAAATTGAAGAAGAGCGGCAAGCCCTTTTGGCTGCATCCCAACGTAATAGTGGTGCATCAGGTGCACAGGGATCAAGGAAGGGAGGTCAAGTCAACTGGTCAACTGAAGAAATACATGTCCTTATTAAAGCTGTTAATTTATTTCCAGCTGGAACAAATCAGAGGTAAAATAATAATTAAACATTTCAGCTCATTACTTGTGTTGTGAAATATGTTCATCAGTCTGTTGCTTGAAAATTAAAAGTTTTAATCCATTTGTTTCATTCATGGTAAATTTTCTCAGGTGGGAAGTTATCGCAAACTTCATTAACCAACATGATGTAGCCTCTTCTAGTAAGAAAACTGCAAAGGATGTTCTTGCAAAAGCCAAATCCCTCCAGAGTTCAGATTTCAGCAGAAATGTTTTAAAAGAAACTGTGAACAAACAAGCATACAACATATTTGAGAAGGAGCATTCCGCTGGTGATACAAGTGGTTCTATGACAGAGAGACTTGAAGGTGAGTGACAAAGCTTTAAATAATAATTTACTTATCACTTATTTGAGTGTTTTGCACTAGGTGATTAACTATACGTATATGAGTAATGTTCGAAATGGAATAAAATACTTTTTGAAGTGTGTTGAAAGATTTCTAATTTTTGTGCTCTTCATTTGTGTGGTTTCTTTGTACAACAAATTTATGTGTAAGTCTTAATTAGGTGGCAGTGTATTGGTAGTTTGATGAGTCATGCAGATCTATCGTACCTGAACTGCACTCCTTTTGTCTGCAGTTGGCTACTTATTATTATCTGCAACCTTATCTGCATACATGTCGGTCCAATTCTGATAATTATCTGCAACCTTCTGCATACGTATTGGCCCATCTCTGATAACACCTTTAGTGACTGTGGTGAATGTGCTAGTAACAGCTGGCAGATGAAGAAGCCGTATGACACTACTGTAAGAACAATGGAACGCCCAGGATGGAACAACAATCATATGGAAAGGATAAATTGCTACTCACCATATAGAGGAGGCGTTGAATTACAGAGGGACACAATGAAAAAGGATGCTAGCATTGGTTTTCATTGAGCCTCTGTTAGAAAAATCCTGATTGCTGAAATTTTGTAGAAGTTTAATGGGCCCTCATCTAAATCGCATGTACTGTACATCAGTATGATTAACATAATTAAAAAGCTGGACTCAGTGCTCCACAAGGGCATCAGATTGTCCACAGGGGCTGACTGGACAAACCCCATACCGCAATTATGCATAGAGACAGAAGGGCCACCATTACCTGCTCAATAAAAATCAAGTTCCCATTGGTTCCAACACCTTTTCTGCAACACTTAACATCTGTTCAGCCTGAATTGACTTTACCGAAATCTCCCATGACTAACAAAACCACTTCATTGGTATACATGCGAAGCAGCATTTATCAGATATAGTTATGTCGTGTCTGTATTGCTAAGCAAACACAGTACCAGTTGAAACTTCCTGGCAGATTGAAACTGTGTGCCAGACCGAGACTCGAACTCGGGACCTTTGCCTTTCGCGAGCAAGTGCTCCGAGTCTGGTTCACAGGAGAGCTTCTGTGAAGTTTGGAAAGTAGGAGACGAGGTACTGGTGGAAGTAAAGCTGTGAGAACGGGGTGCAAGTCGTGCTTGGGTAGCTCAGTTGGTAGAGCACTTGCCCGCGAAAGACAAAGGTCCCGAGTTTGAGTCTTGGTCCGGCACACAGTTTTAATCTGCCAGGAAGTTCCATATCAGTGCACACTCCACTGCAGAGTGGAAATCTCGTACAGTACCAGTTGCGGGTTGCCCATCTAATGACTTCCAGGGCCAACAAAAATTTGATTCATTAAGAGGTGTAGTCTATAAAGTTCGAAGTTTAACGCAGTAAGACATATATTACAGTTAAAAACTGTATGTTTGTCTTGAGAGTGTAACTGACAGTGCAAGCGCCCCCCCCCCCCCCACACACACACACACACACACAAATAATGAAAGGAAATTACTTCTTTACTACTGACTCTATTCACAATACAGTTTGTAGTCTGTGCACCTATCGCTCATCTGCTTGGAAGGGGAGTTGGAGGGCTGGTATTGGAATGCAGTTGACCTAGAACTTTCAAGAGCAGCTACAGTCAACTTCATCTTTGTGTCCACTTTTGAGCCTTGACTGTAGAAGAAGTTGTTCTGTAGTAGTGCTGTGAGCATGGTGAATGTAAAAACTGAGAAGCATATCAACCTCAAATTTCTCAAGAAATTTAGAAGTCACCAACGAAATGTTTTCATATGTTAAAGGTGGTGGTGGGCAATAATGCTGTGGCATATGCATGAGTTTTTAAATGATGCAAATGGTTTCTGGAAGGTCGGGAAGAGGTTGGGGATGACGAATGCCTTGGTCGATCTGCGAGTTCAGGAATTGAGGCAAATACAGCCAACTCTGTCTGGCAGTGGGGGCGGAGGGGGGGGGGGGGGGGTGCTACATTTGCAGGAGGCTGAGTGGCTGTGGGGTGAGACTGGATTACAAGTCAATGACACCCAAGGAGAAACATTTCTCACCAATACATTGATTCTACAGTGCAGTGAGGAGGCGATCGTGCCCCTGCCCCACAGGAGTGGACCAGTAGTCAGTCAGTCAGTGCCCAGCATCCATCCATCTAGCTGGCTTCTTTGCTGACATCTGCACTCAGCATCGGGCCCATGGTTACATTGCATGAGCCACAGCACTGACGTCAGTGACACGTACTGGAATCTTGCAGAGGTAGCCCCCTTCAGTGAATGTCTACACCCTGGGGGCCAAGGCAATTGGCAAGAGACACAGCTGCCACATTGTCGGTAGGTGGCTACTGTGCCCAGGGTGCAACACATTGATTCCTGACAGGAGTCCAACTGCTACTGGATTGGACTGGCAGACCCACTGCACTGTGTTACCAAGTCCAGAGAGGCAAACTTGGTGTAGAAAGCAGGCACTCCAGCGGGGACTCGAACCTCGGGCTGCGTCTGGTGGCTGTGTGTCATGTCCTCACCTGGAGCAACTTCTGCATCTTAGTAGTACTGCTGGACTGTGAATGACTGGGATGCAGAATGAGTTATTATTTATACTAGATAGCTGTGCACTTCTTGCATCAATGCACCTCTCCTGGTCAAGAACTCAGCAACACCACCGAAACTCTGATTGTGGAGGCATCATCTTGCCTGTGCCTTGTATTACTGCTGTGCTGGCAAGTTATGCCAAGTGAGGCTGGCCCATCTCACTAATTTGTCACACTCGCTGTCTTACCCCAAATGTTGACACATCACGCTCACCAGTCACTGGCGGATAATGCAGTGTTCCACCTCACCTCACAAATTTTGCTCTTAAGGTGGTAGTTGTGCTACATTATCCCCCTCCATGGAGAACACCCAGCCCCTCAAGTCTTCCTTAGGAGCTGTTTCCCACAGGGTATCACTTATAAAACCCAAGTTATCCCTACAAAACATCTGGCAGTACAGTTTTCAAAGTTCAGAGTCTACATTTGACTTCAATCCTTACTTGCTAAATGCCTCCTCTGCTATTCCGTTGTTTACATCTATCGCATTTTAACATTCCATTATTTCCTCTAGAACTTTCATCACTTTGTGCTTCTACACTACTTCCATTCTGTAAAAACATATGTCCTTACCAATTTGAGAACATTCATCGATCATTCCATGGCCTTGTATTTTCTTAAACTCAAAATAATACATTTCTCTCTGATATTTATACTATAGTATTCCTTGTACACCTACTATGGCTGTCTTCACTTTGGAATCTTTACTCGCATTGCTTAATCTCCCAATATCTCTCAAGGGTCCCTTGCCCTGCTTATTATCTCAAATGTTGCAAAATGTATTTCACTGCTACGTCTCTTACCATGCTTATGCACACAGCTTCTAACTCTCCATTCCATGCTTAGAAACGAAAAATGACACTCTTTCTTTCTTAATAATTTATTCTTAACATATGACATTTAACAACACATGGTCTGGCTCCATTGTACTCTTTATGCTCAGCACCCCATCTGTCAAAAGAGGTGGTTGTTTAAACTTTTGTTTGGAACAACTTTCAGAAATTTGTCCATGCGACAACAGTTCCCTTTATGCTTTCCCAGCAAATGTATTCCCAAAACTAACCTCTCAAGAAAACCACATACAGCACTACCCTTCACAACACTCCGACACGTAGTCTTACTTATTCATCCGATTGTAGTGCTCATTACATACTGAATTCCCCTTGAAATGCTTGGTTTTCTGGTGCTCCTGCTCCCAAAAACCAACTTCCTGGTGGTACTATACCAATCAAATAGCACTTTACTGTAGTTGTACACAGTTTAACTGCTTTGTCCCATACGTTAGAAGCACCTTGTGATTGCTTTACACTGGCAACAGCTTTCTGTCACTGAGGGTTTACTGTGGCATGATGTTCAGTCAGAATTCAGACTTGCATTATACTCTTTACCTACTTCACACTCATCAGGCATATAATACTGTGGCTATGTAGTAAATAGCTTGCTGCACACATCAGATGCTTGGCCTGCAAGACTATGTATGACCTAGTACTTGTGCTAGTCCCACATTCTGCTTGTGCATTACCTGTGGTATATAAAACAACATTGTCTGCAGTTCTGCTCTGCGTGATGCAGAAGTCACTCGCGCAAGCACTTCCCTGTGCATCTCCTCTAGGCTCATCAGCCTCAACACAACACCCATTATCACCTAGTAAGGCAGACACTTAAATCATTCATGTTGCTATCCCTACACTTAAATCACTTCGGTGCAGCCCAAACTCGTTTCTGCCACCTCAGACTCCACAGTTTAACTTGATATCAGAGATAGTACTTCATTACTCTCCTTAACTTCAGCAACAGCACTATTCTGCACCTTGCATGGATTCTCAGGAACTTGCTTTACATACCATTTACAATTATCTTAATCTTCCCATTCAAAAGATCGCCCACCCATTCATGGTGTTCTTCTATACCCTTCACAGGACTAACAGGTTTAACTACATTAATGGTACCCAGCTGTCCTGCAAGAACAGGCAGACTATCCACAAACCTGCTCCTATCCCTTTCAGCTTCCTCCTCCTTTCTCCTCTCTGCTCCCACTCTTTTTGTCCTATCCACCCTCTCCATCATCAACATATTCCTCACCTCCCAAGGACAATTTTCTATCAATCACTATCCACAACTTCTCTCTGTATTCCAGAGTTTTGCAATAAGCTCTTTCCTTCCCCTCAGCCTGAATTGCTTCCCGTTTGTTAGACAACTGCACATTCTCCACTCACATCTTATTTCCTTCATCTCTTACAATTATCAATACCTCCTCTATGGTAGCCCCTGCAGTATCGCAAACACTGCTCCCAGTGGTACTGACCATGATGTTACTACCTCTTACCAGTTATACAAACATAATTTAAAAAAAAAAAAAACTTACATGCGTAAATACCTATCAGTATTCACTGGTCTGCATAAAACAAAATCAAATTATGGGAACACTTAACCATACCACTCTCATATTTCTTCTTATTATAACTTCACTACTCTCGTCTGAGCAGCTGCTCATCACCACTACTACTGCTGCTACTGCTGCTGCCACTACTACTACTACTACTACTACTACTACTACACATCTAAACAATGACATAACTTGGATGGTAGCATAACTTAGCTGTACCGCCCAAATCGTTACTCATGGTTAACAGCTTATATACTACTAGACAAATACACCCATATTGCCCATATCAACCAGGTGAAAACTAGCACATTTACACCTTGCGCCCACCACATTGTTGTTAAGCATCTGCTGTGCCCGGGTGCAACCGCTGCCTCCTGTCAGGAGTGTAACTGCTGTGGGAATGGACTGGCAGGCCTGCTGCACTGTGGCACCAAATCCAGGGAGTAGACATAGTGCAGGAAGCAAGTACCCTGGCAGGGACTCAAATCCACTGCTTGGGCTGGTGGCTCCATGTCATTTTCTTGTCTGGTGTATCCCCTGCATCTTGGTGGTACTGCTGGACTGCAAATGACTCTGATACCAAACCTATGTTTGTTTATACGAGATAGCAGTGCGCTTGTTGTGTCAGTGTACCACTCCTTGTCACATACTGAGCAACACCACCGAAACCCTGATGATGAGGGCATTAACTTGCCTGTGCTGTGTCTTACCACTGCGCTGGCAAGCTACACTGAGTAAGGCTAGCCCATCTCCCAATAAATTCACATGCTTGTTGTCTTAACCCAAATGTAGACATGCCACACTCAGAGGTCAGCAGTGGCTCATGCAGTGTTCCGCCACACCTTCTCATAAATTTTACTCTTAACCTGGTAGCAGAGCTACATAGACCTTTAAAAAATTAATGAAAAAAAGACAGATTTTGCATTGTGAATTAAAGATGAGAAAAACTTATGCAAAACTGGTTCCAAAAAGCTTCTCTCAGGAACAAAAAGACCATTGGAAGAACATTTGCTCTAATGTCATGGGAAGATTCAGCGAAGAACCAGCCCTGCCAACAAGTGATGAAACAAGGCTCTTCCAGTATGAACCAGAAACAAAGGTTCAGTCGATGCACAGAAATACTCCCACATGACCAAGCAATGATGATGATTTTTTTTATCGGGAGGGTTTTAATGACTGAATGGGTGCCATATGGCCAAATGGATAATCAGTAGCACTGCAAACAAATCTAAATGAAGCTGAGGGAAAGATCAAGGAAGAAATGACAAAATTTTTGGAAGGACAACACATGGATTCTGCATCAGGACAATGCACCAGTCCACAAAACCATACCTGTGAAACACTTTTCAGTGGACAAGCACATTCCAATGCTTGAACATCCTCCGTATTCACCAAATTTGGCTCCTTGTGACTTTTGACTGTTCCTAAGAGTGAAAAATGCCTTGAAGGGAACACATTTTCACACTGTTGTGTGTGGCATGACGGGCTCCTATACAAGCTAGTTGTACTGGGAGTACCCGTGTCACACGTCAGCCTGCTTCTATCCCACTTAAGGGACCATAAGTTTCATGTCCAAACGGACAAAATCCACAGTAAGGCAAATCAGTTCCGGTGTGCCCAGGAGTCCATACTCAGTTCCCTGCTGTACACATTATACACACCAAACGTACCAAAACCCCCAAGGGTGGAGCTAGCACTTTATGCAGGCAACACTGCACTCTTTGTGCACAGCTTACCGGTAAGCGCACACATAATGAGACATCATCACCAAGAAGCTTGGTGTCGGACCACTCGTTGGCCAGACCTACTGCATGTGTAAAAGCACATAGTAAGTGAAGATAAAATAAAAACAAGGATGACAGTTACAGTTGACAAACAAAAAAACCGAGCAGACAAATAAACAAACGAACAAACTAGCATTAAGTAGGCAAAGCACCTTGAGTGCTATTACTACAAACGTACAAGTTCTAGTGATCTCCAGAAGTCAGATGGTGTCAAGAGGCAACAGAAAATATGCCTCCACTAGAATGATCTTTGAAAATAGTTTTGTGGTGATAGAACAGCAAGTTGATAGGACCTCCAGGTAGTGTGGGCACAATGATGTCATTTCAGTTTCTGAATGTTTCATGGAAGCACTGTATAAAAGAGAGACATATGTGTTCTGAATTTAAATGCTGCTGTAAGTGCTGGAAGAAGTCTTGTAAAGAAAGAAGTTAGTTGCAGTAAACTGATGACAGATTGATTAGTAATGACAAATTTTTGTCCAGAATCGCTTTGGATTGGCATTAAGGACAAAGCTGACAAAAAGGGAAAGAAATAAAATATAGCAAACATTTATAATATCCACACAGCAGCTAGTAAATTAACACCTTTGGTTTTTTAATTACTGTAGCAATACTTAGAAAAAATCTTGGGGAAATTGACTATGTATTGAACTGAAATGGAGATTTGGTACATATAGCTGGTAAAAACTGGCAAACACCAACTCTATACTATCTGTATCGAACAACAATTTATTCTTTTTATGAATTGTGCTGACAGAAGCAATAATGGAATGTTGTTAATTATGTTGATACATTACACTACCACTTAATGCGACCACTACAGTCGCAGGTTCGAATCCTGCCACGGCCATTGATGCGTATGATGTCCTTAGGTTGGTTAGGTTTAAGTAGTTCTAAGTTCTAGGGGACTGATGACCTCAGATGTTAAGCTCCATAGTCCTCAGAGCCATTTGAACCATTAGAACCACTTACTGTTTGATGTTGTATGTACACTGTTCAACACACTTTTAGTGAAGCAGATTGTTGACTTCATCTAATTACCAACTACTGTTCTGTCTTCAGATTGCATTTGTGTTAACTTAAGCATGGTGTAAACACTGTCTCTTCAACTTTCAAACACAGGCATGTGAAATAATATTGACATATTTTTTTAATTTTATCTATTTATTTATTTATTTCACAGTGTAGAAACTTCTTAATTATTGTATTTCTGACTTGATTCTCAAGGTGTTGTAAGTCATCCAAACTAAAAGTTTAAACCAGTCTGAGTACATAGTTAAACAGCTTGATATAGTGCTGTAAAAACACATTACTTGTGTTGATGTATAGCAGAAGTGAACTCTTTAAGCCCTCTGCAATCTCATAGCATGATATTAAATACTTAAGTATTTTACAAAAGGACTGATGACCACAGATGTTAAGTCCCATAGTGCTCAGAACCATTTGAACCATATTTTACAAAAATGTACTATATTGTATGTAACTCATTATAGTTTCTATTCTGTCAGTACGAAATGTGACAATAACAACAGAATAGGAGTCATTTACATATGTAACTTTATACACTCCCTTTGTCTTTTTTCTGTCTTCATGTAATTCTAGTTCTGAAAGTTCTGAATATAACATCTCTTTTCTTTATGGCTTCAACGTCAACAGAAGAGACTCCATGGACAGGGGCTGAACAGAAGCTTCTAGAACAAGCACTGAAGACTTACCCTAATTCAACACCAAACAGATGGGAGAGAATTGCAGAGTGCATACCAACAAGAACAAAGAAACAATGTATTTCTAGATACAAGGTAAAGTTTTCCGTGTATTCACCGACATGTTAATATTGATCATTGGTGTAGTACAACTGTTAATTGTTATTGCTGTGAAGGAATAATAGTTGGCAGGGTTAATCTGTTCAAATGGTTATGTTAATGGAAAACTCTGTGTGAAATAAAATGTTAGTATAAAAAGCCGGTAGTTGGCAGTAAGGTGGGCATCATGCAGCTTACTTCTGCATTCACAGTCCAATGTGAGCTACACAGACACAATATCTGTAGTCAATGGACAAGTTCTGTAATCACACACACACACACACACACACACACACACACACACACACACACACACACACTTAATTTTTAACTTACTGTATCATATCATTTTCACTCTTGAATACTAACACATTCAACTAGATATCAGAAATACTGTGTAAAAGTTTATTATTATTATTGCAAGCCTTGTGTGTGCCACATTCCTAATTTTTTTCTTCTCTTTACAGGAAATTGCTGAAATGGTTAAAGCCAAAAAGGCAGCTCAAGCTGCTGCTGAACAAAAGAAAAAATAACCCCTAGTGTCATTTAGGGAGCTCAATATTTTGTTTTGATATTCAGCTAATTTTTCCCCACTAATTCCCAACGAATTGAAATTCCTTAAATTATTGAAAAATTTTTGGATACTTGTACATAGCATTGTGCAACATATCTTGCAAATTCTGTACCTTTTGTACAACTGATTGCTACTGTATTTTATATTGAAGAATGTTGTGTTCATTGATTGCCTTTGGTTTACAGTTTGACACCTGTACCTCTGTCCCAGCCTTTTACAAAATACTTCCAGTTTTAAAAACCAAAAACTTAAATAGTTAACAGACTTTTTGTTTAGAAAGAGATAGTGCACATCCAGTTTTCTTTGAGAAACTTGGTTTAGTTTTGTCTTCCCTCTGGCAGCTCTGGCGAGTTTTTGCACCATTTTGTAAGAATAATTTATGTTAATATTGTAATACATTTTTCATTGAAAGAGTAAATTCTCAATCAGTCGTGATGCTATTGTAAAGCTGTGAAGTCATGTTCTGGGGGGGAGGGGGCAGGAAACTAGTGGGTGTGGTTCTTCTCTCTCTCTCTCTCTCTCTCTCTCTCTCTCTCTCTCTCCCCCCCCCCCCCCCTCTCTCCCCTTGCCAAAATTCAAAATTGATAGCTTTCTGGATAGTACTTGGGTGTTGGAAAGACATTAAACTCTAACAAAATAAAGAAGGCAACTCCAATGCCCAGGCTGTATGCAAGGAGCACAATGATAGTTGTGGAGGGGAGAGGACAGTGAAGATATGAATTCAGCAAGAAAGAAGGAAACATAATTATGATCAGGAAAGGAGAAGTGAGAAGAAATTGTAAGAGTTTTGGTACTGTTATACACTTTTTGTGTTCTTTTCTAGTCTTGGTTGGTGGGGTTTGGAGGAGTCAACTCCTCCAGCTTCCATTGGGAGCAGAGAGAGAAGCTTTAAATCTCTCTTGATGTGCTGCCATATAGAGTCCAAAATTGCAAATAAATCAGCTGTAAAATGGAATAACGACAATGAAAATTTGTGCCGGACTGGGACTCGAACCCAGATTTCCCACATATTGTGAGCGGTTGCCTTACCATTTGGCTGTCTGCGCACGACTCACAGCCGGACATGTGGTTGACGACATATGGAAGTTTGGGTCTGGCCATGAGTCATGCACAGATAGCCAAATTCGAAGGCAACTGCTTGCAGTACTCGGGAAATCCAGGTTCGAATCCTGGTCCGGCACAAATTTTCATTGTTGTCATTCCATTCTCCAGCTGACGGTTGTCCTTATTTACAGTTGTGAATACATTTAATGTTTTTCATAATGGCTGTAGTCGCCGCAGTGCCTGTTCCTTTGGACATACATGCATATCCAAAGGAACTTTGCATCATAATCAGAATAACACAGGTACTGCTATATCATATATAATCCAATGTCTAAATAGTTAACAAGTTCCAACATAAATCACTGATAGAAAAGGAATTTACAATTTTCATAACATAAATTTATATTATTACATGTGCAAATGAACTAAAACTAACATTGGTTACAGACATAAATCATGATGCCATATTTCTCGACTTTCGAAAGGCATTCGATTCAGTTCCGCATTGTCGCTTGCTACAAAAAGTGCGCACTTAAGGTCTATCCAATGACATATGCGGTTGGATAGAAAGTTTTCTAACAGACACGGAGCAGCATGTTGTCCTGAACAGGATAATTTCAACAGAAACAAGAGTAACTTCTGGTGTGCCCCAGGCAGCGTAATAGGTCCTCTGCTTTTTACGGTTTACATAAACGTTCTGGTTGATGGTATTGACAGCATCCTGAGACTGTTTGTCGATGAAGTTGTAGTCTACAGGAAAGTAGTATCACACGGAAGTTGTGAACAAATCAATGAGGATTTGCAGAAAATAAATGCATGGTGCAATGACTGGCAGTTACCTCTCAATATTAGTAAGTGCAACCTACTGCATATAACAAGGCGAAAATCCCCATTAATGTACGAGTACAAAATAAATGATCAGTCTTTGGAAGCGGTAAGATCAGTCAAGTATCTGGGTGTGACTATTCGAAATGATCTCAAATGGAATGATCAGATTACACAAGTAACAGGTAAGGAGAACTCTAGATTGCGGTTTATTGGTAGAATCCTGAAGCGATGCAGTCCTTCAACAAAGGAAATAGCTTACAATATATTAGTTCGTCCAGTCTTAGAGTACTGTTGGTCTGTATGGGACCCTTACCAGTTGGGTCTGATTCAAGAGCTTGAGAAGGTCCACAGAAGAGCAGCAAGATTCGTGACTGGTATATTTAGCCATTGCGAGAGCGTTACAAATCTCATAGAAAGTTTGAAGTGGGACACACTTGCAGATACACGACGCACTAAACAGAAGGAGCTGCTCACTAAATTCCGAAATCCAATCTTCGCTTAGGGTGTAGAGCATATATTATTACCACCAACTTTCAAATCGCGTAATGATCATCATTCAAAGATAAGGGAAATAAGAGCTCGTACTGAGGCGTTCAGACAGTCGTTTTTCCCTCACGTGCTCCGCGAGCGGAACAGAAGGGGGGGGAAATATGACTTTGGTGCGAATTGTGCCCTTCGCCACACACCGTTTGGTGGCTAGCGGAGTATATATGTAGATGTAGATGTAAATGTAGAAGCATACTAATTTTGCACATTAGTTTTATGTTAGTATATAAACCAAATTCTTCAAACAAGAAACGAGTTTTACTATATTTTAACAAAATTTGAGCAATCATTTTTCTCGAACATAACTCATTGTCTTCCTTGAGAAAATGCTTGGATCGTAGCAAGTGTTCATCAGAGAAAAGGTATTGTCATGAGTGCCCCAGGGAATTGTGATTGGACTGCTATTATTCTCTGTATACATAAATGATTTGGCAGACAGGGTGTGCAACAGTCTACCGTTGTTTGCTGATGGCGCTGTGGTGTATGGTAAAGTGTCAAAGTTGAGTGACTGTAGGAGGGTACAAGGTGACTTGGACTAAATTTTCTAGTTGGTGTGATGAATGGCAGCTAGCTCTAAATGTGGAAAAATGCGATTGAGTAGGAAAAACAAACCCGTCCATAATGTTTAGATATAGCATTAGTAGTATCTTGCTTACACAGTTACGTCATTTAAATAACTTGGCATAACTCTGCAAAGCGATATGAAATGGAACAAGCATGTGAGGATTGTGGTAGGAAGGGGGATGGTCGTTGACTTTGGTTTATTGGGGGAATTCTAGGAAAGTGTGGTTCATCTGTCAAGGAGACTGCATATAAGACACTAGTGCAAGCTATTCATGAGTACTGCTTGAGTGGGAATACATTAAAGTGATTCGGAGGCAGGCTGATAGATTTCTTACTGGAAGGTTCGAACAATGTGCAAGTGTTACAGATATACTTCAGGAACTCAAATGGGAATTCCTGGATGGAAGATGACATTCTTATCAAGGAACACTATTGAGAAAGCTTAGAGAACTGACATTTGAAGCTGACTGCAGAATGATTCTGTTGCCTCCAACATACATTGCACATGGTCATTTGTCCCTCATTCTGTTTGCAATTGGAACAGGAAAGAAAAAGACAATTAGTGGTATGGGGTAACGTCCATCATGTGCTATAAGGTGGATTGTGGAGTATCGATGTAGATGTAGAACACAGGCACGCACTTTACTCACAGCCAATCACTATCCATGCAGTGAGTTTGTTACTAATGTGCCATGCGGAGTAACTGCGTGGTCTGAGGCACCTTGCCACAGTTCGTGCGGCTCCCCCCATCGGAGGTTCGAGTCCTCCCTCAGGCGCAGGTGTGTGTGTTGTCCTTAGCTTAAGTTAGATTAAGTAGTGTGTAAGCCTAAGGACTGAGGACATCAGCAGTTTGGTCCCATAGGAACTTTACACAAATTTCTAATGTTGTTGTGCTCAACAAGCCATTCCATAAAAAATACATACCAATAATATACATTAGTAAAATATATGCATACTTCATACCTGTAATAAAATATTTTTATTGAGTAAGATAGTGGTTACATACAAGAAATACATAAAGTTATTTTTATGTCATGTTGAAAAATATTTAACATATTGTGTGGTGTCACTGCCAGACACCACACTTGCTAGGTGGTAGCCTTTAAATCGGCCGCGGTCCGTTAGTATACGTCGGACCGGCGTGTCGCCACTGTCAGTGATTGCAGACCGAGCGCCGCCACACGGCAGGTCTAGAGAGACTTCCTAGCACTCGCCCCAGTTGTACAGTCGACTTTGCTAGCGATGGTTCACTGACAAATTACGCTCTCAATTGCCGAGACGATAGTTAGCATAGCCTTCAGCTACGTCATTTGCTACGACCTAGCAAGGCGCCTTTATCATTTGCTATTAATCTTGTAATTCATGTGTCATCAAGACCGATGTTCACCAATTATGGATTAAAGTTAAGTATTCCAACAGATACGTACTATTTTTGCTAGTCTGATATCCCTGATCTGTTCCAGACCTCACGCCAGCCTGCGTGAGCTTAAACGTGTGCCTTTCGGCTACGCGTCATTGTGGATTGGCTGTCTTGCCAGTCTACAACATATTGCCCATAACACCTCGTAATAGTCAAATCAAGCTGAGGAGATGGAAACTGTTTCATACTACCCTGCACATTTGCCCAAAACACAGTATTGTCTTTATTGAACCCTAAAGTCAGATTTCAGTAAAATTTTCAAAACATACTTAACGTTACCCGAGACTACTACGTAACTAGTGCTCAGTCCTCTCAGAATATCCACACTTTGTTGCAGCTGGTTACTTAATATGGTATCTTTTCTTTTTATGCACATTCACTCAAAGCCATAAATACCACAGATGAAAAATCCACTTGCGCCATCAAAAAAAATAAATTATGCAACAATATATAGTTTCATATACTGTAAAAACAATATTCCATTCAACTCTTGTTTAAAGTACCATAAATTATAAACATAAGTTTCGTATACTGTAAAAATAATATTCCATTCAATTCTTGTTTAAAGTAAATTATAAACATATCACCAAGTGTTGCCTCAATCCTTCCAGATATTTAACCATAACAAAATTGTATTTCCCATCACATAGTTACAGTTCATTACTTTCTTTTGACTGTACCCTCATTAAATACATTGCCTAAACAACCTTGTTAACTAGAGGAGTGCAGCATTAACAAAAATGTAGCTACTGCAAAGTCAGGTTCCCTAATCATACCTACTTTTCATAATACTTCTTGTTGCTTATCATTATTACTTCCTCATTACCTATGCTTCACATGTTCCATTACACCACTCATTGTCATTTCATTACTGCCTCATTAAATAAAGAAATAAACACCTGCTTTGCTCAGTGTGCAAAAAATGGTGCTAAAGAACTACACATTAATCAAGCATAATATTGTAGACAAAACTCCAGTTCCAATAACCCAACATACAAAATATCAGTTACTGAAATCATTACTGCACTTTATGCCACCACATTATTCTGAACTGAAATCTAGAAGGCAACGCAGATATAAACTTTTTCTTGATTCCACAAACATTAGTATATTCACTGTATTTTTCCTTACTAATCCCTGAAGTGAATTTCCGTAGTATGACATATCTCAACTAAAAGTGGAACTTTTTCTGTAATCAACTGGACTCAATTTATCTTTAGATTGAACAAAAGACTTTACATAATCAGTACTGATTCACGTTTTTAAGATGTTCTTTCATACTGCTGCTGTATAAACTTTTGTTAGCTTACATATTTGCTGGCTACTTTAGATTTTCGCTATTATCTCCGTATATTTCAACATTCTCTTATATTGTGACATATTTTACTTTTTAAATTATCTTTTGGCTCAAAGACATTAGTGTTATGGACACACACAATTCTCAACATTATTGTATTCAAAAACAAAACAACACATCACACAGTTTAGAAAAATTTATATATGTTATGGGCTTCCATCCTCTTGTGTTACTGTAGTCATCACTTCCAAAATTTTGTGCCTGACAAGCTACAAATTTTAATCATTAACACATATCATCATCTTATACATAATTTTGCTCAACTTAGAAAATTATTATTGTCTACTTACAAGCAGTCGACAGGGTAGTAAAAGAGGCTGAGTGATGAAGACTGAAATCATCCTCCTTGGGGAGACATTATATGCTACATAATGTATTCCCTCAAGAGCAGTTAACCCTCTACCTACTGCATATAAAAATATAACACTGAAATTTAACTCTGCTTGTTGTTCTTTCATACGGATGTTTATCAGAGGAGTAGCAATGATTCTGCAAGTACTGTGGAGGAGTCGGCCAACATTTCAAAAGTAGTCATCTTACAGAATGAACAAACCCAGAAAGAACAGGTGAAAGACCTGTTTGGGGACAGAACCCCTGTCACTCAAGAAATGTAACCAAAGTGGGATATGCCCTGTGCAAGAAATAGACTAACAGCATGGTGGGACAGAATACAAGATGGTAAAGAAGTAGGAATGAGTATACCAGAAAAGAAAAATGCAAACACCCAGCTAAGGTAAGGCAAATTCACCACATGATGTGTTTACCAAAAATGTTTTTCATTCTCTCAGTGAAATTGGTATTTTCCAATTTCAGAAATAAATCAGTCTGATGTGGATTACTGTTTATGCACCTTGCAGAATGTACATAAGGCTTCAAATCAATCTTATTTCTTAAACCAAATACTTGGTGTAAGCTGACTCATAAACATTATCATGCACAACTCTAATGATTTTAAACAAGCCATGCTGCACATAAAAATTTCTGTATTTCATCATTTTTGATACTGAATTTCTCTTTTGTTTCTACTGAGACTAAATCTCTAATCTTAAAACTGCTGGGTTGTACATTTTGATCATGTCTATTCTTCCTTCCGAATCCTCCTCCTTCATTTCTTTTGCTAGCCTAATTTTCTTGCCCTGATCTATTTCATTTACAGTTTGAAATTTAATTTCTTCCCAATGATGATAGTGGGTGTCTCTCCAAATATTAATTCATAAGGTGCAAATCCTGTGGATTCATTCCATAAATTATTAATAATGTTTTCAAACTGCCCTATATGACTGGCTCGTGCAGATTGCTTCTATGCAATATGTTCTACAAAATCTATTGAACTCCTTCACAACTCTTTGAGAAAAATAAGTAGCAATTTTTATGTGATTAATTTTTTTGCATCCCCATCAAGTCCAGAAATCCTTCTGAAATAAACTGTGGCCCATTGTTTGACAAGAGTGATTTTGGTATCCTCAGATTTTAAAAATAATGAGTTTCTAATTTTTCATCTATGAGTTTAGTATTGGCTCTCTTAATAGGAAAAAGTTTGACATGTTTGGAAAATATGTCCTTAAAAAAAGAAAAGGTCTACAACCTCCCACGCATGCTGGAAAAGGGCCTAGTAAATCCATGGCAATTAACTCTCTTGGCTCATAAGGAAGAACTGATCGCATTAGGTGTCATGGTGGTTTTCACCCTTTGACTCTTATCACATCCATCCAACCTTTGTTCAGCTCTTCACCTCAATTGTTAAACGCAATGATTTCCGGAATCTTGACTTAAGTAGTGTGTAAGCCTAGAGATTGATGACCTCAGCGGTTTGGTCGCATAGGAATTTACCACAAATTCCCAAATTTTTCATGAAGGTAGTCCACTTGTCAACATTTTGTTCTGGAAGCCAGTTACCACTCCTGTTATTCTTAAAGTTTTTCTTTTGAAAAGTAATCCTTTATGTTCTGTGCACTACAGCCTCACTTTTGGTTCCTTTTTTGAGTTGTATTTCTGAACTAGCCTTAAATTTGGGTCTTTATTTTGTTCTCTCCTTATCTGTGTACAAATCCACCTAATTAATTTCTCATCTTTTATCTGACCTCTTTTGTCCTCATTGCTGTTATCATGCTCTTTTCCAGCTGACATCCTGGGAAAAAAACATAAACAATATCTGCTACAATATTATCTTTTCCCCTAATGTAACAAACTGTTGGAAATACAAAGCCCATCTGGTCAGCCTAGAATGTTTCAGCTTGCACTGTTGTAAAAAGCTTAAAGCTTTATGGTCAGTGTAAAATATTGCTTGTTACTCAGTTAATAAAATTTAAATTTTTGAAACCCAGAAATTAATGCTAAAGCCTCTAATACTGAAATGTAATAATTCCTTTCGTGCGTATGCAAAGTTCTGCATGTGATCACAAGAGTCCTATGTTATTTTTCTTCCAGTTTGTACTAATTGAAAAACTGATAGAAATTTTGTGTCTGTGTGTCTCCAGAATCTCTAGAATAAATGAAGGTGTCTTCCTAATTTATGATAACACCAGCTATAATGGTTAGATAATTTTCTAGTCAGTGAAACCTGAAAGCTTTGTTTCAAAGATTTTTTTGTATTATTATTTAGAAGAAATGAGTGTAGTTTGAGGGGTGGGGGCTGTCGCCTGCAGCCTCATAATGCTCCCCCTAGATTTGTCTCTGCAAGTCTGGATTCTTGTGCCAAACCATTACATCAAAAGAAATCAACAATTTAGATCCATGGAATTTTTCTACAATTTCATCTATATTAGCTAGTTGGTCATTTTCTTGCTAAACCAAGTTTCTAGGATCAAGAACAACTCTAATACTTCCATTTTTTGTCAGTCATTAAAGGATTATCTTATGTGCTGTCAGATCATTCAATAATTTTCCATTTTTTCTGTGCAAAGTAGGTTAGAAATCAGATTAATAATGTTGCTCACGCAGCATATGTTCGCTTTATCGGGCAACAACAAAGTTATTGACTGTGGATGGTATCATCAGAATGGAAATAATGAGGTCACTGTAAAAAAGTCATTAATTTGGCACTTATCTTGAATGGATTCCCACATAGATTTCGTCGAAGTTGTTATGGCTCATCTTGTTGATTCTAGGGTGATTCCACTTTGACTGCTAGAAGGTCCAGATCTGTATTTAAGCAATATTTGAAGACCTAATAAATGCGTTTTTCAGGAAATTCTTAATGATCAATCAATCCCAGATCAGAACAATGCTATGGTAGAAGTAATTTTTGACTTGGTGTTCGTGATCCTCATTTTTACTAAACTTCTTGTAAATTCACATATACTTCTTCTTAATTGTCACATCATCAAGAAAACAGTTTTGTACCAATCTTCATATATTTAATGTCCACTTTAACCAAACACGAGACTTGACTGTTCTTTTACAAAGCGAAATAACAACTTCTGCCAAAGTGAAACAAAGACTGCTCTGTGCACATTCACGCCAAAACGGTTACAAGTAAGTCAAAGATAATGACAGTCTCACAGAAATGAACACACTCAAGAACCATGTCACTGTAATATATCGATACATCAGAGTACCTATACATTAATAAAACCAAATGTGAATATTGTCACAAAAATATGTCTGTTACTTCGCAGAAAAGTAGTATGATATTACTGGTATGGAGAACTGGGGTTGGAGTGCCGTAATAGTCACGTAAATAGAGAACCATTACAACCTTCTATTTTAGAAAATGGAATAACTTAAGGTTTGCTGAAAAAAGTTCATGTTCCTTAAATTTTAACTTCCACCCAAATCATTCACTGGAGAAGATTTGTCTGAAAACACTTTACTACAGTGTAACTTCGATTTTACATTCTCCGATTTTAAGTTTTTCACAATTCTACATCATAAATACGTAGCCCATGTGAAAAATACATAAGATCAATGCTAAAAATTCCCCAATTTTACATTTCTTCATAGTAAGGTTTACGTAGGTTCTAAGTTCTAACTCGACGTCTTGCTTGACTTTGTCCTGTTTTCGTCCTATTGACATTTGATGTGACTGAACAAGTTACAAGTGGCAGATAAGACAGAAAAAAAAAGTTGTGTTCTCGGGTTCCACACTAACCATAACCTCAGAAATCACAACATATTCAAAATAAACAGCCAAATATTTGTGACAACAGAAATATATGTTTCACAGCTGTCCTGTTATGATGATGAAACATTTCTTTTTGTTTATTTTATTTCTCCTTGTGTTATCAAAATTTAGAAATCAATAAATGACATAAATTTAGAGTAGGTGTAATGTCATCTTTTAAGACAGACCCCTTACATGAATAAAAATTTGTAATTTTGATTATTCAGAGTATTTTAAAAATAAATTTTTCTCAAGAAGCCTCATAGAAAAAAAAGGGGGGGGGGGGTGTCTTATATTCAGGGTCATCTTATACTTGGGTAAATACAGTAGTACCACTTCCAGCTTAATACTTTCTGACATTTTTCCAGTTACACCTACAACTCTGATTTCTGAAACATACATCATTACTACTCCTCCCCTATTTTTAATTGACTCAAAAATAACTGGGAAATGTTATTTAATTCACAGCTACTATCCAGTAAACACTTAACAGGCACTCATTAGATATTAGTCATAATTACAGGATACCATACCTCGTTACTACGTACCATAATCTCTTCTTCATGTAAGAAATCTTCGTTAATCTTTTCCTCAGAAAAGCTATCATCCTGTCCACCAAATCTGTTTGCTGGTAGTTAAGTGACAAATAGTATCTTCATTAGTGCCTAACCCTTCCTCATCAGTACTCTGCTTACTCACAAGATTTATTTTCTTGTTACTAATTACCCTCACTGTCACAGACAAATTCAAATATTCTTCTCTCTCCTCATCGTCATTACTACTAGATTCATCACTACTTTCCTCACTACTTGGATTGTTACTGGAACCACTACTGTCACTACCTTCAGAAGGTTGGTTAATCAGCTTTTTTCTCTTTTTCGCTATTTGACAATAAAGCAAGACACTTGCATTGCTTTGCTTTACACAGTTATTCATATTTTTCATTGCATCCTGGTACCCCGTTTGATAATATTCTGTACACTGAAATGCTGAAACGTTTTCTACATCATCACTTCATTCTCTCACTGGACCTTCTTCTTTTAGTATTGTAGCGTTTTGTCCACTGGGAACAGCTTTACTTAGTGTATGACATGATTTTGGTTCTCCACTTACCTTCCTACTTCTATTATCTGAAACTGAAATACATTTTGCGTACGAGTTGCTCTTTGTTACTTCTTGACCAACTGTGAGCCACAGTCGGAGCAAATCTAAGTTTACTGTATTGGATCCATAGTCTTTACTCATGCCAACATGAGTAACTTAGATGTAGAGATCTGTGGTGTAGTGAAGCAGCTTAAAACACTTACGAAAGGCAAAGCTTCTGTTGCAGATTGTGTACCAATCGGGTTCCTTCCAGGGTATGCTGATACAACAGCCCCATACTTAGCAGTCATATACAACCACTCACTGGTAGAAAGATCTTTACCCAAAGACCAGAGAGCTGCTCAAGTCACACAAATACCCAAGAAAGGAACTAGGAGTAATCCACTGCATTACAGACGCATATTACATAGATTTGAAGTTGGATTTTGGAATAAGTACAATGCATGAACATTATGAGTCACCTCGAACAAATGATTTATTGACAAACAGCCAACACGGATGCAGAAAATATTCTTGTGTAACACAACTCACTCTTTATTTTCACAAACTAGTAAGTGCTATCGATAGGGGATGACAGATTGGCTCCATACTTTCTAGACTTACAGAAGTCTTTTGACACTGTTCCTCACAAGCGACTTCTAATTAAATTGCGTGCCTATGGAATTGGTGGACACTGGTGCTCCAAAGTGGAAGGAGAATGTCAGTAATGTGAAACAGTGTGGTGGTGGTGTCTGGAATGTTTTTCTATATGATGAAGGGTAAGGCTTTCAATTTGGGAAATAGAGTGTAGGTAGTTGGTGCTACACTACAGTAGTATCTTGCAGGGAGGGGGGGGGGGGGGGTTACAGATGGTTCAGGGATGCCTGTGCCAAGGAGATTAGTTTCCTAAGTATCAGGTTAGTGAGGGATGAGGATTGATGGAGTCTGAAGATTTGTAAGTCATTGTGAAAGGAAGGGTGACATGCAGAGAGGGCAATTTTTATGTTAGAGCCATTGCGTGGGTATGAGTTTTAGTGAGAAAAAGGAATACTTTTCAGAACCATCATTGATGAAAGAAGCAGAGATCCATATGGGATGGGGTGACACTGTAGCAGAAGAAGAAGAATGTCAGTGACGTCAGGGAATGATAAGTATGGTAAACACTATTGGTTCATATTAGATGGCTGTAAAAAGAATATTTGGATAACAGGTTGAGGGTTTTGTAAATGAGAATGCTGGACTCCATAATCTTACTTAATTCAATTTCCACTAACCTCCGCCCCGTGGCTTCACCCATCCTGCACCCACACCATATTTTCTTCAGTAGCCCTTTTCCCTCTGTTCTATCCCTACTTCCAACCAATTCCTCCTCATCATTGTGTGCTGAACACAACTCCCATCACCTGCAACCAGATCAAGCTCACCAGTGCCACATTTCTATCCAGTGCGCCTGCTGCCTCTCTCAGCCATCTGCCAATGTTTTCCAATCCTTCCTCGTACTATCCACTTCCTCTCGCACCTCTTTCCCTTCACACACAAAATAATCTAAACACTAAATAATAAACATGAATTGTTGCCAAATAATGCATGACTAGTGCAATATCATTAGTTTCTAAGGTCAATAGAAGCAGTTGCATGTGTGTCATTTGCTCGAAGGATTCCAATTATTGTTATTTCATTGTTAAGGAGGTGAGGGAGCAAGAAAAAGTGCATGGATAATAGGTGAGGTACTTTATAAATTGTGTCTAACAAGTAGTGCGAACTAGTTTCATGTCAACAGACTATTAACTCATGTGCTTTTTTATTGGGTTATTGTAGCTAAAAATTCCAAAACTACATTCAAATCTGTATCTGAAAAGTCACTGTCCTTGTGAGTGTTACACAAGATGTCATTTTGAGGAAGTATTGTGTTTCTTGAATTTTATTGGAATGTGAGCACCGAATTTTGAGTGGAGACACTTTGTGATGCTCCCTTTCATTCTTGTGTTTCTCACTGGAGTTCATTGGGCATTTCTGTGATATACTCTGACTGACTAAATGAAGAATCCATGATGGAACATGTAGCTATTTTTTAATGTTCTCTCTCTCTGCCTTTATTCTAAACCGGCAAGGGTCCTTAACTGATGATCAAACCTCAAGAGGTGGTTAATAAGGATTTTATGAGGAATAAATTAAACTTCTGTAGCATTCTTCTGATAAAGCTCAATTTAGTCTTCATAGGTCTGTCAGTGCGGATGTTCAGCCTTGAATTGCTCTGAACCAAGTGTGGCTCATGGTTTTCATACCAGGGAATGCTGCCACCAGTTTCTTCACAACAATGTCACAGCCTGCAACAAGGTGCTTATATCCAAACAAAAAGATTTACTGAATTAGACCACAATTTTTTTTCACGTCAAAGATCATATTATTTTCGTTGAATGCCACTTTGCTTTAAAAGCTGCACTTGGCCATAAGCTTATTATATTCTGCCTGAATACTCTAGATGGACTTTATACATACACCATCATTCATTAGCTGGTATGAATTCCATCTAAAGTTACTCACTGTCCAGGTCCTAATTTACATGTTCCAGTCAACTGGGCTGATTGAACCTTACTCTCTCTGGGCTAAAATCCTCTGGATACATAGAGTAATTCATTGCAAGAACTAATTTTTTTTCTATCTTTTCTGAAGCATGACAAAAGGTAGTTGCAGAGTTTTTGGGCAAGCTGATTTAGCATGTAAGCAATGATGTTGTTCATGCCACAGATGTTTACTGAAATGACTTTCTTTGAACCATGTTACAATTATCCTTAGTTTGTGGACAGGAAAATGATCACTCTGATACAGAGAAGTTTCACTTCCACTGCCTGGGAAGGAAGCTACTGTCTAAAATGTTTCTACACATGTCTGTGTTTATTTTGCCATTAACCATAACCAGTTATCTGAATACAAATGTGGGAGATGATTTGCAGAACTCACAGTACTTCACAAAATTTCACTTTTGTCACTACACATTGAATAAATATAACTTACCTAGTATGTGTCAGATCCATGTATTTCTATACAAATGTTATACTATAGATGAAGATTTATCTTTAGACACACAGTACACATTTGTTATGAAAACAGTAACTCTTAGGCAAGACCACAGTTATGAAAACTGAATCATATCATGTCTGTGATGAACTTTTCTATCACTGACCTCAGGATCTAAGATAAACTGTTCAGTCACAATAATGTGGCCACTGCCAATGTTTGACATCAATGTGCAATTATCAGTCACAGATGGCAAGTGGCAGCACTAGCAGTGGAGGGTATATAAAGTTTGTCGGGGCACGCGGGAAACAGTGCAGTCACTGTCGTAATGCGAAAATGGGGCAGTTTATCTGAGGTCCGAAAGAGCATGATCGTTGGCTTTCAGGCCGAGGGTGGAAGCATTTCCAAAATGATGAAGTTTTTCAACTCTTCACATGCCACCATGGTTAAAGTATACCATGCATGGCAAAATCGCACTATCCAAAACCGCAGCAAAGCAACTGGGGTGCATCATGGGCCATAGATGACAGGAGTGAATGAATGACAGCTGCAGAAATGTGTACAGGCGACCAGATGTGCAACTGTTGAGCAACTGACCACCCAGATGAACCCAGGAGCTACCAACAGTATGTCCTCAATGACAGTTCAACGAATGTTGCTGGATATGGGAAGGTTCCTGGTTCATGCACCCCTGATGACTGCTGTTCATCAGCAATGAAGGCTGGAATTTGCATGCCAGTACTGCAACTGGATGTGTGATGCGTGGCAACAAGTGGTCTTTTCAGATGAATCACATTTTCTGCTCCATCAGACAGATGGTCATTGGCGTTATGGTGTGAAACATCTGAAAGCAAACATCCTGCAGTAATCAATGGAACATTATGGTCTGGGGAATGTTTTTGTGACATTCCCTAGGTGGTGTCATCATTGTGGTAGGTGCAATATATCAACAAAAGTATGTCTGTGCTGCTAAAGGTGGTTATTTTGGTGTTTGGCAGGTGGTCACATCTTCAGTGGATAAGAATGTTAGACTAATAGTTCATACAGTTAATTATGTAGGCTTAGCACAACAGTGTTTTGTTCAGTACTTCCCTGAAATTTCCACTTCACCCTGAACTGCTGTAAAATCTCTGACAGAGTACCAAGACTTGTTGCATTCAAATTCACTCAGTTATCTCCAATGTTGCATTGTAAATATGTACATAATGTTGGTAGACTGTGCCCGAACTTCCTTCCCTACACATACACAATTTTATTTCACACCCAATGTGTGGGAACTCAAAAAGCTTCCCACCATGTTTAACTTACCTCCAGGTGCAGGTGTCGCTCACCTTAGTTTAGTTACATGCATGTTCTGCAGATCATCACTGTTATCTCTTGCTGTGATGTGGAATGAGTCAGTTTTACAATTATAATACACTTCCTAAACGAAAAGTATGGCAACATGTTGACTATTAACACAATTGTATTAACTATTAACACAATTGTATTAAGCCTTTTTATTTTTATTCTTTTTTACACAGCAATCTGTATTTCAATTTATCCACATTATTGCATATTCCAAAATTATTCAATGCGCTAGGAGTAATAGCTGAGAAGATACTATTTCAGTTTGTGTTGAACTTAAATTTATTATATATTACATCCCTTACATTTATGGGAAGTGGTCAAAGATTTTTATGGCTCAATATCTCGCTCCTTTTTGTGGCACACTAAGCTAAGTGAAGGACAGAGTGAGTCATTTCTCCTTCCAGTATTATATTCATTAATGTTACTGTTGTTTTTGAATTTTGATTGATTGTTGACAGAAAACCTCATAACAGAGTAAATGTATTGTGAGAATGTTGCCAGTATGCCCAACTGCTTATGAAACAACTGTCTCCAAGAGTTTCTACAATGGAAACTAAATATTATCCTTATTTCGCACCTCAGTGCAACAGACACCTCCTTCCGTAATGACAAGTAACACCAGAATATGATGCCACAAGACATTAGTGAGTGAAAATAGGGAAAGTCAACTTTTTCTAACAAAAAGATAGAGGGGCTGGCCAGTACTTACCTCAGCTCAGTACAGCCGATAGATACACATAAAACAGAACCGAAAATTTACGTTCCTAGCTTTCGGAACAAATGTTCCTTCATCGGGGAGGAGAGAGGGGAAAGAAAGGGAAGAAGGGAAAGGAGATTCAGTTACTCACAACCCAGGTTATGAAGCAACAGGGAAAGGAAAATAGGGAGGGTAGCAAGGATGGAGGCATGGTTGTCATGGTCTGACAACCATGCCTCCATCCTTGCTACCCTCCCTATTTTCCTTTCCCTGTTGCTTCATAACCTGGGTTGTGAGTAACTGAATCTCCTTTCCCTTCTTCCCTTTCTTTCCCCTCTCTCCTCCCCGATGAAGGAACATTTGTTCCGAAAGCTAGGAACGTAAATTTTCGGTTCTGTTTTATGTGTATCTATCGGCTGTACTGAGCTGAGGTAAGTACTGGCCAGCCCCTCTATCTCTTTGTTAGTATTTGTTTCACATCTCATATGAGATTTTCCATTAATCATTTAAAGTCAACTTTTTGACATTTTAATCTCCAAAATCTAATTGTCTCTACAGCATGCTTAGACAGTGGACAATTTTGTAAGATGTGACTTGCAGTTCTGGTTCTTATCAATATAAACAGCTAAGAATTTGGACTATTCTGTTTCATTCATTTATTTATCCTCATACATATCCTCATCATGTAATTACCATTTCTGTCATTGCTGTGATGGATGCCGCCATCAGAAATGACTGACAGTGGACAGTGCAAAACATTCAGCTCTTGTTGGGCATCAGTCATGGTACAACTCACAACACTGTGGCAGAATATGGGAAGTTCCAGAAAATCTGTGCAAAGTTGATTCCCCACAGCTTTCTTTTAGTCTTAATCTCTCCCAACATAATTTCTGTATTTTTGGAACCCTGCAGGAGGGCATGCATGGCCGCTGATTTGCTTCGGACAAAGAGTTGCATGCCTAGGTAAAATTGTGGTTCTGTAGGCAATGGCAAACATTCTTCCATGAAGGCACTGACCATCTTGTCTCACAGTTGAATTAATCTATTAATAGTTACGGTGATTACTTTTGAAATAATAAAAGTTTACTTACTTTTTTCCATCAGTCTCATTTTTATCTGATTAACCCTTCTATGTGGACAGATAATTTATAGATAATATGAATAAGAATGGACCCAATATCAGTCTTGTGGTATATCTATAGAGATTATTACCCATTTTGAAGAGGCTGTTGCTTAATGTGACTCTCTACATCCTTTTAGTTAAATAGTAAGAAAATTGGTTACCAGCAAGATTTTCAGTGCCGTAATGCTTGAGTTACTCTAGAATGCTGTGAACTGAACAATTAAATGTGTTTTAAAAGTCACATGAAATACCAGTGGACAGTATTTTGTCATTTAAATTTACTATTATCTGATTTGTGAATTGAAAAATGGCATGTTCTGACATATATGATCTTTTCTAGTAACTTAGAGCAGGTGGTAAGGAGTGATACCTGTCAATAATTACCACCTTTCTTGTTAAGGGAGCTCACAATAGCACATTTAAATCTGGGAATATAGCCTGTGATAATGATGGACTGCATATGTGACAGAGTACATTGTGTATTTGTGCAGAACAATATGTTAGACATATTATCAACTCTGTGAGAGTTTATGCTTTTGAGTGAGTTAATTAAATTCTTAATTTCTTTGATAGAAAAGGAGTACTTATGATATGGGTGTATGTGTGTGGTACTGGCATTGTTTTTTACATGTGTTCTATTGCTTTATCTCTTGAATTGTCCATGCCAGTCCTTTGAGATGCTTCTGGGAAGTGATTATTGAATTTGTTGGCTACCTGACTGCTATCATTTATTATTTATCTATTTTCTTTGATAAAGTTTTCAAATTTCTTAACTGACTTCAGTTTCTCTTTTAACTACTGCCCATTTATATTTAAATTCTCTGAATTATTAATTGCAGATATTATTATAGAAAGTTTCTTTTGATTTTTAAATTGTGTTTCATACAACAACACAGTATTTCTGTTAATATTAAATCAATCCTATTTTTCTCTTTTCTTAAACCATTCAGATAATTGCCTTTTCCTTTCACTGATATGTTTGATGTCTTATTAGTGCTATACTTCAATGTTTTCTTGGAAAAGCAACTGTTGAAAGATTGATAGAAGCACATCTATAACTACATTTCATTTGGATTGACAACTATCACATATACACATCTTTCCAGTCCACTTCCTGTAAGGTTGCCTTGAAACTTTGTCATCTGTTAATTATTGTAACTGTATTCCATGACACTACTTCATTGTAATCACATAAATTATTTAAAATGGCTAGTTGTGCATTATGGTCAGAGAAGCAATTCACTACTGGATAAACATTTATATGACGGTGACTAAGTGTTGAACTACAAATACGATGCTTTCACTAGCATTTTTGATGGGAAAATTAACAACAGATCTCAAATTATAAGAGTTAAGCAATATTTCCAAATCATTTTCTCTTATCTGATTCTTTCAGAAAATTAACATTTAAATTTCAACAGACTATCATTGCCTTTTTTTGTCTGCTAGATGGTATACTAATGACTCAAATTTTTCTAAGAATATATGAAAATATCCCATCACACAACTACATACTGTACTAATTATAAATGGCTTTTTCAGTAGCAGCAATTCAGAAGTACAGGCTTCCAATTTTTGGTCTGAGCAAAAACTACTGGTTTCGATAGATCTGAACTTTATTTTGACTGTAACGTACATGTGAACTACACCTTTCTCCCACAGAAATATAATGCCGTATAACATATAACATGCAGTCAAATGAAACGGAGACACAAAAAACACACACACACACACGCACCCGTATCTGTGCCACGCTCATATACAATCTGTCTCATTTTCATTTCATTACCGCTTGTATATTAAACATACAAAACTATATTTCTGTGGAGAAAATATGGAGAAAGGAGTAGCTCACATGTATGTTGCAATTAAAACAAAGTTCATATCTATTGAAACCAGTAGTTTTTGTTTAGATCAACAATTGGACACCTGTACTTTTGAATTATATATATGTATATATTTTGCCCCAGGAGCAGTGCAAACATTCACCATTCATTTGTCTTTAGACAATGGTCAGTGACTTGTATGTACAGCCAGTGCATCCAACATCACTTTGGAAGTCAGTAAAGTGTCCAACAGTGTGGTGCAGTTCAATTTTTGATTGTAGAAGGAGTGTCAGGAAGTGAAATTCATGCCAAAATGTGTGCTCCGTATGGCGAATACAGTGTGTCACATGCACATGTGTTTGCCTAGAATAAATGATTTGAAAGACACCAGGCAGCCAGGACAGGCTTGTTGTGTCACTATCCCTTCTGTCACTGCTGCGAAGGGCACAGATATCTGCTTCTTGTTCAGTGATGGTTATGGAGAGTAAAGGTCATCAGTAATTTCCCACAGAGCAGCGTTTACAAAGGTTGTATGTCAGAAGATGTAGAGGAAGAACAGAACAACATTAAGTTCTATGTGTTTCGTTGACATCTAGGCCCTTAGGGACAGACAGTCACTCCAACTTTTCCTGTCTCCAGCAAGATCATCTTTATGGTGGAGAGTATAATCCTTTAGCACAGTGACAAAAGTATTTTTAAAATGTTACAATGTGTTTTCTGCAAACACAACAGTCTTCTCTCTGTCAGGATTTTCAGTTCCTACATAAATTGTGTAGAAGATGATTATCTGATCCATCAGATGGAAGGAATGTGGCCTGGTCTCCATTTCTTGCCTGTAGTTTTTCACTATATGCTTCACTGTATTCGGGAATGACTGATTAATATTGGTTTTGGGCACACTGTTTGGTTTTACTTTGTCTGCTAGCTATCAGGCACCTACTTGTATAACTGTCCTTTCTATTGCCAATGTCAGATGTAGTCAAAGATTTCCAGAATGCACCTTTGCAGTGACACCTTTGCAAGTGTTGGTACCTATGTTTGTGTTGTGACAGTAGCATTTTAGATAAACTTCCTGAATGTCAAAGAGAAAGGAGTCACAAGGAATAGTGGTTGACAAACATTGCAGACTTTGGGGTTTCGAAAGATTCAATACTTTTGGGAGACATTTTCTTGGATTTTTATCTCTGGCACATTGACAGAATATTCCCTAATCCAACAAGAAGGGTGTCTACCAAAGTAGTGCACACAGACTTCAGGAAATGAACAAGACGTTCCTGTTTCACGAGCAGCCTATTCAGTTACTACACGCCTCGCTAGTGTCTTAAGATACCATTTATATTTTAATGTCAACATGTTGGTGGTTCTGTCATAACTGAACTCACCACAAGGCATTTGCCATATAGAAATACTGTGACCTTAACAGGAAGTAGTAGTTTCTATAGATGTGTCCCATCTTTCAACCTTCTTCATGATACAATTGCCGTATGTGTGCCCCCCCACCACCCACCCACCCACCCACCCACCCACCTGAGGCTGTCTGCTGTCTCCTAATGACTGTTTCATTTCAACAGCTATACATTTCCTTGGGAGTCAGCAGAACTTGAGGTTGAATTTCTTTTAAATAGAGGTTTGTATCAATATTGTGATTTGAGTGGTTAGGTCAAGATCCTCATTCCTTTTGAAACCTTTACCACTGCTCCACTGAATGGCACTTGCTGAAACATGCATGTTGTTACATTAATAAGAGGACCAACAGTGTTGAGCAGCTCTCAGCTGATTTCCCTTACTCACGTGCATCAACCATGATCTGAGCCATGGCTGACCAAGCAACTCAAGGGTCTTTGCATTTTGTATGACTCAGGAGACAAGTTTAGCTTATCAAATGCTACAGAGGAAGCAAACATTAACTCATAGTGTGAGAATCCCAAATAATGAGCTTTCTGTTTCTGGGTTAGATGATAAGACATCCACTGACTGCAAAACCCCCCAACATGAATACTTACAAAACACAGCTGCTCACTTGAGCATGTGAGCACAATAAATGTGCTAGGAGGAATACTGGGCAGCCTCTTCAATTATTCTCACAACACAAAATGTGTGTTCTTTGGCAGAGACAGCCAAACTGAATTTAATCTTTATGAGTGTTTGTTTTGTGTTTGAATTATTTGAACAAAAATAAAATCAAGACCTTGAAAAAAGAAGAATAGTTGGATGTCAAATGCTCATTTCAAGGTACTGATTCACACTTACACCAACGTTGAAATCATAAAAATTCGCCAGAGATAGGTGCCTTAGTTTCAGCTCTATGGTAGACAGCAACTCAATACTGTGTAGCATACGATGTGTAACCCGTCACCGTTTCTGTTAGTTGCACATTATTATTACATATGACTATAAAGTTCAATGGCAGATGTTGATATTGCAAGGTTTTCTTGGGAAATTCAGCAATCAAGCAAAGCCCGAATCAAATCTGCATTTGGATCGCACTTCCTTGACTCTTGTGCAGAAAGGGCAAGAAGGCATGCCGGTCCCTGGCATGAATCCGCCCGGCGGATTAGTGTCGAGGTCCAGTGTGCTGGCGAGTCTGTGGATGGTTTTTAACGCAGTTTTCCATCTGCCTCAGTGAATGCGGGCTGGTTCCCCTTATTCCACCTCAGTCATGCTATGTCGGTTCCTCCACGTACGCGTACACCATAATTACTCTACCACGTAAACATTGGGGTTACACTTGTCTGGTGTGAGACGTTCCCAGAGCAGTCCACTGGGGGCTGAACTGCACAATAACCCTCGGTTCGATGTGGGGCGGCAGTGGGGTGAGTGGACTGCTGTAGCCTGTTGTGAACCACTGAGGGCTACAGCGAGGATGAAGCCTCTCCATTGTTTCTAGGTCCCCAGTTCCATACAATACAGTACAATACTGCTGCAACCATTTACAATAAGCTACCACAAGAGTTAAAAAATCTTAAGAGTAATCCATGTGCTTCCAAACTCATGGGTCACTATTATTCTTTCAAGCCGTTCCTTGAAAAATAAGCTGATTCCTTTGGCATATTGTTGTTTGCAATTAGATAAACAAATGGCTTGTCTTTTTTTGGGTTAATAAACATTTCATTTTATCTGTTATTATTTTTATGTTGTAATTTCATGTACTGACACATTCCATGACCTTGGAGATTTGCTCTTCAATTTGGTCCTAAAAAGACTGCTCCCCTGCAACTCTAATTTTCTCTCAACACCTCAGGTTTTACTTTTACATTTCAATTTGTCAACACCATTTCCAGTGAGAAGACTGAGTACAGCCAGCGCATCCCTACCTTTTGGAAGTAAGACCATGTGAGTAAGATTTCCATTTTGCAATTTGTCTCGTTTGTTTTCTCCAAAAATGTACTCACCTCACATATCTGCATATAGGTCTGTACTGGTCTGTCTATACAGACATCAATACTCCCTTGAGTGCATTTCTCCAAATCTGCAAATGACATAACTGCATGAGCTGCTTTATTATCTGAAATCAACAATACCTCTTGTGCCCTTTTATGTATCCATTTCCCTCTTACCCCCCCCCCCCCCCCCCCCGCCCCATTTCTCCAGTTACAGATGAATGGTGTAAGACTGAAATTTTGCACTAACTCCTCCTAGGTGCAAGTGAACTGCAATATACATCATTGCTCCATCCCTTCTTACTCTCATCCTATCCATATGGAAATACAATGCCAAATTACTTTCTGCCATTTACGCTGTATGTCTTCATTCTGCTGGGCACTGTTTCTCCATGAGGCATAATTCTAATATAAACTCCTGTGGTAGAATGAACACCAGAATGAGCCTTCCATTTACTACATGATACATTGTTTCCTGCAGTACCATCACTCCTTAGTCACCAAACTGACGTGCCAGTACATGGAGCAATCTTGCAATGGCCAATTTGTTATCTAGTAAACTTAACTGCCTCTGTGTCTTCTGCAGATCTCTATTGGACAATTTCTTTGCATCACTGGTATACTGAGTTAGCTCCACTACTGACTCCATACTAACTTCGTATTGTTCAGAACTTTCTGCTCAAACTTAGACAGTTATGTTGCCTGCCATTTTACAATACCTTTAGTAGAGCTTGCCATTTGCTAGACCTAATCAAGTATATGATTTAATTTATGAACATCCTCCTCATCCATTGTCCTGAACACCATTTTTAGTAATTTTCCTCCTGCATTCAACCAACCTCTCTCTGTCCAGATTGCAGTCGATGGTACAATATCCACCAGCTGTGATAACTGTGTCCTTAACTTACAGTAGCTAAAGTGTAACTCACAGTACTCCCCTTGCACTTACCGAAAAATGTCACTTCCCTGTACCTCTGTATAATTCTAAAAAATTATCTTCCAATCACCAAATTTCATTCCTAATTTCCAAATCCCTATTGTTGATTTTAATATCCACATATGTCCTATAAGCAACACCTCCAGCTGAACGACAATTACACGTTCTGTTCTACTCCTGATGAAGTGTGGCCAAACCAGGATGATCCCCTTCACCCGGAATGTCCCCATGACCTTTTCACCTGTGGAAAGGAACTGTCCATCACCCCTCCTTCCTTTCAAAACTAGTAAGTAACGACAAGTAGAAAACAAGAAACAACATCAAAAAACCTGACAATAGTAAAAGAAAAATATGTGTGGCATTGATATAAAAAACAATAATTCCATATGAACACGATGACAGATATCGATAATAAATTTAACAACACACAAAACATTGCAAAGAATCCTACAATATAATTAATTACATGATGTTACAGCCTAAATCATGTCATGTGCCTTGCACTGTTTAACCACTAGAGGCTATTCTTTCTGCCTACTTCACCTTTGTGTACCGTGTCGATCACAGATAATTGTGGTACCCCATCCATCATACCTTTAAATATCCGACTGATATGAATGATAGACATTTCAGTAGGAAATTGTACTTATACATTAACTTACGAAATCGTTTCCACAACTTGATATGGACCATGATATTCTGTCAAGAACTTCATCTTTCCCTTCAGTGTTTAGGGATTAGTGACCAATACCCACTGCCCTGTATGATACTGTGGTAGCTTACCAATGTGCCTGTTTGGCTGTTCCTGGCATTTCAGTCTGTGTGTTTACTTTTTGCATGTTTTTCCATACTCTCCATATTCTTCTCTTAAACTTCTTTACTGATTTGCCATCCGGTTCTGATGTAGAACTTAAAAGGTCAAAGGGGGACGGCATCTTCCTCCCGCACATCACCTCAAATGGTGACAGGCCTGTTCCAGTATGAGCCTTCGAATTGTAAGCGCAAACCACACACAGAAGATAGATGTCCCAATCATTGTGTCTAGCAATCGTGTTCAAGCTTAGCACTTATGAAATTGTCTTATGGACGCTCTCCGTTCTACCATTGGTTTAAAGGTAGAGCTGGCTTGTACATAACTTTCGAATGCATAACACATGGCATAGCTGTTTCATAAGTTCTGGAATGAAGTTCGTACCCTGATCTGTGACTAAGGTATTAGGTACGTCAAACTTCAATATCCAACTGTTAACTAATCCATGTGCTACAGTATTGGGCTGTTGGTCTGGAATTGCTATAATTACTAGAAACCATGAACAATTTCAATGATTGTGCACAGGTGCATTGTTGAATAGTCCTAGGGTGTCAAGCCCAAGTATTTGAAATGGCTTTCATGCCTCTGGTAACCTCTGCAAAGGGATGTTCTAATGTGAAATATCTGCTCTCTGTGGACACGGTACATAGTCCCTGACATACTGCTCCACTTCGCACTTTAAATTTCTCCAGCTAAATCATTCTGCAGTACACCTATCTGTTGCTTGTTGTCCACAATGAACTGTCAACACATGGTCATGAGCCTATTTTAACCGTACCTTATGGAAAGCTGAGGGGACGATTACACATGTTCTGCATCTCGTGACTGCACAAGTCCTCATGCACAATAAAGTGCAGCTGTGACTTAAAAGCCTAATAGTTTGCTACCATTCTGACACAAACTTACCCAGTGTATTCAACATGGTTGCTTTGCGTTGTCTGTCTCTGTGTGTTTCCTACCTGGCTTATGAATGACCTTGTAATCAAATTCACTGAGCTTGAGAGCCCAACGTGTTAGATGAAAATTGGCTCAAAATGTACACCATTCGATGCTCCTGTCTATTAGCAATCTGACCCAAAATACAGCTAATTGTTTAATTAGAAGTACCGCATGAACACTACCTGACACTCTTGTGTCCACTGATCCTTGTAGAAACTAAGTTTTTATTTAATTCATCAGCAATGCTCAGAATGTGATTGTTAAATACCGTACGTATATCTGACTTATCATTAATGGCACAATTTATGAGATAGTCAGGATGGATTTCCTCCTTCCGGCTATGCATACTGGTAAGGCTGTCATGACATTGATAAGGAATAAGTTGTATTAGCCAGAAGGATCACAGAGGCTACTACAAACCCACAATTTAACTTATCTTAATGCCAACATCAACACTGAACTTATGCATTCATTAGACAAATTTATCAAATCACAGCAGGGGGAAAATTTCAGTGGAGTAAATGATTCAACATGTTCAAAAATTTCAAGAAAAACGCCAGCACAAGGTAAGCATTTCAGCTATCAGTTATAGCATGTTTCTAGTAAGTATTTGCCTATTTTATTTCTCTAATAAATGCTGGCACACACAATCTACACATCCACCTAACCATCATTTGCCAGTTGAGTGGTAAGCCGGCAGAGTCTAAAGGGGGGGGGGGGGGGGGGGGTGTAACAGTTAACAGAAGTGACACAACAGTGTTTAAATTGTTTAAGCATTAGATTAAGGATGAATTGTAATAAGGTTCTGGAAACCACACCAGGAAGAGTAAGATCATGTTAATAGTAGGTAAGGGAGAAACCCATATGGGGGAGCTCATAGTTAAAGCTAAGCATTGCCATCAGTACAGTACAGAGTTTTACAATTAAGAGTAATTGTAACAAACAAATCATCTCAGAAAATTTGGGATGATTCTTTTGTAGGACGGGAGGAATCCTTCACCCCGAAAAAGTTTGGTACACAAGTCGTAAAATTTTTCGAGAGTTTTATTCTAGCCACTGCCAGGCAACAGAAGCCAGCTTGGCCTGATGTGCTAATCATGTAGGCCAGTGGGCAAGACTGCTGACATTACATCAAACACTCCAGACGACCATGTTTGCAACACCGCCTATGGGTGAAGCACATAAAACAGTTAATGCTGCAACACAGTGTGACCATGAAGTAACATCTTGTAACTCAGAGGACTTGTGTGCTGGTAGAAACTTACTAATTGCAAATATTACCATGCCTAGCAACTTGTGTTCAGAGCGGGCCCAGGAGTGAGCTCAGAAAAGCTGATTGGATGAGTAATGTGCAACAAACCCACTCATCCCCACCAGTAAGATTACGTCAGAAGCTTAGCAGTAAGTGAATAAATAATCGAGCCTGAAGGCTCATGGTATTCAGTTATGCTGCCATTCTGTCTGCATCTTGAACCAGAGGGAATGACAATCTGTGGAGTTTCTGAGAAACTGTGACTAACATTTTGGAGGTGACGATCTGCTGGCTGCCTGCCTGGAGATCAACTTGTCAAGTTCCGATCCGAGGAGCACCACACCCATGGCGTAGCAGCTGCTGGGCCTGGAAACTTCACCGATGCAAGAAGCAGGTGTGTGGCCAGCCCCTGCTCTCTGAGGAACCCCATACAATGGACTGCAAGCTGTCTACAATCCAGTCAGGGGAGGTGCACTCTCGCTGGCTCCTTCCTTTATTCCACTGTGTGATCCTCTGCTATTATTTCAAATATGTATGCTCACGTCCATGTGTTATGTTTGACCTGACTTTCTGTAAATTTTTTTTTCATGGAACACATCTGAAAATGGTCATTACTAAAACTAATAATCTGTGGATATTTATTCGTGATTATTAACTAGAAATAAAAAGAAAAATTTCTTTTATCCTGTCTGGCTTGTGGAAATCCAGAGGCAACGCAAGAAATCAAAGCAATAGCCATTTCCAGAGCTGTCTATACAAGAAGACTGAATTGTATCAGACTGTTAATTTATTCCAAACTTTAAATAAACCTTGTTAACCTTCAAGCGGATGTGCCATTTTCATAACACGAGTGGGTGTGCAGCATACTTTGTACTCGTGTATAGAACAGCTGCCTTTATGTTATCAAGGGGTAAAAATGAATGAGTAAAATCACAATTTATACTTACTGAAATTAACCAGTGATGAAATAAGAGTAATTATATGAGCAAAATAAGGGTTTAATTACACAATAATGAAATAAACTCGTCTTATATCACACTGTTGCTGTGTACAAGTGTTACTCCACAGGAATGAGCCACTCAAATTGTTAAACAGTGCAGTTGCATCGGATCCATAACAACAACTTATTTGCTTACTAATTATGTCATAGATAACTGCATTATTGTGGGATTGTGCTGCTAGCTCTAAATCTGGACCATTTTCTTGCATGGATCGTAAATTTTTTCTCACCTGGCTAGCTGTTTATTTTATATTACTGCTGCTCACTTGATCTTATGACAACCAACTGAACACTGTGTTAGATGAAGCAACAAAGAAGGAACAGGTATGGGCTTGCAATTGTAAAGCAACAATGGAATTGTGCAGGATGATGCTATCTGTGATTGGCTCACTTTATACTGCTCAAGGGTTAAGGATAACCTGAAAGGGTTATCTCGCACTGATCAGAACATTGTTGTAGGAAGTAGAATATAGACATTGCCTTGAAACTCTGAATAAATATTATTTAAAAATAACTAAGCAAGAGGCCACAAGTAGATAACACTAACGATGAGTGAGAAATTGTGTGTGACTGTACCAGTAATAACCTGAACCTCAAAGCTTGAGATGGCTATGAACATTGAAATACAAGCAATCAAGTGAAACTGAAAGGTTTTATTTAATTAACTTGCAGTGTATATTGACTAAATGTAACAACTAAGTCAAATATGAATGAATGTATGCTCAAAATAAAATATAATCCACAATGTCTTCAAAATCAAATATTTTTTTACTGTAAGTGTCTTCAAATCAATTTTTTTTTTTTTACTGAATTTAGCAGCAACAAATCCAACAGTGGTATTCTAAGATATAATCAGAAAATAATGTGGCAACAGATCTTAGTCATTTCATGACATAACAAAAGTTTTCAATTTTTGAGATAAAAATTGGCAAGGCTTTAAAAATCGATGGTAGGCAATGAAAACCTCATAACTCGATCTGTCTGTGAAAACTTGTAATTCTAGTAACCAATAACTCCATAATTAAAGCGAGATTTGAAAGTGCATGTATTTCCCTAATCTGTCAATAACAAGGCTTCTACACTCCTGGAAATTGAAATAAGAACACCGTGAATTCATTGTCCCAGGAAGGGGAAACTTTATTGACACATTCCTGGGGTCAGATACATCACATGATCACACTGACAGAACCACAGGCACATAGACACAGGCAACAGAGCATGCACAATGTCGGCACTAGTACAGTGTATATCCACCTTTCGCAGCAATGCAGGCTGCTATTCTCCCATGGAGACGATCGTAGAGATGCTGGATGTAGTCCTGTGGAACGGCTTGCCATGCCATTTCCACCTGGCGCCTCAGTTGGACCAGCGTTCGTGCTGGACGTGCAGACCGCGTGAGACGACGCTTCATCCAGTCCCAAACATGCTCAATGGGGGACAGATCCGGAGATCTTGCTGGCCAGGGTAGTTGACTTACACCTTCTAGAGCACGTTGGGTGGCACGGGATACATGCGGACGTGCATTGTCCTGTTGGAACAGCAAGTTCCCTTGCCGGTCTAGGAATGGTAGAACGATGGGTTCGATGACGGTTTGGATGTACCGTGCACTATTCAGTGTCCCCTCGACGATCACCAGTGGTGTACGGCCAGTGTAGGAGATCGCTCCCCACACCATGATGCCGGGTGTTGGCCCTGTGTGCCTCGGTCGTATGCAGTCCTGATTGTGGCGCTCACCTGCACGGCGTCAAACACGCATACGACCATCATTGGCACCAAGGCAGAAGCGACTCTTATCGCTGAAGACGACACGTCTCCATTCGTCCCTCCATTCACGCCTGTCGCGACACCACTGGAGGCGGGCTGCACGATGTTGGGGCGTGAGCGGAAGACGGCCTAACGGTGTGCGGGACCGTAGCCCAGCTTCATGGAGATGGTTGCGAATGGTCCTCGCCGATACCCCAGGAGCAACAGTGTCCCTAATTTGCTGGGAAGTGGCGGTGCGGTCCCCTACGGCACTGCGTAGGATCCTACGGTCTTGGCGTGAATCCGTGCGTTGCTGCGGTCCGGTCCCAGGTCGATGGGCACGTGCACCTTCCGCCGACCACTGGTGACAACATCGATGTACTGTGGAGACCTCACGCCCCACGTGTTGAGCAATTCGGCGGTACGTCCACCCGGCCTCCCGCATGCCCACTATACGCCCTCGCTCAAAGTCCGTCAACTGCACATACGGTTCACGTCCACGCTGTCGCGGCATGCTACCAGTGTTAAAGACTGCGATGGAGCTCCGTATGCCACGGCAAACTGGCTGACACTGACGGCGGCGGTGCACAAATGCTGCGCAGCTAGCGCCATTCGACGGCCAACACCGCGGTTGCTGGTGTGTCCGCTGTGCCGTGCGTGTGATCATTGCTTGTACAGCCTTCTCGCAGTGTCCGGAGCAAGTATGGTGGGTCTGACACACCGGTGTCAATGTGTTCTTTTTTCCATTTCCAGGAGTGTATTATACAGTTACACTTGTAGCAACTTTCTGTATCACTTTATGTTATTTCTTAAGAAACCATTTTCCATTCACTTACAAAATTTAACAAAATGGAGTTACGCAGTTTCCATTGTCTACTATCAAAATACTTATTTCAAAACTGTTATGACAGGACTGATTTCTTTCTTTGCTGTTGAATGAATTTAGATTTTGAGATAAAATGTTTAGATTAAATTCTCACAAAAGTAATCATTTCCAACATGGCAACTATTTTTACAATAATATCATGGTAAGTATTCTTAGATAAATGTGGTGCTCAGATAATTAGTTGTTGATTTAATGTCAAAATGTTGGGCATTGGTGAATTGAAGGAAGGAGATCTAAAGAGGAACTCTGTGAGACAAAGGTATTGTCAAGAGTACCAATCACAACAGAACAAAGTCCATGTGTGTTGGCAGAACAATCATCCATGCAAATTCAGGCAATGGATATGGAGACAAATAGGGAGATCACACTCATAGCTGGCAGCTTTGAATGAAATAACACTCATGTTCAGCTCCTGTGTTTACTTATAAATGTTATACTTGACTAAAGTTGCTAGCATTTTGCTAGATGCACAGTGAATTAGTTCTACTCCATGATACCTCCCAAGGCATTGATTTTATTCTTTAGTCTTACAGCATAAGCTTAAAGCCAGTTGCAGGAAGTAAGAAATTAGAAGCTCATGTTTTCAGAGTCTGTAGATGCCGATAGTTCCCCCCCCCCCCCCCCCCCCCAAATCACGGTACAAGAAAGTGAGCTACCATTTGTCACAGTATCCTTGTTATGAATTGTAATTTTGTACCATAATGTTGAATATCAAATGAATTTGTGATCATGCTTATGCTACCTCCTAGTAAATGTGCATCATACATATGAGTATCATAGGAACATTTAAAAATTTTCTGTTCTCAGGTTGTCTTGTTTTCAACAATATAATGGAGTGAAGGTTGTTCATAAGAAAATAAAGGAACCAGCAACATAAGGGTTGGTATCAATACCATGTTATAACGCATCTATATGATTACTCTGCAATTCACACTGAAGTACTTAGCAAAGGGTACAAGACACTACTTTCAAATACGACGACAGAAAAAAAAAAATCATAACACCAAGGAGGAGTTGTGTGACATAAACGAAAGTTTGTAAGCATGTTTCTACATCTGAAAGATGATGTCTACTCAAATTATGTGCCAGTCGCTTAAAAGTGGTACTAGTAGTGTCAGTATGAGGATGCATATCAGGTTTGCTTTAAATAAATGCTGTAATGGTCACGAGCATTAATTACCTTTTAGAGTGGACATGGTGAGTTGAAGTTAGTCAAGATTGAATTGAATTGAATGCCTTTAAGATGACAAAGGTGTCATAATCTGAGTTTGAACAAGGTTGCATAATAGAGCTACAAGAAGCTGGATGTTCCACCTGCAATACTGCAAAAATCCTTGACAGGAATGTAGCCACTGTACACGATTACTGGTAGTGGTGGTCGCAAGAATGTGTGATCGCAAGAAGACCAGACTCTGCATCATCACATGGCACTACCGAGAGGGAAGATCATTGTATTTTGGCATACCGCTCAGGTGCATCGTACTGCATCTGCAGCAGCAATTTGAGCAGCAGTTGGGACCACAGTGACACAATGAACTGTTACAAACTGGTTACTTGAAGGACAGCTCCAAGACAGATACGCTATAGCGTTCATTCCACTGGTGGCAAATCACCGCTGTTTGTGACTTCAGGGGTGTCAAGCAAGAGCTCATTGGAGGGTAGGATCAAGTTCTGTTGTTTTCTGTTGAAAGTTCATTCTGGCTTGGTGGCAGTGATGGCTGTGTGTTTATTAGGTGGAGGTCAGTTGAGGGCTGTAACCAACCTGTCTGCATGCTATACACACTGGACCTACATCCAGAGTTATGGTCTGGGGTGAAATTTCGTATGACAGCAGGAGTGCTCTCATGGTTATCCCATGCTCCCTGACTGCAAAACTGTATGTCAATCTTGTGATTCAACCTATTGTTCTGCCATTCATGAACATCACACCAGAGGGTGTTTTCCAACAGGATGATGCGTGCTCTCATATTGCTGTTGTAACCCTACACACTCTACATATTGTTGACATGTTGCCTTGGCCTGCTCAATCACCAGATCTGTCTCCAATTGAGCACATATGCATGAAAACTGATGTACCATCACTCACGACGTGTGCTATACAGGCCCTCTTGTGGAGGCCACCTAGGTTGTCCCCTGGTCCACTCTGGTGAGCCGCCAAAGAAACAGTATTATTTAAATGATCGCAAATGAATGCTCCGCCTATTATGTAATCTGTATTTCTGTTGTCCAGTCAATGTGTTCAGTGCTACACACAACCTGTACTTCATTGTATCTTACATATTTCTCTATAAACTACTGAGTTCCATACCATATTTGGTCTTGATATAGCAAACTTGGCAACAAGTGAGGGCTCTGTTTTCTCTGCGTGTTAGTGTCAGTGCTAAGTCACCTGACAAATGTCTCCGTGGAAGAAATACTCCAACATATTATTGCCCAGCAGCAGACTTGTACCGAAAAACAGCAGGCTCTCACCACCCCTCTAAATCAAGTGGAATCTACGTGTCTGTAGCAGGCTACTCTCCTGTCAGTGCATCCATTGTCCTTTGGACATACGATGAATTGGCTGAAGCTTGGGAGTACCAGAAGACACAATCACGCCAACATTTCCAGGTTTTTCACATAAACAATGCAAACTTTTGTATGGATTTGTTTCTTTCCTGCCTTTTATCACGCATTTATCAGTTGTTATGCCATCTTGCACCTTTGCAAGAACTGGACAGGTCATAATTTGATGAAATGTGCAAGCTTCTATCAACCTATTACTGTGTCAGAATGCATGTCATTGTGACATGTGGAATTTTACCATTGTCAGAAACGCCCAAACCAATATTACAAAGCCTGGGCTGGAGAATTACACGGGTTGAGCCACCATTGTAAATTTATCATTAGTGGCCATCATGAATCCTACACTGATCACATGGGGCATGATGTTATTCATCTGGTCCTGGATAGGAAAGTCCGCGAGAAAGCATTTCAGTGTGAGAATCAGGCGCTTACGGGTGTCCTCAAGCACAGTTCTTTGAAGTGTCATGGGCCGCAGGCAGTGAGATTTCTGTGGGGGTGGAGGCATCAGAAGTTGCTCGGTCAAATACTGTTAGGCACGCTGCAAGTGTTCAAGATGATGGGGAAGGTGTTGCAGCAGTACAACCTTCAACTCAGTGTCGCATGGGGCAGCATCGGTTTCAGACACAGCAGCAACAGGCCATGTTGCAGCAGTGGCCATGTGCCCCCATTCTGTCTTGTCCACACCACTTCATCCAACACAATCATGCTGCATGTCCTAAGCATTGGATGGTTCGTGCTGCATGTCCTAAGCGTTGGATGGTTTGCAACAAATGTTGAAAGAAAATCCACATTGCATCGTTGTGCAACTCTTCTTCAAATATGGCGGACATAGTAGTACCGATGGACATTAACTATCTCTCTACAATGACTCTTTCCCCAAACAAATTGTTTATTGACTTGTGCATGTTAAATAAACTGCTAAAAAGGCAAGTGGACACAGGAGCTGCAGTTTTTTATTTAATCATATGGCTAGGGCCCCCCATCGGGCAGACCATTCGCCAGGTGCCGGTCTTTGAATTTGATGCCACTTCGGCAACCTGCAGTCGATGAGGATGATGATGATGACAGCACAACACCCAGTCCCAGGGCGGGGAAAATTCCCCAACCCAGCCAGGAATTGAACCCGGGCCCAGGGGATTGACTAACCATTCAGCTACTGGGCCCAGAGGATTGACTAACCATTCAGCTACTGGGGGTCGACAGGAGCTGCAGTGACTTTAGCAAATGCACAAACATATTTGTATTTGGCATCTTCTCCTCTCACACAGGTTTCGCGGATGTTGGTTAGCTGCAATAAACAGCAGATTCTCATCCTAGGTCAGTTCTCTGCTACTGTCTCTTACAGATCTGTTGTTTCCCCCTCTCACCTTCCTTGATGCAGATCATTCCCATACTGCAGACCTGTTCGGGTTAGATGAGTTTAACACTTTAGGTTTCTCCATTGCCAATGAGGTAAATTTAGTGTCAGATGGAGTTCCATATCAACAGCTTGTGTCCCTCTGCTGTAAGTTTTCATCTCTGTTTTCCCTTGGGCTCAGCTGTGCTACCAATTTTCAGGCCAACATTACCATGAAAGAGCCTTCCCACCCTTGTTTTTTCTATGGGTGTGACAGGTGCCTGTCACGTCGCACAACTCTGTCAAGGCCATATTAGACAATTTGAAGTCGCTCAATGTCATTCGGCCTATTTCTTCTAGTGAATGGGCTACACCACTGGTCATCATTAAGAGGCTGTCGGGTAAGCTTCACCTCTGCGGTGACTTCAATGTCACAATTAATGCACAATCCATGATAGATACATACCCTTTGCCCCACTGTGATGAGTTGCTCACTAAACTGTAAGGCAGCCACTACTTTTCCAAGACTGATTTGTCAGAAGCAAACCTTCAGCACCCCTTGGGTGAGGCCACTAGGCGCCTTCTCATTGTCAATACACTTTTCAGTCTATACCATGATCAGCACTTGCCTTTTGGCATCACTAACGTGTAATTTTTAGAACAGCTGTCAGCATCTGTACCCAGGTGCATCAATTAACTTGATGGTATCATTGTTTCAGGTTCTTCCACTAAAGATCACCTTAGCAATCGCCAATCGTTGTTTTCTGCTTTGCTGTCTGTGGGTCTCAAGTGCAATCTTACCAATCAGTTGAGTGGCTAGGTTTTGAGGTTTCTCACACAGGGGTAAAGTCATTGCATCACCATGTTGATGCAATTGCGGCTTTGGCGTGTCTAACCTACATTAAGGAACTGCAGGCGTGCCTAGATAAAGTTGTGCACAACCGTAAGTTTTTATTGGACGCATCCACTGTTGCTCAGCCATTGCATATGCTTTTCATAAAAATGTGCCCTTTTTCTAGTCCCCAGGTTATGACCAGGTGTTCACTTTGCTTAAATATTAGCTTCAGTCTGCCCCATATCTGGCCACTTTTCAGGCTGGTCAACATCTCGTGTTGGCTACAGCTGCCTCTTAGCAAGGTCTCGGCGTGGTGTTGGCGCACAAATATGCAGATGGATCTGAATAACCCACTGCTTACACTTCTAAGACTTTAACTCCCACTAATCAGCAGTATTCTCAGATTGAAAAGGAGGCTTTAGCAATTGTGTTAGCTCTCAAGAAATTTCACATCTTCTTGAATGGTTCTAAGTTCCATTTAATCACAGCTCACTATCAATTGGTTACTCTTTTTAACTGTTCCATGCTGGACATGGCAGCGCATTGTTTGCAGTGGTGGACTCTTTTCCCCTCCTTCCAATCGAGCCATAACCGGCATTTGAATGAGATGAGTTGCTTTGTTTCTATTTAGATATTGAGAACCAGAACACGGTCCATGGTTTTCCCATCACTAGTGTCATGGTAGTATAGGCCATCGCTGAGGATCCTGTACTTAGTCAGGTCCTCTCTTTTGTGCAGCAGAGTTGGCCAGGAAAAGCCCCAAGCTGTGCCTTTGATCTCCCGTGTAATTACTTCTCACTCCTGCACTACCCTTCTGTGTTTGACGGGGGTTCTTTTGTTATCTATAGATGACGCTGCTCCCTGGATTGAGATTCCCCCTTCCTTACACCATGATTTACTGCAGCTTCTACATGTCAGTAATTTGGGGAACCTCTTGCACCAAAGCTTTGGCCTGCCAGCAAGTACTAGCAGAGCATAGGTGGTGACATTATGTGGCTTATTGCAGCTTGAACTCATAGTGTTCAGCAACAGGTGGCCCTGCAGGCATCTTTATCCCTGGCTGATGCCACAGCACCCATGGAGTTGTCTACATGTCAATTTTGCTGGGTCCTTCCTAAATCAGTATTCGCACATTGTAGTGGACACCTATTTCAAGTTTCCCTATGTGGTGCATTGTCCGTCCATATCCACGACGGTCACTATTTTTGCCCTGTCTAAGATTTTTGCAGTTGAAGGACTCCCATTTACTGTGGTTACTGATAATGGCACCCAGTTTGTTTCTCCAGAATTTGCATCTTTTTGTCAGGATAGCGGTGTTCACCATCTCACAGCTCTCCCATTTCATCCTCAGTCTAATGGTGAGGCCAAACACATGGTTCAGATGTTTAAAACTCAGATGCGGAAGTACTTATCTGGCGGGTACCCTGAAGCTGCTTTAGACCATTTTTTGAGTTTGTACTGTTTCACTCAAGTGGGGGACAAGATCCTGGCAGAGTTGCTTCATGGACACCAACCACAGACCCTCCTTCACCTGCTGCATCTGATGCCGTGTGTGGTAGCATTGCCGGCTCATTTCTGGCCAGGTGCGCCTGTCAGGGCTTGTGGTTTTGGCTGTCATCAAGTGTCAGGGGCCAGCACCTGTGCATTGTCCACACTCCTGACAGGTGGACATCCCGTCACTTTGTCCATGCCTGGTGGGGTCTGTTCTGGAGGGCTCACTGCCTCCCCTGCCCCCACTGCTGCTGATGCCTGTTCCTGTGTTGCTGACGGTCCAGTTCATACCACAGTGGGGTCTCTGATGCCCCCACTTATATCTCTAGCACTGACTGCTGACCTCGACAGCGACATTGCTATGGAGGTGCTGTCCCCAATCGTGCTCTATGGCCTCTCGTGGGAGGGGCGACAGCATGTCCTAACTGCCCCCTCATCACTTCTGCCCCTACTCGCTGGTGCCTGCCTACCACATTGCTGCAGCAGTTGCCGTCGTCAGGCAATGAAATGGACATCAGTGCTGTTATTAGTGTTTTCTGTGACTCATAATCTCAGTGCCTCTTTTTTCATGTTACCAGTGCTTTTTTTCTGTACAATGCTTTTTTTCTGTACCAGTGCTTTTCTTCTGTACCATGTATTTTTCTGTGCCTAGAGTTTTTATGTATGTATATGGTTTTCCCACCCCTGAAAGGGAGGAGTGATGTACCTTCACTCATGATATGCGCGATTTCAGAAATCGCACATCCAAACAGTTCACAGGTCTTCTTATAGAGGCCACCTGGATCAGCACCCTGGTGAGCCGGCAGAGAAACAATATGATTTAAGTGATCACAGACAAGTGCTCAGCCTATTCTGTAATTGTATTACTATTGTCCAGTGAGTGTGTTCAGTGCTACACACAACTTGTACTTCATCCTATGTTACATATTTCTCTATAAAGTACTACAGTCCCTAAATCACGTTTGTTCTTGCCATAGCAAAAGCTCCAGCGTCATCCACAAACAGCATTAACCACCCTTGTACTGACCAACCAAGTGCAACAGACATGGAACTCCATTCTACAAGCTGATATCTGGATCTGTACAACACAATGCATGCATGTTTGCATGCTTTCATTCAACATTCTGGTGGATACACTGGTTATTAATACACCAGCATTTGACATTTGCAATGGCTTGTCTTGCGCTTACATCAACCTGTGGTCTAAGTTTTTCTATGATAGCTGTGATTTCTCTTATTTTATTGGGATGTTCATTCCTCCCCATATAAGTGAGATGCTACAAGATATTATTTTCATTCAGAGATGAAGGTTGTTGCGTGAAATTTCATGAAAAGATTTTATTGAAATGAAAACATTGGTTTTAATGAATGCCATAGCAGAGAATGGATAGCCCTTGAGTAAGCACATGATTTACTGGATTTGTTGCAACTGCTATGAATTATGAAAATAAAATGCGGACATCCGTGCTGTCATTTGGCAACCTATAACATGGCTGAACTGTGTGATTTTTGAGAGGGACAATAAGCCGTCAGCAAAACTGTTTTATGTGAACAACAGCAATTATAATACTGCATTGAGAGGGTATAACCAACTGAAAGGTCTGAGGAGAGGCCTGATGTCATTAAATTTTTGAAAGAAGATGATAATGAAATTTGAAAACACGGGTGAGTCTGGTGTGACAGTTGGAAGAGGAAAGCGTCCTATCCTGGTGGAAGTTATTTACAAGGTTGCTACTGCTGCAACTGACCATGCAGCATATGCCCCCACCCCCACCAACCCAGATAGTGTTAGTGCTCATTCAGCGTCATGAGAACTGTCCATCCCATGGTCAACAGTATGTAAAGTTTTGCAATCTATTTTACACTGATACCTACGCATGATCCAGATGTTGCAGCAACTGAACCCTTATGATCTGTAGCAGTGTTCTCAATTCTCTCGCAGTTTCTACCATGGATCAAAGTTGATGACATGTGGCTGGTCATTATTATGTGGAGTGGGTGCAATGAATACACAGAACTGCTGAATTTGGGGAAATGTTAAACCATGTGTTGTGCATGAAGAGCCATTGCGCTCACCGTGTGTGACTGTGTGAAGAGAGAAAACCTGAGTGCTTTTCAGCTGTCTGCACATTGTCAAGAACCTTGTATAGCCTGTGATTGCTGCTTTGGAAGAGCGCAACTGTGTGGAAACTACTATTTTGATACAAGATGGGGCAATTCCTCATGTCGCTTGCCCAGTGAAAGCCCTCCATACTGCAATCTTCCATGAACATGTTATCTCTAGAGGTTTTCCTGAGACATGGCGTGCAAGATCATCTGGTCTGAATCCATGGGGCTTTTGGCACTGGGGATGTCTAAAAGAACACGTTTACCAGGGACATGGTCGGTCTTGACCTGATCTGAAGGCCAGTATACAGGAACACATTGCTCCAATTCCACCACAACTGCTACGAGCAACTGTTGATCACATCATTTTATGGATGTAGCATCTCTTTGACATCTCCAGTGCTCATACGGAACAAACTGCATAAGCTGTGGTTGCTAATAAAATAAACATTACACATTTTTTATCTGTTTAACCTTTTCTGTCCAAATCCCACTCCTAATCCATTACATATGGAAACATTTCTGTATATGTTTCTTGCATTCAAAGCTCCAAATTTAAACCTGGTAAGTTGGTTCTGCATTAAAGCGCTAGAATATCTACCAAGTTTCGCTGCCATATGACAATTACAACTTGCACTGGATCTCTGTGAGTGGCTGCTCTTTAAGGGGGGAAGTAACGAAGAATGTAAATGTTAATTTAAAAAAATCATTACAGCCTTATTTATTAATGTAAAAATCTAAACTTTTGCATGTGTAAAGCAAAAGAACTGTGTGTTAACGGAAAAATATAATGAAATATGCAGGATTAATATTTTGACAGAAATTTGAATTCTTTTATTGTCTTTCTTTTTTTTATAAAAAGCCATAACTCAAAATTAATCTTGCAATTAATCGGAAAATTTTATAGTGTCCTGAGAAGGCTATAAGAGCACTGAACTACAGTTATTAATTTACAGAACAAATTGTATCACCAAAGGAGTTTTCAAATTTGCACATCCAAAATTAACTTTTTTTCTACATACAATCATCTAAAAATCAGAATGTAGTGGCAGGATCTCGTATTTTTTAGTTCCAGGGTGACAGCAACATGTTGCGAAAAGTTCCTGAAAATTTCATAGCATTAGAGCATATACTTTTTGAGAATAGACTTTTAATAACGTAAAAAAATATAAAATAGAGAAAATGAGGTTCAAAGATTTTCTTCTCATACTTCTACATGTAATAAGCTAACCTCAATTTTAAAATCCTCTATACTAATACTCCCCATACCCCAGGTTTCTCTTCTCTCCTCTTCGAATCTGCCTGCCCTGTATTTGCAGGATAGACACTGATCTGTTAGCTATTTTGACTCTGCTGTCCTCGATGGTGTAAAATGCTTTTGTTATAGACACACCAGGATCTATAACACTGAGTGGCGACAGGTAGCTTTCTCAGATGAATCATGTTTTATGCTCCATGAGACAGACGGTTGTTGGCATGTATAGCGTCAAGCGTCTAAAAACAAACACCCTCTAACAATAGAGGGAGCGTTATGGTCTATGGAATGTTATCGTGGCATTCCTTGGGTGCAGTGTTGCCCACTCAGCCGAAAAATATTCTCAACTGGCAGCCGAAAATCTGGCAGATTTCTCGTACTGCTGAAACACGATTACATAATTTCATTAATTTAATCTAATTAACTTAATTCACATTGTTATTGAAATATTAACGTTAAATAAGAAATCCTATTGATTTACAAATGGAATTAACATCTTGAATGGTCTTTTAGAATAAACAGCTTAATACATTGTTTAACAATCAGTATTTTGATTATTATTGACTACTGTGTGACATCTGACGCAATAATAAATTGCAGTGGGACAACAGTGGGTTGCTTGAATAGACAATCGCACTACTACATCTGTACACTGCAAATCACCGTGACTGCATGGCATGGGAGACCTCCCACTGTACCAGTTATTGGGGTTTCACGTATGCAGCGTGAGAATAATGATTGTTTAAAAGGCTTTGTGTGTGCTGTTATCAATCTAATCATTTCCTCATTATCCCTATGTGAGCGATAAGTAGGTGTTTGTAATATATTCCTAGAGCCATCATTAAAGCTGGTCCTTGAAACTTTGCAAGTAGGCTTGCTTGAGATAGTTTATGGCTATTTTCAAGAATCTGCCAGTTCAGTTTCTATAGTATCTCTGTGACATTCTCCCATGGTCGGAGAAACCTGTGACCATTTGTGCTGCTCTTCTTTGTATACGTTCAATATCCTCTGTTAGTCGTATTTGGTAGGGGTCCCGCACTCTTGCGCAGTATTCCTGAATGGGTGGCATGAGCGATCTGTAAGCAATCTTCTTTGTAGACTGATAGCATTTCCCCTGTATTCTACGATTAAACCGCAGTTCACCTGCTTTACCCCACAACTGAGCCTACGCTATCATTTGATTCCATATCCCTACAAAGCGTTACACCCAGGCAAATTGTACGAGTTGGTCGATCCCAACTATGACTCATCGATTTTATAGTCATAGGATACTACGTTTTTTCGTTTTGTGAAGTGCACAGCTTTACATTTCTAAACATTTAAAGCTAGTTGCCAATCTTTGCACCACTTTGTAATCTTATCAAGATCTGGATGAATATTTATGCAGCCTCATTCAGACAGTACTTCACTATAGATAACTGCGTCATCTGCAAAAAGCCTCAGGTTCCGCAGCGTCATCGATATACAACATGAGCATCAAGGATCCCACCACACTTCCTTGGGGCACACGCAAAATTACTTCTACTTCTGACGACGAGTCTCCATCTAAGATAACATATTGCGTCCTTCCTACCAAAAAATCCTCCGTCCAGTCACGAATTTCGCTTGATACCCCATATAATCGTAGTTTTGATAATAAGCGTAGAAGTAGTACAGAGTCAAACGTTTCTCGAAAATCAAGAAATACTGCATCTATCTGACTGCCTTGGTCCAAAACTTTCAGCATGTCGTGTGAAAAAAGTGGCAGTTATGTTTGAGCTAAGAATATCTTCTATGATTCTACAACAAATCGATGTCAAGGACATTGGACGGAAGTTTTGTAATCACTTTTACTAACTTTCTTGTAAACAGATGTAATCTGCTCTTTCTTCGAACTACTGAGCATGGTTTTTTGCTTCACGGTTATACAACAGATTATATTTAGAAGAGGAGCTAACTCTTCCCCAAATTCAATATAGAATCTGATAGGTCGGCCGTTGTGGCCGAGCGGTTCTAGGCGCTTCAATCTGGAACTCCGCGACGGTTACGGTCACAGGTTCGAAACCTGCCGCGGGCATGGATGTGTGTGCTGTGCTTAGGTTAGTTAGGTTTAAGTAGTTCTAAGTCTAGGGGACTGATGACCTCAGATGTTAAGTTCCATAGTACTCAGAGCCATTTGAATCTGATAGGTATTCCATCAGGTCCTGGGACTTTGTTCAATTTTAACAATTTCACCTGTTTCTCAACACTACTGACACTAACATTTAATTCATTAATCTTTTCAGTGGTAGGAGGATTAAATTGGGGCATTCCTCCCAGGTTTTCCTTTATAAGAGAACTTTTGGAAACGGAGTTAAGCATTTCAGCTTTTGGTTTGCTACCCTCAGTTTCAGTTCCTGTCTTATTTGCTGTGACTCGATGCTAAGTTTGGTGCTCCTAAAAGCCTTTACATACGACCAGAATTTCTTTGGGTTTTGCGTAAGATCATTGACAGTATTATGCTATGGTCAGTGAAGGCTTCACGCTTTGCTCTCTTGACAGCCAAATACATTTCATTCAGCATCTCTCTATCTGTAGCCCAATGCTTTGTTTTACACTTATTACTCACTTACTTTAGAAATTTTTTTTTACGGTGACTGTATACCAGGGAGGGTACCTTCCATTATGAACTTATCTACCGCGTTCATGGCTATCCAGTGCATGGTCAACTATTCTGAACATATGTATCTTTCTACTTGTTTGAACTGTCCTTTGTACTTTGGTAATCATTGGTGCTATATCCATGTCATGGTCACTTATATCAGTTTCGATGTAGAATCCTCAAAGAGGTCAGGTCTATTCGTTGCCATTAGATCTAATACATTTCCATCACGAGTGGTGTTCCGAACTAGCTGTTCTAGGTGGTTTCAAGAGAAGACGTCTGCCGGCTTAGCTGAGTGGTACAGTGTTTGCCCACCATTCCACGGTCCTGGGTTCGGTTCCTAGCCGGGTTGAAGATTTTCTATGCTCGTGGACTGGGTGTTGTGTTGTCCTCATCATCATTTCATCCTCATCACTCACATGCAAGTCGCCCAATGGGGCGCCGACTGAAATAAGACTTGCTCTTGAGGGCCGAATTTCCCCAGATGGGGCCTCCCGGTCAACAATGCCACACGATCACTTCATTCCATTTTTTTCAGGGAAGGCAGTTAATAATGTTTCACAAGATGTCTTGTCACACCCTCCACTAACAAAAGTTTAATTTTCCCAATTGATGGTTTGATGACTAAAGCCTCGCTTGATGATTGCAGTATGGGTGAGGAAGATACATACAAGCGAACAGAGGTTTTCTCTAAGGTTTTCAGTTAATGCAGGAGGTCAGTGTGGTGGGCAATAGAAGGATTCAATTCCCATTGCATGCCCATTCCTGATACTGAACCTTGTCCAAACAATCCTGCATGCAGATTCAATTTCTATCTTGGTGGACTAGAGTTTCTTGTCTGTAAACCACCTTCATTTCCCATTACAACATTCTTCCAATAAATATTTAAATTTTCCCCAAAAATCTCACTGCTGTCAATTTCAGCTTTCGACCAGCTTTCTGTACCTAGTATTATGTGAGCACTATTTTTCAGGGGTGCTTCTGGCTGTGGCGCCTTGTTGAGAATGCTTTTGCAGTTAACTACTAGAATTTTAATGCCATCACCTGCAGGTGCATTCTTTTGGAACTGACCTTGTACGTCTGAGTCTTCTACAGCTGTCGTTATCTGGATTCGATGGAGAGTCGACTAATCTAAACCATCCTTGTGGGTACCCGACACAGAGTGAGCTACCTGGGTAGAAACCTCTGATGTTTAGGGCACGCCTGACCCATTTTGAGAGATCCTAGACCCCTATGGCGCAAGTCTAGGAAGTCGCAGCCTAGCTTGTGACCGAAATCTCGAAGTCAGAATCAGGAGACTATGATCAGTTATGGGGACAATGCTGCAAATTGTGAGCTCTGTGCACAAGGCTAGTCTTCCCAAACTTCTCTGCCAGTTGCTGGAACGTTACAAGAATGACCTTGGAGCCCAGACAACAGGCATCATTTGTGCCAATGTGCACCACAATCTCCATTTGGTTGCATCCTTTCCCCTGAACAGCTAGTGAAATAGCCTCCTTTACATGCTGAATGACGCCCTCAGGCTTATGCACTGAGTTCGCCTGGTGTTCCTTCCTGTCCATTACCGCCATTCCCCAAAGGTGTACCATTATTCGCCATACCTTAAAACTGCTACCAATTAATAGACCCCTACCCTTTTCCGTTTCACTCACCTTGACATGGGACAAAGGAGGTTCCCCCAAAATAGGTGAAATGAGCCCCACTGGCTCAGCTTCAGTTTCAGTGAAAAACAGCATCTCAAACATGTTAGTTAGGGGAATCGGTATAACACACTGAGCCTTCCTGATTCCCCTCTACCCTGTACGCCTAGATCTACGCTTGACACGCCACTTACAGTCAAGTTGATGAGGAATGACAGATCCTGTACTTCTCAAAGTGGAGACAGGATTCACAGGAGAGGCTAGTACTTGAGGTACCTTTTGGTACCACAGGTACAAGACTCTTGGGAGCTCTTCCAATACATCGATTCATGGCAGCTGCCAGTCGTTTGAGAGTAGTCAGGGGCGATTTACAGTTGCTTACAAATGTCAACCAGCTCATCCCATGTTCAAATTGCCAACGCCCTTGCCGCAGTGATAACACCAATTACCATCAGATCATCGATGTTAAGACGTGTCGGGCTTGGCTAGCACTTTGATCGGTAACAGTCCGTGTGTGCCAAGTGCTGTTGGCAAGTGGGGTGCACTCAGCCCTCGTGAGGGCAGTGGAGGAGCTACTTGACTGAGAAGTAGCGGCTCCAGTCACGAAAACTGACAATGGCTGGGAGAGTGGTATGCTGACCACATACCCCTCCATATCCACATCCAGTGACGCCTGTCGGGTGAGGGTGACACGGCGGGTGCTCGGTACTGTTGGGTCTTCCGGGGCCTGTTCAGACAGAGTTTAGTTTTTGAGCTTAATTATTGTTGTTAGCAATCTCGACAGTACCTTTAATTTACGATAAACGTAGATAACATATACTCCTCTTGAAATGGAAAACTAATTGTAACACAATATGTTAGTTACAATGTCCTCTACAGTAACTAAATCACAAACGCCGATTTAATACTACAAATTAGCTTATGCATAGGACAATGGTAACTTCCGAAAATTCTCAGAAGTGTACCTTTATTTACGTTGATGTAGACTGAAACTCGGGATGATTAATTCTTTGACAGTATCATGGAATCACAGATGCTGATTAGCTACTAAATAAGCCACTCAAATTCTCCTAACTTACGAAAATTAAGAACGTTTTCAAAACTATGGTTTTGTAAGCGTTCGAAAATTTTGAAAAGTAAACTGGCATGAAACAGGCATACTGTTCTCGAAAATTTTAAAAGAACAATAATAAGACTAAACCTACAATTGATGAGTCTACAGGGGCACTCGCAAATGTGCGAAATTTCACAATATATCACAATAGAAACGATTATTGATACAATCGATGAAAGATTATGCAGAAGCGACGCGAACAGTGAAATATGCCGATCTACATTTTGAAATCGACACGTTAACCTGGGAAAAGGGGTCTCACACAAGGGAAAATAGCGAAGTCGGCTTTTACCTATTAATAAACGTACGAATTCCACGGATTTTTTGCTTAGCTGATTCTGTGATAACTTCTACATTGGCCTGCCGAAGATGACGGCTGCAGCGTCATTTTACCTCAGTCAAAATGACGAAAATGTGCAGCACCAACAAAGCACGTCTTCTACCTGGAGCAGATAACATTGCATGCCACAATACAGTCTGCAGTGCTATTACAGCCATTCTTATTATCAATAATACACTGGTATCAGTGTCTAGTCGTTTCCAGTGCATTAATTTGAATAAGCAACCAGTTTTCTTAGACTTCTGAACGTTTTGTTAAAAATGCCGAAGAAACGTCCATATACGCTACAATTTAGAGAAGAATGGTTAAAAAATGAAGAGTTAAAAGACTGGATTCAAAAGATGTCGACAGATAAAACAAAGGAACGATGTCGTTTATGTCAGTGTTTTCCAAACTGAAAGTATTCTGTACTGACAGAGCATTCAAATCCTACAAGCATAGAGTAACCAGATGTTCGGATAAATACGGACATCTCCTCCTTTCTATCTGTTTGTCCGAGTTCCGGGCGGATTTTTACATCGTCCACCTTTTTCGCAAAGTTGACCGTAATAAAATTATATTTGCAATTATTCCCGTTCTGTTATTCTTTTCTTCAATACCTTATCTACAGATGGTAGTAGTATCGTCGATTTTTCACTACTGATCATAGATCGACATCTAAGCATGTGCAAATATCCATTATTTAAAGTTTCTGTTCCGTATTATCAGTTCCGGATTTACATTGTCCTGGCTTGGCACAGTATGTTTCATGTCATGTACTCAGTACTCGTGTATGAGTGTGATTTGCTGTTTATTGATAGTCTTTCAAATGGTTCAAATGGCTCTGAGCACTATGGGACTTAACTTCTGAGGTCATCAGTCCCCTAGAACTTAGAACTACTTAAACCTAACTAACCTAAGGACATCACACACATCCGTGCCCGAGGCAGGATTCGAACCTGCGACCGTAGCGGTCGCGCGGTTCCGGACTGTAGCGCCGAGAACCGTTCAGCCACTCCGGCCGGCCGATAGTCGTCTATCCCTTGATTTGATAAAGAAGTTAAACTTTTTTATGGAGGAAGCTATGTTGTGGCATCAATCGTGAAATGAATATTTAAAACGACGACTCTGCATCTTTGACGACTTTTTCTGTTTCAAATGCATGTATCTTAAAAAAGATGTTAACTACAGTGATACTGAAAAAAGCCTTTTGTATTCGGTAGATAAACGTCAAACTTTAGAAAGTGAAGATGTAAAATGTTTTGACCAATTCTGTAATTTTAGTCAATTTCTGAAACAGAATAATAATGATCCTGAATTTAGTTAGTTATCTTGTAGTAAAAAATGGCCCAAGTATTCTTGTGAAAGTAAGTTTGTTGATTTTCACTGTTGTTAAAACCTTCTGAGTACTTTTTCAGTATATCAGGGCAAAAAAAAAAAAAAAAAAAAAAAAAAAAAAAAAAAAAAAAAAAAAAAAAAAACAAAGCTCCATCTGCAGGCCACAAGTGGCCCATCGGGACCATCCGAGCGCCCGAGCGCCGTGTCATCCTCAGGTGAGGATGCCGATATGAGGGGTGTGTGGTCAGCACACCGCTCTCCCTGTCGTTATGATGGTTATCTGTGACCGGAGCCACTACTATTCGGTCGAGTAGCTCCTCAATTGGCATCACGAGGCTGAGTGCACCCCAAAAAATGGCAACAGTGCATGGCGACCCGGATGGTCACCCATCCAAGTGCCGGCCATGCCCGATAGCGCTTAACTTCGGTCATCTGACGGGAACCAGTGTATCCACTGCGGCAAGGCCGTTACCCGCAATGCAAATGTAGAAAGAGTATTTTCGCTCATTACAACACAGTGGACTGATGACAGGATAGGTTGAACCTTGAATCAGTTAAGGGCACGTTCATTGTCCAGTATGATTTAAAAGAAATTTCCCGTGTATATTTTTACAACTACCTGCTAAGCAAGCCTACGTTTCTACAGAAAATTGGATCTTCAGAAAAGTGCCAATAAAAGTTAGGGAATGTATGTTATGTCTATTAATTAATTCATTTATTAAATTTAAAAGTGCTTCCATGTGTCCTCTTTTTCCTAACTATGTCCTTCCTCATCCTATACAAGCATGTGGAAGCGGCTAAACCATTTCCTGGTGCTAGACGGTCTAAACTGAGTTTTTAGCCTATAGTTCCATCTCGCAACAGCTAGAGCCAAGGCTGGAATGGCATTATTTGGTAGGAGGTGGGCTGATTTTGGTCAGTGGACCAGAGAGCGAGGTCATTGGTCCCATCGGATTAGGGAAGGCTGGGGAAGGAAGCTGACTGTGCCCAAGGAACTATCCCGGCTTTTGCCTGGATCGATGTAGGGAAATCATAGAAACCTAAACCAGAGTGGCCGGACGCGTGTTTGAACCGTTGTCCTCCTGAATGCAAGTCCAGTGTGCTACCCACTGCGTCACCTCGCTCGGTATATTTGTTAGTATGCATTGTGGTATACTGTTTGTCAGTGCTCTCACTGTGGTGTCATATGCACAGCACGCACCTCCAGGCAGCACCACAGGCGTCGATAGGTCGACAACCTATTCCAGAGACGGCGTATAGCCCAGCGATTGCCACAACAAGAAGACGCAGCGGTGGCGCCGCCAGCGAAGTGATTCACGACAGTACCACAGCACGGTGGGCAGCTCCAAGTCAACTCGACTACTAAGACCACCTTCTACTTTTGTACTTCGCGCCACATCGTCTGCTTCTAGCGAGTCCACACCAGCCCGTCTTTAATGAAAATTTTAGTGGCATAAGAATTGTTTACTATCCAACCTTAGCTTCTGGAATAGAAATGGAACTTACGGATCTGCTGCTGACCTAATTTGTAAAAAGTTGAGTATTCGTCAATAAATGTGTGTGTTCTTGTCACTAATCATTATCAGGGTTTCAGTGTTCCCCTCATTCTAATCTCATAGTGTTTCCCTCAGCACATTATAAATAACTCTGGATGGCGACAAGTAAAATCTCCTTCTGTGGTTGCATCAAAAGTGTCAGCTAATGTGGAAGTCAACACCGACGCAGGCCACGGTGGCCGAGCGTTTCTAGGCGCTTCAGTCCGGAACCGCGCGACTGCTACAGTCGCAGTTTCGAATCCTGCCTCGCGCATGGATGTGTATGATGTCCTTAGGTTAGTTAGGTTTAAGTAGTTCTAAGTTCTAGGGGACTGATGACCTCAGATGTTAAGTCCCATAGTGCTCAGAGCCATTTTTTCAGCACCGACACAAACAAGGAAGGATAAAGTTGCGACTGCTGGTAGCAGGAATCCAAAATCATCTGTACAAAACTTGAAAATTAAAATACTTCTTTATTTCTAAAAATAAAATAGATATAACTTAACTTGAGATGCCTCCTACAAGCAATTACTGTTCACTATTACTACTCTCAGAACATGGGCTAAGTATCGTCTTCCTAATACTCAGTACTGATGCTCTAGAAGTCTGTGACCAAACTGGACCGACCAGTGATGGGCAGCTGGTTAAATCAGCGTGGATAGGGGGCGCAGAAATGCAGTCTTTTTGGAGTTGTGGCGCTGCCCACTCTTTCCATCAGTGCAGGGCTCAGCGCCTTCTTGATACTGTTCGCAGTGCTGCGCTGGTTGGTGTGCAATCGATGCTTTAGGACTGCACAAAAATACGACATAATAGCATCGAGGAGGGAAAGGATCTGTGCGAGTTACAGGATTAATTTTTGTTTTTGCCCCCCTACCCACCCTTGTTATTTATTTCATGCTGTTTCTTTTTATGGCAATGGCCTTGCCGCAGTGGATACACCGGTTCCCGTGAGATCACCGAAGTTAAGCGCTGTCGGGAGTAGTCGGCAATTGGATGGGTGACCATCCAGGCCGCCATGCGCTGTTGCCATTTTTCAGGGTGCACTCAGCCTCGTGCTGCCAATTGAGGAGCTACTCGACCGAATGGTAGCGGCTTCGGTCAAGAATACCATCTTACGGTCGGGAGTGAGGTGTGCTGACCCCACGCTCCTCCTATCCACATCCTCCACCGAGGATGACAAGGCGGTCGGATGGTCCCGGTAGGCCACTCGTGGCCTGAAGACGGAGTGAGTGTTTCTTTTTATGTATATGGTACATAGTATGTGGACTTTTGACTCAGGACAGACACTACTACTGAGACGAGTGTGTCAAAAAAAATGGCTCTGAGCACTATGGGACTTAACATCTATGGTCATCAGTCCCCTAGAACTACTTAACCTAACTAACCTAAGGACAGCACACAACACCGAGTCATCACGAGGCAGAGAAAATCCCTGACCCCGCCGGGAATCGAACCCGGGAACCCGGGCGCGGGAATCGAGAACGTTACCGCACGACCACGAGCTGCGGACACTAGTGTGTCTGTCGTATGTGAAGTCTAATCCAAATTCCTTACACACACGGCTTCTGTGTCACAGGATGATTTCCTAATGCGTGTTATTCAGTTACAGAGTGGGCAAATCCAACAGTTGCTGCAAGCTGTGACGCAGCTAACACGGCTACAGCAGAATCTACAAGAAGCACAGCAGCCTCAGCCTCCACCTCCATCAGCCATTCCACCATTCCCCAGTTTCCGTTGTGGGCATGGAAGTTTATAGGTTCATAGTGATGAAATTGTTTCCTGACACACAACTGGAACAATTAGAGTTTGAGACTTTAGTTAGCAAGTTAACCTCTTACTCCGATGAGCAAACGCTCATGGCTGCTGCAAGGTTCAAGTTTTTCCACCTTCAGCAGGCAGCAGGTCAAACTCGCAAACAGTGGATCACTGAATTATAAGGTTTAACTAGGTATTGCAAATTTTTTTGTCGTTGTGGGCAATCATACAGTGATGTCATGCTGCGTGACACTGTAACTCAAAATATCTGTGACGATAAAATTCGTGGTGCTATTTTGAAACAACCTGATCCTTCTTTAAAGACATTGTTACAGTTAACTGAGGCTCAGGACACTTATGATTTAGCTAAAAGTGAGATACAAATGTCAAATATTAACGAACAGCCGGCCGGTGTGGGCGTGCGGTTCTAGACGCTTCAGTCTGGAACCGCGTGACCGCTACGGTCGCAGGTTCGAATCCTGTCTCGGGCATGGATGTGTGTGATGTCCATAGGTTAGTTAGGTTTAAGTAGTTCTCAGGGGACTGATGACCACAGATGTTAAGTCCCATAGTGCTCAGAGCCATTTGAACCATTTATTAACGCACTGCGTAGGGACAGTGTTCGTAGTGCTTTAGAACGTAAACAGTCCCGTGCTCGTCTAGTGCAATACAGCGAGCGCCACTACTGCTAGCTAAATAAAAGATTCAAACTACGGAAGGCACTAACTACTGATAGGCATAGTTAGCAAATGAAAGATTTTAATAGGGAACAAACAATGTATTTACCTTAATAGTGTTGAAAAATCATAATATACATAGCAGTTCATGACATCCAATCTCACAAATTTCAAAACTCTGCCATTTCTCTCCCCACATCCACCACTGCTGGCGGCTCACCTCCAACTGCGCAACGCTACGCGCTGTTAACATCCAGCTGCCCACCACTACAATGGCAGACAACAATGCAAACCAGCCACAGACTGCACACAGCACAGCCAGTGATTTTCATATAGATCCCTACGTGGCGTTAACAATAAAAAAACCTAAGCAGCCTACTTACAGTTTTGCCATTCGTGCACCCAGGTTCGTCGTTGAGTACACGATCGCAGGCACTCCTGCCTGTGATCCCAGCGTCAAGGGTAACCGCAGCCATGGTCTCCGAGCTGATAGTCCATGCTGCTGCAAAAGTCGTCGAACTGTTTGTGCAGATGGTTGTTGTCTTGCAAACGTCCCCATCTGTTGACTCAGGGATCGAGACGTGGCTGCACGATCCGTTACAGCCATGCGGATATGATGACTGTCATCTCGACTGCTAGTGATACGAGGCCGTTGGGATCCAGCACGGCGTTCCGTATTACCCTCTTGAACCCACCGATTCCATATTCTGCTAACAGTCATTGGATCTCGACCAACGCGAGTAGCAATGTCGCGATACGATAAACCGCAAGCGCGATAGGCTACAATCCGACCTTTATCAAAGTCGGAAACGTGATGGTACGCATTTCTCCTCCTTACACGAGGCATCACAACAACGTTTCACCAGCCAACGCCGGACAACTGCTGTTTGTGTATGAGAAATCGGTTGGAAACGTCCCTCATGTCAGCACGTTGTAGGTGTCGCCACCGGCGCCGCCCTTGTGTGAATGCTCTGAAAAGCTAATCATTTGCGTATCACAGCATCTTCTTCCTGTCGGTTTAATTTCGCGTCTGTAGCACGTCATCTTCGTGGTGTAACAATTTTAATGGCCAGTAGTGTAGCTTGAATGTGGTTCGAAGAACTGTCTGCCAGGCACTTAAGCGTAAACTGTAGAGTAGTCGTGTAGATGTAGATGGAGAGTAACGGTGTTTATTGATACAAGGCGCTGGCTGGGGACGAATGCTTCGGAACGTGCGCGAAGCGAAGCATTCCTTTTGTCAGTATGGCAATGTCCCAGCTCATTGTAGTATCCTTGTATGAGTGCGGCGACATGGGACATGTTAACAGATCTTGTGTATGTGTTTGATAGGTAACAGCGCATCAGTGAAGACCTTCACACCCAGCAAGACAATGCACCACTTCTCCGGCCGGGAGAGCTGTGCCCTGACCACACGTCCCTCCGTATCCACATCCGGTGACGCCTACGGGCAGAGGACGACACGGCGGCCGGTCGGTACTGCTGGGCCTTCATTCAACACAACCCTGAGATTAAACCTCTTGCTAGGCTACCGAGAATATGTGACTCCACTTTCTGATGTGGGAGGTACAACTTATGTGTACAGTTTGCTGATAAGAAGAGTGGCGCGACAGATCTACTATGTGTAATTTCGTTTGAGAGCATTCGCGGTCATATTTTTACAAGGATCTCTCACCGGCTGGGAGTTGTAAGAACCTTTACTTTATTATTACAGTCCAGGCAGGCCATGCTTTGCGGGAACTTGGTATCTGCAGGTATGAGTATTGCGTAATGTTGCAGGGCATTCTGTCACCGGTAACGACGAGCTACGGCTGGCTGTTAACGAGCGACACCGGGAATATACGTACTTTGGTGGATACTAAGTGAACAGTAGCTATATCTGTCCTAGGTACTATGTCCTTGTACTGAAATGTTTGTAAGCATCTCGAACAGATACTTGAAACTGAGCACAAAAGAAATAGGCTTATACAGCTAGCACGATACAAATTTATGAAGAAGTGTTTCAGGCTATAAGCTTCTGTAAAATTTTCTCCTCTTAGTCCGAGTTACATCACAAGTTTGTACAATCATTTATCTGCGTATCATTCCCACGAGTCGTCAGGTACCGTCCCTATGCTGTTTTCGAAGATATATTCGCTTTGATTTGTTTGATGCGTATGTGTAATCTGCCAAAACTAATGTTGTTTGGGACATTCCATACAACGCCCTGTGTCAAAGAAAATCATTGGTTTCGTTATCTTTACAAAGAAAAATACAATTTAAAGAAAGATTTCTATATTATGGATAGAGAGGTACCACATTAGTCTGGTGAATCATTTACTTCAAGGATGATTTTTGATGGTGTTAACAAAACACGAAACATAATCATTGCCATCAACAGCTTCTGACGCGTATGCCGCGCGGCGCTGTATTCACGTTGACGCGATACAGCAGCGATACTGTGTCGTTGATGGAAATGCTCATTGTTCTTCGTATCATTCTGTCAGTTTGAATCAACAGCATTGGACCGAGCAACGAACTAAACTAACTTTAGGCCCCTCTATCGTCTTAGCTCATAAAATTACACGTTAAACAACATTATGTTTGTCATGGGAACCAAAACAACAGTTTCTGTTGACAATAGGCACGAGACACTTCACAAGTGTATTTTTTTGGCCTGACTCCATACAGAAAACCCCAAAAAGGCTCCTAACGCCTAACTATTCTTACTGCACTTCTATTACACTATAGGTTGTTTTTGTTGTTGTTGTTGTTGTGGTCTTCTGTCCGGAGACTGGTTTGATGCAGCTCTCCATGCTACTCTATCCTGTGCAAGCTTCTTCATCTCCCAGTACCTACTGCAACCTACATCCTTCTGAATCTGCTTAGTGTATTCATCTCTTGGTCTCCCTCTACGATTTTTACTCTCCACGCTGCCCTCCAACACTAAATTTGTGATCCCTTGATGCCTCAGAACATGTCCTACCAACCAGTCCCTTCTTCTTGTCAAGTTGTGCCACAAACTTCTCTTCTCCCCAATTCTATTCAATACCTCCTCATTAGTTATGTGATCTACCCATCTAATCTTCAGCATTCTTCTGCAGCACCACGTTTCAAAAGCTTCTATTCTCTTCTTGTCCAAACTATTTATTGTCCATATTTCACTTCCATACATGGCTACACTCCATACAAATACTTTCAGAATCGGCTTCCTGACACTTATATCTATACTCGATGTTAACAAATTTCTCTTCTTCAGAAACGTTTTCCTTGCTATTGGCAGTCTACATTTTATATCCTCTCTACTTCGACCATCATTTGCTAATTTGCTCCCCAATAGCAAAACTCATTTACTACTTTAAGTGTCTCATTTCCTAATCTAATTCCCTCAGCATCACCCAACTTAATTCGACTACATTCCATTATCCTCGTTTTGCTTTTGTTGATGTTCATCTTATATCCTCCTTTCAAGACATTGTCCATTCCATTCAACTGCTCTTCCAGGTCATTTGCTGTCTCTGACAGAACTACAATGTCATCGGCGAACCTCATAGTTTTTATTTCTTCTCCATGGATTTAATTCCTTCTCCAAATTTTGGTATAAACTCTATATGTACGCAGAAATATATTTAACGTCCATCAGTGGTGTATTTAGAAACAGAAATTGACCACTAATGTAAGACTACTCAAAGCGTTTCTGACGTTGCCAGTTGCTAAAAAACATCACATGCGCATCCCACTGAGACAACTCAAGTTGCAAAAGACAAACAAGGCCGCCCGATGTCGATAGAGTCAGCATTGAAACTTGTAATGGGTCGATTGAAAAGATGGATGGATGATTAGGGTGTAACATGTAGTCCAAGATAAGGTTAGTAGAGTCGGAGCGAAAGCTCGGATGGAACAAGGGCTGGGAAGGAAGTCAGCCCTGTTGTCTTCATTGGAACCTTCCTGGCATTAGTCTTAAACGATTTAGGAAAGTCACTGAAAATCTAAATCAGGCTTGCGATAGCCAGTCGGGTACCTGAGCCCTACTCCTCCCGAATTCGAGTTCACTTAATTAACCACTGCACCACCTCGCTCGTTGGAAAGAAAACAATGAAAGTACAAGTCAGTGCCATGCCATACCACTGGTTGTCACCGTCATCATCAGGGCGAAAGGGTCGGCTGCTATTCAGGACAAGGAAGAGGAGGAGGAGATTAGTGTTTAACGCCCCGTCGACAACGAGGTCATTAGAGATGGGACACGAGCTCGGATTAGTGAGGGATGGGGAAGGAAATCGACCGTGCACTTTGAAAGGAACCATCCCGCGATTTGCCTGAAGTGATTTAAGAAAATCACGGAAAACAAAAATCAGGTTAGCCGAACGCGAGTTTGAAACGCCGTCCTCCCGAATGCGAGTCCAGTCACTGTGCCACCTCGCTCGGTTACTCAGGGCAAGTCAAAAATAAAAGGGAATGGGTTGCGGCTGAGAGCCTCGTCGAAGTGCTCATCAGAGACGGAGAACGAGCTCGGATCGGGCGAGTCTCAGTCAGGATACCGTTCATGACCCATGACCACTCCAAACAAACTAAGAAACTATTAACGGCATTCAGCAGACACGATTCAGATAAACCACAGCAAACCTACATTTACGTGGCCTGACGTGGATTTGAATCCCACAACTTAATCTAATCCAACTATGCAATAAGTACAGAACTCGCTATCCTACGACAATGATTTTGTTTTACGTGGTTTCTTTAAAGTACTCGAGGGAAATACCATGCAGTTCATTAACCAATGAAAGGTCCATTACCTTTTCCTTCCTTTCTCAAACTCAACAAGTTCTTTATCTCAAATGACGTCAACATACCCAGTATACAGGGTGGTCCATTGCTCGTGACCGGGCCAAATATCTCACGAAATGAGCGTCAAACGAAAAAACTACAAAGAACGAAACTTGCTAGCTTCAAGGGTGAAATCAGATGGCGCTATGGTTGGCCCGCTAGATGGCGCTGCCACAGGTCAAACGGCTATCAACTGCGTTTTTTAAAATAGGAACCCCCATTTTTATTACATATTCGTGCACTACGTAAAGAAATATGAATGTTTTAGTTGGACCATTTTCTTCGCTTTGTGATCGATGGCGCTGTAATAGTCACAAACATATGGCTCACAATTTTAATCGAACAGTTGGTAACAGGTAGGTTTTTAAATTAAAATACAGAACGTAGGTACGTTTGAACATTTTATTTCGGTTGTTCCAATGTGATACATGTACCTTTGTGAACTTATCATTTCTGAGAACGCATGCTGTTGCAGCGTGATTACCTGTAAATACCACATTAATGCAATAAATGCTCAAAATGTTGCCCGTCAACCTCAATGTATTTGGCAATACGCATAACGACATTCCTCTCAACAGCGAGTAGTTCGCCTTCCATAATATTCGCACATGCACTGACAATGCGCTGACGCATGTTGTCAGGCGTTGTCGGTGGATAACGATAGCAAATATCCTACAACTTTCCCTACAGAAATAAATCCCGGGACGTCAGATCCGGTGAACGTGCGGGCCATGGTATGGTGCTTCGACAACCAATCCACCTGTCATGAAATACCGTATTCAATACCGCTTCAACCGCACGCGAGCTATGTGCCGGACATCCATCTTGTAGTAACATCGGTAGAACATTACCTAGGAAATCAGCATACATTGCACCATTTAGATTGCCATCGATAAAATGGGGGCCAATTATCTTTCCTCCCATAATTCCGCACCATACATTAACCCGCCAAAGACGCTGATGTTCCACTTGTCGCAGCTTGCGTGGATTTTCCGTTGCCCAATAGTGCATATTATGTCGGTTTACGTTACCGCTGTTGGTGAATGACGCTTCGTCGCTAAATAGAACGCGTGCAAGAAATCTGTCATTGTTCCGTAATTTCTCTTGTGCCCAGTGGTAGAACTGTTCACGACGTTCCAATGTCGCCATGCAATTCCTGGTGCATAGAAATATGGTACGGGTTGAATCGATGTTGATGTGTCATTCTCAACACCGACGTTTTTGAGATTCCCAATTCTCGCGTAATTTGTCTGCTACTGATGTGCGGATTAGCCGCAACAGCAGCTAAAACACCTGCTTGGGCATCACATTTGTTGCAGGTCGTGGCTGACGTTTCACATGTGGTTGAACACTTCCTGTTTCCTTAAATAACGTAACTATCCGGCGAACGGTCCGGACACTTGGTTCAAATGGCTCTGAGCACTATGGGACTTAACATCTATGGTCATCAGTCCCATAGAACGTAAAACTACTTAAACCTAACTAACCTAAGGACATGACACACATCCATGCCCGAGGCAGGACTCGAACCTGCGACCGTAGCGGTCACGCGGTTCCAGACTGAAGCGCCTAGAACCGCACGGCCACGCCGGTTGGCCCGGACACTTGGATGATGTCGTTCAGGATATCGAGCAGCATACATAGCACACTCCCGTTGGGCATTTTGATCACAATAGCCATATATCAACACGACATCGACCTTTTCCGCAATTGGTAAACGGTCCGTTTAAAACGGGTAATGTATCACGAATCAAATATCATCCGCACTGGCGGAATGTTACGTGATACCACATACTTATACGTTTGTGACTATTACAGACAGCGCCATCTATCACAAAGCGAAAAAAGTGGCCCAAGTAAAACATTCATATTTCTTTACGTACTACACGAATATGTAATAAAAAATGCGGGATCCTATTTAAAAAATACGCAGTTGATATCAGTTTGACCTATGGCAGCGCCATCTTGCGGGCCAACCATAGTGCCATCTTGTTTTTCCCTTCAAGCTAGACGAGTTTCGTTCTTTGTAGGTTTTTCGTTTGATGCTTATTTCGTGAGATATTTGGCCCGGTCACTATCAATGGACCACCCTGTATAATACTCAAAACTTTCAGTTATTTCCTAGCATTACTTGAGGTCAATTGTGAGATAGCGCCTTCAAGGTCACGGTCGTTTCCTTTCCTCTTCCATTTCTGACAAGAGTGAGATAGTGCTCTGTCTCGACGGTCCCCTGTCTCTACATAATAAATCAGCCATAGGTTCCAATTCGTGCAGCTGGATAAGTGCTCCGTCAGTACTACTTTAATATCAAGCCTAACGAAAAGAAAATAAAAAAGAAAGAAAACGGTGGGCACGGTGCTGGCAGGCGGCAGCGTCTGCACATACAGGCAAGGTGTACAGGGCGCAGTGTCGCGGAGGTGCCAAGGGACTGTGAGGTGAGGGCGGCGATTGTTGGTGGGAACGGTGAGGCGGAAGATGCGGCGGCTGTAAGTGAATAATGGAGGCAGGCCGTGGGCTGGCGAGAGGGGGAGGTGCCACGCGAGCCCAGGTCACGTGATGCGGCCGGCACGCGTAGCAGGCACTTTCCCACGCCGGCGCGGGACAGCTGCTCCCAAGGAACCTCGGATCCGGTCAGGAGGGCCAGTTGCTACCGCCGGTACAGCGTCGCCAAGAAAACTCCACCCCAGGACCACTCCTAACGCCGGCGTGCTTGCTGCCTCCTGGGGATGGAGCTTCTGCGCTCCGCTCCTCATCGCGTGCTTAACGGACGGCACTCGCTAATGACCTCCTTGTTCCCCTCGCGAGTGACATGCGGAGAAGAGCGTAAATGCTCTCGCAGCTAAGTTAGAATAAATTCGCGAAGCTGCTGTTTCCCCTTACAGCAAAACCTAAAGGAAAGATGAGGTACGTACCTCTCGGCATCTGAATTAATAGATCGAGTTTCCTCCTCCTACGGAAGTTTGCGAAAATCTCAGTGAAAACTGTACAATTGTGCCATCATGTCGGGAATGTTCTTCGTAAAAGTATTGGTCTTCCCGATTCCTGTTCGATTCGAGAATCGAGAGAGCGAAAAATAACGATGCTTCGTCGTTGGTGCCCTAAATTCTTTAACCATTACAGCTCTTAAGGAATGTATCTTAAAAGCAAAAAATTCATTTTACAATTTATTTCGATACTGGCTCTTGAAATTTTGCCTTTAGCTTTTGTTCGAGAGCAATAATACTCTCTCTTTCTCCTTCCCCAAATTAAGTTACTGGCTGTATGAGTAAGGCATTTCGACATTCGTATCAGCAAATTTCCCATCGCATACCTAACAGCACGCCCTACAAAATACTTTCTTGGGTTGATTTTCTATAGCTTCCTCTAGTTGCTACGAACCGGAGCGGTCGCTTAAGCGTCCTAGTTTATTTTTCGTTTTGATATCATTTCAAGACACTTCGAGTTAGTGTCATTAAAATCTTGACCAAGTGAATTTAGAGCAGCTTCGCCGATGTTGCATTCTAAAGCTCTCGAATTTTTTATCCTGTTTATACAGATTATCTTCAAATTTTTTGTCGGAGATATTTTTTCTTTGAAATGACGAATGATCAGCTGCACACAATGCTTGTTGAGTCTCACGTTTTCCTGCCCTTATATTGTGACACGTGCAGTTATTATATTGTAATATCTATTGGGCTAACCCGAACTCTACTCCCAAAAGCTTCGACATTGTTCTGGTGTATTTTCTAAGTAGTTGCATATAAGGGAACGCTCTCCGTTTTCTCGTTACAGAGTAACTGCATTTCATTTTATTTATTACCCTCATGTATCTTTGTATTGTACTCAATTTATCTTCAAAAATAACAAACTTGTTCCATCCCTGCCGCTGATAACAGTAATGTCCACTTTAATTATTGTCCTCAAGCTTGCAGTCAGTACGGATCTTTTGTGTCTCGGTGTTGTTTTTCCGGCAGTGTTAGTTGTACGTTAACAGTGCACACAGCAGCATGGTTAGGTTTACATCAGTGAACTTCGTGTACCAGGTTTACTGAAGCCAGTGGACAACCGTCACAACGATATTCCTCTCTGAACGACCCCCACTATTTTGTCGGTGGAGTTAGAGTTCATACTATATTTTTAGTCATATTCATTCCTCTGTAACGGTATGATTTAAGTGAATAACAACGCTTAAGAATTTTGATTACGAACCCTGAGTAAAAAATTTGCAGACTGAAAAATATTATCTTGCTTTGCACAACCAAGTCAGGTGGCGCAGTGGTAAAGGCGCATCTATGTGGCGAGTGCTTCAAATTCCCGTCCGACCATCTTAAATTGGCTTTCGCGTTCTTTCCGTACAATATTTCACGGAAATTCCGGATTGTCACATACATGTAACTCCATCCTTGTCCTAGCCAAACTAGTGCTCTGTCACTACTGACATCGATGTCGATGGGATGTTAAACACTAACCTCTTTGTTTTGTTGATATGTTTTCACTGTGCCTCGCTCTGACTGTGTGTAGAACAGATATGTGTAAGCGCGTGTATAAGCGCAGCTGTCACAGTTCGACCAAACAGTATTAGGCACAGGGTGGTGGATAGGTATTGGGGAGAAATCAATTACTATGCGAGTCTAGTGATCCTGGACCCCTTACTTGGTAGGTTATTAAAAACTCGTTAGGTAAATGCCGAAATAGCCTTTCGGTAATGTTACGACTGCTCCCTCTTGCCTATCCGTTATAGCGTTGTTCTAGCGCTACCCTATCTACGGGACGTTAGAACGATAAATAAGAGCAACCAGTTGAATTCTAGTGGGGGAAATATTAGAATTTGTGTTCTAGCTATGTTAGTGAAAAGCAGCATCGTTGATCTGTGTTTCTGTTTGAATGCGCGTTCATTATGTGATTGTTCTTCAATTTGAAGGATAACTGTTTGCAGGTAATCGGCGTTGCGTTTAGCCACATAACTGAGAGCAACCTAAGCGTCTCAGTTACAGACTGCTGTTTCTACTGATTCTTCCTTCTAGTTAGGTAGCGAACACGGAATATTTTTCACTGTACATTTTCTTCCTTTCTTTTTCATTCAATTATCTTTGGTTTTGGGCAGCAAAGACGATACAGTCAACAGTAGTTATAACAGTGCCGACTTAATATCAGCGCAATTTTCACAACAGAACAATGATAAGAGTGTGAAGTACAAAGATAAGTTTGTTATATAAATTAAAAAACACGAAATTGTGACCCAGGACTCGAACCGGGCCGGTTCCACAGGAGAATAACGTCCACGGCAGCCTATAGCACATACTTCCTTTACTTCGCATAAATGAGCTCATAAGCAATACAAACTCTCTTTTACGCACAGAAACAGCATCTCGAATCTAGCTTAGTCTTTCAAGCGCTTTCTCGTCGCCTAAAATAAAAATTTTCTTAACCTTATTATCTCTCTCTTTTGATCTTACTGGAGACCTTCCTAGTGCAGCTTCTTGATTCGGAAGCTCTTATTAAACTTACGCTCCCATCTTACAATGACATAAATCCACGCGCAGAGGATAGTGCTATTGGCATATGAACTGTAACAACAGTCTGCATCGCTATATGTTAAAAATGTAGGTATGTATCTTCAATATATCTTAACTAATGGATCAATTTCAACTAACTTGGTACACATATCGCTTTTAACTGGAAAGAAGCACAGTGAAGGTAAGAACCAGCTAACTCTCAAAAAAGGGGGGCGGGGGAGATTGGGAAGGGATAATAAGGTGAAGAAAATTTTTATTTTAGGTTACGAGAAAGCGCTTGAAAGACTGCACTAGTTTCGAGATGCTATTTCTGTGCGTAAAAGAGAGTCTGTATTGCTTATGGGGATGAGATAGAAGTGTACAGCGCCACGCGCAAAAACCCAGACTACCTTCATTCAGTATTTGAAAATGAGAGCGCTTAGCAGCTTCCAATCAACTTTATAGACAGTTTCAAACTTTTACGAAACATTTTCTTGCTGGCAGCCCCACTAAATGACGAAAGGGAAAAAGTTTATTGTTTACTAAGTTTTCGCTGTTCCTGTAGTACAACTACCGCATCAGGCACGACATTTTAATTTATTACTTCTTTACTAACAACTCTAATCGTAACACATTTTGGAGACAGTAGCCATATATATCAGTAAATGTGCCTGAAAAAATATGTAATTGTACACCTCATAGTTCAGGAGATACGACAAAATAAACTTCGAGGTGCGCGAAAATCTGCCGCATCTGCCATGAATTTTTAATTTATTACTTCTCTACTACTAATTTTTTTCGCAACAAAATTTGCAGACAGTATCCACGTAATCATAACACTGAATGTACCTGCAAAATAATATCATTCTATGACACAAAGTCCAGAAGATAGGAAGTCATAAAAACTGAGACGAGATTAAAACTCCGTTTTCTTCAAACGGAGAGCAAATTACCCACATTATACCCATGGAATGTTTGACAATGAGAGCACTTAGCGTCTTCCGGCAAACTTTAAACATAATTTTAAACCTTTTCGAAGATTTTTCTCACTTACATGTTTAGCGTCAAATATTTAACACGTTACCTCATTTGTAAAGTAATCAGAAGTTTGAAGCGGTTTTATATACAGGAGATCGCTTCTTCAAAAAATCAGAGATTCAGCGATTACGTACTATCTGGAAAGAAGCATTGCGGGCTTAGGAACCATACAAATGGGACTCAAAAGGGAAAGACACTGAAACACAGTTCAGGAACACATGGAGAAATTTCAACGCAGTTTGTTAGGTACGTGAGTTATTACTTGAGTAGGTTAGAAGCATAACTCACATGGTCCAAAAACATAAATTTTCATAAATGACTAAAAACGTGGTTTACATGCGTCGTGCGCATGTCCCATATATTGACATCAGTATGTGCAAGAACAATGGCTATAAATCATTATGTGTTTTAGATTATGTTTGCTTATTGAGAAATTACAATAATTTAAGGTTATATTATGGATCATGTGAGTTTTGTTAATGAGCTATGGAACATGTAAGTTTTGACAGTCCCCATTTTGGATCATGTGAGTTTTGGTACTGAGCTGTTTGGACGATGTTGGTTTCGCGGTAACTACCGTGTTGCGACTCGATATGCAACACTTTTTCTTCCATGACTTGTGTCTCAAATCAGTTTTATTCCAACCACTATATTGAATTATATTCCCCAAAATAACTGAACAGAACAGAAAACACACTCCACTGGCATCAATATTTACTACTACACAAGAAAATGGCGCCGAGTGAGCTAATCGATGATTGGTCAATATGAGGTACGGGACAAAACTCACAAGATCCCGCGGATCATGAGTCTTTTGAAACTGACCATGAAGTCTAACACCGGTTTTCTCAATGATCTTGTGGTTCAAAATGGTTCAAATGGCTCTGAGCACTATGCGACTTAACTTCTGAGGTCATCAGTCGCCTAGAACTTAGAACTAATTAAACTTAACTAACCTAAGGACATCACACACATCCATGCCCGAGGCAGGATTCGAACCTGCAACCGTAGCGGTCGCCCGGATCCAGACTGTAGCGCCTAGAACCGCACGGCCACTCCAGCCGGCCTCAATGATCTTGTGCCAAATGTGAATAACTGTTTCGTGAATTATGTTCGATGTATAAATCTATTTGAGAATATGTCGGCATCTCAATTTTCATTATTTTGATGCATGTGAGTTATGACTCCAACGTACACACTTGTATAAAAATACTGTGGGAATAAGATTCCCCTCTACCACAATGGGTTGGCGTGTCAATGAGGAGTGACGTAAAAATGTTCGAAAATGATCTGCTGATATTTATTTGCCTCCTATATTTAATTCACTTGGAATACTTTTAAAATATGGTGTGCAATTTGTCTCTTATTTGTGCTGTTCACTGTGTCAACCAGGTCTCGACAATGAGAACTGCAACGAACCTATAATTTTGTCAACAGGTTTCGGGACTTAACATCAAGCCTCACGGCTGTATACTGCAGATAAATTTAACATCCTCTCTGGAGCCGTATGTTGTAAAACACTATATGTGTGCAATATTTATGTCACATAAACATAACTCTTCCTAAGCCCCTGACTCTATTTCATCCAATCTTGGTACACATATTACCATCTGGAAAGAAATACTTTGGGGGTAAAACCACCAACCTCCCATTGGGGTGGGAATTAGGCGATGGACAGAGAAGGTGCCACGAGGAGACGGACAAAGAGAGGGAGGATGAGGTGACGGACTGAGAGAGAGAGGAGATGGGCAGAGAGCAGAAGGGGAAGAAGAAATGGACAGAGATAGGGGGGATGGATAGAGAGAAGGGGGGGGGGGGGAAGAGATGAATAGAGAGAGGGTGGAGGAGGAGATGGACAGAGAGTTGGGGATGAAGAGATGGATAGAGAGAGGAGGAGGAGGAGTGGACTAATAGAAGATTGGAATAAATAAATACACAGGAAACGCCAGGTTTTTCAGATAGTCTAAATACTTGTATACATTTACATCTACTCGTACATACATACTCCACAAACCACAACACGGTGTACGGCGAGGGTATCTTGTACCACTACTAGTCATTCACTTTCCTCTTCATCTCGAAAATCGAGCGAGAAAAACATTACTGTCTACGAGGGACGTTTGAAAAGTCCGTGCAAAGTCCAAGAGGTGGCTCCACCGGTGCGTATCGAGGTCATGTTTAGTTAGTAGCATCTTTGGAAAGGACGCACACCAAGTTTCAGCCATATTGGTCTATTCCTTTGTGTTTGGCATTCCTGTGAATCAAGGAAGTCGAGCGATTGTCAAAAAATGGGCGAAAAGAATTTCGTGTGGTGATTAAACATTACGTTATGAAAGGAAAAACGCCTGAGGAGACTAAAGAGAAGTTTGATAAATATTACGGTGACTCTGCACCTTCGACAGGAGCAGTTAATATGTGGTTTCAAAATTTTCGGAGTGGCCACATGGGCACAAGGGATGCTGAACTTCCTGGACGCCCTGTGCAGGTTACTACCCCAGAAATCATTGATAGTGAGACTGTTAGTGCTGTGGGCATCTCGAATGAGCGGGTACATAATATTTTGCATTAACATTTGGACATGAGAAAGCTATTCGCAAGATGGGTTCCGCGATTGCTCATGTTTGACCAAAAACGGAATCGTATCATGTGTTGCAAGGATGGTTTGCAGCTGTTTAGGAAGAATCCGCAAGACTTAAAGCGTCGTTTCGTCACTGTGGATGAAACATGGATACATTGCTATACTCCTGAGACCAAACATTAATCTAAACAATGGGTTACTAAGGGAGAATCTGCACCCAAAACGGCGAAGACCATTCCTTTGGCCAGAAAGGTTGTGGCGACTGTCTTTTGGGATTCGCAAGGGATAATCCTCATTGACTATCTGGAAAAGGGTAAAACTTTACAGGTGAATATTACTCATCGTTATTGGACCGTTTGAAAACCGAGCTGCAAGGAAAAAGCCGGCGATTGGACCGCAAAAATGTCCTTTTCCATCACGACAATGCACCAGCACACACCTCAGCAGTTTTGGTCGCAAAATTAATGGAAATAGGATTCCAACTCGTTTCACATCCCCCCTATTCTCCAGATTTGGCTCCCTCGGATTACTATTTGTTCCCCAATTTGAAGAAATGGCTGGCGGGACAAGGATTTTATTCAAACGAGGAGTTCATTGCAGCAACTAATAGCTATTTTGCAGACAATTCATATTATTCGGAAAGGATCAACGAATTAGAACAGCGTTGGGTCTAAAAGGAGACTATGTCGAAAAATAAAAAGGTTTACCCCAAACACGTAAGTAGTTCCTATTTATGCACGGACTTTTCAAACGCCCCTAGTACATGCTTCCATACGGGTCTTGATTTCTCTTTCTTATCTTCGCGGACCTTACGCGAAACGTATGTTGCTGGAAGTAGGATCGTTCTGCAGTCACTCGTAAATGCCCGTTCTCTAAACTTTCCCAATAGCGTTTCGAGGGAAGAACGTCTTCTTCCATCCAGGATTCCCATTTGAGTATTTGAGTTCACGGAGCATATCCGTAGCAGTCGCGTATTGATCAGAACTCACCGGTAACAAAGCAAGCAGTACGTCTTTGAATTACTCCGATATCTTTCTTTAATTCGACCTGATGGGGATCCGAAACACTCGGGAATTATTCAAGACTGGATCGCACAAATGTTCGGTACGCGATCTCCTTTGTAAATGTGCTATACTTTCCTACAGTTCTCCCAAAAACCGAAGTCGATCGTTCAACTTCCCTACAACCGACCTTACGTGCTCGCTCCATTTCATGTCGCTTTTCAGCGTTACGCCTAGAGATTTAATCGGTGTCACTGTGTTAGCCAGCTCACCAGTAATACTCTATTCGAACATTGCAGGATTGTTTTTCCTACTCATCTGCATTTTCTTGTATTTTCCGCATTTAGAGGAAGCTGCCGGTCATCAAACCAAATATAAATTCTGTCCAAGTCATTCTGTATCCACCTGCAATCACCCAAAGGTGACACTTTCCCTTACTCTAAAGTTTCATCAGCAAACAGCCACAGATATCTCCTCACCCTATCTGTCAGATAGTTTATGTTTATAGAGAACAAGAGTGTCCCTCATATTTCCCTGACCGAGCGAGGTGGCGCAGTGGTTAGCACACTGGACTCGCATTCGGGAGGACGACGGTTCAATCCCGTCTCCAGCCATCCTGATTTAGGTTTTCCGTGATTTCCCTAAATCGCTTCAGGCAAATGCCGGGATGGTTCCTTTGAAAGGGCACGGCCGATTTCCTTCCACATCCTTCCCTCACCCGAGCTTGCTCTCCGTCTCTAATGACCTCGTTGTCGACGGGACGTTAAACACTAATCTCCTCCTCCTCCTCATATTTCCCTGGGGTACTTCTGACGACATCTTTGTCTCCGATGAGCACTCGGCGTCCATGGCAACGTACTGATGTTATGACTTTAAATTCTTCGAGCCACTCAGATATCTGAGGACCTATCCAGTATGCTCGAACCTTCGTTAACATCCTGCGGTAGAGCACTGTGTCCAACGCTTTCCGGAAATCTAGGAATATGGAAGCTGCCTGTTGCCCTTCATCCACGTGGGATACAGCGCCATGAAAATGCAAGCTGAGTTAAGCACAAGCGATTCTTTCTAAATCCGAGTTGATTTGTGGATGGAAGCTTTTATTTCTCAAACAAATTCATTGTATTCAAACTTGGAATATAAGAATGCGATAATTTGTACATTTGGCAATGAAGAAAATCTCGTACTTAATCCTGGAATGATAAACGCAATACAAGCATAAATAGTCAATGGGACTGAATGTTTTCGTCAGAAACATATCAGGTGGTCAAAAAGTCAGTATAAATTTGAAAACTGAATAAATCACGGAATAATGTAGATAGAGAAGTGCAAATTGACACACATGCTTGGAATGACATGGGGTTTTATTAGAACCAATAAAATACAAACGTTCAAAAAAATGTCTGACAGATGGCGCTTCATCTGATCAGAATAGCAATAATTAACATAACAAAGTAAGACAAAGCAAAGATGATGTTCTTTACAGGAAATGCTCAATATGTCCACCATCATTCCTCAACAATAGCTGTAGTCGAGGAATAATGTTGTGAACAGCACTGTATAGCATGTCCGGAGTTATGGTGAGGCATTGGCGTCGGATGTTGTCTTTCAGCATCCCTAGAGATGTCGCTCGATCACGATACGCTTGCGGCTTCAGGTAACCCCAAAGCCAATAATCGCATGGACTGAGGTCTGGGGACCTGAGAGGCTAAGCATGACGAAAGTGGCGGCTGAGCACACGATCATCACCAAACGACGCGCGTAAGAGATCTTTCACGCGTCTAGCAATATGGGGTGTTTTTTTTGTTCTAATAAAACCCCATGACATTCCAAGCATGTGTGTCAATTTTTACCTCTCTATCTACATTATTCCGTGGTTTATTAAGTTTTAAAATTTATACCGACTTTTTGATCACGCGGTATATTATATGTTATATGATATACATTAAGTAAAAGTGCACTCAAAAATAGTTTAGACATATGTGTAGTAAGACGGACAGAGTACTAAAAATGGATATCACACACCCCCTTCCTCCCCTACTCCCCCCTCCCCCCCCCCTCCCCCACTGATGAACATCACAGTTCCAACAGCTGTTTTCCGTGAATTTGTGTCTGAAAGAGAGTCTGTAGTTGAGCATGTGGGGGAAATGGACTGTCTTCTCAGTAGTACGGGCGAATCGGCATTTGCATTATAGCAGAGGCCGGCTTCTTGTGGCAGCGCTGCCGCGCCAGGGGCGTCCCGGGTCTTTGTCAGGTAGTTTCTGCCCAAACATCAGCTGCTGGCGATCTGGCCCCTTCCCCAAACGTGCGGAAGGCCCCTTTTTTTCCTCTCTTTCTTCAGCCCGAGGGATTCGTGATGAAAGACGTTAAGCTCTTTCAAGAAACACAGAACACACTGATTATGTACCTGAAGACCAAGCAAGAAGCAACAACTGTGTAGCATTTGTAAATGTTTTCTGACCACACGATAGTGTAACTGTAACTGTACGGGTGTCTCCCTAGAATCAGTTGTTATCGCTGAAAATGTGTTAGTATTACTTGAAATGAAAGTTTTAAATACTATCGTTAATTTGTTTAGCAAGTTTTATACACGTGTTTGCGTAAAACTAAGCAAAGCACAGTTGCTAAGTGACCATAGGCTACGCACTGTTTCAGATGTCTGATACTGAATACCAAACTCAGTGCGGTCGACTTCCGTATTAGTTCCTTTAATCAAGCCGACCCTTAGCTCCAACATTATCCAATAAATTAGTTTACTATTATTCGTTTTTAATGAATGTAGTGAACGTCAGTACATATGAGCAAATTCAGTCTTCAGTCACATGTATTTTTAAGTTGTACACAACAATATTTCGGTCTCTGGTGGTGCAGCATTGGCATTTGAAACATCTGTAAACGTCCGTAGACTTCAGTTATTGTATAAATGTTAGCTGAGACGACAAGTGCATGTTGGTGAGATCCAGCAAAGATGTCCCGAAAACGAACAGAGCCTAGCCGAAAGAACGCTACGTCTTATGATAATATTTACGTGTATTCTCCGTTGGACACGTTACGCTTTGTGGCAGAGGGTACTTCTGGTAACAATGTCTTTTTTTTCCCCGCCACTGTTACATTCGAGAATCGATGTCATTATTTCACGAGACATACGCTTGAGAAAGTAATGTGTTGTCCGACGCTTCTTCGTGCGAACACTCTCGGAATTTCAACAGCGAATCTCTGCGTCATACACAACACATCTCTTGTAGTGGGCCGGCCGGTGTGGCCGTGCGGTTCTAGGCGCTTCAGTCTGGAACCGCGTGACCGCTACGGTCGCAGGTTCGAATCCTGCCTCGGGCATGGATGTGTGTGATGTCCTTAGGTTAGTCAGGTTTAAGTAGTTCTAAGTTCCAGGGGACTGATGACCACAGATGTTAAGTCCCATAGAGCTCAGAACCATTTGAACCATTTTTGAACTTGTAGTGTTTGCTACTGGAGTTTGCTGAGCTTCGCGCTTGATAAACGTTCCTGTGGCGATACGTGCCGCTCTTCGTCGGATCTCCTCTATTTCTTCAGTTAATCCAACTCGGTCAGCATACAGTTGATAAGCATTATTCAGTAAACGGTCTACAAGTGAGGATACGAAAATAAATAAAACAAGGTCATTCAGAGCACTGTGAAGTGCTATTTCCACCTGTTACACTTGTGTTATCATTAAAATATGCACTACATAGTATCGAAAGAATTTATGTTTTAAGGATGTGTACGTGATCACATGTTATAAGCTTCAACAGCATTGTGCGAGTCTTAGAAATGAAAGCAAAGCAAATGCGGCTTTACGTCGCTTCAGTTATGAAGATATTACAGACGTAGTACACGCTCAAATTAGACTAAGTTGGAGATGAAAATTGGTCATGTTCTTTTAAATTAAAGTATCCCGTCAGTTTAGGGAAACCTCTTCAAAACCTCAGTCTGAATGGCCTGACATGCATTGCGTCTTAACGAATGGTTCAAATGGCTCTGAGCACTATGGGACTCAACTGCTGAGGTCATTAGTCCCCTAGAACTTAGAACTAGTTAAACCTAACTCACCTAAGGACATCACAAACATCCATGCCCGAGGCAGGATTCGAAGCTGCGACCGTAGCGGTCTTGCGGTTCCAGACTGCAGCGCCTTTAACCGCACGGCCACTTCGGCCGGCTGCGTCTTAACGTCTAAACATTTGTGGATGAAGGAGCCATTCTTTAAAGATTTAGACGACCTAGTGTTTCGTTGTCGTCTGGACGTCAAATTCCTATTAAAAAATAATGAGAATAGCACATTTATTTTATGCTTCGGTGCTAGACTTGTTAAGAAATGCGCCGTGTCATAAACATTTGTGAACACGGGACTTCCATCCGGTCTTGTCTAATCACTCATCTCTATCTGTAATCCCAACGGTTCTAAAATGGTTCAAATGGCTCTAAGCACTAAGGCACTTAACATCTGAGGTCATCAGTCCCCTAGACTTAGAACTACTTAAACCTAACTAACCTAAGGACATCACACACATCCATGCCCGAGGCAGGATTCGAACCTGCAACCGTAGCAGCAGCGCTGCCCGACAGTTCTAAACGACAGAAAATTTGCTGTAACAGTTTCACTAATTATGAATAAAGGCTGTAGGCTGTAGCAACCCTGAAAATGTTTAGCACACTGGAATCCTCCTGGAAAGAGCGGAATTTAAATTCCTTTCTTCCTAATTTAATACTGGCTTCCCATGGTTTCCCTAACAACTTAACGCCACAACTGTGGTAGTTCCTTCAACGTGAGCACTGTTGTTGCAACTCCACGTCCCTCCCCTATTCACTCTAAATCCTACAATTTAATCACGGCTTTCCATTTATGTATAAATAATACTGCGGAGAGCGCGGAATCTTACGTTACTGTTTGTTAATGCATTAATGAATTGGTCATTACTGTCTACATTATTGTTGAGTGAGAGACAAGTGCAGCTTTTGATAAGCAATGTCCCTGAGTCTCGCATCAGATGGTTTCAGACTTCACCTCCGATCGAGGGACGAAAAACAGTTCTCCAGTAAAATGATCAGTCCTCTGAATCTGTCGGGAGTTACACTCTACGTAGGTATCTTAATGACTTCGTTACTCTTACACACTGACAGCAATAATTTTTGACACAGAAATTACTTCTTGAAAATGCACCTCTGTTCGACGCGAGTAATTTTATCCTAATTTACTCGTTCCGGATGGAGGCCTTCTCTTGTCATTTAACGCATCATTTGCTGGGCCTCTAAATGAGAGCAATCATTCTTTTAGATAGTAATTGCGTAATTATTGTAGGGAACTGTCAAAAGTGGTTGATTTGATTTCAAGGATGTTTCAAGGAGACTGAGGGCCTTGACAGTTTCGCGTCTGTTCTGCCCAGTAAGGACGGCTCCCTGGTCGAAATGATCGTTGCTTTCTTTCCAGGAAGTTATCAAACCTGAGCTGGAGTAATTAAGCGATGTGGCAAACCGCTAATAATAAAGTCCGGATGTTACGTTAATAGAAACTGTGGTGACATTTCGACATACTAAATGTAATAAAAACGAAAATGAAAGGTACTATTTTTAGAACCTAATTCATTCTTTTTGCACGTTAGTTGGAAAAAATTGTGGGTTTGTAGAGGCCACATGAGTGATATCCTCATAAATTTTTGAAACTGGCGAAGTCTTGTTTCAACGGAGATCCATTCTAATTAATTATCTTAAAGAACACACATGCTTTCTGTCGTAATATGAGGATAAAAACTTAACGTAAAGTAGAAATATTTAAAAGCATTATTTAGTTTTCAGTATATTGCTGTCATATCGTGACATTCAGCTGCCCACATTTCCTGAATTAAGGAATAATGTTTTCAGGACTGTGGAATTCGTCAATGACGCTTGGGAGTGGTGCAAAATCTCTTTCATATTTGTTCGTAAATTGTACTCCGCGGCTCGAATATGTTTAAAGGACGACATACGTAATGAAGAACCGCAAAAGCTGCTGTTTTAATTCTTAATTCAGCAACTAGTTTCGGTCGTAAGACCGTTGTCTGGCAGTTATATAAACATATAATTATAATGTCCGCTGCTTACCTGGCGGGTTTAGTGACATCTCTGAACAGTCAAAGGTACTGTGTCTGTAATACAATATCCACAGTCAACGTCTCTCTTACCATGCAGCGGGCCCGGTTTCGATTCCCTGCTGGACTGGAGATTTTCTCCGTTCATGGACTTGGTGCTGTGTTATCTTTATCATCATTTCATCCTCATCACCGGCACGCAAGTCGCCCAGTGCGGTGTCGACTGAAATAACACTTGTGCTCGGCTGCCGAGCATCCCCGGATGGGACCGCCCAGTCAACAATGCCACACTCTCATTTCATTTCATATAATTAAAATGCAAGCAACATAAAAAGTGGACATTAATGTTAAGTCGACAGTGGAAAATACAAATATCAAAAAAAGTTTTGCATCACGTCGGTTCCGAGAGTTCCGGAACCTGTACAGAAAATTGGAATAGAGATCAACATAAACATCATTTCCGCCCTTTTTATTGCTCATGGAAAACAAACATTGCATGTTGTACCACTTTCAGAGGTGGTGGTCCAGGTTGCTGTACATCCTGGTACCTCTAATACCCAGTAGAACGTCCTCTTGCATTGATGCATGCCTGTATTCGTCGTGGTATACTACCCACAAGTTCATCAAGGTACTGTGGGGCCAGATTGTCCCACTCCTCAACGGCGTTTCGGCGTAGATCCTTCAGAGTTGTTGGTGGATCACGTCATCCATAAACAGCCATTTTCTAACTATTCCAGCCATGTTCAGTAGGGTTCATGTCTGGAGAACATGATGGCCATTCTAATCGACCGATGTCGTTATCCTGAAGGAAATTATTCACAAGATGTGCACGACGGGTGTGCAAATTGTCGTCCACGAAGACGAATGCCTCGCCAATATGCTGCCGATATGGTTGCTCTATTGTTGGAGGATGGCATCATGTATCGTACAGCCATTACGGCACCTTCCATGACCACCAGCGGCATACGTCGGCCCAGCATAATTCCACCCCAAAACAGAAGGGAACCTCCACATTTGCTGCACTCGCTGGACAGTGTGTCTAACGTATTTATCATGACCGGCTTCCCTCCAAACACTTGCCCAGCAATTGTCTGGTTGAAGGCACATGCGACTTTCACCGGTGGAGAGAACGCGATACCAATCCTGAGCGGTCCATTCGGCATGTTATTGGGCCCATCTACACCACACTGCATGGTGTCGTGGTTGCAAAGAAGGACTCGCCATGGACATCAGGAGTGAAGTTGTGCATCATGCAGCCTATTGTGCTCAGTTTGAGTAGTAACACGACGTCTTGTGGCTGCACGAAAAGCATTATTCAACATAGTGGCGTTGCTGTCAGGGTTCCTCCGAGCCATAATCCGTAGGTAGCGGTCATCCACTGCAGTAGTAGCCCTTGGGCATCCTGAGCGAGGCATGTCATCGACAGTTCCTGTCTCTCTGTATCTCCTCCATGTCCGACAACATCGCTTTGGTTCCACTTCTCATGTTGAGAGTCCTTTCTGGCACAAAGTAACAAAGCGAACGCGATCGAATTGCGGTATTGACAGTCTAGGCATGGTTGAACTGTAGACAACACGAGCCGTGTACCTCCTTCCTGGTGCAACGACTGGAAGTGATCGGCTGTCGGGCCCCCTCCGTCTAATAGACGCTACTCATGCATGGTTCTTTGCATCTTTCGGCGGGTTTAGTGACATCTCTGAACAGTCAAAGGTACTGTGTCTGTAATACAATATCCACAGTCAACGTCTCTCTTAAGGAGTTCTGGGAACCGGGGTGATGCAAAACTTTTTTTGATGTGTGTACATATTGCAGACAGCAGCATATAATTACATAGAGAATTCTACAATGTTCAATATGATGTCATGTAGTAGCGTTTCCATGTCTGAATAAGAATAAAAATATAAAAATAAAGCTGAAGAAAAAAATGGCTCTGAGCACTATGGGACTTAACTTCTAAGGTCATCAGCCCCCTAGAACTTAGAACTACTTAAACCTAACTAACCTAAGGACATCACACACATCCATGCCCGAGGCAGGATACGAACCTGCGACCGTAGCGGTCGCGCGGTTCCAAACTGTAGCGCCTTTAACCGCTAAAGCTGAAGAAGCGATTAAATGTAACACCGTATCAGTATACAATAAGCCTATAAGCGACATACTATGGCAGAAATGTGCTACCTGTGATGCGATAGTACGTAGGCGACTTAGCTGATCAACATGACTAACGTAACATTACGAGTGTATTGCGAACGCAAAATTTGATGCCCAAGTGGTCTGACCGGTTGTTTTCATCGTGAGCTCCGCTGTTCACTTCCACTATCGAGCTGAAGCGACCAGTAATCGAGAATAATGGCGCCCTCCGGAGATGACCACATAGTCGGCATCACGTGTTGTATGATGGTGTCCTCTACGCTCTCTATAAATTCGGGAGTCGCTAAAAATATCCCGACTCCCTCCACTCCCCCTCCCTCGCTCAGTACTCTAATTAACAAAATGGGAAAAATTTATCTTATTACTATCATTGTTCATACTATTGCTATTGATGACATCAGTTCCCTATGTTATGCTGTCCACATAGCTTCCAACGTAAAAAATAGTAAAAAGTGTAAAATATATGTATATGTATAATAACATAAGAAATTACTTGTATTGTAAACTATCTATAATCATGAACTATAAATGGTAAAGAACGAATTGCATTGTAAGAATAATTGAAAGAAAAAGCTGTATTGTAATATTACCTAAAACTATCGCTGTAATTGTTAACGATCTAAAGAAAACTTGCACTATGTAGCAAGAGAAACGTAATAATTGTTTAAAAATAAAGTGTTAAAACCTATGGCTGGAAAGTGTAAATAGCAAGCCCTAAAACAGCCCGCTCTGTCCCTTCAGGACAGAGAATGAAAAGTGCAAAAAAAAAAAAAAAAAAAAAAAAGCCTTTGTGGCTGTAGTCGTTTTACCACAGAAGATGTCTCCTTCAGTTGGAGACGAAGCGTCAGGGAGCAGTTTTCTACATCGACCACGGTCTCTTAGCCCGGAAGTTCGAATTGAAGAATACGCCGGGCATGAGAGCCTACACTGTATGGTCTCATACAGTGTTGCGAAACGTTATCTTACCGTTTCAAGTTTTCACATTTCGCAGCAATTTGTGTTACAGGCATCAGTAAGTAGAATGGTCAGTGATCTTGTGCTGTTGCAGCAATATTTATCCTACAGTGTGGCATATATTAAATGTACAAAATGTAGTCCAAGAGTAAGTTACATAAAGACAGTGTCCTATTTGGAAGAGTATATTTTGCCATAATGATGTAACGATTATCAGGTATTGACGATATCAATTGACAGTTGTGGATAAGAAAACAACTGACTAAAATAGGTCACTAAACATAACAAATAACATCTACGGATAAAGTAAAACGTTTTCATATTGGGAAACCTATATAGACGTAACATGCAAGTAATCTGCGCCATTACCTATAACTCCACATGAGTTGATCCACGTGAGAATACATAAGCAGTTACAACTACGAACTGTAACAAAAATATAAAATGTAACATTTACTATACGCCATATTTGTATGAAACACTAAACAGTGAAACTGCAAAGTTATGTACACAGTCAGACCCAACGGTAACAAAGTGCATTACAAAATCTTCCGGTAAATATATTAGAAGTATCGCACTATTAAAGGATACTATAGATACCTTAGTGTCAAAAAAATTACAAAGGAACATTGCGTATATGTAAAATACTGTGAATCTTTGGCTACAAATTGTATAATGGAACTACGAAGTTCACGTATAGAAACAAATAATTGTTTAAACTAAACGTAAAATGAATTAACTACGTTCATTAGGATAGTAACAAATGATGTACCTTCGGTATGACAATATTAGGAGCTGCCACATATTAATGTGGGAAAGTTAATATCTTTACCTTAGATTTAGTATATCGAAATGTCATCTCATCTTCTGTGAATATACTTTATGGACTTTGACTAGCGATTTGCCTCATTGCTTAATTACTCCAGTTCAGGTGTGATAACTTCACGGAATAATGTTCAGTATTTAAAGAATATGCCAAGAGCAGTAACATGTGGAAAACGTAATACAATAACTGTTTTCAGCGGTGTCTAGTGCCATTCGGAAACAAAAACTGAACGCTGATGACCAACCTCACTTAAAGATTTTCTATTTAAATCATTAAAATTTTGATGTATTTTTCGTTCTTAAGTTCAGGCTGTTCATAACGACCATATGTGGGTTGTTAGGTGTGTATGTATTTTACATTCTTCGAGAATAACCAAGAGTCTTCCCTTAATTGCTTTGCGGAGAACATGAGGATTGTTAACCTTGTTATGAATAGGTATGCCGAAACATGGTCTTATGAACGAAATTAGTTGTAAAATGAAGAATTATTACTAGCATAGCATCTGTGGTGGTTATCTATGACGTTTTTTAAACCCTGTAATATTCACAGAAGTTTCATCACGCGAGGAATTCAAATGTGTGTGAAATCTTATGGGACTTAACTGCTAAAGTCATCAGTCCCTAAGCTTACATACTACGTAACCTAAATTATCCTAAGGACAAACACACACACCCATGTCCGAGGGAGGACTCGAACCTCCGCCGGGACCATCACGCGAGGCAATGGGACTCCATTATGGTAATATTTTGATACTTCCGTTTGTAGTCAGTTACGTTATTGTACGAAAAATCTCTCTCTTATGGACAGATTTTGTATCAATATTGTCATAGTCAGTTACTTTAGCAAACAGTCGTGATCGTAAAAGAAGTAGATAGTATATGGAATTGTAACTATTCGATAAAATTTTCATGTATTGTCTGAAATTACTGTTGCTCTGCAAATACATGGGAATTACAAATAAAATGCTGTTTATCTTGTAGATAAGAATAGTTTTCTCGTCTTTTGCAACTGAGTTTTTATTATCTATTTAGCTCACATATGTTTCGCTGAAATAAATTTGTTATCTTCAGTGGGTGTTAATGACTCTACTTTTTGTGTGCCCGTCGTCTGCTGCGTAAACACTTGTGGACTCCATTGCAGGCCACAGTTTTGCATATGACTACACGTAACGTTGCTGCTACAATGTTGCTGTCACCCTTCACTTGAGCTGCCTATCTATAAGATGATCAGCACTGGAGTAGCAATTCAAATAATGTTGTTATAGATCTCGCAACTTGTGTGTGTGTGTACAGTTAACTTCTACCTGTATTAAGAGATGGTGTTCATTCAAAAGCTTCAAGGTCTCGTTTCTTATGTGACCAGTAAATGCAACAGCATTATAGCGTATCGCATTATATAATGATAATAAAAAAGTATAAATGGGCTGGCTACGGCCAGTCTGTCCTTAAGTCTACAAGTTGCTGCAGCTCTACATCCTCTAATTATATGCTGGTGCACGCCGGGCCATAATGAGGCTGTGTTCACTGCTCTGAAGACTTCCGCCGGAAGTCTGACCTATAAAGCCAGGAACACAACCGCGTATGACTCCAGCGTTACAGATTCCGTAGCATTAGCCACCACCACTGTTATTACGTACGATAGCTTCGTGCGCAACAAAAAACACCCCGTCCCAGAAATGGCATATCGTAGCCAAACTCCGAGCATCATCGGACGTTCACATCGTCTTTAATGTTTTCCGCTTATATTTTCTGACTTGTCTTCGACTGTCAGAAAACTTTCTCGAATCTCTGGAACTGAGAGCTCGTAATTTTTATATGACACAGTCCATTTTACTTCTCTCCGATTACAGAACCGGTTCCTGTTCTAACTCTCGGACCAGAGCCGCTATAATTATTTATATCTTGTTTGGATCTCGGCGCTTCACTTTCGGTGCTCTTTCTCTGCGCTATTGCCTCACATCACAGACTGCAGCTCCTCCTGTAGCAGCAACACTTTTTTTATACATGTAACTCGACCCATGATTTAACTTGGAGAAATAAGGCACTTGTTCGGTTCCTATTAGTGGTATTTATCAAAGCAGTTACGATTATAACCTCATGAATAAATGATTACTGAATGAGAAATAAAATACGTACATCCTCACTGGTAGTTGAAATGCTTCATATTCGTTGGATTCTGTCTAGCCGATCGTTGCAAATGACTTTAGTTTGCTAACTCGCATTCTTTCAAGGAAAACGTAAAATCAGACTTCGTAAACCCGGAAACTGTAATCTGAAACACCGTGACATTTCATGACGTTGACTAGAAGACCTTGAGGAGTAATTTAGTCACCGTGTGAGTACTGTGTCAATGAGCATGACTCTAGTGGGTGATTCTAGTTCATCTAATAGAGAAACACAGCGATGGTGAAAGGGAGAAGGTGAACCGACGTCTGGAAATAGTCGACTCTCAAAAGATACCGGGCTAACCTCCAGGTTCAACGTCACATTATTCACGTTTTCGAATTGCTTTCACACACTGCACTCACAGACCTTGCCACATACACCAACTTCCAAGTTTTATAAATTGTAAACCGACTAAAGAGTGTGATTAAACTACAGGCTCAAAGACTTCGTGTTGAACCAAAGACGTTGTTGGTTAACACTCACAATTATGAAGGTTACATCTTTCTTACTGGGAATATATATGCCAGATTAACTTAAATTAGTAATTTTTTCTCGTGTTGATGAACCATATTTGATAATTTGGCACCCATCTTGCAGAAAATAAACATTCCGTTAAAGACACAAAAACCAACCTCCATATCCTACATCCTGTAGACAAAGGAATAAAGATAGACCTTCTAGAACAACTAGAGATTTTCACCCACAAACATAAATCACCCAACACCATTTTAAGTGAACAGACAGAATTAGCAAATAACTCCTTCTTTCGGAATTTTAAAGACTCTTTAAACTTGAAGCACTAAGCTGTCATTCAGAAAAACACACACACACACATCCCTCTCGCTCTAACAGTCTGTATCCCTCTTCCCTCTCATTCCCTCCCGCCCCCACCCATCTTACCGCCCCCTACCAAATGTCCACTCTTTACTTATTAATTTTAAATTAACACTAACCTGCTAATCTCAAATGTCGTATGCCCAGTTCAGCCAATATGTCAAGCAAGAAAATAGCTGTTAAAAATAATCCCAACGCCAACACTCTTAACTGTAATAGAAATAGCATCTGAAAATCTAGTTTCATATACCTTGTAAACTGCACATATTAATTTACAGCTCCATTTTTAGGAATTTAAGTTAATTTGTCACTCGTATTTCCTGTAAGAAATATACATTCTTCATCAATGCGAAAAACTTAGTAATTTAAGTTAATTTGGTTTATATATCCCTGAAAGTAAGACATAACCTCATAAATGTGAGTGTTAACCAACAACGTCTTTGGTTCAACAGGAAATCTTTGAGTCTGTAGTTTAATCATACTCTTTGGTTTGTTTACAATTTACAAAATGTGGAAGCTGGCGTCTGGCAAAATTGGTTAATTGTAGTGTGTGAAAGCAATTCGAAACTGTGAATAATGTTTCCCAAAGTGCTACATGTAACAAATATATATCTGCAGAATGTATTAACTGTAAGAAACACCTGTAAGTAGAACTTAAATTGTAAATATTTCGTGAAACTGTACCACATGTAGTGCTTATTTGCTGTCGTTTTCAGTCTTGCCACAGATACACAACAAGCCTCGCAAAGCTACAACAAAGAAGCACTGAATGTATATGTGTACCATCTGATGATGAACTGTTAGGCAGATAGAAACCGGTCATGGTTTGCTGGAACACGTCTATTTAAAAAAGCGACTGGTTGCGGTAATTTCTGAAAACCTTCTCATATTACAGTCGCAGTGTTGCACATCCACAATGGATAAAAGTTTTGAATATTTTTACTTTAAAACTTTCGAAGACTTCTAGACTTCTTGCCTCAGGTAGAGTTTTCACACCTCCATAATGACGTTGCAAAAGTGCTACGATATTTCAATCGACATATTTGCGTGAAAGACCTTTCGATTATGAAACTGAGTAAGTCACGACTACGTGGCAACTTTAGCGCGAAAATCTGTGAAATTGTTTGCATCTGTCCATATGCCGACAGCCTGTACCAGATCAAAGTCATGTCTTCAGCGCACTAAAAATAATGAAATGATACTGAGAATTTGTTTTGTTTGTGGTCTGTGTTGTTGAGAAATGTGTAATATAAAACCAAGTCGTATGCATCTCGACTACACTGTCACTTAAATGCGGCAACGTTCGCAGTTTTCCCCTCCCACCCCTCCTCCTGCTCAGACAGTTTGACGTGGTGGTGGGGGAAATGCGCAGCAAATCTGAGCTCTATGGCGCTCGTGCCAGGGCACAGTTTGCGAGCGAAATTTTGGCCACCCCTGCTGCATCTCCATAATACAGCAGATGGGTTTGAAATATACTCCAGCACAGTTTGTCATACGAATGTTGTAACTCATAGGTAAAGTAAAAATTGAAAAGGTTGCTAATTTGGTTACTTTCATTCAATAATGACATGCAGTATCATATCTTGGGGTAGATCATCTAGCCAATCTAAGGGTTTACTGATCGGAAAGTGTGCAATATGAACTGTTTGCTGCGTGGATTCAATAACGTCTGGCAGAAGCCTCTTCAAAGAATAATTGCTGCTTCTCAGTACATTTTCTCTTTAACAAAATCTGTTATAAGCTTATTTCATGAATCAAACCCAGAATAATAACAGTCTTCATAAATGTGTAAAGTCGCTTATTGTGGTCCAGAAATGTTCCCATTATTGAAGAACACGCATTTTCAATAGCTTGTCATCAACCATAAAAATTTAGTTATCAATAAAATTCAGTTTAAGAAGAGCCTGCTGGATTTATCGGTGGAAACCTCCGTCTACTCCACTGAAGAATGTCGAATCAGAATCAGTTGGTTTATGTATTATTAACTAGTTTAGATCATATGAATGCTATATACACTCGTAATACATCTCCAGCAGTAATAAAATCTATACATGTACCCCTTAGCTAAAATGTAGTAATAAGATCTAAATCTTCGCAAGTATATTGGTTTTGACGATGCTTGGCACTTCATGCAATTTAAAGGGAGACTAAGAGTTAACATTCCGTCGACGACGGGGACATTAGAGATGGAGCACGTGCTGAAACTGTGGAAGAATAGGAAATGAAATTGGCCATGCTTTTTGGAAGACACACACCTGAACCCCCTTTAAGCGATTTAGGAAAATCATGGAAAATCTACATCTAGGGATTTGAAGCGTCGGCCTTCATATGTGACTGTATTGTCTCAGCACTGTGCCAATTCGTATACATTTAAAAGTCTGTGCTAAGCTTTTTACTATTGTGCAAATGAAAAAAGGCATTTTTTTACTTCTATTACTATATGCTTAAAGGGCTATCTCATTTAGGATCTGTTGAAGGAATAGTAGCGTATCAGTTCTTTCTTCTACATCCTCGAGAATCTTATCTCTGTGGGTCTAAGGAGCGAACAGTGTATCTAATTTAATCCAAGGAAACATGCCCTCATGAACAATAACTGCATACTCCCAGTTCTGCTTTCGTTGTCTGCCAAACCGAAGATGTGGAAAACCAAAGATGTGTAAATGCAGACTTCAGGTACTCTGGGTCGGGTGCCTCTCCGTCAGCACCACGTGAGGTACCTTATGTTCAAATGTATTTATATCCTCGCAATTGAAAATCACTCTATAATATGAGCGACTGAGACCAGCTCGTGTGAGTCAAAACCCCATTGGATCCGAATGCCAGGTTAATGCGTGGTGTCTGTCGGACATATCCGAAAGAAAAGATATCACGCAAAATCCGCATATGTGAAACATTATATGTAAATTGAAGGGGATCACTGCTGATAGCTGCAGTGGGACATTATGCGGAATCAGCGGCGACGAACGAAAATATGTACTGGAGTGGGAGTCGAACCCGGGATTTTCCGCTTACTACACAGGTACCTTAACCATCGCGCCATCTGCAATGCAGTGTTATCGCAACTACGCGGACTATCTCGCTACACCTCATGACCGATCCACATTACCTCTGGGCACCATCTATCCGCAGTCCCTATCCACTCTACCCCTGTTCACTGTTCTGGGACTCCCACATGATTCTCTGCGATTCTTTCGGACATGTCCGAAAGATCAGACACCACACATTCAGATAACTGATACGCCTGGATGAGCAATGGATCCATCTTCTTCAGTGCGGATGCATAAATACGGCCGAACTCCTGTGGGAATCCCAGAGTAGCGAACAGTCGTGACGATGCGTGGTTCAAATGGTTCAAATGGCTCTGAGCACTATGGGACTTAACATCTATGGTCATCAGTCCCCTAGAACTTAGAACTACTTAAACCTAACTAACCTAAGGACAGCACACAACACCCAGCCATCACGAGGCAGAGAAAATCCCTGACCCCCCCGGGAATCGAACCCGGGAACCCGTGCGTGGGAAGCGAGAACACGATGCGTGGTGTCTAGAGGATGATTTTGGTATGAGGGACCCGTCGTATCTGGTGACCTGTTATATGGTAATTGTATTTACTTTCATTCCTTACTCCTATTTAACTTTGCACCTGTACTATACACAAAATATGTGGACAACAATGAAAATGTCGACAGTATGTACTGTGTATCTACTATGGAAATAAACGAGCTTCTCTCCCTGATGGTACTTGCTGTTGGCAACAACAACGCCACTTTACTCTTCGCCCTCAAGCTTGCACTGAGTACTGTCCGCTTGTGTCTCAGGATTTTTCCCAGCAATATTCGTTGTACATCAACAGTTTTACAAAATATACTACTGGCCATTAAAATTGCTACACCACGAAGATGATGTGCTACAGACGCGAAATTTAACCGACAGGAAGAAGATGCTGTGACATGCAAATGATTAGCTTTTCAGAGCATGTACACTAGGTTGGCGCCGGTGGCGACACCTACAACGTGCTGACATGAGAGAAGTTTCCAACCGATTTCTCATACACAAACAGCAGTTGACCGGCATCGCCTGGTGAAACGTTGTTGTAATGCCTCGTGTAAGGAGGAGGAATGCGTACCATCACGTTTCCAACTTTGATAAAGGTCGGATTGTATCCTATCGCGATTGCGGTTTATCCTATAGCGACATTGCTGCGCGCTTTGGTCGAGATCCAATGACTGTTAGCAGAATATGGAATCGGTGGGTTCAGGAGGGTAATACGGAACGCCCTGCTGGATCCCAACGGCCTCGTATCACTAGCAGTCGAGTTGACAGGCATCTTATCCGCATGGCTGTAACGGATCGTGCAGCCACGTCTCGATCCCTGAGTCAACAGATGGGGACGTTTGCAAGACAACAACCATCTGCACGAACAGTTCGACGACGTTTGCAGCAGCATGGACTATCATCTCGGAGACCATGGCTGCGGTTACCCTTGACGCTGCATCACAGACAGGAGTGCCTGCGATGGTGTACTCAACGACGAACCTGGGTGCACGAACGGTAAAACGCCATTTTTTCGTATGAATCCAGGTTCTGTTTACAACATCATGATGGTCGCATCCGTGTTTGGTGACATCGCGGTGAACGCCCATTGGAAGCGTGTATTCGTCACCGCCATACTGGCGTATCAGCTGGCGAGATGGTGTGGGGTGCCATTGGTTACACGTCTCGGTCACCTCTTGTTCGCACTTATGGCAGTCTGAAGAGTGGACGTTACATTTCAGATGTGTTACGACCAGTGGCTCTACCCTTCATTCGATCCCTGCGAAACCCTACATTTCAGCAGGATAATGCACGACCGCATGTTGCAGGCCTGTACTGACCTTTCTGGATACAGAAAATGTTCGACTGCAGCCTTGGCCAGCACATTCTCCAGATCTCTCACCAATCGAAAACGTCTGGTCAATGGTGGCCGAGCAACTGGCTCGTCACAATACGCCAGTCACTACTCTTGATGAACTGTGGTATCGTGTTGAAGCTGCATGGGCAGCTGTACCTGTACACGCCATCCAAGCTCTGTTTGACTCAATGCCCAGGCGTATCAAGGCCGTTATTACGGCCAGAGGTGGTTGTTCTGGGTACTGATTTCTCAGGATCTATGCACCCAAGTTGCGTGAAAATGTAATCACATGTCAGTTCTAGTATAATATATTTGTCCAATGAATACCCGTTTATCATCTGCATTTCTTCTTGGTGTAGCAATTTTAATCGCCAGTAGTGTAGTATCGTTAGGTTCACTAATAAACAGTTGGACGATATGCAGCTCGTGTTTAGGTGCAGTGGATGCAGTGGAAGAGCGACACCATGGCGCTATACTGGCTTGCTGCTCCAACAACGGTTGCATCGCACAACTTTTATACTTGAGGGTCGTTGCGTTACTCTATACGTATTTTGTATTGCACGTTTTGGTGGTTGGAAATTGCAAGCTTTTTCACTATTAAGACAGTATTTTCACTGAAACAAAGCTTACTGCGGCAACAAACGTAATTATTGGCTTGTTGCATAAGTTTCTAGCGTTCTTCCATAAGTTTAATAAACAGAGTAAATACACATAACAGAGACTTAAGTCACCAATAATACACTGATCAGCCAGAACATTACCATCATCGACCTAATATCGATATAAAGCAGTCTAGGCGATAGCAACGTCACTGGCGAGGGAGGACTGCAACTTAGGCGCATGGTCGATGGATGTAGTATCAGTGAGCGTGCTGTCTGTGAGTAGAATGGGGAAAGCACGTGATCTGTCTGTTTGACCGAGGGCAGATTGTGATGGCCGGAGGCTCGGTACGAGTGTTTCGGAAATTGCACAGCTTGTCAGGTGTTAGAGGAGTGCCGTTGTGTGTGTCCTCAAGACACTTCGAAACCAACGTGAAACCACGTTCAGACGTCGTGGAGTTGGGCAGCCACCCCTCATTACAGATGTCGGATGTTGTAGGCTGGGCATACTGGTAAAACAGAATAGGCAGCGAACTGTGGCGGAACTAACAAGCAGAGTAAAAGTGTGACTGAACACACAGCGCACCAAACACTCCTAACGATGGACCACCACAGCCGACGATCGATGCACGTGTCAATGTTAACACTACAACAACTGCAACTACGGCTGAAATGGGCACGTGACCATTGGCACTGGACGTTGAGGCAGTGGCTGAGTGTTGTATGGTCTGATGAATCTCGATACCTTCTTCATCACGCCGATGGGAGGGCGCGAACCCATCGTCTTCCAGGAGAACAGCTCCTTGACACTTGTTCTGTGGGACAGAGACAAGCTGACGGCGGTTCTATTATGCTCAGAGGAACATTGACATGGACATCCATGAGTCCAGTGGAGCTGGTGCAAGGCAGCACCATGATGGCCAAGGAATATCATACACTGGTTGCAGACCACGTACACCCCTTCACTACGATCATGTTTCCCGACAGCAGTGGCATTTTTTGAACAAGATAATGCGCCATGGCACATAGCCAGGAGTGGAATGGAGTTGTTCGCAGAACCCAGTGGCGAATTCCAATTCATGTGCTGGCCCCCCCAACTCGCCAGATCTGAACACGATCGAACAGATATAGAGTGTGATTGAATGTGCGTTCAGAGCTCATGGTCTCCCTACCTGGAATTTACGAAAATTAGGTTCCCTTTGTGCGCAAATGTGGTGCCAAATTCCTCCAGCGACCTACCAAGGCTTCACTGCTTCCATGCCACAACGCGACACCGATGTTATCCCTCCTAAAGGTGGATATTCCGGTTATTAGGTAAGTGGTCATAATGTTCTGGTTCATGAGTGTCTATTCTCCAATACTATTTACAACAGTCTGCCAACGCTGGGGTAACTCTACATCTACATACATACTCCGCAATCCACCATACGGTGCGTGGCGGAGGGCACCTCGTACCACAACTAGCATCTTCTCTCCCTGTTCCACTCCCAAACAGAACGAGGGAAAAATGACTGCCTATATGCCTCTGTACGAGCCCTAATCTCTCTTATCTTGTCTTTGTGGTCTTTCCGTGAAATGTAAGTTGGCGGCAGTAAAATTGTACTGCAGTCAGCCTCAAATGCTGGTTCTCTAAATTTCCTCAGTAGCGATTCACGAAAAGAACGCCTCCTTTCCTCCAGACTCCCACCCGAGTTCCTGAAGCATTTCCGTAACACTCGCGTGATGATCAAACCTACCAGTAACAAATCTGGCAGCCCGCCTCTGAATTGCTTCTATGTCCTCCCTCAATCAGACCTGATAGGGATCCCAAACTCTCGAGCAGTACTCAAGAAAAGGTCGTATTAGTGTTTTATAAGCGGGCTCCTTTACAGATGAACCACATCTTCCCAAAATTCTACCAATGAACCGAAGACGACTATCCGTCTTCCTCACAACTGCCATTACATGCTTGTCCCACTTCATATCGCTCTGCAATGTTACGCCCAAATATTTAATCGACGTGACTCTGTCAAGCGCTACACTACTAATGGAGTATTCAAACATTACAGGATTCTTTTTCCTATTCATCTGCATTAATTTACATTTATCTATATTTAGAGTTAGCTGCCATTCTTTACACCAATCACAAATCCTGTCCAAGTAATCTTGTATCCTCCTACAGTCACTCAACGGCGACACCTTCCCGTACACCACAGCATCATCAGCAAACAGCCGCACATTGCTATCCACCCTATCGATTCTATGACTGCAGGAGCCACATGGTTGTGAGGCGAAGAACTCGTCGAGTCAAGTTCGGAGCGTATTCTCATTCCTCTAGGAAATTCCTTGAGAGTTGTTGGATGGAGAGCGGGAAAGGTGAAAACCTCAGGACGCAAGATCAAATGAATAAGGTGGGTGCGGAATGACTTCCCAGCCCAACTCCGGTGTTGACTTTTTTGTCAGTCTAGCAGAATGCGTGTGGACGTTAACGTGGAGTAGCATCACCTCTCGCAGTAGTCCTGGTTGTTGTTCTTGGATGGTGTCTGCAAGACACCTCAGTTGTTGACAATAAATGTCAGCAATGATGGTTACATCTCGGAGAAGCAATTCATAGTACTCCACACCGTTGCTGTTCCATTATATGCATGACATTATCTTTGTTGATGCGCGCATGTCTTTGTTCAGGGAGTTTCTGCTTTGTTTGAGCTCAACCATACCCTTCTTTTTCTTGTGTTAGCATAAATGGCTAAATGGTTCAAATGGCTCTGAGCACTATGGGACTTTACATCTGAGGTCATCAGTCCCCTAGAAATTAGAACTACTTAAATCTAACTAACCTACGGACATCACACACATCCGTGCCCGAGGCAGGATTCGAACCTGCGACCGCAGCGGTCGCACGGTTCCAGACAGCAGCGTCTAGAACCGCTCGGCCACTCCGGCCAGCTCACAATTTATGGTTGCCTGTAACGATACAGGATAGGAATGGCTGGTGCTGTTCACGAGTCAGTTGACGACGAGCAAGCAGAGATGCATATATGGCTACCCGCTGATTTTTGTGATTTTGGCTTAGAGGAAGCGGTACCAACACACACGATTTCTGCACCTTTCCCGTTGCAAGCTAATGTCGCATGACGGTGGAATGATCACAGTTTACCATGTATGCCACTTCTCGAGTACACTGACACAAACCATTGTGGATTTATGTGTTTAAACGATCTTCAACAAACCCCAATGGTCTTCCTGAACGTGGAGAGTCACTGATGTCAAAATGATCATCCTTAAAACGAGAAAAACCATTTCATTGCCGTGCTCTCTCCAATGGCATTATCCCCATACAAGGCGTAAATGTTTCTGGTTGTTTCCCGCGCTGCCCCCTCTGCTGAACTCAAACAGAAGAGTACGTCGGAATTATTCCGATTCCTCCACGTGGCACTCCATTTTCTAGCGCCCAACTCACTATCTCCAAATAACAAAATGACAACATATGAAACCCAAATAGAAACAGTGAATTACAAATAAAAAATGACAATCGATAAATAAACCCATAGCTACCGGAATACCGACATGCAAAACAAAAACGTTACGAAGTTTTGCGCCAACCAAATACTTTACGTTCTATAACGAACCACCGGAGACCCTGATACGAAAATATATAGAAAATATCACTGAAAAGCCTTTGCAATTTTTGTTGCTAACGGACTGTTAGAAGTGGATGTACCTGAATATGGACACCCTCATGGACCAAGAAAGACGAATTTAAGTCTTTGTGAATACATGTATTATTACTGTAATTGAGTCCGTGAACTGTCCGCCCCCGGTAGCTGAGTGGTTGCCGGCACGGTAGCTCAGCGTGTTCGGTCAGAGAGCTGGTTTGCCACTGTAACAAAAAAACTGAGTGAAAGGATCAACAACGAACTTGAACGGATGTCATGTGACGTCTGCAACGACCAAACACAAGGATCAACAACGAACAAAATGAAAAAAAAAAGTGGTCAGCGCGACAGACTGTCAATCCTAAGGGCCCGGGTTCGATTCCCTGCTGGGTCGGAGATTTTTCTCTGCTCAGGGACTCTGTGTTGTGTTGTCCTAATCATCATCATTTCATCCCCATCGGCGCGCAAGTCGCCGAAGTGGCGTCAAATCGAAAGACTTGCACCAGGCGAGCGGTCTACCCGACGGGAGGCCCTCGTCACACGCCATTATTATTAGTCCGTGAACTGAGCTGTTAGTTTGAAACAGAGATATTCCACTTACGAAAAATTTCTTTATTAAATGAGTATACTGAGAAGTCGCAGTTGGTACACAATATTCTTTGAACAGGCTTCTGCAAGTGATTCTTGAATTAGCCCAGCAAATAATTCGTATTACACGCTTTAAGACCCGGAAAACTTTATATTGGCTTGACGAGCTACTCTAAAATATGGCAAGAAAAGAAAGCAAAGTTCCCAGATTTTCTACTTTTACGTCTCCTTCGTCTGATAGCATTCCCCTGCAAGCTTTACTGAGTTACAATTCAGACCGGTCTGTAGTGCACTATAGAGATACAGCATAAGACACTTGGTAATGATCCGACTTTTGAATGGGAATGTTGAACTTGGATCTCAACTCGGTGTCCTTCGAGAGGAGTAGCGTATTTCCCAGCATCGGTTCATCCTCTCCCTTCTCTCATCAGCGTGATTCAGTGTCGGACATACTATAAGCAGCCACAACAGTCATCCTCACTCAGGTTACGCTCGATTCGACGACCGCACGGCGACATAATTACGCCTCGAGGTCTCGTAGCCATACAATGAAATTTCAACCTGAACAAAATGGATGTGGTGGAAGGATCTAACATGTTCTACGCTGTAGTTGGTATAGTGACGATGCTTGAAAATAAATCGAAACGCATTTGGTCGAATTGAAGATTTATTTCAGTTGCAAAAACCGTCGTTTCAAGTGTATTTCCACCAGAGCGAAGGTGTACTGGAGTAACAGGTTACGGGGCGCAGGGACAAGGACGCTGGGACAAGGCGCTGCGACCTCGCGACGCGTTGTCTGAGCACACAGCCGCTGCACCTGCCGCGGGGGCGAGGGTCTTGTGATGTCTCCGTCGTTGCACGCAGCCTCGGCTACTTGAGAAAGGTCACGGTCTCGCTAGTTACCGTTCCCTGCATCGTACGCGTTCTGCCCCGGCACCTAATGCGTTACAAGTCTTCTTCAAACGTTTAAAACATTTTAATTCAGTGATAGTTCTTTTTATAATCCTCTGCGTTTCCGCCCATTTCCTTCTTCTCATTTTATTTCTTAAATTTAAAAATGAAACTGTCAAGTTATCTTTTTAATACCATCGAAGAAAAGAATATTTTCCACGACTTTAAGAACACGTGTAAATAAATGTTCCACCTTTTAAAAAAATCGTCTTGCTGGAGCTGGAAGCTCCTGTTGACGTTTTTTCCGTGTTTGAGAATTAAATTTTGGCTTCTAAATTACGTCTTCTGGAAAACATAATGTATTTTCTAATTACCAAAACAGGTTTCGACACCTGTTTGTCGTCTTCTGTGGTACTGGCGTGCAAATTCCAGTCTTCATCATTGACGAACGGCAGTCGGGATGCGTGCACGAACCAGGCACTTGCTGCAGAAGCCCATATGCAGCAATGTTCGCTGAATGACCGTTGAGGAGACACTGTTGGTAACCCCTTGATTTATCTGGGTAGGAAGATCCTCAACGGTTGCACATCTATTCGCTCGTACACATCTTTGCAGAAGTAATCACCTCTGTGAGTTACTGCCCGTGGTGCATCACAGTAGCCTCGGAGCCGGGTTTTGGATAACGCCATTTTGCCATCCAGTGTACACTTTAAGCACAATGGCACATGAACAGTCTACAAAGTTATCCTTTAGAGATATGTTCCTACTCTTCGTCTAAAAGTCAATGATCATGTCTTTTTGACGTCGGATAAAACGCACTGTTTGTTTCCCGGGTCACCTCGACACGCTTTATATACCCTCCACTGCTAGTGCTGTGAGTGGTTATTGCACATTGACTTCAAACGTACACGATGGTCACATTAGTGTAACTGGAGCGTGTCTATTCTACATCTACCGTACATCAATACTCCATAATCCACTTTACGGCGTGTGGCGGAGGGTATCCTGTAGCACTAGCAGTCAGTTCCCTTCCTGTTCCACTCGCAATAGAACAAGGGAAAAACGAAGGTCTATATGCATCTTTATGAGCCCCAATTTCTCAAATTTAGCTACGTGGTCCTTACGCGCAATGTATGTTGGAGCCAACAGAATCGTCCTGCAGTCACCTTCAAATGTCGGTTCTCTAAATTTTCTCAGTAGTGTACCTAGAAAAGAATGTCACCTTCCCTTCAGGGATTCCCATTAGAGTTCCCGAAGCAAATTCGTAACACTTGAACGTTGGTTGAGCCTACCAGTAACAAATATAGCAGCCTGCCTCTGAATTGCTTCGATGTATTTCTTTAATTCAACCAGGTATAGATCCCAAACACTCTAGCAGAACTCTTTAATAGGTCGCACTAGCATGCTATACACGGCCTCCTTTACAGATGAACCACATTTAACTGGAATTCCCCCAATAAAGCAAAGTCGATTAGCCGCCTTCCTTGCCACAATCCTCACATACTCGTTCCATTTGATATCGCTGTGCAACATAACGCCCAGATATGTAAATGACGTGGCTGTGCCAAGCAGGACACTACTGATGATGTACCTGAACTCTATGGGATTGTTTTTCCTCCTTACATTTCTCTTCATTTAGAGCTAGCTGCCATCACACCAACTAGAAATTGTGTCTGAGTCATCTTCTATCCTCCTACAGTCACTCAACTTGGACACCTTCCCACACACGACAGCATCATCAGTAAACAACCGCAGATTGCTGCCCACGCTGTCCGTCAAATCATTTATGTATATAGAGAATAATAACGGTCCTATCACACTTCCCTGGGGCCCTCCTGACGAGACCCTTGGCTCGCACGAACATACGGGTTTTATTACTTAATGAGTTTTGGAGCCACCTATTCCAAAATTGAGATACTAGTAGAGGGGCAGAGCCGATACAAGGGCACTTTTGATAACAAATTCAGGTCAAATTAATTTAAAAATTAATTAAATTGATCAATTAATCCCCCACCCCTCACCTGTCAGGGAAATCCCCAGCCCTCCCCCCTCCACCTGGGAAATCCCCAACCCTCCACATCCCTCCCCCCTGTTAAGCATATTACTTGTGGAACATCTCTCCCCGGTTTTGTTTTTTCCAATAATTCCCAATCAGATTTATAGTTAGATTAGATTAGATTAGTACTTGTTCCATAGATCATGAATATGACACTTCGTAATGATGTGGAACGTGTCAGGTTAATAAAAGGTGTCTACACAAGATTTTACATTAGACAAAATATTACATGACACTCAATAATTTTTTTTGTGGAGGTTGGGAAATTACCCACTTACTATATCCAAAAATTCATCTAATGAGTAGAAGGAGATGCCATTAAGAAATTCTTTTAATTTCCTTTTAAATGCTATATGGCTATCTGTCAGACTTTTGATGCTATTAGGTAAGTGGCCAAAGACTTTTATGGCAGCATACTTTACCCCCGTCTGAGCCAAAGTTAGATTTAACCTTGAGTAGTGAAGATCATCCTTTCTCCTAGTGTTGTGCCATGTACACTGCTATTACTTTTGAATTCGTTCGGATTGTTAATAACAAATTTCATAAGAGAATATATATATATTGTGAGGCTACAGTAAGATTTCTAGCTCTTTAAATAAGTGTCTGCATGATGATCTTGGATGAGCTCCAGCAATTATTCTGATTACACGATTTTGTGCAATGAACACTCTTTTACTCAATGATGAGTTGCACCAGAATATGATGCCATACGAAAGCAGAGAATGAAAATAGGCGTGGTAAACTAATTTACTCAGATGTATATCGCCAAAATTTGGAATGACCCTAATAGCATAAGTAGCTGAACTCAAACGTTTCAGCAGATCCTCAGTGTGTTTTTTCCAGTTCAACCCCTCATCAATGCATACACCTAGAAATTTTGAATATTCTACCTTAGCTACCGATTTCTGATCGAAGTCTATATTTATTAATGGGGTCATTCCATTTACTGTGTGGAACATTTCATTTACTGTGTATCAATGACCATTAAAATACATTAGAAACCATTATACACATGGGAATATCCTCCCATATCTACAAGATCCACTTGCCGTAAGTCATCCAAACCTTTAACTGAAACTTGTTGACAGGGTTATGTTTTGTGTGCTGCTTTGTGCAGCTCTCCAACTACTGTCTCCATGCTTATTCAGTGATACCTCTCTCTGTAAGCTCGAAAATTATTGAAACAACCTCATTCGAATCATTGAATTGCCAGCAGCAGCTGACGCAATGAACAGATGTAGCTGATCTATTAGCTCATTGTGATCCTCATAATATCAAGCAGGAATCGATTGTTTACTCTTTTATGCTGAATGTCAATACCATCGTCACTGCTACGTTCAACATCTAATATAGGTTTTATAATGGATTTGTATTTCCAACTGCTTTCGCTTTTTAGTCTTGCACCAGCTTTCTTATATACGCATGACAAACATAGTGTTTCCTCATGCATTTCCAGATCTTTTGGTGAATATTTTACCGTTTTTGAAGCCCTCAGGAAAATAAGGTTAAGCAGACCTGGTGTTGTTCGAAATTCCCTTTCACCAAATTGTATTGTGTTATCTGTTAAACTTATAAGTTGTGGGCAAAGCATGTATGGCTTTAATATGCTGGCTCCATCTATTCTGTCTATGCTAGCATCATTGTAACGATTAATGAAATCGGCAGTGGCATTGTCGTAATCGCGTAATTCTTCTGAGAGTTGCCCGAGGGACTCAGTAACTTGCTTAAAGGTTTCTCTTAGTGTTTGCTGATGGTCAAAATGTTATAACCTTATCAGTTGTATGTAATTTCTCTCGAACAGCCTTCCATGACTCAATGACTTTATGCTTAGTCGACATCTTGTTATATACTAATCAGAGTTGTGTGCGACGCACACCTTCTATACGTTCTTGTCCACCTTCTTTTCAGTTACATCAATCTTCACAGTTTGTTTACATTCTTTTCAATTATATTAACCCTATCATCTAATATATTGATCCATCTCAGAAGAGTCCAATAATATATGTCTAGTTCCCTGCATACATCCCAACTTTATGTTCGAGATTCTGAATTTTTGCGTCCATGTACAAGTGAATGTTTCATCTATGTACACCCCTCCCAAAATGCCGAGTGCCCGACGTGTGCGAATTTGTCCATGGTGTGACGTGTACTGATGTACTCTCCTCTTTTCATAGCTATCTATATAGAAGCTCCAGGAAGTTTCACCTATGCCTACCCGTCTTTTAGTTTTCTTGTTTTATAAACAACAAGAAACCTGTAGTGTCTGTGACTCCAGTGGTCCCCACATATCTTTACAAATTCATTAAATGAGCTTTAAATTCAAATTGTCTTGTTTGAATGCTATAAAAAAGTTTGCATTATCCATCACCAACTGTTTTGGGATTCTGGAATATGCCTGACTTAAAATACGACAGCACCCATATGGCAACCAAAACAAAAATATCTTCGGATCTGATGCTGGCTTTCCACAGCAACATCGTCAAATATGAATATGGTGTTTCGTTTTACTTTTTCCAGTGGAGGGATGGCATTGCTTTCACTGAATATTGTGTATGTCATACTATATATCTCGTGTAATAGTTGGTGTTTGGGGTGAAACAGCGTTTTTGAAAATACACATACATACTCCAAGTGGACTCCATCTGAGTGTGTTAGCAGTGTCACGAGGACATTAGTTTTGCTGCGGTTTGATAGGCCCACAATTATCCCTCGTATATTATCAGGAAGGAGTATCCCATTCTTCTTCTTCTTCTTCTGATCTTCTGTGCTATCACAGGACCAGTCACTTACTAGAAAGTGCTTGTGACGGGATGTTTCACCCACCGTGCCAAGATACCAACTACATTAGATACTGACATGCAATGGGCTTTTATAGGAAAAAACCCACTTGTAATAATTATATGTATAGCCACTATAGCGCAATCAGTTACGAGCACCTTAGCGACAGAGCTACAATGGCTACACATTAGTATGTTATAATGAGAGGGTTATGCGGGAAGAAAAACAAAAGATTTACGATAATATATTATTTCTTTATTTACATAGAAGCAATGGTACACACGTCACAGTACATCAACAAAATTCACTCGTTCATTTTTTACAGCAGCACACTATTTCCAAAATAACAGCTTTTCTTATGCGCTAAATTCTGCTCGCATTTCCGTCAAACTGACTTAATTTAGGACAGCCGGGCTGAGTTTTGAACAGTGGACTCGTCTTCCGCAGAGGTACTGAGGACAGTAGTAGCTAGTCGGGGAAGCAGAAAATCCAAGGAAGCTTTTTCTATGTTTTACTGTTGATTGCGAAGAAACAACGTTAAGCAATCCCGTACAAAAACGAAGCAACAGCAAAAAATAAATCCTCTTGTGGTGTTGCAACCCTTCTTATGTCCGTGCTTGCAATGAAAATAGGACGAGGAATTCGGCCTTATGCAAGACTCCTTTTCAGTTTCGTTTTACCCAGACATGTTTCAGCACATTTTATGGTATCTTCAGTGGATTATTTTATTTTCTTACTGTATAATTGTTGTTACATATTAATATTTAGAGATACTTTTGTTACAAAATATTTACAATTGTGAATTTATAATTGTTGTAAAATATTATACATCGTTTGTTTACAGTTCACAGTTGTGATATGGATTAACGATCGCCGGCCGGTGTGGCCGTGGGGTTCTAGGCGCTTCAGTCTGGAACCGCGTGACCGATACGGTCGCAGGTTCGAATCCTACCTCGGGCATGGATGTGTGTGCTGTCCTTGGGTTAGTTAGGTTTAAGTAGTTCTAAGTTCTAGGGGACTGATGACCACAGATGTTAAGTGCCATAGTGCTCAGAGCCATTTGAACCATTTGTATTAACGATCTGATGCACTGTTTGTTGTTTATTACATTATGTCTAGAGTTCTAGTTACAGGTTAATTGGCAAAAGAGTGGATGTATGCAATAGTTTACATACCTTACATGAAGCTGTTGGGAATTTATGTTGATACCTGGTCTGCTACGCAATCTACAACTGGTCATGTGCAAACAGCAAAACGTAATTTTTATTTTTCTGTTTATTATTCATTTGCGAACGGAAATGAGTATATATCGGTTTTTTTGTGTGTAACTTACGTCTTTGATGTTGTAGTGTTTTCTCATATGCTTTGGCGAGGTGAACACACTGATTTCTGTGACTTATGGTCGTTTTTCAACGCACTTTCTACGAATTTTCGAACATGGGCAGAGTTATCGCCACCATTACATGTTGTTGTGGCGTTGTAGTATTCATTTGTTTCGTGGGGTGTTTGTCTGGGTGTGGCGCGCAAGTTTGAAGTGTATTTGGCGTTTGCGGTGTTTGGTTTGTGTGTGTGTGTGTGTGTGTGTGTGTGTGTGTAAGACTGGGGCAGTTAGAGGGAGAGAGAATGGGTGTTTTTTTTTCTCATGAGTAGTTTTGGTGTGTGTGTTATTTGTATAGTTCTGCAGTTGTGACGAAGAGGATTTTATTGCAGAGTGATGTGTATTCATTTAGTACTTCCTTTCCTTGGTCTACTGATTTTTGGATGTGATAGTTTTCTTCTGTAGTTAATTTTTTGTGTAAGCTGCTACTAGTTTTAAGGATCCGTAAGTCAGTTTCAATGTATGAATATCAATCTCCATGAGTAATAGGTAATGTCCTGACTAACTGTCTGACTGACTCATCATCGCCCAGCCCAGACCGCTAAGGACAGAAACTTCAGATTTGGAGGTGTGGATCTTACACTGTAGACGTCGTTTAAGCGGGGAGTTTTTCGAAATTCTAACCCTAAGGGGGTGAAATAGGGATAAAGGTTTTGTTTTTGAAAAATGTCCCTATTGAGTCAATTTTGAAGCTAGGTGTACAAAAACTGATATTTGCTTTCTCGGTCAGAAGTAAAGAAATACGTATTTCAGCAAGTTTTAGACATTTAAACCTATGGGGAGAAATAGTGGGCGAAACTTTTTTTGAAAATATATCATTCTTAAAGAACTACTACAGTATTTTTAAAGCTACATCTTTTAACACTGGCATTAGAATTCTTGGTTACAAAGAAAAAACTACGTGTTTCAGTGTTTTTGGAAATTGAACCCCCAAGGGAGAGTAACAGGGATGAGATTTGTTATGAAAATATTTTATTATGAAAGCATTTTAAAGCTAAATCTATAAAAATTTAAATTTGGCTTCTCAGCTAGAAATAAAGAAATACGCGTGTCACTGTTTTTCGAAATTCAACTCCTATGGGGATGAAACAGGGGATGAAAGTTTTTGTGGAAATATTTCATTGTACAAGCAGTTTTGAAGCTAAATCTACGAAAGTTTGTACTTGGCTTCTCTGTTAGAAATTAAACACACACATATCACTGTTTTTGGAAATTGAATCCCTAAGGGAGGTGAGACTGACTCACTGATTCATCATTGCCCAGCCCAAACCGCTAAGGATAGAAACCTGAAGTTTGGAGAGGGTGTGGAACTTATAATGTAGGTGCCATTTAAGAAGAGATTGTCCGAAATTACGCTCCTAAGGGGGTGGCATAGGGGATGAAATGCTTTTTTAAAATATGTCGCTATTAAGGGAATTTTGAATCTGGAACTAGAAAAACTGGTATTTGGTTTCTCGCCCCGAAAGTAAAAAATTCATGTTTCAGCATTTTTGGAAATTCAAGTGCTAAGAGGACAAAATGTTGGGTGAAAGTTTTTTTTGAAAATAAATAATTACTAAAGAGCTACTAAAGGATTTTTGAGGCTACGTTTATGAGAATCGGTATTTGACTTCTCGGTTAGAAATTAAAAAAAAATACTTGTTTCAGTATTTCTGGAAATTCAATTCAATAAAGGATGTAAATTTTTAAGGAACTATTTCGTTACATTAAAAAAATGCTGCATTTATGAAAACTGTTATTTCAGTTCTCGGTTAGACACTAAAAAATATTTTTCACGGGATGGACGTTGCTGTGGAAATATCTCCACAATAACGCAAAAGGCATGATTAACAAAAACTTTGGACTCAAGCTGCCAGAATCGCTTTTTGGTCAGAAGTACATTCAGAAAAGACGATGCTTATATGGCGTTAACTAGTGTTGCGTTTCGTGAACACCACAAAAATTCGATTAAATAAAAAGAAAAAAATCCTTGCAGGCCATGCAGTCTACGCGACCGAAGCAGCGGGTGCTAAGCTAGTCATAAATACGCAGTAAAAGGAAACATTGTGGACAAATACAGCCAAACATTCCCTCGAAGCCCTTGTTCCACACCGTCTAGACGAATACAAAGTTTATAAATTCAACAATTCGCATGAGATTTAATAATGGATCATTCCCCAGTCATCTTCACCGAATATTTGCTTCTAACAGTAGGAGATATCAATCACATCCTTTTTCGATTCATCGAAGTAATATATTAATTTTAAAACTAATTATTACATTTTTAAAGAAATGTGAACTTCCCCTGTAAAATCCTAGAAAATCCCTAAGACTTTTAAAATACTGAGGGACGGCTGTATTGCCTCTAGGCCAAAAGAAAAATAATTCTCCGGGCACTGTCACACACCATCTATGTGGCTTCGATCCTGCCTCGTACACATTTATGCTCTGACTCAAAAAGCTCTACGTTTTTGCTGCGATAAAGAATGAAGAAAGGGAATATCATAAATGAATGATGAAAAGGAAGAACGTTAAGAAGACGCGTGATTAGGACTGATATGAATAAAATGGTGCAGATTACGGTCTACACAGTCGCGCAATATTCCCAAAATGAATGCTTTGAGAATATATCATTAGCGGGAATAAAATTTGCTGTAGTTAATAGCACCATCAAAGAGCGGACGGATGTGTGTCTGCGGTTCAACATCTTTGTATCGTGGTCTGCTTGCATTGATCCAACACCACTGACAGTGACTGCTGGAATTCATTTATGGGAGCTTATGTACTGTACACGTTTCGTAAATACTCAGTCGGCCACAAGTTTCACGTACTGGCAGAGCAAGAAGAAAACAGCACCTGCCACGTTGTGTGAAAAGTTTGCTCATTGCATGCTAACTGATTCTTCCGTAGCTTTTGGGTAGAACAACATGATAATTATAAATTAAAAGCTCAAAATTGTGTATGTTCTACAGTATTAAGGCCATCTTCATATTGTAGTTGACTATCGTCTTCGAAGAGCATACAGCACTGGTGAACAACATCGAAAAAGTTGTTACACATCTATAGTAAGGTGCAAACACACAGTAAATGTCATCTTTGACAGTAATGTATTTGAAAATGTTAAAGTAAACGGTATATATTACACCTTATTCAGGCAACAATGTGTACTGTATTTCAGCGGATAAATTCCTACCCATATGTGCTGTGGAACGTGCAAGCCTGTTTTCTCAGAACGACGGGAACCACTGCTTGGCTTAAATGGACGTTTACCTAACATAGCATTGACAAGACATGTTGAGATATCGTTGGCCAGCAAGTTATCTGATATAATCCTCCGACAAACGCTGAAAAACCTGACGTCGCACACTGTAAGGGAACTTACCGAGTATAAATGCAGGAACAAAAGTCCTCGATTTCAGAGACATTTCTTGAATTTATTTACAAGTCAGTCGCGTCAGTGGAAATTATTTGTCCCGCAGTTGAAGTCAAATTCGGAGCTCATGAACTGTCACCATGTGTGCTGTGTACGTGGTTCCTCATTCTTCCCTGCTGAGTGTAGCAAGATACATTTAAATAGTTCAAATGGCTCTGAGCACTATGGGACTTAACATCTATGGTCATCAGTCCCCTAGAACTTAGAACTACTTAAACCTAACTAACCTAAGGACATCACACAACACCTAGTCATCACGAGGCAGAGAAAATCCCTGACCCCTCCGGGAATCGAACCCGGGAACCCGGGCGTGGGAAGCGAGAACGCTACCGCACGACCACGAGCTGCGGACAAGATACATTTAAATAATAATAATAATAATAATAATAATAGAAGCACTCAATACACTTACACGATCACAATGCCACAAATATAGAATACATCACATACATCAGCAACAGAAAGATTCACATTAAGCAGAAAGGAAGGAGGAAGAGGATTTATCGACATAAAAAACCTGCATTATGGACAGGTAGACAATTTAAGGAAATTCTTTATAGAACGAGCAGAAACTAGTAAAATACACAAAGCAATCACTCATATAAATACATCGGCTACACCATTGCAATTTCATAACCACTTCTACAACCCTTTAGATCACATAACATCAACAGATACGAAGAAAGTACATTGGAAAAAGAAAACACTACATGGCAAGCACCCGTATCATCTAACACAGCCACACATCGATCAAGACGCATCCAACACATGGCTAAGAAAAGGCAATATATACAATGAGACGGAAGGATTCATGATTGCAATACAGGATCAAACAATAAACACCAGATATTACAGCAAGCATATTATTAAAGATCCCAATAACACAACAGATAAATGCAGACTTTGCAAACAACAAATAGAAACAGTAGATCACATCATAAGTGGATGTACAATACTAGCAAACACAGAATACCCCAGGAGACATGACAATGTAGCAAAAATAATACATCAATAACTTGCCATACAACATAAACTAATAAAACAACACGTTCCCACATACAAGTATGCACCACAAAATGTACTGGAGAATGATGAATACAAATTATACTGGAACAGAACCATTATAACAGATAAAAAAACACCACATAACAAACCTGACATCATACTCACCAATAAAAAGAAGAAATTAACACAACTAATCGAAATATCCATACCCAATACAACAAATATACAGAAGAAAACAGGAGAAAGAATTGAAAAATACATCGAACTGGCTGAGGAAGTCAAGGACATGTGGTATCAGGATAAAGTTGACATTATACCAATTATACTATCAACTACAGGAGTCATACCACACAATATCCACCAGTACATCAACGCAATACAGCTACATCCAAACGTATATATACAACTACAGAAATCTGTAATTACTGATACATGTTCAATTACCCGAAAGTTCCTAAATGTAATGTAACATATACCGTACAGTTAAAAGGGAAGTCATGCTTGATCAAGGTCCTCGTCACTTTCCATTTTTAACCAGACCTAAGGTCTGAGAAAGGAAAGAAGATAATAATAATAATAATAATAATAATAATTATTATTATTATTATTATTATATAATAATAATAATAATAATTATTATTATTATTATAGCAGCAAGCGAAAGACATCCTAAATTGTATCAATGAAGGAACAACAAAAACTTATTTAATTGCTCTAACTATAAATATTCTTTGAGTTTCCATTTTTGTAATTTTTACAAGTTCACGTTTCATTTTTAGAGGATTAATTACAGCCAAGATTCTTCTCATCATAGGACTGTAAGTAATGTACAGGACCTAAATCAACCCGATTTCTTGCCTTTACGAGCTACCTGAAGAACCGTACGAATATAGGTCACAGAGAAAGTGATGGTAGACAGGGGGTTGAAGGGAATGGCGATCCTACGATGTTAGATACCACTCAGATCAAAATAACGTCTGTCGAAAACAGAAGGAAGGAAGGGACTCGACCACGTCGAGGTCACTAGGAACATTAAAACAGCTCACAACAAGAATCACATGGAAGGAACTTGCCTGTTCCAACAATTGACGTGGAATTTTTATGAAACCTACATCAGCAGGATCAGACGGCGATTGAAGCTCTATCCTCCCAAAAAGAATCCAGTACTTTAAGTACTGATCCAAGCACATGTCTTGTTGTAAGTGAAAAAATAGTTCAGAAAGAGAGGGACGCTTGTCTTAAGAGGTCAATGTAAAGGTTACGCATACCTGTTGGCTAAGCTTTAATGTATACACTACAAGGCTAACAAGGCGCGTCTTGTTGTCCTATAAAAAACCAGACCGGAGGAGCGACGTGTGGGAAGGCTCTGGGGCGGCCGGACGCTGTTCCGATACATTACTTCCGGAAGTGGCAGCCAGCTATTTCTGATCACAGGAAGCAGAGACAGCTGTAACTCATTACAGACTTCCGAGACTGCGTAAGCTACAACGCCTATCGACTGGCTATGATTAAATACTTATCACCCTACTAAAAGCTTCAACCTGACAGACTTCTGCCTATCAAAACAAAGGTGGTTTATTTCTTTATTTTTTATATCAGTTTGCCACCGAAGAAGAATTGGTTCAAATGGCTCTGAGCACTATGGGACTTAACTTCTGAGGTCGTCAGTCCCCTAGAACTTAGAACTACTTAAACCTAACTAACCTAAGGACATCACAAACATCCATGCCCGAGGCAGGATTCGAACCTGCGACCGTAGCGGTCGCGCGGTTCCAGACTGTAGCGCCTAGAACCGCTCGGCCACCCCGGCCGGCGAAGAAGAATTGGTGTAGTTCTTAATGCCGGCTTATGGTATTTAAACCTTCAAAACTAAGATTCAGCCAAGGGTTCTCGAGACACTGGACTGGTACTCTGACGGAACAGGGTTCAAATCACCGCCTCGTTATCTTTGTTTGGGTTTCCCCATTTTCTCAAAAGCAGTTAAATCGAATATTGAGCTAGTTCCTTAAAGACGGCCGCGGTCGAATCCCCTGCAAATCAGGTTGTGTTCTGTCCCTTATGACCTCGACTTCGACGGGACGATAAGCTCTTACGACTCCTTCGCCAGCCTTTGTGACCGAGCGGTTCTAGGCGCTTCAGTCCGGAACCGCGTTGCTGCTACGGTCGCAGGTTCGAATCCTGCCCCGGGTATGGATGTGTGTGATGTCCTTAGGTTAGTTAGGTTTAAGTATTTCTAATTCTAGGGGACTGATGACCTCAGATGTTAAGTCCCCTAGTGCTTAGAGCCATTTTTGAACAACTCCTTCCTTCAAAGGCCCTGCAGAATTTCACTTAACTAACGCACCCTGTAGGAAATCACTACAGAGTGATTGCCTCGCAACCCCTCCACGCAAAGTCCTTTGCAGTTCAAACTTAATTTTTCTTGTTTTAATTCCCACCTGCTCTATCTCTGAACAGTTGTTTGCGCTCTGTAAAATCTTATTCTAGTACCTTAGCATTACTTCGAACCGGAAGGTTAGTACCTGTTTATTGAGACTTAATGAAATTTCTAAAATTCTGAGATGGATCGCTTTCCTTTTCTCAGTATAGCGTGCCATGTGTGTATCTGTTCCGCTTGAATGACAATATTGAGAATTTGGGCAATGAACTGTTGTGGTTATGTAGCTATGGAAGAGTACTAACTGAAGCGTTCCCCAACCGAAGGATGGTTTGGACATCACAGTGTTTCAATTGGCAGGTTCCTGTTGGAGATGGTATGCTCTTGCCTTCTCCTATCTTTGAGCTGACTTACCCAGTTATTTACAGTGGGACAGCTACATTTCTACTCCGAGCCACGGGCACTGGTCACGTCTACAAACGACTGCGAGCCCTGAAAGAAGCCGTAACTGACAGAAAATAATTCTAGCACCGAGTCAGGATTGAACGCGGAACCTTTTGACATGATGTACGAGCCACTGAGACGGTCAGTACAGGGGGGCCGGCCGCGGTTGCCGAGCGGTTCCAGCCGCTTCAATCCGGAACCGCGCTGCTGCTACGGTCACAGGTTCGAATCCTGCCTCGGGCATGGATGTGTGTGATGTCCTTAGGTCAGTTAGGTTTAAGTAGTTCTAAGTCTAGGGGACTGATGACTTCAGATGTTAAGTTCCATAGTGCTTAGAGCCATTTGAACCATTTGAAGTACAGGGGAGATTAATGCTGTTTGTGGATTATGCTGGAGATATCGTCCGATGATGTTCCATATGTGCTCGATTGGTGACAGATCTGGTAAGCGAATAGCCCAAGGAAAAAGGTCGATACTTCGTAGAGTGTGTTGGGTTACAACAGCGGTATGTGGGCGAGTGTAATCCCGTTGGAGAACACCACCTGTAATGCTGTTCATGAATGCCAGTGCAACAAGTCGAATCATCAGATTGACGTACAAATTTGCAGTCACTGTGTGTGAGATAACCACGAGAGTGCTCCTGCTGTCATACGCAGGCCGGGGTGGCCGAGCGGTTCTAGGCGCTACAGTCTGGAACCGCGCGACCGCTACGGTCGCAGGTTCGAATCCAGCCTCGGGCATGGATGTGGGTGATGTCCTTAGGTTAGTTAGGTTTGAGTAGTTCTAAGTTCTAGGGGACTGATGACCTCCGATGTTAAGTCCCATAGTGCTCAGAGCCATTTGAACCATTTGCTGTCATACGAAATGGCAGCTTGGGCCATAGCTCCAAGTGCAAGGCCAGTGTGTCTAGCTTGCAGACAGATTGGTTGCTGGTCCTCAGCTAGCCCCCTTCTAACCAATACACAGTATCACTGGCACCGAGCAGAACCAGCTATCATCAGAAAACACAACAGCCCTCAACTCTGCCCTCCAATGAGCTTTCGACTGACACCACTGAAGTTGCAAATGGCGGTGGTTTGGGGTCAGTGGAATGCACGCTACAGGGTGTTTCCAAAGGATTGGAAAAGGGCACAGGTCACCCCGTTTTCTAGAAGGGACGTCGAACAGATGTGCAGAACTATAGACCTATATCTCTAACGTCGATCCGTTGTAGAATTTTCGAACACGTATTATGTTCTAGAGACTAAAAATCTACTCTGTAGGAATCAGCATGGATTTCAAAAAAGACGGCGAAACCCAGCTCGCGCTATTCGTCCACGAGACTCAGAGGGCCATAGACACGGGTTCACAGGCAGATACCGTGTTTCTTGACTTCCGCAAGGCGTTCGATACAGTTCCCCACAGTCGTTTAATGGACAAAGTAAGAGCATATGGACTATCAGACCAATTGTGTGATTGGATTGAAGAGTGGAGAGAAGTCTTCCGAAGTAAGAGTGATTTCAGGTGTGCCGCAGGGGAGTGTCATAGGACCGTTGCTATTCACAATATATATAAATGACCTTGTGGATAACATTGGAAGTTCACTGACGCTTTCTGTGGATGATGCTGTGGTGTATCGAGAGGTTGTAACAATGGAAAATTGTACTGAAATGGAGGAGGATCTGCAGCGAATTGACGCATGGTGCAGGGAATGGCAATTGAATCTCAATGTAGACAAGTGTAATGTTCTGCGAATACATAGAAAGATAGATCCCTTATCGTTTAGCCACAAAATAGCAGGTCAGCAACTGGAACCAGTTAATTCCATAAATTATCTGGGAGTACGCATTAGGAGTGATTTAAAATGGAATAATCATATTAAGTTGATCGTCGGTAAAGCAGATGCCACACTGAGATTCATTGGAAGAATCCTAAGGAAGTGCAATCCGAAAACAAAGGAAGTAGGTTACAGTACGCTTGTTCGCCCACTGCTTGAATACTGCTCAGCAGTGTGGGATCCGTACCATATAGGGCTGATAGAAGAGCTAGAGAAGATCCAACGGAGAGCAGTGCGCTTCGTTACAGGATCATTTAGTAATCGCGAAAGCGTTACGGAGATGATAAACTCCAGTGGAAGACTCTGCAGGAGAGACGCTCAGTAGCTCGGTACAGGCTTTTGTTAAAGTTTCGAGAACATACCTTCACCGAAGAGTCAAGCAGTATATTACTCCCTCCTACGTATATCTCGCGAAGAGGCCATGAGGATAAAATCAGAGAGATTAGAGCCCACGCAGAAGCATACCGACAATCCTTCTTTCCACGAACAATACGAGACTGGAATAGAAGGGAGAACCGATAGAGGTACTCAAGGTACCCTCCGCCACACACCGTCAGGTGGCTTGCGGAGTATGGATGTAGATGTAGATGGAGAGAGCTGTCCTTGTAGTAACCAATTTGCAACAGTTCGTTGTGCCACAGTGTGCCAATTGCTGTTCAAATCGCTGCTGCAGATTCAGTACGATGCGCCAGAGCCATACTCTGAACACGATGGTCTTCCCTCTCGGTAGTGCCACGTGGTCGTCCGGAGCCCGGTCCTCTTGCGACCGTACGTTCTCGTGGCCACCGCTGCCAGCAATCATGTACAGTGGCTGCATTCCTGTCAGGACTTTCTGCAATATGCCAGAAGGAACATCCAGTTTCTAGTAGCCATATTACACGACCTCATTCAAACTCAGTGAGGTGTTGATTATGGCGTCTTTGTCGCCTTACGGCATTCTTGAGTAACATCAACTGACTACGTCCAGCCTCAAAGGTAACTAACGCTCACGATGGTTACAGCGTAAATTTAAAGCAAACCTGATTTGCATTCTCATAGTGGAGCTGCTAGCTCCAGTCTTAGGCTACTGGCGCGAAAATTGAATATACATCGCCTTTGAGATGTAGAAACACGCCTACCAACTTTCGCTTATGAACCATAACTCCTTCTTGGTCTTGTGATTTTTTTCCCGTCCGCGTATTAATGTGACGTGGTGAGAGTCTCATACTGACGAGTAAATCAGGTTGTTGTTGTTGTTGTGGCCTTCAGCCTACGTGCATGTACATGGATTCCTGTGGAGATTAATTGTTAATTTTATTAGGTTATAAACAGTATATTGTGTGACGGCTGCCCCGCTGGAGCCCACAACTTACCTTCCAAACTCCAAACTTACCGTGCGCTGTGCCCGTATTCTCCGGCGGTTACGTCCCGCTATCTGCATTATCTACCGTGTAGGTTGGCGAGCAACTGCGAAGAGATATTCGCCGTCTCACTCACGCTCTCGGCGACACCGCTGGTATTTGGCTCTCGACAGATAAGTTGGAGAGGTGTGTGAAGACAACTTATTTTTTAAATAAATCTATAATCTACTTCTTAGCAGTACAGGGAGAATTTTTACTTGGTGAGTGTTCTCGTTGCGCGACATATAATCATGCAATTATACCTTTTTGCTAGAATGTGCAACCGGCTATTACTAAAATGGATCGATTGCCTGGAACAATAGGTAGCGCTAATGCCAATATACAGTCACAATAACACTGATCATGAGCGATCTAATCTATGATTAGTTATCACTTACATAACATGCTTCGAATTTTCAGACGTCCCTGCAGTAATAAGAGAATGGTTCATTCGTGCGGCATTAATATTGTAGGAGAGGTAAGAAACAAGTAAGGTTACGCATCCGTCGTTACAAATTACCTGGCTCATAAACGTAACGGTTCGTTCTTCAAACTGGGAGTGTTTACCTATCTGGGTCGACGTAATCTACAATTATTTGTCACTTGCATACCACGTTTCGGGGATTGATTCGGATTTTCAGGCGCTTTGGTCAAGGATGGACAACAAATAACTATTTACGAATCGTAAGGGTATGTATTCTCAAGATGAGATGTGAAGGACTTCGTGCTTCTCATCGTGTGGTGGGAGAGAAATCCACTGGGCGGCTAAAATTCAAGATGTTTAAGGACGGGATGGAGACTGAGTTACAACAGTACACACTAATGTTTGCAACTATAGCTCTAGTTTTACAAACTGCAGTGAATGTATTTGGTCCAGTTCACCTTAATGTGATCATCACCTATGTTCGACGTCAACTCGCAATATCCACCGACAGACGACAGGTGGCAGCACTAGCAGTGAAGGGTGCGTAAAACTTGTCGCGAGAAAACAGTGCAGTCGTTGTCGTAACACAGAAACGGAGCGAAATACGATTTGGACTCCAAAAGACCATTATCATTGAATTTCGGGCCAAGTATGGTAGCATTGCCCGCCCGGTTGGCCGTGCGGTCTAACGCACAGCTTTCCGGGAGGGAAGGAGCGCCTGGTTCCCGGCACGAATCCGCTCGGCGGACTTGTGTCGAGTGAGCCGACCAGTCTGTGGATGGTTTTTAGGAAGTTTTCCATCTGCCTCGGCGAATGCGGGCTGGTGCCCCTTCTTTGCCGGCCGCGGTGATCTAGCGGTTCAGGCGCTCAGTCCGGAACCGCGCGACTGCTACGGTCGCAGGTTCGAATCCTGCCTCGGGCATGGATGTGTGTGATGTCCTTAGGTTAGTTAGGTTTAAGTAGTTCTAAGCTCTAGGGGACTGATGACCACAGATGTTAAGTCCCATAGTGCTCAGAGCCATTTGAACCATTTTTGAACCCCTTCTTTCGCCTCAGCTGCACTATGTCGGCGATTGCTGCGCAAACAAGGTCTCCACGTGCGCGTATACTACTATTACTCTACCACGCAAACATAGGGGTTACACTCATCTGGTGTGAGACGTTCCCTGGGGGGAGGGGGGGTCGAACCGCACAATAACCCTGGGTTCGGTGGGGGCGGTGGAGGGGTGAAGTGGACTGCGGTAGTCGTAGTGGGGTTTTGGACCACTGCGGCTGCGGCGGGGACGGAGCCTCTCCGTCGTTTCTAGGCCCCCGGTTAACATACAATACAATACTACACAATGGTAGCATTTCCAAAACGGCTAAGTTTATAAATTGTTCGTGTACAGTTATGCTGAAAATATACTGTGCATGAGAAAATGGCGCTATGAAAAACTGGCGCTGAGGCACCGATGGTCCGTCACGGGCCATGGATGACAGGGGCGAACAACGGCTGCGGAAATGCGTACAGGCGAATAGAAGTGCAACTGTTGAGCAACTGACCGCCCTCTTGAACCAAGGGGCTACCAAAAGTGTCTCACCAACGACCGTTAAGCGAGTGTCGCTGTGCATGGGTCCCCACAGCAGGCGCCTGGTCCAAGCACCCACACTGATGGCTGTTCATCAGTGCCGAAGACTGGATTTCGCACGCCACTGCCACAGCTGGACGACCACTGAGTGGCAGCAGGTGATATTTCCAGATGAATCACGTTTTATGCTCCATACGGCGTGAAACGTCTGAAAGCAAACGCGGCAACTATCGTCGGAAGCGTCCAGGCCGGAGGACGGAGCGTTATGGTCTGGAGAATGTTTTTGTGGCATTTCCTGGGTGATCTCGTCATTCTGGTTTGCACAATATCTCAACACAAGCATGCATATGACCTTGGGAATCATATCCACGTTACATGCAGTTTGTTTTTCCTTGGTACGATGCTATCTGCCAGCGGGTCAACGCCACGTGTCATACAGCTTGCAGTGTACGTGCGTGGTTCGTGGAGCACCACGACGTGTTTACCGTATTCCCCTGGCCACAAAACTCCCTGGATTTAAACGCAATCGCGGATCTGTGGGACCACCTTGATTAGCTGTTCTCGCTAGGGATCTTCAACCGAGAAACCTGCCACGGAACTGAAGTCGGCATGGCTCCATATCCCTGTCAGTACCTTCCAGCACCTCATGAACTCTCCTCCTGCACGCCTCGCAGTGGTCTGCACTTCCAAATGTGGTTATTCAGGCTTCTGATTGGTCATATTAATGTGACTGGACAGTTGTTAAGTTGATCACGTGATGTTTGCGACACTTCCAGTAACGACTCCTAAAAAAATTAGAATGCGTATTGACACTATGGATAAATATCGTGTATGCGGTCAGTTGGTTCGTGATGTTTCCGATCTGCGTGTTAGGTGCTGCTCTATCAGTATTACGGATTCCATAATATTCTGAAAGTGTGTCATAGCTCCAAAACGCTATGCTAATGTCACTATATCGTCATGAAAGAAATCCATGATCCTCCATCATGTATGATCTATTCTGTAATTATTTAGCAGTTACCTACCGCGTTTTGGAAAATGTTACGACGCGTTTTTCATTGTTTCATTAATTCAAATGGTTCAAATGGCTCTGAGCACTATGGGACTCAACTGCCGAGGTCATTAGTCCCCTAGAACTTAGAACTAGTTAAACCTAACTAACCTAAGGACATCACAAACATCCATGCCCGAGGCAGGATTCGAACCTGCGACCGTAGCGGTCTTGCGGTTCCAGACTGCAGCGCCTTTAACCGCACGGCCACTTCGGCCGGCGCGTTTCATTAATTGATATGGTGTACAGACTCCCCTCACGACAATGTCAGGCGCTGAAATTGACTCATATACACTACTGGCCATTAAAATTGCTACACCACGTGACGTGCTACAGACGCGAAATTTAACCGACAGGAAGAAGATGCTGTGATATGCAATTGATTAACTTTTCAGAGCATTCACACAAGGTTGGCGCTGGTGGCGACACCTACAACGGGTTGACATGAGGAAAATTTCCAACCGATTTCTCATACACAAACAGCAGATAACCGGCGTTACCTGGTGAAACGTTGTTGTGATGCCTCGTGTAAGGAGGAGAAATGCTTACCATCACGTTTCCGACCTTGATAAAGGTCGGATTATAGCCTAACGCGATTGCGGTTTATCGTATCGCGACATTGCTGCTTTGTTGGTCGAGATACAATGACTGTTAGCAGAATATGGCATCGGTGGGTTCAGGAGGGTTATACAGAACGCCGTGCTGGATCCCAACGGCCTCGTATCACTAGCGGTCGAGATGACAGGCATCTTATCCTCATGGCTGTATAGGATCGTGCAGCCACGTCTCGATCCCTGAGTCAACAGATGGGGACGTTTGCAAGACAACAACCATCTGCACGAACAGTTCGACGACGTTTGCAGCAGCATGGACTATCAGCTCGGAGACCGTGGCTGCTGCTACCCTTGACGCTGAATCACAGACAGGAGCGCCTGCGATGGTGTACTCGACGACGAACCTGGGTGCACGAATGGCAAAACGTCATTTTTTCGGATGAATCCAGGTTGTGTTTACAGCATCATGATGGTCGCATCCGTGTTTGGCAACATCGCGGTGAACGCACATTGGAAGCGTGTATTCGTCATCGCCATACTGGCTCATCACCCGGCGTGATGGTACGGGGTGCCGTTGGTTACACGTCTCGGTCACCTCTTGTTCGCACTGACGGCAGTTTGAACAGTGACGTTACATTTCTGATGTGTTACAACCCGTGGCTCTACCCTTCATTCGATCCTTGGGAAACCGTACATTTCAGCAGGATAATGCACGGCTGCATGTTGCAGGTCCTGTACGGGCCTTTCTGGATACAGAAAATGTTCGACTGCTGCCTTGGCCAGCACATTCTCCAGATCTCTCACCAACTGAAATCGTCTGGTCAATGGTGGCCGAGCAACTGGCTCGTCACAATACGCCTAGTCACTACTCTTGATGGACTGTGGTATCGTGTTGAAGCTGCATGGGCAGCTGTACCTGTACACGTCATCCAAGCTCTGTTTGACTCAATGCCCAGGCGTATCACGGCCGTTATTTCGGCCAGAGGTGGTTGTTCTGGGTACTGATTTCTCAGAATGTATGCACCCATATTCCGTGAAAATGTTATGACCTGTCAGTTCTAGTATAATACATTTTTCCAATGAATAACCCTTTATCATCTGCATTTCTTCTTGGTGTAGCAATTTTAATGGCCAGTAGTGTATGTTGGTCGTTGTGTGTTCTTTAAAGCTGGTCCGAACTCTAGGTCGCTGTATTTTTATAGGATTGTCACGTGAGCAGGTTGTCTCTCCCTGAATTTTTAATAAAATGCATATATACTTCGGAAGTCAGCAGTGGATGATACACTATGCCACACACATACAGAGTGTTACAAAGCGATACGGAAAAACTTCGAGGGGTTATAGAGCGTGTCGTGAGGAACAAATTAAGGATAGAAATCCGTGTCCGGGAACGTCATTCAATGACGCTACAGAGCGTCGAAGCTATAGGCGTCGTCGCCTTCCGCTGCGCCACCCGTTCGGCAGCAAACTTGGCTTTGTACGCTGACGGACAATAGGGGGATCGTCTTGCAATGTTGTTTGTTGTTCAGTGATTGCGAATGATAGCCGCTATCGGCAGTTGAAACTTGTCCTCGTCGGAAAATGCAGCACGAGTGATAGGCATATCGCGCAGAGGTAGAGTTTCAACGAGTTTCTGGAGTGGCGTCTGGATAAAACGCAGTGTACGTATCAAGGAAGCGGAGCGTAACTCCTGGTGTCATTCGTTTGGAGAATGAAATGTATCTCTCGACACTCTCAGGTAGGACACTGACCTGATTTTTCTCCCAACCGAAATCAGCCAAGTGCTCAACTAGGAAGTGAGCTTCATACCCGCTTAAATTATGAAAGAATACGGGAATGTGCCTTGGTAGCCGGTACTTCAAACTGCACGAGTTCTGAGCTGCGCCACGGAACTTCACCGTAAGATGACAGTGGTCCCTACGAGGAGTTTCTGCTTTTCTGTCTATTGGCAGCCCACAAATATGACACTCGACCGCGTTGTTATACAAATCTTCATTCTCCTTCGATTTGGTTATGGGCACGTTGTTAATGTAAACCTTATCAACCTCCCGTGAACATTTTTCGAGCTTAGTGAGCAGCCAAACCGCAGGATTATCGCCGACGTAAGATTTATAGTGGTGAAGACTGGAATCATATGACGATATAATTTGGTAAGCTGCCGCATATGGTACGTGTTTTTCTGTAAAGGTGGTGTATGAGGCTGTAGGGTCACCTTCACAGTGGGTCACAGGACCGAGGAGGCATTCAAAGTCGGCGTACACTACAACATAAGTTGTTCACATGAGTACTAAAAGAAATCAGCTAATTTTCGATTACGCGATAAGTCACACAAATCCGAAGGCTGTAAATTCAGCTAAATAATTAGGGATTACAATTACAAGTAATCTAAATTGGAAAGATCACATAGATAATATTGTTGGTAGAGTAAACCAAAGACTGCGATTCATTAGCAGAACACTTAAAAGGTGCAACAGGTCTACTAAAGAGACTGCTTACACCACGATTGTCCGCCCTATTCTGGAGTATTGCTGTGCGGTGTGGGATTCCCATCAGGTGGGACGAACGGATGACATCGGAAAAGTACAAAGAAGGGCAGCTCGTTTTGTATTATGGCGAAAAAGGGGAGATAGTGTCACAGACATGATACGTGAATTGGAGTGGCAATCATTAAAACAAAGGCGTTTTTCATTGCGACGTGGTCTTCACATGAAATTTCAATCACCAGTTTTCTCCTCCGATTGCGAAAGCATTCTGTTGCCACCCACCTACATAGGGAGAAATGATCATCACGATAAAATAAGAGAAATCAGGGCTCACACAGAAAAGTTTAAGTGCTCGTTTTTCCCGTGTACCGTTCGAGAGTGGAACGGTAGAGAGACAGCTTGAAAGTGGTTCATTGAACCCTCTGCCAGGCACTTTATTGTGAATAAGAGAGTAATCACGTAGATGTAGATGTGGATGGGTATCGCTCCTGGTGGTGAGCATTCTTGACCTTTAGGAATTTGTTTTCCTCAGTAGGCATAATAACACGTACTGGATCCTTGGAAGCACAGTCTACTACATGCGCCGCTAATAACTTGTCTGAGGAGAAGTAATTCAGGCACCTTAAAAAAATGGTTCAAATGGCTCTGAGCATTATGGGACTTAACATCTATGGTCATCAGTCCCCTAGAACTAATTCAACATAACTAACCTAAGGACAGCACACAACACCCAGTCATCACGAGGCAGAGAAAATCCCTGACCCCGCCGGGAATCGAACCCGGGAACCCGGGCGTGGGAAGCGAGAACGCTACCGCACGACCACGAGCTGCGGACTCATGCACCTTAAGCGAATATGCTTTTAATGGTCCTTTTTCGACAATTGGCTGTAAAGGAGTTGGGACATGTTTTTGATCCAAACATAGTGATAATTATCACCTTCAGAGAAGAGCAACATGTTTACAGGCAGCTCACACTCACTGGCAAATTTTGAGAAATGGAGGGGGCCGAAAACAGTATGCTTGCCCTGTTCATCTGACTTGCTTTTCTTCTCCAGCCCATAAATATGAACTGATATGCCGGTATTCTGCGCCTCAAATTTAGGTGTGTCTTCGATCTTGACTCGGAAATCGGTACCATCGAGGTTATAACACTCACGAATGTTATCACCTACATGGTATGTAGTCGGAAGCCCAGGATGATCTCTGTAATTGTAATTTCTTTCGCAAGCTAGGACTGACCATGCAAAACAAGCCACATCGTTTCTATTTTCGACACTAATATATGTCTGCTTGTTAGCTATATCTTTAGGGAGCTTGAGATAGCTAAACCCTCTATTTACCGGATCATAGACATGTGTATGGATGTACAGGTGTAGTATTCGGCTGAATGCTTAAACTGACGCTCTGACTTCCATCTCGGAAAACCGGGCCAGTATAGCAGTCAAGGTGGATTTACGAAACCACTCGGTGACTGACGTGCTCTGCGTTATCACGCCATTTTGCCCCCCCCCCCCCCCAAAGATAATGAAGAGTTGTGTCTTCAACACCAGACTCAACTTTGGGGGGGGGGGGGAGGGAGGGGGGGCGACAATTTGATGTAAAACACCGCACTGCATTTAATGGCGGGATACTGCAGATCATTGACCACCTTGAGGAGCTCCGTTTCCACGACAGGAAGGCACGCCCTTAGAAAACCAACAGGGTCACAGTACCCATCTGCCAGGTTCTCGATCCTCGTGAACCAGATTCACTCCTCAAAAGCGTCTGCAATCATCAAGTATTCTAACTGAGATATGGTATCACTGACCTGATGTCCTTCACTAACAGGACGGGAGAGAGAACTGCCACTAGCCAAAGGATCATCTATATTAGTATTGATACTATTCTGAGTCCACCCCACTGATGATGGTGTTGGGGAGATACAAGTCGATATGCGGTGAGGCACACATACTTTGTGCTTATGCCGATTCCGACAAGGATCATATGATGATGATGATGATGATGATGACGGATTTTGCGGTGTTACCGGGTCAGGCTGTGGCGATGGCTCCCAATGCTGATGTAGACCCGACTCGGTAATTTGAGGGGTGGTGGTTCGTTGCTCGGTCCACGGACGCCAGAGCGGCGGCTGCGGCGGCAGCTTCCCACGCAGCGAGTAGTGGCGCCCTTATAGGTGAGGCGTGCCTTACTGGGCGCCGCTTTGCTGAGAAAGACGGTTTAGCCGCCACCGGTATGCGTGCCACACCATGTTGAGGTTGCTGAGACACGACCGTTGTAGAAGAAGAAGAGATAAAAAAAATAACAGTTAAGTACATTGCTTACCACTGCTGGTGCGGTGAAAGAAAGAATTCTGACGTTCACATGGTTATAAGCAGAGTGAGTAATTACCTTTTTCGTTCTGGCTCCAGAGCATTAACACTTCATCGGGGGACTCCACTGCTCCCTCAAAAAAGTCATCATGATCATCATCTAATAGCGCCAGATAAGAGCGCCTTTTACTGTCCTCATCAGAATCTGGCAATTGGTCTGTGTCTCACCTACATCAGCAACAACAAACAAAGATATATAACACGATTTGTTACAAAAAAAAAAAACTTCCTATACTACTACGACTAGTACTAGAGACACGTACAAACGTAATCTTTTTTTAAACTTACAAGTATGCTGCTTGGGCATCTTGACACAAGAAGATGCTGTTCCTGCACCCGCCGAACAGCCTCCAGCTGCCTGTCCAACAAATCGAACTCCTCTAGAGCTGGTCCTGTAACAGGACGAGACATAATTTTATTTATTTTGAACGTTGAGTTATACAGAATGATCACACATGGATGTTTTTTTCTATACTTATGTGAGTGTTGTTTATGGTTATCCACGATGGTTTAGTAACAATAAAACATTTCCCCTTCCTTTAGTGTTCTAGAGTTAAGCCGGCTGGAGTGGCCCAGCGGTTCTATGCGCTACAGTCTGGAGCCACGCGACCGCTACGGTCGCAGGTTCGAATCCTGCCTCGGGTATGGATGTGTGTGGTGTCCTTAGGTTAGTTAGGTTTAAGTAGTTCTAAGTTCTAGGGGACTGATGACCTCAGATGTTTAATCCCATAGTGCTCAGAGCCATTTGAACCATTTTTTGTTCCACGTAGCGTTGCTGCTGCTGCAGTAGACAGTTGTTTTCAGTCCCCAACTCTGCCTCCAGCTCAGTTTGTATTTGCTTCAAATGAGCTAGAGGAACAATAAAAAAAAAGAAGTATGAGATAAGAAAATTTTGTATCGCTATTATACAGAAACAAATTACAATGAAAACTATACTCTGAAGGCAATTCTGGCTGTGAACCCAGCATAGGAGGCTGGACGTCGATAGTCTGTCACTGTCCAGCCCCCTCCTGTCTGTCCTCACACTCCAAGACAAAATCCTGGAGTTGTACTATGTGTGTCATGATCAGTCAGACAATGCAATGGGCCAGACTTCAGCATCCTGCACCCCGCTGACAATATCTTGGGAGATGTAAACATGATCGAGGCGACTGGAAGAAATGTGTAAACCCTGGGCGATCGCCATGTACATGCTCCCAAAAATCCACAAGGCTGAGGTGCTCGAGAATTGTTGCTAGCCCCGCACATGGAGAGTGACGTGGTACTTGGTCTTTGGGTGCCTGGGTGCAGTTGAAATAGCCTCCCATGATCAATGTACCCTGCCAACCCAGGAAAAGACGCGTGACTGTCTCTGAGAAGAAGATGGAACGTTGACGGAGGCGACCCAAACCAGATGGAGCATAGATATTGACGATACTGACGCCACTAAACCTGAGAGCCATACCTCTGGCATCAGGGAGATAGGCAACTGCATCAGCGAGGATAGCGTCACGTAAGAGGATCGCCACCACACTACCAGTAGGGGAAGCATGAAAGACAGGTGTTTTAAAACCTTGGGGACCACATAAAGTTGCAACGTGCAACTCCTGAAGGAGAGAAACGTCAACGTCAGCAGCATACAGCATGTCATGGAGTAAAGCCAGTTTGTGGCGTACGTGAATGGTATTGACACTGGCTGTGGCTATGGCATAAGTCTGGAAAGCAACCATCGCGAGGAGGACGGGCGATTCAAACATGGGAGAAGCACAGGGAACTGCCTATTAGCCCCCATGGAAGGGCACATCACTGTAATAGAGAGGGAATCGACCCCACCAAGAGAGGTCCATCGCTCTGTGCACGTCAAGAATGTCCATCCTTAAGCATCGACATCGTCCACCCAGGAGACAGACGTCTCACCAGGCTGGTTCAGTGGAATACTATCAGAAATGGGCCCACAGGTAGCTTCAGACACAGAAAGGGAGGCAACCGCATCAGACGCATGCGGGGGAAGGTCGGTGTCTGTAGAGGGACAGTGACTGGAGATGGAGGTGTGGAAGGATGTCGCCTCGTCAGGTGTCAGGAACAGCACACCGTCAGTAGCAGGGTCGTCATCCTGTGCACACATCCGATGGAGGCAGTCATCAGGAGGGGTACGGCGTTGTCTCTTCCGTTTCCTCGGTGACCGTTGCTTCCTAACATGCTGTTCTGTGTCAGATGGCAGGCGGCCATCTCCGACATGTAGCCACAAGGCAGAAAATCGGAGGTCGGTACAGCTCCATGATCAAGAACCATGGGTCGGGACAGACATCTTGTGCCTACTGACATTTATCGTTCATTCGTATTACCTCCGGCAGGAGTGTAGGAGGGACAGGCGAAACGTCCATCGCGTCGTCGAGAGGAATCGACGCTGGTACCGACAGATTCAGAGAAGGCTCAGCAGGCAGCTCCCACTCAGGCGCGTGAGATGGAGGTTACACAGTGGGCGCCGCAAGAAGAGCGGCGTCTCGGATCGGCGTCTGAACCAGTCCACGCCAGAGATATTTAGAACGGACATGGCCTTTGCGCCCACAACCTGAACAGGTGTGCGGCTGGCCATCGTACATGAAGACAGCCGTGCAGCCGGCAGTTACCAAGTAGAAAGGCTCGTGTTTCCGTAGTTCAGTTTTTATCTGACGGACACAGTTGAGAATACGGTTTTCAACGCCTTTCAATTTTCAGCAAGTGACTGACGACGTTGCCGTAAGGTTTACAGGCAGCCGCCACAACGTCCGACGGTACCTCAAACGGAAGTTCGGAAACCCGCAGCGTTCGGAGGCCAAAACCAGCGTTATCAACAACGACAGTCTCTATATGTCCGTCAGAGTATCGGAACTTGAGAGCTTTACTGTGGCGCCACACAACGTTGGAGCACAGCTCGTCATTCGCCAGCTTTATGTTCAAATGGTTCAAATGGCTCTAAGTGCTATGGGACTTAACATCTGAGGTCATCAGTCCCCTAGACTTAGAACTACTTAAACCTAACTAACCTAAGGACATCACACACATCCACGCCCGAGGCAGGATTCGAACCTGCGACCGTAGCAGCAGCGTGGTTCCGGACTGAAGCGCCTAGAACCGCTCGGCCACAGTGGCCGGCTGACAGCTTTATGTACACAGTAGTATTGAGGATAGAAAAATGAATTGCAAGAACATCTTGTGGCGGGAGATGATTTTCACCCCGTATAAAACGTTCCATTTCATAGGCCTCCGGTCGCTCGTGATCCAAAGGAAATTGTGGCTTGGCGGTAAGAAAATGACATAATGGTCGATGAAATCGTAATCTGAGATAAGCCGCTACGTTGAAATAAACAAATGCGCGCTAGCCCGCAAGCAGCACAATAGGCGTTACGCAAACAAGGTGTGCGCGCCTCACGACTGCCGAAGCCATACTGTCATTTGGTTATCCTTGGAAGACTCACGGCCAGACCAAAACTTCCATATGTCGTCAACTATGCGTCTTCACTTGTACTCGTACATCCATTATGTATATTATGGTACAGGGTAGACATTTTATTCATCGTAGTTCAGAATGGCACTACAATATCATATTTATTTATTTATTGCTAGACTAGTATCGGACGCATATTCCCATCTACATTGCAGATGACATGATATCTTTCAAAATCCATTTACGTCTAGTGCATAACTAAATGTGACTGTTATTTTTTTAATAATTTAACTTGCCCTATAACCTGGTTTCTTAGCATTACCAGAATTGTTTGCCAATAACAGTCACATAACTATCTAATTGTGTGACACTTTTAATCATATATTAAGTTTGGGTACTGAGTAATTGTCAGTGGTCATGTGCTTTACATCAAAAGATAGGGAGTTGTTTATGTCCTACTTTATATAATTTTATTCCTAAATTGTGTAATCTGCTTTAATGGATTGTCTAACCGAAGGAATGTGTTTCAACATTAAGGGTTTGCGAGGATATTGGTGGAACTTTCGACGATTTTTTTTGTCTGTTACATCGGTGGATTCGTTCAAAATAATGCCAGAATGTTTCGACAAATATATGAGAATTTCTATTTCTTCTAAAATAGTTTGCTGGTTATCTTTCTCGGAATCCGCCTCTGCAGGTGAGTCGTCAGCGCATGTGACTGCCATGCGGAGGACCCAGGTTGGATTCCATGTGCTGCTTGGGATTTTTCCTTAGTGGGAGAACTAGCAAGGGTTCGTTCAACCTAGTGAGGCTAGCTGAGGAGGTACTCGACCGATTAGGAACGGTTCCAAGGTCAAGAGATACGAAAGCGACAGAGAGTGCGGTGTGCTGACCGCATACCCCTACATACCCCGCATTGGCAGCGGATGAGACGGCAATCGGTCGGGTGCGATCTGCCCCTCTAGACCGAGAACGCGGATGTTTATTTTTTACCTTTATAGACAGTGTCTAGGAGAAGGATCAACTTTCCGTCGAGATAGGAGGAGCACAGGTCTTGGGTAGACAAGAATGGGGAGGAAATCGGCCCTGATCTATTCAAAAAATCGTGCTTGCAGCCACTGCAGTCTATTTAGGAAAACCTAAATTTGGAACGACGGACAGTGATTTGAATACAGCTCCTCCCGGATGCGAGACCAGGGATTTACCATTGCTATACCTCACTCGATTTGCGTGTGGGCTCCGAAATAGACACATATTGAGATAGAGGATGTCAAATTAAATAGCTTTCAGCCATCAATTTTCAACCTTATTTTATTTGGCAACCAGTTTCAGCGTTTTGTTACGCCACCTTCAGGACTGTGACCGACATGTAGGAAGGATCAACCTCGGTTGTGTTCAAAACAGGGGCCAGCAATGCTGGTACTAATAGGTACTCGTATTTGCCACTGGGATCACTTCAACCATCACCTGCCGACTGTTAGATCTAAATTTTTACCTTTTTTGACGGTGTCTAGGAGAAGGATGCATAAAAGGTTAAGTTCAACTTTCCGTCGCGAGAGGCGGAGTACAGGTCCTGAGTAGACAAGGATGGGGCACCTAGATCTAACAGACGGGAGGTTATGGTTGAAGTGATCACAGTAGCAAATATCTACTAATACCAGCATTGCTGGCCTCTGTTTTGAACACAACCGAGGTAGATTCTTCTTACACATCGGTCAGGGGCCTGAAGATGGCGTAGTAAAACGCTGATAGTGATTGCCAAATAAAATAAGGTTGAAAATTGACGTCGGAAAGGTATTTAATTTGACATCCTCTATCGAACAGCCGAGTCCCGCAACCATTTCCAAAAATACGAGGTGCGGCTAGAAAAAAACCCGACTGATGCTGGAAAAAACATTTATTTACAATTATTTACAATTTCATGTTATCTCCTTCAATGTACTCTCCTCCTCGGTCTCTACACCGCTCCATACGAATTTTCCACTGTTCATAGCAATGCTGCAGATCATTTTCGGTAAGTCCATACATTACTTCCGTCGCTTTTTCTTTTACTGCTTCAACAGTCTCAAATCTAGTTCCTTTCAAAGCTGACTTGACTTTAGGGAAAAGAAAAAAGTCACAGGGGGCCAAATCAGGTGAGTAGGGTGGATGATCTAAGATGGGAATGTTGTGTTTTGCCAAAAACGTCTTCACTGACAACGCACTGTGAGCTGGGGCATTGTCTTGGTGAAGGATCCATGACTTTTTTCTCCACAAATCGCTCCGTTTTCTCCGTACTCGCTCACGTAGGGTAGCCAGGACGCTAATGTAGTAATGCTGATTCACTGTTTGTCCCTCTGGTACCCAATCAATGTGCACAATCCCTTTGATGTCAAAAAAAAACAATCATCATTGCCTTGAATTTCGATTTTGACATTCGTGCTTTTTTTTGTCGTGGAGAACCAGGAGTTTTCCAATGTATCGATTTTGTAAGAAGGTGGGATCACTTTCAATGTTTTCCAGGATGTCAGAACAAATCATTCTTCGGTGTTCCTTCTGTTCAATTGTGAGACACTTTGGAACCATTTTTGAACACACTTTGTTCATGTTGAAACTTTCATGAAGAATCTGCCTAACACTTTCCTTGTCAACTCCTGTTAACTCAGACACTGCTCTGATTGTTAAACGGCGATCTTGTCGAACAAGTTTACCGATTTTTTCAATGTTTGCATCAGTTTTTGCTGACAATGGTCTGCCAGTGCGAGTGTCATCACTGGTGTCTTCGCGGCCATCTTTAAATCGTTTAAACCACTCAAACATTTGTGTTCGCGATAAACAATCATCGCCGTACACTTGTTGTAACATTACAAACGTTTCACTTGCAGATTTTCCTAGTTTGAAACAAAATTTGATGTTAACACGCTGTTCTTTCTGTACACTCAACATTTTCCGACGCACAGACAAAACGTCAACTACTTAAAACAGACGCCACGGGCAGACTGAGTGCAGGAGGCAGATGAAACTCGAGCAGTAGGCGGAGCGAGAGTCACGTGACAGGCCACGCGACTTTCAGCCGTATTGCATTCGTTTTATTGTTTCACCAGTACTAGTCCGGTTTTTTTCTAGCCACACCTCGTATGGACGTAGAGAGACGTATTGAGATAGTTTCGAAACTGAGTATCTGCTGATTGACGACAGGTAGTACGCTCGTCGCCTCACTTTTCCTGTTTCGTGTGACACTGGCGAGTTTGTAATGAAATATGCCTCCTATGATCACGTCAGCCGCGTTTTCGCCTGCTGCTAGTTTACACCTTGTTATTTTGTCGTCCACAGTAGAAAGTCGTTACCTGAATACATGTTGTACCAGTGTAACTAACACTCCTTCATGTCCTCAGTAATGAGAGAATGTTCATTACCCAAGGGTGCACGCTTCCAGAACAACAAGGCACCTTTTAGTTCCCACTGATAAATGCCAGGTACGAGAAATGACGTAAAACTGGGAATGAAACAGGGAACATGGCCGTTCTTATATCCTGACGTACAGCAAAAGTGATATTGGTTTATCGCACAGCACCGCTCAGCTTCCGCCCGCACACCTAAGTTGCTTTGAGCCTAGCACGTTCATCGTTACTGATGGCACTATAACTTTGTACACGGGATATAATGTACCAAAACACATCCGCAAATTTTGTCCATTGTTTTAGAGTGTTTCATGATCATGTATAGTTTCAAAGCATTCAATTTTTGTGGCGTTCTGTCGGAGTCAAGTTGACTGCTATGGTCATTTCATGGCTAGACGTGACGTTACAGTTCGTTTCTAGTGGAAGCAGCAAACATAATGACGTCATAAGTGTGTTTAAGCAATGTATAAGTTATGTTCTGGTGCAAGACTTGTATTACGGTGTCCATTCTTAAATGGGCTCGGACCCGTACTATTAACGAGGACCATTCTCTTACTTTTGCGTCTTGCCTTGAGGCATGCATGGATAGCTCACTCACTAAATGTATCACTCATGAAAGACAAGGTTTCAAGTTTGACTCCCGGTCCGGCACGTTGTCTTCATCTTTTGGTAGTTTCAGTGGCGACTATGCTGAGCCTTGATGCTGTGCTCTCCACAAAAAAATTTACAAATTGTTTTGGGCAGTGGCCAATACTTATTTGCTAAAATTTTTCATATTAATGATAACAAATATATCAAATGCACAAACTTATTGATACACTGTAGGCCAAAAGAAAAAATTGTGTCTAAGGCGCTGCAGTCATGGACTGTGCGGCTGGTCCCGGCGGAGGTTCGAGTGCTCCCTCGGGCATGGGTGTGTGTGTTTGTCCTTAGGATAATTTAGGTTAAGTAGTATGTAAGCTTAGGGACTGATGACCTTAGCAGTTAAGTCCCATAAGATTTCACACACATTTTTTTTTTTAAATATTGTCCTCACAGTCCATAAAGACAGTCCTGATCGTTCATCACAGTAGTAATTACAGTTTTATGCACAAAGTCTGAGCAGTAAAAGAAAATGCACACGGAAGTAGTGGATTTCCATGCAGTCTTGAAGAAGTAGTGTTGTCCATCCAACGGAAAGACAGTGCTGACTCTTGACATGCAGACAGGTAATGGGGCACAACAGAGCAAACCCACTGCAGAGTCAGTAGAAGTTTTGAAGAATAATGGTAGGTATGTCATCACAGAGCAGACCCACTGTAGCTCTGGTAGAGATTATGGTACTGGTGGGCCACCAAAGATGCAGGCCCACGGTAGTCCTTGTAGAGATAATGGTACTGGTGGGCCACCAGAGGTGCAGACCCACTGTAGTCCTTGTTGAGATGGCTAGCAGCCATCTGTTGCGACTGTGTGGGTGCACAATCACCATAGAAGAGTCTTGCAGATAATATAGCAAGTCCATGAACCACCACTTGTGCACTCACAAACAAATTTTTGAAATGTTCTTAGAACCAGCAATGCTATTAGCCAGTCGCTTGCTGAAATATCAACACACATGCGAGCACTAACAGTCCCTTTTTTTTTTAACTTCTCACATGTTGTGCATATACTATGACCAACAGAAATGTGTGCAGTGAAATGAAACTTTCGCTACTTGGGAGGGCCTCCATGAAAAACGAGTGATCATAAGACAATGAAACTCTGTGGAAAAGTTTCGAAGGACACGTCGAAGAGAAATAACTAATAAAGCATTCAAAGAAACACATTTTAATTTACACGTGAGAGGGTAACATTTGTTAATTGCGTACGACGTTTACATTCCAGGTTACAGACGTTGCTTAATGTGAAGACCATCTGTATGCGCGACAGCCGGTAGCCACACTAGAGATTGTTCGCAGCACTTTTCGAACGGCGTACCACGAAATGTTAGCTGTCCAGAGGTTGAAAATCGCGCATTGCGTCCAGCATTCTCCGCCATGGCAACAGTAATTTCTTCAATAATTTGTGACGCAATTGGTCGTCGGCCTCTCCAGGAAACAATTCGTAAATCACCAACTGATTCGAACTTCAAGATCATTTTCTTCAACCCCGGTGCGGAAAGAGGACCTCCATTACTTTAACACGTCGATACCGCGAAGAGAAGGAGCGCTATTGTCGTTGTTTTAATAAAACAGCTTTACGAATAAAACCCTGTTTGCCTTGTCCAGACCCACGTTGATTGGCTGCAAGTGTAATGCACACTGATGCTTGTGTTTCAACCCTACCGTCTCCTAACGGCAAGTCCTGTCGCTAACACTACTAACAACGCAAATCTTGCAGCGCACAGTCTGAACATCATTCCCACATATTTGGGTACCTATATGGTTAACAGTTTTCCGTCTACGCTAAAGTAGCGAAAGTTTAGTTAGAACCACCCTGTAGCTAATGTCCAGCACAGTTAGAGGTATTTTGGAAATTTGAGACTGCTGGGTGATTTTGGGCTTTCTCTCGATGTTTTCCAGAAAGAAGAGTAATAGCAAAGATGTCACCACTATTATCACATACGTTAATAGAAGTACACTACGTGATGGTGAGCGGATTGAGGCTTTGGATGCAATAATTCAAGACACACAAAAAACTTCGAAATTACACTGCTAGCAATTACTATTGCAGCAAAAGACAAACTGGAGTAAATCATGTTCATTTTGTATACAGGATGTTCGAAAATCCCTCTACAAACATAAAGGACTCGTAGAGGGGAGTATGTGCATAATATTTTCAATTCAGACGTTGACTTCATCTATTTATGCTTGAGGAACTGAATTAGGCGTGACGCAGTGCAATTATTAGGTAACACTTCGAAATGAAACATAAGCAAACATACATTTATCACTCAGACACATTTTATTGTATTAACACTGAAACATTTACGTTATTCCAGAACAAAAAAGAACCCAGCATAATGTACGTACGGAACAGTACTGTTGCATTACAACAGCGGCTCGATGTAGCAACCACATACGCTGTTACAAACATTGTACCTACGAAGCATACACTCTCATTCCCACCTGTCGTCTCTTCAAATCCTAATGCAGCTGCCAGAACTCGTGCCAGCAGATATTCCTGTGTCTTTACAAGAGTTTTGAAAATTAAAGTATGCATATAGCCACACAAGAAGTAGTCCATAAGAGTTAAGTCGACAGCTCGTTGTCTAGTGGCTAGCGTTGCTGCCTCTGGATCGCGGGGTCCCGGGTTCGATTCCCGGCCGGGTTGGGGGTTTTCTCTGCCAGGCGACTGGGTGCTTGTGTTGTCCTCATCATTTCATCATCATTTTCATAATTTGTGACAGTGGATAGAGTGGACTGTGAAGAAGCTGGACTGTGTAACAACTGGGATTTGTGCGGGCGCTGAGGACCGTGCAGCTGAACGCCCCACAAACCAAACATCATCGTCAACATAAGAATTAAATCTGGCGATCGCGGCGGCCACGCGACTCGGCCTATCCGTCTTTGACCATATCGTCTGTTGAGATGCCTCCGAAACGCGAAGTGAGAAGTGAGGTGGTGCACCATCATGCTGGAACCATATTTGCTGACGTGTAGTCAGTGGTGAAGCGTTCAAGAACAGGTTCAGTACGTCATCCTGTCTACCCTATTCCATACTAGGAAAAGCTAACTCTTTTTCCTCAGCAGATGTGGATACTTTACACATCGAACTGAAACCGTCGTGGGACGGAACCGGTAGGTTTCCGGACATGGGTTCGTATTTAAGATATTATGTACTCACTCCCCTCTACAAGTCATAGAAGGTTGTAACGAGAATTTCCCAACACTTTGTATAAGGGAAGACTGCTGAACGAGGTTCTCATTCAGAAATCAAATTTACATATTGTTTTTTGTGGAACGATTGCATTATATCTATAGTAAAAAGGAGCAACACTTAGCAGCACGCGTTGGAATTTGACAATTCGACAGCGATAGGGTCGTCCGTATCGAGATTGCAGTTTTTCGTTCCACGATACTGCTGCTAGCGTTGGTCAGGATCCCCCAACGGCCATGCGAGGGTGGAGTCGATAGATGCAGGATCTCACCTGCCCCATGCGACTAGCGCCAGAGAGGTAATACATGTTGGTCGATTGGCCTGCTGAATCGTACAAGCACGTCACGTAACTCTAATCAGCAATCGGGTCTTTTTTGTAGAAAGACAAGTATCCACATTGGTAGAAGACCAAAATCTGGAGCACAGTGGATTGTCAACACAGCGACTGTTGTTACTAGTTGACAGGGCAGCAGTGGGAGGCGGATTGACGGTGGTCAGCCTCTTCGCAACATTGGACACAGGAGTGGCACCTCGTCGTCTTTTCAGGCGAGTTCCGTTTCTGCGGGCAGTAACACGATCAGAATATCCGTGTGTGGAGCTTCCGAGGAGATCGAACGTCGCCAGATTGGATTCGTCATTGTCTTACAGACCCACGACTGGGCACCTTGTTATGGTGTGCCATTAGGCACGGAACACGATCACCTCCGGTTAACACAGTCAATAACTTGAACAGCAGGCGTTGTATTTCTGACGCGTCAAGGCGTGTGGCTTGTCTTTGAGATCTTTGTAACGTTATCTTTCAACAATATCACGCAAAACCGCACGTTATCCGCGCTGTCCTGATCTACATCGAAACAGAGGGTGTTCGACGGTTCCACTGGCCATGATGTTCTCCAGATCTGCTCTTGGGTTGCCGAAGGCGGGCATGCCGCCATTCGCCAGACACTAAGATTGGTAAACTCTGGTTTAGAGGTGAAGCAGCGTGGCCACCTGTATCTGTCATACAAGCTCAGTTGGACTTGCTGTGCAACCACGTTAAAACCATTATAGCCGCCAGAGGTGTCAGCTGTGTGTACACGCCACATAACCCCAAATCACCTACAATGTATGTACACAGTAAGCAAAAGTTCGTTACTTGCTATCCTCGATGCTGCAGTTTTAATGGTCAGCAGTGTATAAATCGAAAAGTGTACGATTGCGATATGGTTACAGTTTCCCTGAAGTATTGCTTCACCATAAAGATTAGCTCTCGCAGAAGCAACAGCAGTCTTCCAACTGTTACCAATTGAAGATTAGGTTGCCCAGTTACAATGAAAAGTATGTTCTCAGTTGTAGATAAGTGTTTGCTGTTTGGTAAAAATATTTTTCATCTGTTTTACGCTACTCCAATTTGGTATATGCACCTCTACATTAACAAGTCCGCCGTCGAAAGCGAAACTGCAGGAACGCGCTACGCAGTGTCCACTAGGGTGCCCGTGTGTTCGGTATCTCAGAAGAGAGTCATTTACGGGACAAGTAACGAGGCCGCAGGCCGGCTGGCGAGAATGAGTTAGAGCGGCCGGCTCCCACGCAGCCAGTCAGTTCCCTTTAAACGGCGGCGGACGCAACAAGAGCAGCAGGAAGCTGTAACAGGTGCGCCAGCCGAGCTGCGCCGCATTTCCATAAACTCCTCTCGTTTCCTGTCCCTTCTCAGACCTGCCCATTCCCTGCTTTATCACACCACCAAATTTTCAGCGCACTCTTCGTTACTCCTGTTGTTGTAGATTGCACTGCGTCTACATCGATGCCACTCCAAACGAGGAACTACACTACTGGCCATTAAAATTGCTACACAACGTAGATGACGTGCTACAGACGAGAAATTTAACCGACAGGAAGAATATGCTGTGATATGCAAATGATTAGCTTTCCAGAGCAGTCACACAAGGTTGACGCCGCTGGCGACACCTACAACGTGCTGACATGAGGAAAGTTTCCAACCGATTTCTCATACACAAACAGCAGTTGACCGGCGTTGCCTGGTGAAACGCTGTTGTGATGCCTCGTGTGAGGAGGAGATATGCGTACCATCACCTTTCCGACTTTGATAAAGGTCGGATTGTAGCCTATCGCGATTGCGGTTTATCGTATCGCGACATTGCTGCTCAAGTTGGTCGAGATCCAATGACTGTTAGCAGAATATGGAATCGGTGGGTTCAGGAGGGTAATACGGAACGCCGTGCTGGATCCCAAAGGCCTCGTATCACTAGCAGTCGAGATGACAGTCATCTTATCCGTATGCCTGTAACAGATCGTGCAGCCACGTCTCGATCCCTGAGTCAACAGACAGGGACGTTTGCAAGGCAACAACTATCTGCACGAACAGTTCGACGACGTTTGCAGCAGCATGGACTATCAGCTCGGAGACCATGGCTGTGGTTACCCTTGACGCTGCATCACAGACACGAGCACCTGCGATGGTGTACTCACCGACGAACCTGGGTGCATGAATGGCAAAACGTCATTTTTTCGGATGAATCTAGGTTCTGTTTATAGCATCATGATGGTCGCATCCGTGTTTGGCGACATCGCGGTGAACGCACATTGGAAGTGTGTTCGTCATCGCCATACTGGCGTATCACCAGGCGTGATGATATGGGGTGCCATTGGTTACACGTCTCGGTCACCTCTTGTTCGCACTGATGGCAGTCTGAAGAGTGGACGTTACATTTCAGATGTGTTACGACCAGTGGCTCTACCCTTCATTCGATCCCTGCGAAACCCTACATTTCAGCAGGATAATGCACGACCGCATGTAGCAGGTCCTGTACGGGCCTTTCTGGATACAGAAAATGTTCGACTGCTTGCCCTGGCCAGCACATTCTCCAGATCTCTCACCAATTGAAAACGTCTGGTCAATGGTGACCGAGCAACTGGCTCGTCACAATACGTCAGACACTACTCTTGATGAACTGTGGTATCGTGTTGAAGCTGCATGGGCAGCTGTACCTGTACACGTCATCCAAGCTCAGTTTGACTCAATGCCCTGGCGTATCAAGGCCGTTATTAGGGCCAGAGGTGGTTGTTCTGGGTACTGATTTCTCAGGCTCTATGCACCCAAATTGCGTGTAAATGTAATCACATGTCAGTTCTAGTATAATATATTTGTCCAATGAATACCCGTTTATCATCTGCATTTCTTCTTGGTGTAGCAATTTTAATGGCCAGTACTGTAGCTCACCAGGATAAGGATTGGGCAAGGGGAACACTTTGACCTTTCTCATTCGAGTAATGATGTAGACCTTCACTTCGGGTTTACTTTTTTATTTATTCGTGTCACAAGCATAAATAAATGGAAAAAAATTAAATTACGAAGTACCCATAGCAATTTTCTTAAACATGTCCAGACACAAGTACACAGTGTTGTTTTAGTGGTCTTCAGTCCGAAGGCAGCTCTCCATGCTAGTCTATCCTGCAAAAGCTTCTTCACTTCTTCCTAGCTACTAAAGCCTACATTCATTTAAGCCAGCTTAGTGTTTTCAAGCTTTGATGCCTCCTTACCATTTTAAACTCCCACACATCCTTGTTATTATCGACTTGACGAATCCTTGTTGCCTCAGGATGTGGTCTATCAAGCAACCCTTTCTTTTAGTGAAGCCGTGCCATACATTTATCTTTTCCACTGTTCAACTCAGCACCTCCTCATTACTTAGTCGATGTACCAATCTAATCTTCAGCGTCCTTTCGGATTTCGTTCCAAATGCTTCCGCTCTCTTATTGCCTAAATGTTTAACGTCCACGTTTTATTTATGTATAAGGCGAGATTGCAGATAATTACGTTCAAAAATAGATGAGCAGAAGTGGACAATTGACTCGAACGATGATCATTTACAAATCGTACTTTCAACATTTCCATTAGCGCTCTGGATGGAGTCGTTTGCAAGACGTTGCTGATTTTTGTAAGGCTTTTCATGGACCTCAATGTCTGTACAGCTGGTACATAATTATGTAATGGGTGTCTAGGATTGGTGGCCAGGTTTGATCTTTCCGCACTAGTAGCAACCTCACGACGGATGCCTGGGAGAGCAATAGCTGTCAATTGATTCTATACATTGACATATTGGGTAGGTTGCATACACCTAATTATAAGTCTGTGAGTCTTGTTCAGTGGAATGTCGACATCTTTGGCATGGGCAGACATGTATGAGACGCCGAGGATCAGAATTATAATGCTGTTCTTCTTAAAGTTTATGGCTGTGAGTCCATTTAAGGATGCTGTTTCTGGCTTACATTGTCAGCCTTGCGTTATGGCGATGGTGCTTGTTTTTTCAGGTGCGATAAAGTGTGACAACTAAATAATTTGGATACGGTGTAGTATCCTATTATACACTTAGCCGTGATATACTGAGTTTACTGCGTGAGTGTCTATGTTTATGACGGAAATCACGAATTTGCATTTTACCTGGGTTTGCGTGAAGTTCATCGCTGTTGCCATTAGTACTCATATTCTTCAAAGAATCTGTCAGGTGAACTTCTGTTTCCTCAGAGGATTTAGCTTGAGTTCCCAGAGTCAGATTATCTGCATAAAGAAAACTCTTGGTGTGCTCTAGAAGTGGTGCTCATTTGTATAGATAGTAAGAGCCAGTACACTTCTTCGTGCATCCCATTTTTGAGACATCTCCATCGATAGCATTGTCCCTGAAAGTCTACACAGAAGCTTCTATTTCTGACCAATTTTTTGATAAGTTTGGTAAAACCACATTTGGTAAGACAATTTAACTTTTTATTAGTATACGATGACTATAGTCCTCGGTAAGACCATACATCTTTCTTTTATCAACATACGATGACTGATAATATCATAAGCAGCAGCGCGGTTGATGAAAGTCCCACCTGAAACATTCTGTGTTCCGAACTCGTCTACTGTATATTGCGTCAGATTAACAGTTTGAACGTAAAATTCTTTCGGTGCCTGAAGCCTTCTCGTTTGTGATTTAATGCTGGCTCCAACACGTGCTGCAAATAAGGAAGAGCTACCAACACAGACGTATAACGGTCAAGAATGTGGCATGCCTTGAATTCATGTTTACTTAGAGAAACGAATAACTTGAAGGTTCAGTGGTCAGATAATGATTTGAATCGTACTTCCGTATGGCTGAAGGCACTGCTTTTAACGCTGTGCTACGTTGGATTGTCATTTTTCGATACTATTTCATTTGACATTTTCGTCCTTTGACATCGACGTATTTATGGGGAATCTTGCTTTCTTAAACTGATCGACAGAATGAAGTGGCTCAATGATTAACGCACAGGGATCGTATTCCGGTTTTTCGGACTTGGGTTCTCTCCCGTTTCTCTAAGTAAGTAAAGGCGAATGCTGGGATGGTTACTTAAACTGATTACGGCCATATCCTTTACCATATTTGTTGAACTGAGATCGTGCTTAACTTCTAGTGCCTTTGCTATTAAAGAGATCTCAAATTCTACTGTCGACAACTCTCTCTTCGTCGTAGACGAATTCTAGAGTAGAATTGAATAGTCAGCTATATACCATGAAGAACCAGCGTATAGCATTATAAATAAATACTATATTTGGTCGTTTGTGAAACTGTTATTATAAGCGTACATTCGGGCATTGTAACATGTATAGCTAATATTATGAAAACCCCGTTGGCCAGCGGCAGTGACGCGGAAACAAACTTATTAGCAAGCATATGTTGTGTAGCAACATCAGGGACCGTGCGGCCGCAACGTTTGAGATGGCTCGAACCACTGGCTATTTAGTGCGATATTCAACCAAGTCAGTTCGGCCCATACACTGATTGCTGTCTATAACCTTGCTGATATTCTGGACTTTTCATTGGGCCTGTGCTGAGTATTCTCATTAGGTCAAGACTATTTGGCTTTTTTTACATTTCAAGTGTGGTCTGTGTTGTTGAGAAATATGAAACACAAAACCAAGTCGTATGCAGTGCGACTCCACTGCCATTTAAATGTGGTACATTTGCAGTTACCCGTATCCCCCATCCTCCCACTCAGACAGTGTGGTGTGATACGGGTAACTGCAAATGTACCACATTTAAATGGCAGTGGAGTCGCACTGCATACGACTTGGTTTTGTGTTTCATATTTCTCAACAACACAGACCACAATTGAAACAAATTTTCAGTATTGTTTATTATTTTTGGCAGACTCAAGACATAATTTTTATCTGGTGCAAACTGTCGACATACAGACAGAAGCAATTTCACAAATTTTCGCACTCAAGTTGCCCCATAATCGTGGCTTGTCCAGTTTCATACCCGAAAAATGTCTTCCACACAAATATCTCGATAGAAATATTGTAGCACTTTTGCAACCTCTTTGTGGAGACGTGGAAACTCAACCGGAGGAAAGCAATGTAGACGTCCTGGACAGTTTTAACGTAAAAGGATTTGTCACTGGAACAGGAGTACCTTGTAGACCAGTTAGGCATGCTTTTGCACATGCACAGAGCCGCTTTCAACCGAAACGGCTAACGGTCTCGAAAACAGCTCGAAAAGGGACGTAAGATTGACAGTGTCCTGAATATGTTCAGCAAACTATCTTTGTAATTCTTTCAAGGCCACAATGAATTCTTCAGACCTCGCGTTGTCTTTAACGGCAGTGAGCTTAGGGAACTGGACTGTGTTTGTCAAAATGTGTCCCTTCTACAACACTTTTTCCTTCGTAATGCCCATCAAATGAAAAAGAAATTTTTCCTCACCTTGCAGTGTGCAGCGTTGTTCACTTAAAATACGAGGCCTGCAATCCATTACGGATGTTCTAATTTTAGTTTCTGCATTGTTTTCTCATGCATAAATGCGGCAATAGCGAATTTTAAATCCAAAAATCGTTCCTGGCGTGCTCCTTAACTTAACCAATGTACTTTGCGGTAATCTATAAAGTCGCCATAATCGTCGTTCAATTTCATCGAAAACAATTGCAAATGACAGTGCAATTATGATGCCTGCAATATCATAAATTTTGCTATTCATACCACCAATACCTTACGTGCAGCATGCCTGAAAATTTAGCACAATGTTCAAAAAATGTTCAAATGTGTGTGAAATCTTATGGGACTTAACTGCTAAGGTCATCAGTCCCTAAGCTTACACACTACTTAACCTAAACTATCCTAAGGACAAACATACACACCCATGCCCGATGGAGGACTCGGACCTCCGCCGGGACCAGCCGCACAATCCATGACTGCAGCGCCTTATGGTTCAAATGGCTCTGAGCACTATGGGACTTAACTTCTGAGGTCATCAGTCCCCTAGAACTTAGAACTACTTAAACCTAACTAACCTAAGGACATCACACACATCCATGCCCAAGGCAGGATTCGAACCTGCGACCGGAGCGGTCGCGCGGTTCCAGACTGTAGCGCCTAGAACCGCTCGGCAAATCCGGCCGGCGCAGCGCCTTAGACCGCTCGGCTAATACCGCGCGGCTAGCACAATGTGCTTCATCGTGTACTGAACAGTGAATCCCATCCGTCGATCGTGGTAATTCTATGCTTTTTCATCGTCAGCTAACTGTTTAAATTCTTTCTAGATGGTATTGTAATATCGCTTCCTAGTAAATTCTATTCTGCCATTCCCAATCATTTTAAAGACTTCTGACGATAGAACGCTGGTTGTTTCTTTTTGTGTAAACAGCCACGGGACCTGTCAGTGTCCTTCATAACAAGAACAAATAACGGAAGGCAAACAGCGCTGACAGCACGATTCTACCGTACTGAAGAGAGATGTACCAGCCAAAGAATGCCACACCGCAGTTCTAACTGAATGTCGCAGTGAACCGAGTACTTCCGGGAAGGAACAAGCAAAGGCAATACTGGCGTAGCCTCGGCCGCACATGGGCTGTGCACACTCAGCACTCGTCAAGTTTGGCACGTCGTGGCCGACCCTGATGTAGACTCTCCTCATATCTCCATGTTGCTATTTTGGATCGCCTTACTGGATTCTGGCATCATACAGGCTTATTTGCATTCCCAGGTCGCCGTCTTGGATTTTTAACCAATTGGACAATGCCCCATATGAATGTTTGAATTTTCTGCCACTTTATTCCTAGGGGATCACCACTACTTCCACAGGGGGGGGGGGGGGGGGGAAGCCTTTAGCGTAACTGGACTGTTTTAAATTTCCAATCATGTTTAATTTCCTGGCATTATGTACTTACAGCAGTTGGCCTATGTCAGAAGGGGAGAAAGCTGACAACAATGCATGACATAATGGACGGGTGTGTTTGTGTGTGTGGGGGGGTGGGGGGGGGGGAATCTGGTAACAATTCAGACTGTCCTCAGTCCTCCAACTGACTTAGGTGTAGTACCAATTACCATTTCAATAGAACAGACAGTGTACACTGTTGACCATTAAAATTGCAGCACCAGGAAGCATAGCAAATACTGTAATTTGACTTGCATGTGTATGTATTAATCACATATTGGGAAGAATAAACGATCAAGTTTGTAAGTGATTTGGGGGTATACAGTGTGCGAACTTAAGTTCACAGAGCTGTCACGTCTGGCCGGAACAAGGGATCTGATCCAGGTGGGTATCGAGTTGTACAGAGCTTGAATGGCATATACTGGTCCTTCATTCCACGCTGCTTCAAGTCTGTGCTGTAGTTCATCAATAAGTCTTGTGGCATGCGGGTAGTAGAATGCTGGTCTCTCACCAACGCACGACTAGATGTTTCGAAATAACTGAATGTTTCAGGTGTCAGACCTGGCGAAGTGCTACGCTGGGCAACAGTCGAACACACTCTGTGTCGAAATTTCAGAATGAGAAACGCACTGTGTAATCTATGCTTATGCACAGAACGTTGATTCTGTTACTCCAAGCTACTGCGTGCGGCTGCGCTGAGATGCTCATCATTTGTATAGCCGAGAATGAAGTACACTCCATGCCAATTTGACGTTTATTGCGTGCCGCCTTCATGGTGCTAATGGCCCAGAGTGCATTACGTCATATGTGCACTTACTGCATAGTTGAACTCCGTTTCGGTTCAAGATTCGCTAATAGACTCTACCACTACTGCTTAGATGGTGCTGGTCTTCGTAAGCAGTTTTGCGTGGTTTAGTTCTTCCGTTTTCCCCCGTCTCTAGATTACTCCATCGAAAGTGGCTGCGAAGGCGTCACGATACTGGATTCAGTTCCGGGATGTGCGGAACTAAAATCCTCATCAGTCATTCAGATTAACGTTTATCGCAGTTTCTCCTAAATCGAGTAAGGAGAAGACTGGGATGATTTTCGAAATGACGTGACTGATTTTTTTTCTTCAGGGTTTTTCTATTCGAGCTTGTGCTCCATTACTGCAGATCTGACCTCATTTATTTTTATCCACATTAACCAAATTTGTAATTAAAAATTGTATGTATTAAATATTCGTTTAAGGTACTTCATTAAACAGGAAGATTATTGTCGCATTTTAATATGAGTCCTTGTCCGAATGACATGACTTTACTTTCCTCTCCTACTGAACTGTACAAGACGTTGTTATCATTTTTCTTATGATTACGGATCTACCCAATATATTCCGCTGACATGAATGAATGAAAGTGAACAAAGGCTACAGTTTTCCGCCAGTCAAAAAGGTCAGCCATGAGCTAGAGCTGCACATCTGCTATATGGTATGTACATTTCGAAAGAAGACGACAAAAATCTTCACTGAGATCTTAAAACAGTACTCTGAAGTGACCTCCTATTGACACCGTCCTCCTCCCACTGTTGATCATTACTTGCTCCTCGGGACACTGATCTGGGTCACTTCACTTTACCCACGAAAACAGAATCGCATTTAACGTACCAACTAAGCTGATTTTTTCCAGAAAAGTAACGGATAAATTGTAACATGGCTTTTTACTCCGTATAACATGCATGCCACTTGTGCCCCCTAAGAGGACTCACTCATAAATAAAATACATTAGCCATTCAGCTCGTGATAATGGACTACCGTTATCTGGAATTGTAGAATCGACTTGACATTCGAATAGTCAGTCGCAAACCGACTATTTTTTCTATGCATTAAGTTCAAAAACCGAAGAAGTTTTGGGATTGGGTTCCAATCTACCGCTCAGATGAACTTAGGTATAGATTTTAGCCTGATTTCCGTATTCATTTGATTTGCTGTTGAACGTCTCAGACAACAATGCAGTACGACTGTTTCCTGGGTTAACACTTATATGTCTCTGTGTGGGGTATCTGAAAGCAACAGCCATATCCTGGTCAATTGATAAATGTGATTTGGTTGCAAGCCTTTCCCCGTAGCCGAGTGGTTAAAAAATAATAAATAAATAAAAAGTGGTCAACGGGTCAAACGCTGACGCGCGGGACCCGCGATGGATTCCCGCTACTGCTAGAGATTTTCCCTCGTTGGGAGGACTGGACGTGGGCGCTCTAAGCCTTGCGATGTCAGTTGAGGCACTACCTGATTGATGGGTACCGGCTCCAAGGTCGGAACGTCGACAACGGCCGGGAGTACGGTGTGCTGACCCCATTCCCCCCACATATCTCATCCGATGACGACTGGCTGAGCATGACACGGCTGTCAGTTGACTGTCCCGTATTCTTCAGAGACCAGTCGCGATTTTCTTTTTTTAAATTCGGTTGTTAAGTTTTCCTGCTAAGTTCCGCGGGAATAGACCTCTATTTGTCGACGTTGCTGAACAAACTTGCGACTGCAGAATGGTTGTGTTGGATGATGACGAGAGAAGGGAGGGGGTCAAACCCGTTGCCGGCACGGAGCCTACTCGCCTAGAGTAGCACCTAGGGAGCCACCGAACTTAACTTCCCCATTTTATGGCTGGATTAGGATCAACACTGTCAAATGCTCTCACTTCGTGAGACACTGCTGGTAGGCTTGAAATTTAATGTAGGATATTGGTGCAAAGTCTGGTGATCAGGAACTTTAAGCCTCCGCCCCTCCACTCATTTGCCGTAAAGGCAATAGTAAGGCAGCCAACACCAAGCTGCGTACCATGGTGGTTACTCATCCAAGTACAGGCCTCATCTGACATTGATTAACCTCGTTGATCTGATGAAAACTGAGGCAAGCCCGTGGGCTGACCTTACAGTGTATTCACAGTTTTTGGGGAAGCTCGGTGATACTTTTTTGATTATAGTAGTTGGAAGAATTAGGTAATTACACATTACGCTTGCTTGATTACCAGTAATAATAATAATAATAATAATAATAATACATTGTGGCCATGCGTTTGGATGGCGGTAGGTCGTTCGTTTGACGCTAACGTGGCGACTTGAAAGACACTGGTCTGTGTTATGCGGGTGACACCTTTGTCTACTTCCGGAGTATAGATGTTTGGAAGACACTTCGGTGGAGCACATCGTTATGCAGTAAAAGTATCTACTGGAGTTATACTACTAGAAGGGATTGTCAACTCTTCATAATCAGCAACATCTGAAGGCTACAGCTTGTCACTACAGCCACACTCCTATTTTGTGCTGTTCTCTCCGTTCCTTGGTGATACCAATATTCAGTTATTTGCTATAGCTCTTCTTCTACTTTCTTTCCGAGTTTTCCTGTAATTTTCCTTACGAAATTTTACCTCTCAATGCATTTTTTAAAAAAACTAACTGCATCTAAATATATGTGCAAATGTTTAGCTCACCTTTCTAGAATAGTTATTACGGGCTTTCTTCACTCACTGACTTCTTTCAAAAGATTTTTATTGATTTTTTTCCTGTACAGCTGGTTCTTGTTTCAATCGACTTCTGTGTAACTTCAACAGTTAGCAACTTTCATAGCCAAACAGAGGTACATGTCTGACGAATGTCTTGAAAAATTACATTTCCTGGTTCATAACAGGGTTGGTGCAGCAACCAGTATGTATCATGAAGAAACAAGATATTTGATTCCAATATATAGGAAGAGAGAGATGCGGCAAAATCTTTTTAGTCCTCTACCAGTTAACATTAGCAAAGTTTTTATAGTTCGTAGTTTTTATCGTTATAGTTACAAAAATAACGAGGAGGGAGAGAGAGAGAGAGAGAGAGAGAGAGAGAGAGAGAGAGAGAGAGAGGGGGGGGGGGGGGGGGGGAGAGGGAGAGAGAGAGAGAGACACTGTGCCTTCAGCAAAGACTCTGACACCATTACACTGTCGTATTTATGGCGTGATCACCATAGGAATAAAGGAGATTAGGATGCATAAAGGGGGATATTTATAAACTGTCATTTGATATCTATGAATTGTAGGTAGTATCCTTCTGAATTTCTTTGCGCAGTCTGTGTATACTCTGCGTGGTTGTGAATTTCCTACAGTTAATTAGTGTGCTATTTTTCTCGTTGTGATAGCTCTTTACCTAGTCAATGGCAGGTGGATGACTAGACAGCCTTCTAACTATGGAGCAGCACTTTTGGAATGTAAAGGTATTTGAAGAGAATTAGTAGAGGTCTGTGACTTGGCTGGGGTTACTAGTTCTTACTGCTCTGGCAAACGATAACTGTCGTGTAAGAACGCATGTGACACAAATAAAAGACGTGAGGGCAGTTTAATTTTAATTATGCCCTTTATTCCTCGACGAATGTGTGATAATGACGGTGTGGCGGGAGGGTTTTACTGCTGGGAAGCTATGGTAGACCATGCAAAACGATATCCAGCTGGGTGGTTGGTTGATTTGGGGGAGGGGACCAAACAGCGAGGTCATTGGTCCCCCAGCCAGCTGGTGTTAGTGTGGACATACGATAATTTTTCAGACGTTATACACATATAAATGATAATTACGCTACTTGTCGGGAGCGTTATGCTGTTGGAATGTAAAGTTGCTGTGGTTACTTTTCTGGCGTATTGCCAGACATGAGTGAGAAGTTATCAGACTATATTCCTGTAAAAAATTACGTATGTGTAGCTGTAAGGGTGGGGGACAGATTTGATGTGGGGAATACACTGTTGACGAGATGTTTGACCATAAACGGTGACAGATTCATTTCATAAACAGCTGCACGATATAGCAACGTAAGGGTTTAACTGGATCTGCTATAGTGTACAAAGAGGGCAGGCAATATAGCTGTAACATCTTGGATATGCAGAAGGTCCTCTCATTGGCTCCCCCAAGCCGATTCTCAAATGTTGTTTGTTGCACTATCGACTGCGATGTTTATTACAGTACACCAGCCCATATCAGTGATGTCTTTCCAACCCTTCTGTCCGTGAGAGCGCTGTTGATTAGCACATAGTGCCTGACGCCTGTGCTTTAGAACACTTGGTAGAGAGTCTTGAAGGAATGCAACAACTTCCAGAAACGCTGACTGAAAATACCTACAGTCTGTTCACGAATCTGATTGGTTGGAAGACCAAAATGTCAAATAATTTCCTAGACTGAGGAGAATCGAGACACTTAGCCAGCGCAAGTGTAGTCATATCATATTTTTTTCGGGCCCTATGCACATGTAAACGATAACTGCCATGCTATTCTGAAATGTATCTGTGTTGGATTGTAAAGCTACTGTGGTCAGTGTTCCAGCATGTGCAAAGATAATGGTGGGTGGGACTATGTCATGTCGTAATGGAGGTCTAGGTTGGACTTGGAAAATTGCACTTTCAAAGCATCGATAGCCATAAGGGGCATGAAATTATGTCCATTCATAAGAAGGATATAGATTAAAATGGGAAATTGATACTTCCAGAGCCACAGTCGTCATGGGGAGGTACTTGTGATACTTCGCTCATTGCCAAATGCCACCATTTGGCTCTGCAATCATAAAATGTGTAGCTGGTTTCCTGGCTCAATTCCACGTGGCATCCAGGCATGTGGCAGAGGTAGCTCGTGGCTGGAATGAAAGGACATTTCCAGCGTAAGGCGCGAGCCGCCTCTGAGCCTCCCGAAGCAGACAGGTGGGATAAGAATGTGCAGTTGACCTAACCTTGTTGCTCTCTGGGCAAGTGAATAGTGAACAAATAGTCAGTTTATGCTGGGCAGCCTTCACGATTGCGTTGTTGCAAGTATTCTTCGATTTTTATGTGGATATTTGAGAAGACTCGGTATGGCAAGCGTTTGCATTGGACGATTATCCCCCCCCCCCCCCCCCCCAATGCAAATCAATCGGTCGACTGCTCAGCAGTCTCGGTAATAGTCTCTCTGGCCTCTGAGCAACAGGTACACTGAAGATGTGCACACAAGTGCCAGTGTGGCTCGTGTGAGTGCCAGCCCCTCCCGACTGGTGTGCATGTGAAGACGTGATATCCTGGCCGATGCGGTCCAGGTCTGCAACAGTCAGTGGACTTTACTTGCCATGCGATAGTGAGTGCGTGTGATCAGAGGGTTTTTTCGCCAGATACGTCTAGTGGAGATGTCGTTGTGGAGGAGGCTGCCTGTGTTCTCAGACGTCGGTTCATACGACACCTCGGATATACAGGGTGGCGCAAGAAATGTGTTACCAATTGTTTCTTTCACAATTTACCACGCACATTAGATATCCCGCTGGTATCTCTACAGCAGTACCAGCAGAGCTTGGAAAAACAAATAAGTTACGAAATGACGTGTAATTCGCGATACTGCCGCTAGGAGACTAGTAAGCAGCAATGGCTGACAATGGGAGACTGACGACACAGCAACGATCGGCAATTGTGTTACTTTTTCATGAAACGGAAAGTCTTGTTGTGGCTCAGAGGCGTTTTCGACAACTGTTTAACACACGATGGGTCCCTTTCAAGAACAGCATGACAGTTTGTACGATAAATTTGTACAGGAAGGAACAGTATTGCAAGCGAAGCGACCTCGGCCTAAGCCTGTTTGTTCGCCGGAGAATATTGAAGCGGTACTAGTTGCTGTACAGAGAAGTCCCGGGAAATCGTGTAGAAAGGCAGCAGTGCAACGGGGCATATCCAGACGCTCCGTTCAACGCATTCTTAAAAGTGACCTCCATATGTACCCATGCAAGATGACCTGTGCACAGAAGCTCACCGAAGAACACAAGCAGCAGAGACTACTGTTTGCTCAGTGGGCGGCGGATAGGGAAGAAACTCCCAACAACGTTTGGTTTTCAGACGAGGCGCATTTTCATTTAGACGGTGTGGTTAACAAACAAAATGTACGCTTTTGGGCCACTGGAAGCCCACAAGTGCTTCATGAACGACAACATTATGCCCCGAGGATTACAGCGTGAGCAGCAATTTCCAGTCACGGACTTATTGGACCCTTTTTCTTTGAAGAAATTGTGAACAGCGAGCGTTATTTGAGCATGCTTCGCAATAGCTTCATTGCACAGCTTCTTGCTACTGCCTTGCCCTTCAACACGTAGTGGTTCTTGCAAGATGGAGCAAGGCCACATACTGCAAACACTGCGTTGGAGTTTTTACACGAGCATTTCTACATGCGGATTATTTCACTCAGGTTTCCAGGTCGCTTCAATGACGGACAAAATTGCCGCCCCAATAGTCCAGACCTCAATCTATGTGACTTTTTTTCTTTGGGGGTATCTAAAGGAAAAAATTTTCTCGAAACGTCCACGTGATTTAATGGGGCTCAAAAGACTTATTCTTCAACCTTGCAGTGAAATCACGGAAGACATGTGCCGTAGGGTAATCACTAACTACAGCGTTCGTTTGAAGGAAGTTAGGAAACGAAATGGTGGACATATTGAGCATGCGCTGAGTTAGAACAAATCTCCATGGACGGCTCTTCATTGTAGTATATGTTCCTTTCAGATTGTATTGACAATAAAGTTTATATTCAAAAACAAAATTGTAACACATTTCGTGCGCCACCCTGTATTTAGCACTACGATCTATTTGTGGCGGAAATTTAATTACTTAATTTTCATAATGCTTGCATGTGATTCTCAAACGCTGAAAACATTTTTTATTATGAAGAAGGATCATCTTAAGGTGGTGGTGAGTGGTGTAAGCAATCTATTCAACTCTTATAAATTTTTAAATAATTAATTTGATAGGATATTGCAAATGTACTATTTCCTATAATTTTTTGTTTCGCAACTGTGCGAACTCTTGCTTTGTCCCCTGAATTAGCCACTAGGAACACAATATTCTGAGGAGGGATGGAAACCTCTATCTGCGTGTCTGGGGACGTTGGCTCGTGTACAAACAGAAAGTAGCTGCTTGTGAGAGTATGGAGGTGGTTTCCCAGGTCTCAGGAATCAAATATCAAAGGATGCTGAATTCTGCTCTGCGGTTGCTGGAATGTCCAGCTGATGATGCTTGAGGCGCCCTCCGTATGCATCAGTAGCAAACTATAGCTCAGCCTACATTTGACTTCCTTCATGAACCTGTGGGTTATGGGCATCGCATGGAGGAGGGTGCCTATCTTCTCACATGTCTCTGCATACAAGATCCACAATAATAGCGAGTGTTTTTGAAAATGAATTACTTGATTTTGTTTTGTCTGTCTATACATGAGGGTATGGACCCTGTCACTCTTTGTGATATGATGAGCAGTCAGTAGGTCCCATCGATGTCATTTGGGGCACTGCGGTCTTTCACTAGTTGTCCGTGGGTCTGGGAAAAAGGCTTCTGGACACCATGGGAGGCAGACATGTTGTTACGACAGTCCCAGTGGAGTGCAGTAAGGACATTATTTTTCTAGCATCTTACATCTGCTCTGAGCTGTTAGTTGATGTGTGTTTTATAGACTGTGTCTGCAGTATACATGTTAGGGGTGCTTTTTCGCTATCTTTGTGGAATGTTTAGGTCTTTATTAGTCATGTTTTTTGTGATTATTTATTCCCACTGCCAATCTGTAGCACTGTAATCAGAGCAGGACATCATGTCTGATGTTTGTGGCAGCGGGAAACTAGTGCTTCCTACCACTTCTTACTTGTCAGCACAACAACACAAAGGATTGCTATTACCTGACGCTTCGTTTGGGATTAGTGTGACTGCCAGTGGGTGATACTAACTACTCCTGGTAGCTCAGTATATTTTCGAGTATGTTTAGTGCACAATCAGAATTTAACTACAAATGCATGATCTATTACAGAAAGAGATTCTAATTGTTTAAATATACGAAAACTGCTTCTGCAAATTATGGGCATGCAAAGACATTCCAGCGGTACTTAGTAGCATGAAAGAAAGAAATAAACTCTGTGAAATCCATCCCCACAATTTGTTTAAGTGAACAATATTCAGCTCTTGTTTGGATCCTGTAAATTGTTTGGATGAATAAATAAGGGGTATCCCCACAAAATGCTTAAACAGTATTCAAATAGCTTAAATTGCTTAATGCAGTGTGATTGACAATGTATTAGCCTATGGATGTGAGATTCTTCCAGCCCAGCATTCGAACAAAGACTGATCGATTTTTTCCACTATATTTTTTCTAGGTGGTCGTGTAGGGGAGGTATGGGAGAGGAAGGGCAGGGATATCCCAGAGGGTTGGCAGGGGAAGGGGACATGTGCTGGCTGGGGAAATCCTTGATGTCCTCAGAGGAGGGGTAATTAATTGATTAATTATTAATTTGCACAATTAATTTGATATAAATTTGATATCTAAAGTGGGTTTGTATCAGTGAGGAGGAGGGTTTGGGAATTTCCCAGAGGGATGGGGGAAGGGGGAGGGGGAGAGAGAGGGGCAGGGAGCTCCTCAAGAGTATTAATCCCAGGGGGTCATAAATCAGTTGGCATAACAGTAGGTTCAGGGGAGGGCAGGGGGATAATTTGCCTCTAACTGTGTGCTTTCCTCTGACTGTATGCAACCCGCACAAACAAAATACACCAGAAACCCCTTTGCCCTACTATTTTGACCTATGGAATAAATGCAAAATAACGTATACACCACAGCATGCACAATTAGAGCACCCACTGAATGTAAAAACTAAATTAACGTTAAAAAGTAGAAATTTAAAAAGATAACCTCTGGAAAAATTTAATAGGTTGCATGATTCAATTATATAGAATCGAGGGCTTAGTTATTAACATTAAACAATGATCACTTGGTTTAATGTGATTAGTTAAGGTCTGGATGCTATGTAACTGAATTGTGCCACATACTAAATTTTTCAAAATATTATCTTTTTAAATTTCTATTTTTGAAAGTTTACTGATCTCTGGTTTTTAGGTTTTACGCTCAGTGGGTGCAACATATTATACACACTGCGACATATCGCTGCCACTGACACTCTTGTGCTGATATAGTTCTACATTTTTAACAAGAAGGCCCATTATGGTTTGGGGGAGTGAAACAATTTTTTTAAGTTTATTGATTCTTCCTGTGCACCCTCTGACATGTACTGTAACTGTCACTGGCGCTCTTGAACTGATGTAACTCTATGCTTTTAACAAGGAGGTTCACTATTGTCTGCAAGGATTTTTTTTAAAGACTGATTGTTGCTATCAGCTTTTGCACTGAGGGATCTCTGTGTCTTATATAGGGTGCCATATAGTTAACACTTGTGATTTTTAACGTTGATATGCCCATATATTATATTTTGTGTTTGTATTTGCATTTATCAGCATCCCACTGAAGTGTGTTTTACGACTTAGATGCCATACTTGCTGGCATCCGTACATAGCATTGACACTGGTAGTCAGTACTGACAGACAGCTAGCATGTCACGATCTCATGCATCGAGGGGCGGGGAAGGGGCCTAGATTGTGGTTTTAGGGAGAGTGGAGTTTTCACAATGTTGTTGGCTGTAACACTGCTTGGGACACTCAAAATTGGTGCTGAGAGCCCCCCTATGTGCTTTTATGGTTTCCCATTATAACAATGTATTTTTGTATTCTTTTATTTTCAATTTTTATTCACGGTGATTATTCTGGCTATTAATGCAAGTATTTTATCAGTAATTTTTAGAACACCAGTCATCTATAATTACTGCCATGGTTTGTTGTCATTACAAGATTCAGAAATTGAACACTATTGTAGCTCTCAACCTGCAGGTGCCATCTGCCATGAGCTGTGTGTACGAGTCTTAGAGGATGTTTTCATTTACAGTGTGATGCGTGCAACCAGAATATGCACCAGCTCTCCAATATGTTTATGACATAAAGCTTCACTGAAGGCCTGATCCCGTTTGGTTTGCGGTGGAATGCACTACATGCCGTAATAAGATAATATCCTGCTTCCTTCCTATTTCTAGTGTGGGTTGTCAGTTTAGGGATAAAACAGTATACATAGTTTTTTAATAATCCCTTTCGGTCATCTTCTGCTTTATTCTGTTTCATAGGACCCCGCGCAATGTTTTTAAAGCTTTGACAAGGGGCATTTACCTGTTAAGATACACACATCAAAAAAAGTTTTGCGTCACCTCGATTCCGAGAGTTCTGGAACCTGTACAGAAAATTGCTCATGAAAACCACACATTGCGTGTTGTACCACCATACAGCGAGACCTTCAGGGGTGGTGCTCCAGATTGCTATACATACCGTTACCTCTAATAGCCAGTAGCACGTCCTCTTGCATTGATGCATGCCCGTATTCGTCATGGCATACTATCCACAAGTTCACCAAGGCACTGTTAGTCCAAATGATCCCACCCCTCAACGGCGATTCGGTGTAGATTCCTCAGAGCGGTTGACGGGTCACGTCGTCCAGAAATAGCCCCTTTGAATCTATCCCAGGCATTTTCGATAGGGTTCATGCCTGCAGAAGATGATGGCCACACTAGTCCAGCGATGTCGTTATCCTGAAGGAAGTCATTCACAAGATGTGCACGATGGGGGCGCGAGTTGTCGTCTGTGAAGACGAATGCCTCGTCAATATGTTGCCGATATGCTTGCACTATCGGTCGTAGGACGGCATTCACGTATCGTACAGCCGTTACGGCGCCTTCAGTGACCGCCAGCGGCGTACTTCGATCCCACGCAATGGCACCCCCAAACAGCAGGGAACCTCCACCTTTCTGCACTCGCTGGGCAGTGTGTCTAAGGCGTTCAGCCTGGCCGGGTTGCCTCCAAACACGTCTCCGACGACTCTCTGGTTGAAGGCATATGCGGCACTCATCGGCGAAGAGAACGTGATGCCAATTCTGAGCGGTCCATTCTGCATGTTGTTGGGCCCATTTGTTCCACACTACATGGTGTCGTGGTTGCAAAGATGGACTTCGCCATGGACGGCGGGAGTGAAGTTGCGCATCATGCAGCCTACTGCGCACAGTTTGAGTCGTAACACGACGTCTTTTGGCTGCACGAAAAGAATTATTCAGCATGGTGGCGTTGCTGTCAGGGTTCCTCAGAGCCGTAATCCGTAGGTAGCGGTCATCCACTGCAGTAGTAGCCCTTGGGGGGGCTGAACGAGGCATGTCATCGACAGTTCCTGTCTCTCTGCATCTCCTCCATGTTCGAACAACATCGCTTTGGTTCACTCCAAGACGCCAGGACACTTCAGTTGTTGAGAGCCCTTCCTGGCACAAAGTAACAATGCGGACGCGATCGAACCGCAGTATTGACCGTCTATGCATGGTTGAACTACAGACAACACGACCGTGTACCTCCTTTGTGGTGGAATGACTGGAACTGATCGGCTGTCGGACCCCCTCCGTCTAATAGGCGCTGCTCATGCATGGTTGTTTACATCTTTGGTTTAGCGACATCTCTGAACAGTCAGAGGGACTGTGTCTGTGATAAAATATCCACAGTCAACGCCCATCTTGAGGAGTTCTGGGAACCGGGGTGATGCAAAACTTTTTTTGATGCTCGTATTTTATGTGCAGTGTCACATGTACACTTCACTACCAGGTATCAGTAAGTTGTTTAATATTTTCTTGGAAATCCAATCTCACTAAATAGGGTCACGCCACTATTACGTAATTTTGTATTTCTTCCATAGGACAATCCTAAGATGGCTAAATAAAGATGTAACGCGCCGTTGGGAAATAACAAAAAAATTGAACACTGCACTCGAGACAGCTTGTGTCACCGCCAGACACCACACTTGCTAGGTGGTAGCCTTTAAATTGGCCGCGGTCCGTTAGTATACGGCGGACTCGCGTGTCGCCACTATCAGTGACTGCAGACCGAGCGCCGCCACACGGCAGGTCTAGTCTAGAAAGACTCCCTAGCACTCGCCCCAGTTGTACAGCCGACTTTGCTAGCGATGGTTCACTGTCTACATACGGTCTCATTTGCAGAGACGACAGTTTAGCATAGCCTTCAGATACGTCATTTGCTACGACCTAGCAAGGCGCCATATTCAGTTACTATAAGTAATATCTTCAAGAATGTATTCTGAACAGATAATATTGTGACTCATGTACCGTCAAGAGCGACGTTCATCAGTAATGGATTAAAGTTAAGTATCAAACTAATTATGTCCGCTTTCTGAATTCTCATTCCTTGTCATGTTCCAGACCTCACGTCAGCATAGTTCTTCCCTCCTCACGCCAGCCTGCGTGAGCTAAAACGCGTGCATTTCGGCGCCCACTCGTAACACGCTGTTGGTTCTTCTGCTAACACAAAATCCTCATTACTTGAAAAATAATAATTATTTTCTGGTTCAGTTAAAAAATCTAAATGCTCATGGACTGTTGGAAGGGTTTAAGAATCCTAGTGTAATCTTAGTGTACTTCGCCCTCCCCTCCCCGCCCCCCCCCCCCTTCGCTGTCCATAATACTTGTGAAATCTTGCTCGGTGAAGCCGAGACCCAGCATTATGTGATCAACGCTGGGAAGTCATAGTCAATACCAGTGTTCAAGTATGATCGTGATGTGCGCCTGAAACATATTATAGAATCCACGGAAAAAGTGAATTAGGAGGGCAGCACGGAGATCAGAACTCTAGTACCAGCTACAGGTATTAAACGCTGCGATACGTCGCTCGTTTAGAGTTACGAGGTCGATGAGGCTAGTGGGTGACTTTTTCACCGGTGCAGGCGTCTCGTGAATGAGTGCCTGCGGCCTTGTGGCGTGGCGCCGGCTCGTCCATCGCCCTATGCAGGCTGCAGCTGGTCAAGGGCCCTTACCTGTTCTGGGCAACTGGCCTACATCGCCTCGAGCAGACAGCTTCCGCCTGCCACCTGAACCCCACTCGACTCTCTTGATTGCTCATAAGTGCGTGCTTCTCCGCCGCGGCCGTGATAAACGTCACTGCCGAGCGGCAGCTATCTTATGGGACGGCCGAGAGCTCTGGCAACTTGTAGGAGCTTACGTCTGACAGTTTACTGCAACTTTTCAAAGGAACTCGTCACAAACGTACTTTATTTTCCGGACGGTCCCTATTCAACTAGATTCAGTATTACGGGCGATCGAGATCTTACTGATCTTCCCCTAGAGCAGTTATACGGAGCGGCAGCTGTCGGACATCTGGCTGCCACTGAGACGCCGAGTTTATAGTCGTGCTGCGCAGTGTAGTACCGATACTGTCAGCCGTGTGGCAGGCTGGGTCTTTCACGCTAAACACTAGGTGGTCCAAGTCCTGCTAAATGAGTAAAAGTGGTGCGTACGGCTTTATTAAAATTTAAATGGAACTTCTTCCATAATACGTCACAGTAGTGGTCACTGACAATGCACAGTGTTGCAGCCCTTAAAATCCTTCACTGATTCATTACGTGAAAGCTTTGCCTGTATTTACACTACTGGCCATTAAAATTGCTACGCCAAGAAGAAATGCAGATGATAAACGGGTATTCATTGGACAAATATATTATACCGGAACTGACATGTGATTACTTTTTCACGCAATTAGGGTACGTAGATCCTGAGAAATCAGTGCCCAGAACAACCACCTCTGCCCGTAATAACGGCCTTGATACGCCTGGGCATTGAGTCAAACGGAGCTTGGATGGCGTGTGCAGGTACAGCTGCCCATGCAGCTTCAACATGATACCACAGTTCATCAAAAGTAGTGACTGGCGTATTGCGACGAGCCAGTTGCTCGGCCACCATTGACCAGACGTTTTCAGTTGGTGAGAGATCTGGAGAATGTGCTGGCCAGAACAGCAGTCGAACATTTTCTGTATCCAGAAAGGCCCGTACAGGACCTGCAACATGCGGTCGTGCATTATCCTGCTGAAATGTACGGTTTCGCAGGGATCGAATGAAGGGTAGAGCCACGGGTCGTAACACATCTGAAATGTAACGTCCACTGTTCAAAGTGCCGTCAATTCGAACCAGGGGTAACCGAGACGTATAACCAATGGCACCCCATACCATCACGCCGGGTGATACCCAGCATGGCTATGACGAATACACGCTTCCAATGTGCGTTCACCGCGATGTCGCCAAACACGGATGCGACCATCTTGGTGCTGTAAACAGAACCTGGATTCATCAGAAAAAATGACGTTTTGCCATTCGTGCACCCAGGTTCGTCGTTGAGTACACCATCGCAGGCGCTTCTTCCTGTCTGTGATGCAGCGTCAAGGGTAACCGCAGCCATAGTCTCCGAGCTGATAGTCCATGCTGCTGCAAACGTCGTCGAACTGTTCGTGGAGATTGTTGTTGTTTTGCAAACGTCCCCATGCGGATAAGAAGGATAAGATGCCTGTCATCTCGACTGCTAGTGATACGAGGCCGTTGGGATCCAGCACGGCGTTCCGTATTACCCTCCTGAAGCCACCGATTCCATATTCTGCTAACAGTCACTGGATATCGACCAAAGCGAGCAGTAATGTCGCGATACGATAAACCGTAATCGCGATAGGCTACAATCCGACCTTTATCAAAGTCGGAAACATGATGGTACGCATTTCTCCTCCTTACACGAGGCATCACAACAACGTTTCACCAGGCAACGCCCGTCAACTGCTGTTTGTGTATGAGAAATCGGTTGGAAACTTTCCTGATGTCAGCACGTTGTAGGTGTCACCACCGGCGCCAACCTTGTGCGAATACTCTGAAAAGCTAACCATTTGCATATCACAGCATCTTCTTCCTGTCGGCTAAATTTCGCAACTGTAGCACGTCATCTTCGTGGTGTAGCAATTTCAATGGCCAGTAGTGTATTTAGGACGGTTTCTTATTAGGACAGTGATTGGCAGCTGTGATATACAGCTGCCCTCGATCCACAGATTGGCATGACACTGCTATGCTGTACCAAATATGATCTCACTGGAGGTAGCATGCCCTTGCCTTCCTTCAACCAATAAACTGACTTACCGGTTCAGTTGCAGTTGCTAAGGTTTAACGAGGACTCCTGACCGCAGAGCAACTTAGCATTTTTCACATCAACAAATAATTGCCAGAGGGAAAAAAAAGAGGTTAGTGACAGCAGAAAAATCATAGGATCGAGTAGGTACTGGGTTCTGAACGATTTGAGGTTGTAGTCTCGTACTTACCCACTCAGTCGCCGGAGCACAGCTCTTTTTCTTCTCTTTTTTATGTTCAATCAGCAAACAGTAAGGATAAATGTTTCAAATGGCTCTGAGCACTATGGGACTTAACTTCTGAGGTCATCAGTCCCCTAGAACTTAGAACTAACCTAAGGACATCACACACGTCCATGCCCGAGGCATGATTCGAACCTGCGACCGTAGCGGTCGCACGGGATCAGACTGTAGTGCCTAGAACCGCTCGGCCACTTCGGCCGGCAGTAAGGATATCATAGGATTTGTGATGAGATACGATGTAAAATTTCAGTCACAGTTCTTCTGACTTAAACTTCATCTTCTCACAGTCCAGTACCTTGTTACACGTGTGCTGCTAAGGATACGTGTAAGGGAGGATAATGGCATTATCGTTTGGCTACGAAATGTTTTTGTTATTACCCTTTTACATAAATCCAAACATAGAGAACAGTCCATGCGCTATCGCACCGCTGACTGAAGCATTAAATGACAATGGAGTTTATTTTTGTGTTCGAAGCACCGGTGATGCTGTTTGCGACGTATTTCATTTAAATCTGAAAACATGTATAATAACGTTGAAGTTCAAATACTATATTTCCTCTCACCATGACCGATGGCTTCCTGTCCCTCTTTTACATGACATTTTAACGTTTAACGTTACATTGCAGAAAGTAAATATGTTTTAAAATTCATTATTCAAAACATATAGTGAAAACAACGGAGTCCCACACTGAACTCGCATTCGGGAGAACGGTTCAATCCCGCGTCCGGCCATCCTGATTTAGGTTTTCCGTGATTTCCCTAAATCGCTCCAGGCAAATGCCGGGATGGTTCCTCTGAAAGGGCACGGCCGCCTTCCTTCCCTGTCCTTCCCTAATCCGATGAGACCGATGACCTCGCTGTTTGGTCTCTTTCCCCAAAAACCAACCAACCAACAACAGAGTCTGAAACCACAGAAGCAGGAACCTTGATGTGTAGTAGGATTGTTTGTAGCCGTGAGCTATCGTATCTTGATCAATAAATTAGGGTACGTATTGCACTAAGGCCGATATTACACTATCAAATTTCTTTCACAAAATCGATATCTCAAATATTTATGTGAAAGAAGTTTGATGGTGTAATAGGGTACTTTGTCAAATCTCGACTGTCGTCAAATAAATTTCATCAAATCTAGGGCTTTGTTGTAGATTTGATCAAAAAAGTCGCTTGTCTTCTGTTCACTGCAATGTGACATGTTATAACGTGGAGCGCTAGCATCGCTGCAGCGTTCTGTCATCTGTAGTGTGTTTATAAACACGGCCGGTAAATACAATTGGGGTGTACTGTCAACTACGAAATTAATAGAGATGTATGAAGCCGATGAGGCGCTTTACAGTGTGAGGCACCGTGAATACAAAAATAGTTTAAGAATATCGGAGAGCTATAAAATTAGCCGTGAACATACGGCTTTGGGACAAAAAATGTAATTAATTTCTTTATAAAATAAAAATATTTCTTAATGAGCATGAAGTGTCTTGAACATTTATTTACCTTCAGACATTGGTCCTTTAGTGCTTTATAAGTTGCTGCACACGTTTCAGGTATTATTTTGGTTAATGTGCACTGTGGTATTCGAGTGCTGTACTGTAAGCTAGAGTAACTCTTTCCTGTAGCAAGGAATCGGAGTGTTATAGTGAGCCTGTCTTCTGAAGATGTAGCAGTTCTTAAGTGAGTATTGTGCTTTGTGATATGAGAATACACTTCACTGAGTACATACTGAAATGTATACCCATCCATTCTTAAGTAATTTATATACGACTTGACGTCCTCCACTACAAGCTCACGTAACAAGTTTTGTTGAATGCTTTTATCGTCTCGTCGTAAAACCCACGGCTTCATACCGGTACGTTTCCTTTTTTTCCCCCCGCTTCTCTTCCATATGTGCACTCAGTGCAACTGTGGTACATCCAACTGCTGCGGTTAATAACAATTTGTTGTCAGCCATCTTCAACTTTGACGAAAAAGATGACGACAGTGTAATACCCTTTTTTAGCGCCACGTCAACGATCATCATCATCATCATCATCATCATTTAAGACTGATTATGCCTTTCATCGTTCAGTCTGGAGCATAGTCCCCCTTCTAAAATTCCTCCATGATCCCCTATTCAGTGCTAACATTGGTGCCTCTTCTGATGTTAAGGCTATTACTTCAAAATCATTCTTAACCGAATCCAAGTACCTTCTCCTTGTCTACCCCGACTCCTCCTACCCTCTACTGCTGAACCCATGAGTCTCTTGGGTAACCTTGCTTCTCCCATGCGTGTAACATGACCCCACCATCTAAGCCTGTTCGCCCTGACTGCTACATCTATAGAGTTCATTACCAGTTTTTCTTTGATTTCCTCATTGTGGACACCCTCCTGCCATTGTTCCCATCTACTAGTACCTGCAATCATCCTAGCTACTTTCATATCCGTAACCTCAGCCTTATTGATAAGGTAACCTGAATCCACCCAGCTTTCGCTCCCATACAACAAAGTTGGTCGAAAGATTGAACGGTGCACAGATACCTTCTTGCAGAAGAGAGTAGATCGTAGATGAGCGCTCACTGCATTAGCTTTGCTACACCTCGCTTCCAGTTCTTTCACTATGTTGCCATCCTGTGAGAATATGCATCCTAAGTACTTGAAACCGTCCACCTGTTCTAACTTTGTTCCTCCTATTTGGCACTCAATCCGTTTATATCTCTTTCCCACTGACATTACTTTCGTTTTGGAGATGCTAATCTTCATACCATAGTCCTTACATTTCTGATCTAGCTCTGAAATATTACTTTGCAAACTTTCAATAGAATCTGCCATCACAACTAAGTCATCCGCATATGCGAGACTGCTTATTTTGTCTTCACATATCTTAATCTAACCCAGCCAGTCTATTGTTTTCAACATACGATCCATAAATAACATGAACAACAGTGGAGACAGGTTGCAGCCTTGTCTTACCCCTGAAACTACTCTGAACCATGAACTCAATTTACTGTCAACTCTAACTGCTGCCTGACTATCTATGTAAATACCTTTAATTGCTTGCAAAAGTTTGCCTCCTATTCCATAATCTCGTAGAACAGACAATAACTCCTCCTAGGAACCCGGTCATATGCCTTTTCTAGATCTATGAAGCATAGATACAATTCCCTGTTCCACTCGTAACACTTCTCCATTATTTGCCGTAAGCTAAAAACCTGGTCCCGAAAACCTCTAAGAGGCCTAAACACACACTGATTTTCATCCAATTTGTCCTCGACTATCTTTGTCAAATAAATTTGACGAATATTTGATTATATCTTTGAGCAAATCTTTGACAAAGAAATTTGATAGTGTAATACCGGCCTAAGCACAAGCTCGCTGATGTCCCCCAATTAAGTACAGCGAAGATATAGCATGCACAGGCATGTGAGACTCTGCTTTGACTGACAATGACAGAAATAAGAAGACAAAAGATAGAAAATGTGCAGCTTCTAGTTTTCATTCCGTACACGTAACTCAGGACGTACTGACGAACCCAAATCGAATAGCCGAGCACAAATGGAAGACAGAATTTTACTCGTATTACACATGCATGAGCCGAGAAGGCCCATAAACACGTTTCTGTCAGCAAACTTATTGCTAACAGAGGAATAGCACAAATTAGTCTTTGTAGTGGTATGAAATTGGATCTGACTTTTCAGCAGACTATTCAGCACTGGTATTCCTTATTTGCGTTCCTTTTTTGCTTTTGAGATTGGTGTCAACTATCGCACTGATAACCACTGGTCCTTGATGTTTACAGCAAAGAGAACAAATTTGTACACTGCTGTGACGACTTGATGGAGCCAAGGTATAAACAAAAGGGGCGGTAAATGAATAAAGGATTAAATACTAAGACAGGAAGATTATGGTTTGATGTCACGATATCTGTAGACGACACGACTACATCATTACAAAAGGGTAAGATCAGGACTCGCTCGTTTCGTTACAGGTGGAAAAATTGATGCAATTCGCTGAATCGTGTAAGCAATACTATGTAAAACCAAGCTCACGACAACCGAACGGGATTAGACCTTCTTGTCTCCCTAGTCACTGATTCATCTCATTCGGCATAATAGATGCTGCAGAATTCGACATGTTCCTGGTGTGATGGAAGCAGATGGAGAATTCGTATTTCATTTTTTTCTATTCTACAGACTGACATGTCTCAGCTAATGTAGGACACTTATATCGTGATTGAACAGTCTGTTAATGGAATATAGTTCACTATTATTGTTATTAGTCAAACGGCCAGTGATGAACGAGCAAAGTATAAACACGTACGTTAAATTGCCGTTGTGCTTACACGTAGCTGTTGTTCTCCATTGTCACAAGACTCTGCTATTGTCCTTTAGCGACAATGTAAAGGGGGATTGTTATTTCCCGGCCAAAGGACTGGGCTGTTGTACCACTTCTCTTCAGACTGACCGAACTGCCTTTAACAGCCGACGGGTCTATTATCTGGCCCTTCAGCTCACAGCCGAGTGACTTTCATTGTTACGAGTATCTAAAGCTGAGCTGAAGCGTAAATATGTCATCGAATGCCAGAAAATCGTGCAAGGTTCAGCGAACTCTTAACAATACTTTTGTACGTTTATGTAAACAGTGAACGAAGTGTGATTCTGGAGGGGACGAGGAAAACGGCTTATAAATATTTTTTGTTGGAGAAAACATAAGAGAAAATCGAATCGCAGATTTGAACAAACATGAGTGAGCCAAACGCCGGTTAAAATTCGGGCACAGATCGTGCCATTGACTTGGTTGCACTACAGAACCTGTGAACCTTTTCTTTCCGTTTCTGGTTTGACCAACGAGGACCGCCTTTCAACTTCAATAATTATTCCTCCCTTGTTGTTTCGATGCTTTTAATATATATATTTTTTAATTTTCTTCTCATCGTGTTGTTATCTGCCTTTCTAGATATTGCTCTTGATTTTTTTTCCTTGTGCACAGGCAACATTCTAAACATTGTATTTTATTAATAAGTGAGTTTTTTCTTTTATTTCTCATTCTAGATATGTTGATTAATGCAGATTTTTTTGTTCATATTATCCAAAAAAACAGTCGATTTCTTTCTTCAGAAATAATCGAATAACTGTTGGATTCATCTGTCCTCACTCATCCTGTGGAAGCCTTCATTTGGCCATTACCTCCGATATTTTCTGTATACTTTGATAAATTTTTGCATTACCTTTCATTTTCCAGCGACTTGTTTTCAAAATCTGCGACATGGTTGCAATTTTTGTCTTTTATATAATTTTCGGAACCCCTTATCAACTAAGTGATTGTTAAAGATACAGTTTTTTATTAGTTGTGCAGAGTGTTATAAAAGTAAGTGCATTTTTTCTGGACATGGTTTAACATCTTGCTACAATAAAATAATCAAACACGATTTCGGTTTGGCGAGACTGAAAAAAGAAATCAATTGCTTGTTTGGTAGAGGAAATATCCCGGTATCGGCCAGCGCTGATGGGAATAAGTAATAACATGTTCGTTCCTATGCTTCCACACCACTAGCAGTTTGAATAAAATCCTTTTGGGTATTAAGCCTAATCACTATGAAACACTAAAAACAAAGACTGTCCTAAAGTCTGTGCGGCTGGTCCCGGCGGAGGTTCGAGTCCTCCCTCGGGCAGGGGTGTGTGTGTTTGTCATTAGGATAATATAGGTTAAGTAGTGCGTAAGCTTAGGGACTGATGACCTTAGCAGTTAAGTCCCATAAGATTTCACACACATTTGAGCTTTTTTTTTTGTCCGAAAGTCGGTTTTATAGCTGTTTTTAGTGTTTCATAATGACACGTCTTAACGCCAAAATGGATTTTGTTCGTGCAGTACCATGGTTCAGCCGGGGTTTAACGGCTGTGCACTGTGTATTTCTACATGACCACATTCACCGAGAGCAATGGCATGCCTTAGATATACAAAGAGACAACAAGCATTCAGGCAATACATTGTGGTGGTAATAGTCATGAGGTACCTCCTAATATCTTGTCGGACCTCCTACCCGGTGTAGTGCAGCAACGCGACGTGTCATGGACTCAACAAGTCGTTCGAAATCCCCTGGAGAAATATTGAGCCATGCTGCCTCTATAGCCGTCCATAATTGTGAAGGTGTGACTGATGCAGAATTTCGTGCACGAACTGACCTCTCGATTATATCCCATAAATGTTCGATGGGATTCATGTCGGACGATCTGGGTGTCCAAATCATTCACTCGAATTGTCCAGAATGTTCGTCAACCAAGCGAAAATATTTGTGGTCCGCTGACGTGATGCATTGTCATCCACAAAAATTCCTCTGTTGTTTAACCATTGCCTGTCAATAATAGGTTCCACTCCATGTAAACACGGTACGCACCATTATGGAGCCAATATTTGTGGTCCGCTGACGTGATGCATTGTCATCCACAAAAATTCCTCTGTTGTTTGACCATTGCCTGTCAATAATAGGTTCCACTCCATGTAAACACGGTACGCACCATTATGGAGCCAATATTTGTGGTCCGCTGACGTGATGCATTGTCATCCACAAAAATTCCTCTGTTGTTTGACCATTGCCTGTCAATAATAGGTTCCACTCCATGTAAACACGGTACGCACCATTATGGAGCCAATATTTGTGGTCCGCTGACGTGATGCATTGTCATCCACAAAAATTCCTCTGTTGTTTGACCATTGCCTGTCAATAATAGGTTCCACTCCATGTAAACACGGTACGCACCATTATGGAGCCAATATTTGTGGTCCGCTGACGTGATGCATTGTCATCCACAAAAATTCCTCTGTTGTTTGACCATTGCCTGTCAATAATAGGTTCCACTCCATGTAAACACGGTACGCACCATTATGGAGCCAATATTTGTGGTCCGCTGACGTGATGCATTGTCATCCACAAAAATTCCTCTGTTGTTTGACCATTGCCTGCCAATAATAGGTTCCACTCCATGTAAACACGGTACGCACCATTATGGAGCCAATATTTGTGGTCCGCTGACGTGATGCATTGTCATCCACAAAAATTCCTCTGTTGTTTGACCATTGCCTGTCAATAATAGGTTCCACTCCACGTAAACACGGTACGCACCATTATGGAGCCAATATTTGTGGTCCGCTGACGCGATGCATTGTCATCCACAAAAATTCCTCTGTTGTTTGACCATTGCCTGTCAATAATAGGTTCCACTCCATGTAAACACGGTACGCACCATTATGGAGCCAATATTTGTGGTCCGCTGACGTGATGCATTGTCATCCACAAAAATTCCTCTGTTGTTTGACCGTTGCCTGTCAATAATAGGTTCCACTCCATGTAAACACGGTACGCACCACTATGGAGCCACCACTAGTTTGCACATTGCCTTGTTGACAACTTGGGTCCACGCCTTCACGAGGTCTGAGCCACACTCGAAACCTACCATAAGCTCTTACGAAATGAAATTGGGATTCTTCTGATCAGACCACGGTTTTCCAGTCGTGCAGGGTCCCATAGATACGGTCGTGAGTGCGGGCGAGGCGTTGCAGGCGATGTCGTGCTGTTAGCAAAGGCACGCGCTTCGATCATCTGCTGCCATAGCCAATTAACGACATATTTCGCCGCACTGTCCTAAACGATACGTTCGCTGTACGTCCTACACTGATTTCTGCGGTTATTTCTCGCAGTGTTGTTAGTCTGTTAGCACTGACAACTGTACGCTAACGCCATTGCTTTCTGTCGTTAAGTGAAGTCCGTCGGCAACTGTGTTGTCCGTGGTGAGACGTTCAAAATGGTTCAAATGTCTCTGAGCACTATGGGACTTAACTTCTGAATCATCAGTCCCCCAGAACTTAGAACTACTTAAACCTAACTAACGACATCACACACATCCATGCCCGAGGCAGGATTCGAAGCTGCGACCGTAGCGTTCGCGCGGTTCCAGAACCGCTCGCCCACCCCGGCCGGCTCGTGGTGAGAGGTAATGCCTGAAATTTGGTATTCTCAACACACTCTTGACACTGTGGATCTTGCAATACTGAATTCCCTAACGATTTCCGAAATGGAATATCCCATGCGTCTAGATCCAACTACCATCCCGCGTTCAAAGTCTGTTAATTCCCGGTTTACGGCCATTATCACTTCGGAAACCTTTCGTCGGAGGTTCGAGTTCTCTCTCGGGCATGGGTGTATGTGTTGTCCTTAGCGTTCGTCTCTCTGAAAGGACCCATGATGACAAAATCAAAAAAATACCCAAAAAGGGCTTGAAATGTTGTGTTATGTGGTTGGTATTTCCATCTGCTTGGCCGTGCAGAAAAACGATCTCGGCTTTTTCCCGACATTAATACGGGACCATTCTGCTGCTTACAGTACGCTGTGTCAATCACACAGCCTGCAACACAGAAGAATCACACCGAGCGAGGTGGCGTAGTGGTTAGTATAGTGGGCTCACAATCAGGAGGTCAACGGTTCCAGTCCGCTTCCGGCCATCCCGATTTAGGTTTTCCGTGATTTCTCTTCAGACAAATGCCGGTATGGTTCCTCTGAAAGGGCTCGACCGATTGCCTTTGCCATTCTTTCCTAATCCGATGGGACCGATGACCTCGCTGTTTGGTCTGCTCCCCCCCCCCCCCCCACCGCCCCCCCCCCTACTGAATCAACCAAGTAACACACAGCACGTGCTCAGATGAACTGCCATTCGTCAGCGCCATCTATCGTGGCAACGATGCATTGCCGGACATGTATTCGAACTACTTTTTTCCTCCATTTCCAGGGCGGAATCCGTCCCTGCAGTTTGTTGGTTTTATTAATGTTCACTCTGCATATTACATATGTTACATACATTTAAGAATGCGGTCTATGTCCGTCGGAATGTTCATGACAGTATCGTGTAAAATTTGCAGTTAATCTGTCAAGATATTTTCGAGATTTTTCGTAACAACGTTTCGTTTTTGCATATTATCTATATACGAGGTTGTGCTGAAAAGCAGTGCTTAGAATTTTTTATATTAAAGGTCTCAAATCTTTTTAAATAAAACAAACGCTATTAAAATTCTGCATCTATATTCTTCATGTCTACATTTTGATTTCTCAAGATGCCAATTATAGCAACGAACACATTTCTCCCAACGAAAGACCAGTTTGTTGATACGGTCACTTCAGAATGTTTGACTTTGTTCATGGAACCACAACCTCAGCTTTGGTTGGTTGGTTGGTTGGTTTGTAGAGTAAAGAGACTAAACTGCAGTGAAATTAGTCTCTTTTTCCTTAGTCACCCAGGTCTCGAATTAAAATCATACCCCAAAAGAACCCTATCGCCTGAAATCCGGGGAAGGAACAAAATGCATAAAATTAAGAGTGTAACCATACTGAAGGAGAAAACGAAAACAGCAATCCAAAATTGGGAACATGAACTAAAAGGAAAAAGTGGTAGAAGGTATTAAAACAATACAGCAGACGGCCTGGGCTGGCTGAACGCAAGAATAAAAAGGGATGAGCAATCCACTCTGCAACATACTAAAATCTCCAGTCTAAAAACACAAGGCAAGAGAAACAGAGACGGTGAAAAGATGAACACCTAGTCGAACAGGCAGCACCAGAGGGAGCGAGAAAGAGTTAAAATGCAGGTAGGGTGAAGGTCTGGGAGAGAAGGCCAAACGCACACCCTTAGATTGAACAAAACATTCAGCCATAGGTAGTTCTTCAGGAAAGTTAAAAGTCCGCCTCAGGGCGGCTAAATTTGGACAGTCCAACAAGATGTGAACCAGTGTTAAGTGTGAACCGCAGCAACACTGAGGTGGGTCCTTGTGACGTAGGAGGTGACCGTGAGTCAGCCAAGTATGGGCGATGTGAAGCCAGGAAAGGACAATGGAGTCCTTGCGAGAGGATTGCATAGAGTACCTCCACACGTTCGTAGTCTCCTTTACCATAAGTAACTTATTTGGCAAAGTCAGGGAGCGCCATTCTGTATTCCAGAGCCCAAAAACCAAGCGGCATGACGCATTTTGTTCGAGAGGGGAGTTTTTATCACTCAATCTAAGGGTGTACGTCTGGCCTTCTCTCCCAGGCCTTCACCCTACCTGCATTTTAACTCTTTCTCGCTCCCTCTGGTGCTGCCTGTTCGACTAGGTTCAAATAGTTCAAATGGCTCTAAGCACTAGGGGATTTAACATCTGAGGTCGTCAGCGATCGAAGATCAGAGTCTGGTATGCCGACCTTCGGACTCGGTTTCTGAGTAGCGCCTTTGGCTAGCCTGTTGGCATGCTTATTTCCCGGGATTCCGACGTGTCTCGGGTTCCATACGGAGACCACGTTGTTCGAGGACGTAAACAGACCCTTGGATGACCATTACCAAAGGACGGCGAGGATAGCACTGGTCGAGAGCTTGTAGGGCGCTCAAGGAGGCGCTACAAATGAGGAACGAGTCCCTAGCGCAGGAACAGATATACTGAAGAGCGCGAGAGATGGCGCCATCTGGCAAGGAGCGCTGTACGTCTTGCATGAGAGTAAGTGAATCCAGCGTGACCAGCAACTATCGAGCCATCCGTGTAAACAACCTCTGAACCGTGGGACGCGTGAAGAATAGAGAGAAACAGATGGTGAAGATCCGCAGGATGAACTGAGTCTTTTGGGACTTGTGAGAGGGATGGACGATGCTGTAGTCGAGGTTTACACCATGGAGGTGAGGTGGTAGAGGGAAAGACTTTAGTTCAATGAAAAGAGACCGGACACTGACTGCAATTATAATCTCCGATCTGGACCGCTTTTGCGGGAGATGGGTCGCTGTGTTAGGGAAAAGGCGACAGTGATTGAGATGTTTAGGCGAGCTGCGAATGCACGCAGTATGATTTGTAAGCAGTTGTTGCTGCCTCTACCTCAATGCTGGAACCCCAGCTTCCACGAGTAGGCAGTCCACAGGGTTAGCTCAGAAAACTCCCGTCGCAAGTCGAACTTCACAGTGGTGTACAGGGTCCAGCATCCGCAATTCTGAGGCCGATGCTGAACCGTATGCCAGGCTCCCATGGTCAAGACGGGACTGTACAAGGGCTTTGTACAGCTGCAACGGTGTAGGGCGATCTGCACCCCAATCAGTAATTCACAGGATAAAATTAAAACCATTTACTCAGTTGTGAAGGGAAGTGTCTGGTCAGTTGCACAATGTTCGTAGTAAAAACATTTCTGTTACTGATAAGTCAGATATATGTACAGTATTTAACAATGATGTTCTGAGCATTGCTGGTGAATTAAAAAAAAACTTAGTTTGGATGGGTACAGTACCGCCCGACATTGAAAATAGGTACAACATTCTTCGTTATTCGTGTCAAAACAACATATTTTTTTCTAATAATAACTCAATTTCACTTAATACACCGAAGCCGGCTACCAGTGCAGGAAAGAATGACAATTTATTTATTTAATTGATCACATGTGCACTCCCACAAAATAAATCCCTACATCCAATTTGGTGAGATCTGCGAAATGAATGAATGTATGGTCGTCTGCTAACCGCAGATAGTGAATGTGCAATATATGATCATCTTTGAGACTGTCCTTTGGTCACCTTCGGTGGAACCAAAGAGATGAAATTTACCTGAGCTTTGAGCGCCTGAAATGTGGCTGGTCAATACGGTAGTAAGGTGCTCCCCCACTTCTACAGAGGTGCGAGATGACCTGAAGAACGGCCATGTTTCAGCATTCTGGCGCTTGATCTTGGGTTGGTAAGACCTGTCTTAGGTGTGCTCCGTAAAGACAAAAGAGTGCATAGAATGGTATGCATGTGGAATACTTAAGAGTAGTTTGGAATAATAATTTCTCTATTTCAGGAACTTTTGTGGGGAGAATTAAATGTCAGGCAGGTAATATTAAGGGGATCGTAGTAATCTTCGTAAGTGACCAACGGGTACAATGAAACCACGTGTAGCAATAAGTTGAAATACTTCCGAGTGCTAAAGTTAAGCTGAATTACTGGCGTGTATACTATAAGTTGGAAATATTTAAGAAGTGGCGTGTGCAGGACTTGAAATTAGGGACGAGTATTTCCACGTGGTGAGTTCTTTGTGAGTCTCAATCTGTGTGTGAGACAAAGGATAAAGAGAAGTACTCGTCCATGGTATCAGTTGAGGACTCGCGTGTGTGACGAATATGTTCTTAATATTACTTTGCGTGTTATGTTTCCGTGTGACGCTTGATTCAAACTATAATACTCTGAGAGTGAAGCAAGGTGAGTCAGCCGTCTATCCAGCAACGCCACTTGGCTTGCATTGCACAGGAAGACGTGCATTTATCCTCCAGAGTTCATAGTAGGAAAGAAAAGCTACGAAGTGGGTCAGTGTCGTGTGAAACTGGGATGAATTCTAATTGAAATGGGAAAGCTGAAAGTGATGTGATTATAACGTTGTGACTATTCCTTGTGTTGTATTCCATGTTGCCAGTGTGGTGTATTTCATGTAATTTAAGTATGTGTGGTTTGCATGGGAGAGTAGCAAGATAGGTTCAGAGGTAGTGGGTTATGCATGTTCCTTTTGTATCCCTCGGTCCGGAGGAAATTTTCGTGATGATGGGTGTGAGAGTCGAAGTGTGAGATACAGCAAATGATCCACCATCCTATCCAGAAAGTGCACTGTAGTGTTAGATAATTACGAGACCATAATATAGAGAATCACCAATGTAAGGCCATGCCCACTGGGCGGAGTTTCTCATGTGCAATTGTTGTAGAAAATGTAATGGTGTGTTTAGGTTATAGAATTTATCGGAATAAAAAAGATAGTGAAAAGAAAAAGATTGGTGGCCTTTTCCTTCGTATTGTATGTTGTCATGATATCCAGAATTTATAATGTGTGCGCCATTCATATTCAGTGCGATGGCCACGTGTTGATCAAAGCTGTTGGGTAGGAAAGAAAATGTGGTATTGCCAGTGCGTAGTGAACAGTCAGAGTTGTGTAAATTACTAATAGTCAGATGTGCGTTATCCGTTTTCGTTGTGTAATATTCGAACAGTATAATAATTTGTAACTTAATTGTGAGTACTAGAGCTCATGTTACTTGATAAATAAGAATGAATCCACTCGCTTGGCAGACCACTCATCTTGCAGGCCTGACTGCTTGATGCCACAGTATGAGCAAGGCATGTGGGTGCCTCTCAAGTTTCTACAGAGAATCACATCACTCTCTTGGAAAATGCCTTTGCGATATTGATGTCTGAAATACTCCTCTGTGATACTGACAAGGGGGAGATTGAGTCAATAATTAAAACACTGAAGACTGAGGACTCTCATGGATATGATGGAGTGTCTAGCAGAATATTAAAGTACTGTGCCGCGCATGTTAGCCCTGTATTTAGTCATATTTGTAATTTTTCCTTTAGGAATGGTCAGTTTCCTGAACGATTAAAGTACTCAGTAGTAAAGCCGCTATATAAAAAGGGACAAAGGGATAATGTAGGCAATTTATGACCTATTTCTATGCCATCAGTGTTTACTAAAGTTATTGAAAAGGCTGTGTATGTAAGGATAATTGATCATTTTATATCACACAATTTGCTATCAAATGTACAATTCTGCTTTAGAAGTCGTTCAAAAACTGAAAATGCTATATTCTCTTTTACTGTGAGGTACTGGATGGATTAAACAAAAGGTTTCGAACGCTATGCATATTTTTTGATTTAACTAAGGCGTTTGATTGTGTTGATCACAAAATATTACTCCAAAAGTTGGACCATTATGGAATACAGGGAGTAGCTCACAATTGGTTCATCTCTTACTTTAACAACGGATAGCAAAATGTCATTATTCACAGTGTTGAGAATGGCTGTGATGTGGGGCCTGAGTGGGGTACGGTCACGATCAATTGGGGGGGGGGGGGGGTGCCCCAGTGATCGGTGTTGGGGCCACTCCTGTTCCTTAATTATATAAATGATATGCCCTCTAGTATTACGGGTAATTCTAAAATATTTCTGTTTGCTGATGACACTAGCTTGGTAGTAAAGGATGCTGTGGGCAACACTGGCTCTGTTACAAGTAGTGCAGTTCATGTCATAAGTTCATGGCTTGCAGAAAATAAATTAACGCTAAATCACAGTAAAACTCAGTTTTTACAGTTTCTAACACACAATTAAACAAAATCTGACGTTTTAATTTCGCAGAATGGGCATATGATTAGTGAAACCGAACAATTGAAATTTCTAGGTGTTCAAATACATAGTAAACTGTCGTGGAAAGAACAAGTTCAGGATCTTGTTCAAAGACTTAATGCTTCCATTTTTACTATTCGAGCGGTATCTGAAGTAAGTGATCGTTCGGCAACGAAAATTAGCCTACTTTGCTTATTTTCATTCGCTTTTGTCGTATGGTATTATATTTTGGGGTAACTGTTCCCATCAAAAATGACTTTTTTGGCTGAGAAACAGGCAGTTCGGGCAATAAGCAGTGTAGGTTCGCGAACCTCTTGTCTACCCCTGTTCACTAGTCTGGGTATTTTGACATTGGCCTCTCAATAGGCAGAAATCCATTCTGCCTTTGGATCGCACTTCCTTAACTTGGTTCAAATGGCTCTGACCACTATGGGACTCAACTTCTGAGGTCATCAGTCCCCTAGAACTTAGAACTACTTAAACCTAACTAACCTAAGGACATCACACACATCCATACCCGAGGCAGGATTCGAACCTGCGACCGTAGCGGTCGCACGGTTCCAGACTGTAGTGCCTAGAACCGCTCGGCCACCCTGGCCGGCACTTCCTTAACTCTAGTGCAGAAAGGTGTGCAGTACAGTGCTGCATCCATTTTCAATAAGCTACCACAAGAATTCAAAATCCTTAGCAGTAATCCACGCACTTTCAAATCGAAACTGAAGAGTTTGGCTCTGAGCACTATGATACTTAACATCTGAGGTCATCAGTCCCCTATACTTACTTAAACCTAACTAACCTAAGGACATCACACACATCCATGCCCGAGGCAGGATTCGAACCTGCGACCGTAGCAGCAGCGCGGTTCCAGACTAAAGCGCCAAGAACCGCTCGGCTACAGCGGCCGGCGTCTGAAGAGTTTCCTCATGAGTCACTCCTTCTATTCCGTTGAGGAGTTCGTTGAAAAATTATGTTGATTCCTATGTTATGCTGTTGATTGCGTTTACTTAAACTTATGGTTTGACTTTTTTGGATTCATAAACATTTTCTTTATCTGTTATTACTTTTATGTTGTAATTCCCTGTACCGACAACCGACACTTTCCATGACCTTGGAGATTTGCTCCTCAGTTTGGTCTTACGGAGCAAGACGTGTAAACAAATAAATAAAATAAAAGAATGTTAAGGTGCTGCCAGCACTTTTGCTTAAGCTGATGAAGATAGGGAAACTAAGATAAGTAGGCATCGAAAACCACTCCTAAAAAGCGATAAGAGTCCACTATATCACGCAGAAGGTCATCAAGATAAAATTGTGGGTGCAGGTGAACTGTATGATGGCGACAGAAGTGCATGACGCAAGTCTTGGTGGCTGAAAATCGAAAGACGTGGGTGAGGGCCCACGACTGCGCCTTTCGTATAGCTCCCTGCAGTCGACGTTCAGCCACACCAATAGTAGATGAGCAAAAGGAAATACTTGTGCAAAAGTCGTCGCATATAAGAAGAGTGATACTGAGGACCCCACAGCTGCTACAAGAGCAAAGTGGGGCGCTAAAAATAGTGGGGTGCTCGGTACAGAGCCCTGCAGGACTGCATTCACTTCGATATGGGGGGAACTGTATGAAATACGACTCAATAGGCGCAGAGCGATAAAAAGTTCTGGGAGCAAGCCCCGGAGACCCTACTCGTGCAATGTAGCGAGGATGTGGTGTCGTCAAGTGGTGTCATAGGCTTTCGTCAGGTCAAAAAAGACGGTAATAAGGTGATGACTGCGGGAAAAGGCCGTTCGGATGGCAGACTCAAGATATACCAAACTGTCAGAGGTGGAGCGACCTTCCCGAAAACCGCCCTGGGACGTAGCCAGAAGGCCTCGTGACTCAAGAAGCCACCACAGCCACTAGCTCACCAGATGTTCGAGCAGCTTGCATGGAACGTTGCTGAAGCTTGTAGGACGATAGCTATCCATATCTAGCGGGTTGTTACCAGGTGCCGGCCGCTGTGGCCGAGCGGTTCTAGGCGCTTCAGTCTGAAACCGCGCTGCTGCTACGGTCGCAGGTTCGAATCCTGCGTTGGGCATGGATGTGTGTGATGCCCTTAGGTTAGTTAGGTTTAAGTAGTAGTAAGTCTAGGGGACTGATGACCTCAGATGTTGTTCCATAGCGCTTAGAGCCATTTGAACCATTTGTTACCAGGTTTTAGCACTGGAACGTTGATAGCCTCCCGCCATTGCGACGGGAATACGTCATCGCTCCAGATGCGGTTGAAGACGGCAAGGATGTGGCGCTGGTAATCCGCTGACAGATGTTTAATCATTTGGTGATGGATGCGGTCTGGCCCAGGGTCTGTGTCAGGACAATTCGCAAGGCAGCTGAGGAATTCCCTCTCACTGAATGGAGTAATTTATGGCTCAGGGTGGCGTCTAGTAAACGATAGGTGTTGAGCATGATGCTTGCAAAACGCTCGGCGATAACGTCTGGGTCGGTATATATAGCTCCATGTGTGGAAATCCCGGGTATACCTGCAGGCGTCTGATATGTATACAGGCGCCTGAACTTAGTTCAAACCTTGGAAGGAGAGGTCCATGTCCCAGTGGTGGAGACATACTCTTCCCAGCACTCATGCTTCCATCTTTTGATTAGTTGACAGACCTGGGCACGTAGCCATTTGAAGCCAGTGAGGTAATCCATTGATGGGTGCTGCTTATGATACTGGTCGCAGCAACTTCTGGCGACCACCAAGGCACTGTCTTTCACCAGGGACAACCTGAGGAACAGGGGATTGCCGATTCAACTGCAGAAACAATGGTTGTAGTAACATCACCACATCGATGTTACCAAGCAATGGAGACCTAACGGTTGTAGCAGAGGTGAAAGCGTCCCAGTCAGCCTTGATAAGAGCCTATCTGCACAAGTATCCAGATGACTGACTCCAGGGGAAGGACAGGAAGAGTGGGAAGTGGTCACTACCACACAGGCCATGGTGAGCATTTCAGTGGATAGATGGAAGAAGGCCAGGACTACAAACTGAGAGGTCAATGGACGAGTATGCGCCATGTGCCACACTGAAATGAGGGGGGGTGAGGGCACCTGTATTTATGAGGTAAAGGTTGAGTTGGGTTAATACTCGTAGATTCTCTACATCTTCACCTTGGTTCCACCCCACAAAGCGTTACGGGCTTTGAAATCACCCAGAAGTAGAGAAGGTGGGAAGAGTTGAGACATTAGAACAGACAACAGATGTCGTACTTCACATCTGGAGAAAGGTAGATGCTACAGACGGTAATTTCCTGCATTGTCCTCACCCAAACAACCACAGCTTCTAAAGGTGTTTGAAGTGGCATAGGTTCGCTATATACAGAGGTAAGGAAATATACACATACTCCATCTGACGTCCTATTACAGTCATTACGATTTTTGTAAAACCCCCGATAGCCACAAAGTGTAGGGGTCAATATTACTGCAAACCAGGTTTCCTGAAGGGCAGCGAAAAAACAGGTGTAACGCTTAAGAGTTATCATAACTCAGCCAGACGGGAGAAAAAACGGCCGAAATTCCACTGGAGAATGAAGGTTTCTGCAGTCTAGGAAGGCATGAAGTCACCAAAAAGGCAGTTTACACCTCTGGGTCACCTGCTGCCACCGACTGAGTGCTTGTGTCCAATATCATTGCGTCTGAGGCGTATGCGAAATCTAGGTCCTCAGGGGACACTAGAATATCCACCTCATCCTCAGACGTGAAACTTGTAGGGAGTAATGGTGTGGGGGCCATCGGAATCTCTTCATGACAGACTACTTCTTCGTCTGTTTGCCCTCTCGCTGCTCTTTAAGGGCTTGCTGGGAGGGCACCTCTGAAGTAGCTTCACTTACAGAGGAAGACCTTGTAGCCCTTCAACTAGCAGCTTGTGGCTCCTCCAGCAACGTGGCTGGTGTCCACTTCTGCTCGGGAGGCGATCTCGAAAGGTATAGGTCCAAGGGGCCCCTTCTGTGGGAGAGGAGCAGGAGGGGGCTGTTGTTTCTCTGGCTGGGAGGAGGAGACCTAGGTCCCTTGCATAGAAGCTTTGGGAGTAACAGAAGAAGAAGTTCTCCAACCACCAAGGGGGGGGGGGGGGGGGGGGAGCGAGTGTAGACAGGTAGGTGGCCATGAGGACCCACTGTACGAGGCAGAGACGAGGAGACTACTGATGCCAGTGAGGGCGATGGCGTTGTAGCTGCAGTATAGGAAGATGTCAAGCAATGGAGTTCAACCTTTCATATTTCGACTCATGGTAAGTCAGCCTGTCCAGGGTCTTGTACTCCATAATTTTCCTCTTCTTTTGGAGTACCATGCAGCCTGGAGAGCAGGGTGAGTGGTGCCCTCCACAGTTGACACAGGTGGGAGGAGGGGCACATGGAGTATTCGGAAGTAGTGGACTTCCATGGTCTCTACATGTGGCACTGTAATTGCAGTGGGAAGACAAGTGCCGGAATTTCGAGCACTTAAGGGGAGTACGTATGGTTAAACTGGTCAAAACGTGACTTTTCTGATTATTATCTCTTAATAATATTTGATCTCTCCTGAATAATTTGATGCACTATTTGTCGATTAATTCCTATTGGAAATGTACTTTCTATCATTTCAAAGTTAATAGTACCTGCCAGGGTAGCTGAGATCACTAACGCACTGCTTCCTGGACTCAGGTAGGCACCCCGGCCCCAGATCGAATCTGCCTGGCGGATTAACTACGAGCGCCAGTGTGCCGGCCAGCCTGGATGTGGTTTTTAGGCGGTTTTCCACATCCCCCTAGGTAAATACTGGGCTGGTCCCCCACATGCTGCCTCAGTTACACAAGTCGCAGACATTTGAAACATGTTCACACTATTTTACGATTTACACTAGACGCAGAGAGTTGGGGTACATTGATTCCGTCCTGGGGGTTATGGGGTGGCGGCAGGAAGGGCATCCAGCCACCCCTAGAAACTAACTATGCCAAATCCGTTATACCACGCCGACCCTGCAATCGCTGCAGGACTAAGGTGCAAGTGAAAGAAGAAGAAGAAGAAGAAGAAGAAGAAGGGCAAGGATAAAAAAATCCGGTCTTTCTGCATTGACTTGCTATCTCTGGAACTATTCAATATACAAGGGTGTGGTTTTCAGCTAGTTATTCCTTGAATTCATGTTAAGAGGTTGGATGCACTGTGTAAACAGGAATGGCAGTATTGAACATGGATCTAGTGGATTTACTTCGTGGGTGTAGTGTTTTATAGGTGTTGAACTGTAAACACAGTGGTTTGGTGTGCTATTACACGTTCTTATACCTCTTTTCAACATGACGGAAAGAAAGAGTTCTTTAAGAAGTGATGTTTCCAAAGAAATCAGCATACGACTGGATCTGAATCCAGTACTGATCCTGAAACTGATGTTTCACAGACACACGAAAAGGACACACTTACTAGGCTTCGAGGAGAAAACTTGGAAGCCATGTGGATTTATTTACTGATGAAGGAGATCATGTAAATATTTTAGGTTATGTTTTATTAGATTTGAGTGTGTTAGGACAAGTTTTACAAGATGATGTATCATGTAAGGTTTGTGGTGGGCAAATTAGCATCTTTGAGGACACATCTGCAAGGACTGGACTAGCTAACAAACTTGTTGTGCAGTGCAAAGTTTGCAGGCTCTCTACGTCATTTTTGACTTCTCAAAAGTGCAAGAATGACCTGTTTGAGAGCACTGTTAGTATGGAATGAGGTGCATAGGTAAAGGATTAACTCCAGCTCCAGTATTTTGTGCGACGCTGAACTTGTCAAACCCACCAACCAGATCAAGTAAGTACACAGAAGTAATTGGTAAATGTGTCAAATCCGTTGCTGTTGCTCCTATGAAAGCCGCTGCTAAAGAAGCAGTAGAATTAAATAACACCACAGACTTACCTGTGGCAGTTAGTGGTTCATGACAGAACAGAGGCCACACATCTAACAATGCAGTTGCAACTGTCACTAGTATAGACACAGGTAAAATTGTATACATCGAAGTGCTAATTAAATACTGCTATTAGTGTAAATCAGTTGACAATGAAACAAGTGAAAGTTATAAAACAAATGGTGCCAAGAATTACGAGGAAAGAGGTGTGTGCTACACAGAGTAATTGGCGGACGGTGATTCGAAGGCCTTCAAATCAGTTGTGGGAAGCCAACCTTATGGTGAAAAACATATTTTGAAGATTGAGGATGTGGGCCACGTTGAAAAACGGATGGTAACACGCCTTCGAAAACTGAAGCAGACAAAGGTGAAAGAGAAGTTATCGGATGGAAAGACTCTAAATGGTAGAGAAAGACGTACAGACAAAAACATTGATGAACTCCATCAATACTATGGAATGACAATAAGGAACAATACACATGACCTACAAGGAATGAGAAAGAGCAGTGTGGGCTACATTCTTCCACAAATCATCCACTGATGATACACCTATACATCGTCTTAACCCACTTGGTGCTGATTAATGGTGCAAGTACCGCGAACCTCAGGCAGCGTGTATAGATGAACAATTTAGGCACAAAAACAGCATACCATCTGCAGTGATGGAGGTAATTAAGCCAAAATGTAGAGAGTTAGCTCATCCTGATCTTCTTTGCAAATGTCTCCATGGTCGAACGCAAAACCCGAATGAGTTGGATCCACATACCAAAAAATGTCTTTGTAGACATGAAAACTCTATGCTTGCTGTGACAACGTTTAATGATGGCAATAAGGGAAGAATTAGGGTACTAGAGCTACTTGGTACCACTCCAGAAGCCAACACACTGCAAGCCTTCCAGCGAATGGATCGACTCAGGATCATGAAAGCGCAGCGTGCAGCAGATGAAATGACTAAAGAAGCAAGAGGCAGGAAAGGAAGGAAGCTTCTAGGTTTGCAGGATGATCAAGTACACGATCCAGATAATGCTGATTATCGGCCTGGTTGTTTCTAGGAGCTGGCATGGAACCATATGTGAGATAATATCAAATAAAAAGTTTAAACTTGATTTCCCGGAAATCACATTTTTTTAAATATTTGAACCATTATCTCAGGAACTATTACAGATACGTATGTCTTATTTTACACTATGTTACCTCTTAGTATACTGCACCTGCTGAACCGCCAAACACCTCCATTTGTAACAGTTTTTAGTTAGAGAAGGAGCTGGGAACATTAAAAAAAAAAAACTTGAACATAATTTTTGAAAAATCATAACTAATTATTTGTCTGTATATTCTATCCTGGTTCAGTAACCACAGAAGGAGTGAAACTATACTTCTTAAAAATTTCAGATCTATGTCTCTCAAAGGTTCTGAGATAATGGGGCACCGCATAGGGGAGGGACGTATCGTTTTATGCCACATCGGTATACCATCACCTTGACCTCTTCAGGTAACGAATCACCCTAAAAGGCCAAGGTGAAGGCACCGGTAGCAACACTATGATCTTCAGGTCCCCTATAGATGTGCCAGATGAAGTAAACACCTGGTTGTTCTAAATTGGTGCGTAACTCGTCGTCGGACTGCAGTAGGAGGTCTCGAAGAAAAATAATCCTCTGGACCATGTTTAGGTTTTTATGGGGAGTGACCGAAATGGGAATGTCACCCAGCTTGTCACAGGTGAGCAACGCGCATAACGTGGCTGGGGATCCTGTCTGAATCATTTGGACAGTGCCGCCACTTCTCCAAACTTATCCTCCAGGTTTTCTACAAAAAGTAGAGGCTTTGTAGCCAGAAAGGAGTCCCCACCGGTTCTGCTGCATACTAGACACATAAGCGAATATGGCTCTTTTTTTCTGCAGCGCTACATTCTTCCCATGGTGTAGCTATGGAGGGGAACGATTTGGAGTCATACTTCTCAGCATTGAAGTCTACCTTTCGTTTCTTAGAGACTGTTGGGGCCATTCGGTCATTGATGGTGATCCGCCCTGATGCCATCCACACCGACCAGGGGCTTTTCCCATGGGCGCCACCCAGCCACAGCAAAGGCCACATGGCAGGATGGTCGTTGCCGGGAGTCCCAATGTCCCAGGTAGACGGACACTCCTTTGCATACGTGGGGAGTTTACAGTTCAGGTATCAGCAGTGCGATCCCTGTGTTGTCAGGGGGCTTCAACCAAGGGGATACATGATGGCCCCTCCACGACAGACTGTCTACCGTGATGGATATTGGGTGTGAAGAAATCCAGTATTGTCATGGGGGCAAAAGAGGACAGCAGACAATTCATGTAGATTATGCACCCCGTAAGGTGTCCTCACCCAAATAGCTGAATTACGGGTGGAGTTGCAGAGCCATGAGAATATTAGGTGCAGAAGGTCTCAGTGCACGATGGATATATGACGCACCACGTAAGGCGTCCTTCCCCAAATGGCCCACACTTCTGAAAAATTTGGGAAATGTGGAGGTCAAACCCTAAAGGGGACCATAATCCTGAAGGCCGAAAAGTAGGAGACTCCTTTTAGTCGCCTCTTACGACAGGCAGGAATACCTCAGGCCTATTCTAACCCCCGAACCCGCAGGGGGAAACCTCAGCTTTGCTTGCACAGCTTCATCACTACCAAAGTAAAGTCGTCGAAGGTGTTCTTTAAGCTGTGAAAATAGATGACAATCGGATGGAGCTATGTCGGGACTGTGCAGAGGACGATCGACGACGTCGGATTGTTGCAGATGTTGCAGCGCTCGTGTTTTGTCTGGCATTGTCTTACGGAAGGATTGGGTGCTCCATGTGTGGACGAACTATTGGAATTCTAAACTCGATCACAGCACTCTGTTTCTCACGCAGCGACATAGTTACACACCGCCATGTTACACCTTTCAATTCGGAGTCCTCTAGTGGCAGAGAGCTGTAAATATGTAGATTTGAAGAATAAAGATGTAGAATTTTATTAACGTTTGTTTTATTGAAGAAAGTTTCAGAAATATTCACGTAAAAAATTCGAAGACATTATTTTTCAGCAGGTCCTAGTATCAATGTGTTACATCCATTCAAAGAGTGTATACTCGATGTCCGTCCGAGTGTTCGTCAGAATTTTGGTCAGAACTTTAAACAACGGCTTGTATTTATGTAGCAGTATACATAAACAAACTAATAAACGAAGCGCGATGTTAGGTACTGATTAATTAGAAAGCTAGGCGTACCTATGTCATCCGATCACCATTTCAATTTAAAAAGCTTCATTACATGTGAGACTGGGATAGGCGGGATACAATGTAGCGTGTATTGCAGCATTAACTAAGTAAAGGTTCTCATCAAAACGAACGTTTCACTCCACAGCAGAGTGTGCAGTGTTTTGAAATTCGTGGGAAACTGAAACTGTGAGCAGGACTGAGACACAAACCTGGAACCTTGCCATTCGTGGACAATGCTATTACCGAGTGAGCATCCAGGCATGTGTCTGGGTAGCTCAGTAGATAAGAGCATTTCCTATGAATGGCAGGATTTTCGGGGTTTGAGTTCAGGTCCGACACACAATTTTCATCTCTCAGAAACTTTCATAGTCTTTCATACTTCTACATTTATATCAATGTACAATGTACGTTATAGCAGTATTTTATTGGTTTGTTTGTATAATACTGTAATTTTAGATAAAACGAATTAGCGTGATATTTAATCATATAAATGTGACTAACTTCCGTAAGCCCAAGCACAGATTATGATGTAGAACCATGCTGACTCGGATACCTCACCTTCCAGGTTCAGAATATCAAAGCCAGTTCCATCCACTGAGCCGTTGTTCGGAAACAGAGCATTACTTTTTCTGCAAGGTGTTGGAGGAGACGACCTGTCAAATATGTATCAGGCGTGTGAGTTATTGTGGTAAGTGTTTGTATGGCTAAGTGTTACGTTTGTGTTTATGTTACCGGTTGAAACCCGATTCTGACAAATAACCTACGCGTTTCCAATACCACCAAGGACACTGTAGAGATTTACGCCCTAAATCGATGGACAAATTGCCATTGAGAATGAAATGTTTCCCGCACTATCCTTAAGTCATCTCATACAAATTCCGGATTGATTTCTGCAAAAAGGTAGCGACCGATTCCTTCCCTGTCCCCGTCCAATCTGAACTTATGCTCCGTCTCTAATGACCCCCATATCGACCGGCAACTTACCATTTCTTCTTGCGTTCAGCGTGTATGTCAGTCCTCAGCGAAGTTCTCGTGAATACTGCTCGTACGATTGTCATGTGATAAAAAATTCACATATCAAAAGCTTAAGCATGTTGTGATGTATCCATGCAGTAAATAGAATTACACCTCTGCCCCAACGTCCTTTGTTAATGACGCTGTTAGTGTCTGAGCATTAATCCTTCATCTTTAGTTATTGTAACGTGGAGAGTTAGAGCCACACGATCAAGAATGTCCTAATGAAGCCGACCTTGACAAACAGTGATCAAGACGGCTCCATTTCCGTGTGAAGTTTTGGCTTGTGTCATGCGGAAGCGTCAGAATCGTACGGAGTATCTTCGCTAATACGTGACTGGCTCGAGGATTATTTGACTAATAGAAACCACTACGTGGTGCTGGATGGCGAATGTACTACGGAAACGAATTTGACCCTGGGTAGGCCTCAAAACAGTGTAATAGGTCCTCTAATTTTTCCAATGTAATTAAACGATTTATTAGAAAGGAAAGCAGCTCTGCAAGTTTGTTCGTTCACGATGTTGTGTACAGGAAAATATCGTCGGCGGAACTGCAGTAATACTAAGAAGCTTTATGAAATATGACGATAACGTAAAATCTATTAGAGAACGGTAATGGAATACTTAGAGTTGTTGGCAGGGCTCTGGGAAAATTCAATTCATATGCAAAGGAGATTTCACACAAGACGCTTGTGCGACTAATAGTGGAGTATTAACCAGCTTTTGACGTCCTTATCAAGTATACATCGCAATAGACGCCGAAGTCTATGACAGAGTCATTAACTCTAGAAATATACTGTATTCAAACATTATGAATCACCTCGAAGGGAACGATCTATTGAAACGTAATCAGCATGGTTTCAGAAAACATCGTTCTTGTGCAACGCAGCTAGCTCTTTATTCGCACGAAGTAATGGCCGCTATCGACAGGGGATCTCAAGTTGATTCCGTATTTCTAGATTTCCGGAAAGCTTTTGACACCGTTCCTCACAAGCGACTTCTGATCAAGCTGCCGGTCTATGGGGTATCGTCTCAGTTGTGCGACTGGATTCGTGATTTCCTGTCAGGAAGTTCGCAGTTCGTAGTAATAGACGGCAAATCCTCGAATAAAACTGAAGTGATATCAGGTGTTCCCCAGGGAAGCGTCCTGGGACCTCTGCTGTTCCTGATCTATATAAATGACCTGGGTGACAATCTGAGCAGTTCTCTTAGGTTGTTCGAAGATGATGCTGTAATTTACCGTCTAGTAAGTTCATCCGAAGACCAGTATCAGTTGCAAAGCGATTTAGAAAAGATTGCTGTATGGTGTGGCAGGTGGCATTTGACGTTAAATAACGAAAAGTGTGAGGTGATCCACACGAGTTCCAAAAGAAATCCGTTGGAATTCGATTACTCGATAAATAATACAATTCTCAAGGCTGTCAATTCAACTAAGTACCTGGGTGCTAAAATTACGAACAACTTCAGTTGGAAAGACCACATAGATAATATTGTGAGGAAGGCGAGCCAAAGGTTGCGTTTCATTGGCAGGACACTTAGAAGATGCAACAAGTCCACTAAAGAGACAGCTTACACTACACTCGTTCGTCCTCTGTTAGAATATTGCTACGCGGTGTGGGATCCTTACCAGGTGGGATTGACGGAGGACATCAAAAGGGTGCAATAAAGGGCAGCTCGTTTTGTATTATCACGTAATAGGGGAGAGAGTGTGGCAGATATGATACGCGAGTTGGGATGGAAGTCATTAAGGCAAAGACGTTTTTCGTCACGGCGAGATCTATTTACGAAATTCCAGTCACCAACTTTCTCTTCCGAATGCGAAAATATTTTGTGGAGCCCAACCTAAATAGGTAGGAATGATCATCAAAATAAAATAAGATAAATCAGAGCTCGAACAGAAAGGTTTAGGTGTTCGTTTTTCCCGCTCGCTGTTCGGGAGTGGAATGGTAGGGAGATAGTATGATTGTGGTTCGATGAACCCACTGCCAAGCACTTAAATGTGAATTGCAGAGTAATCATGTAGATGTAGATGTAGATGAAGAGGAAATGGCTCTGAGCACTGTGGGACTTAAAAAACATCTGAGGTCATCAGTCCCCTAGAACTTAGAACTACTCAAACCTAACTAACCTAAGGACATCACACACATCCATGTCCGAGGCAGCATTCGAACCTGCGAGCGTAGCATTCGAACGGTTCCGGACTGAAGAGCCTAGAACCGCACGGCCCCCGCGGCCGGCTTAACTCAAGAACACTAAAGGACGGGGAAATGTTATATTGTTACTAAACCATCGTAAATTTCACTACACTGTATATTATTCGAAGGAGTCAAGTACAGCTATAAGGTCTCCAATTGTATGTTACATACAGAATAAGTACAAAATGTCCTCTTTTACACACTATACTGACAATATCAGATTTGCAGGAACCGCAAATTGGCACCAGCTGCAATCGTAAATTTTACGAGACTTATCTAGAGTTAATGACGGAGCGTAAAGCCGCGTAGGATAAAAATGGAGAACGAACTGCCCGTATCCGTTTCAAAGGAAGCATCGTGACATTGGCCTTAAGTGATTTAGAGATCTAAGTCACGGATGCAAAATACTAACGCGAATTCTTTACAGACGAATGGAAAAACTGGTAGAAGCCGACCTTGGGGAAGATCAGTTTGGATTCCGTAGAAATATTGGAACACGTGAGGCAATACTGACCCTACGACTTATCTTAGAAGCTAGATTAAGGAAAGGCAAACCTGCGTTCCTAGCATTTGTAGACTTAGAGAAAGCTTTTGACAATGTTGACTGGGTTACTCTCTTTCAAATTCTGAAGGTGGCAGGGGTAAAATACAGGGAGCGAAAGGCTATTTACAATTTGTACAGAAACCAGATGGCATTTATAAGAGTCGAGGAACATGAAAGGGAAGCAGTGGTTGGGAACGGAGTGAGACAGTGTTGTAGCCTATCCCCGATGTTATTCAACCTGTATATTGACCAAGCAGTGAAAGAAACAAAACAAAAATTCGGAGTAGGTATTAAAATCAATGGAGAAGAAATAAAAACATTGAGGTTCGCCGATGACATTGTAATTCTGTCAGAGACAGCAAAGGACTTGGAAGAGCAGTTGAATGGAATGGACAGTGTCTTGAAAGAAGTATATAAGATGAACATCAACAAAAGCAAAACGAGGATAATGGAATGTAGTTGAATTAAATCGGGTGATGCTGAGGGAATTAGATTAGGAAATGAGACACTTAAAGTAGTAAAGGAGTTTTGCTATTTGGGGAGCAAAATAACTGATGATGGTTAAAGTAGAGAGGATATAAAATGTAGACTGGCAATGGAAAGGAAGGCGTTTCTGAAGAAGAGAAATTTGTTAACATCGAGTATAGATTTAAGTGTCAGGAAGTCGTTTCTGAAAGTATTTGTATGGAGTGTAGCCATGTATGGACGTGAAACATGGACGGTAACTAGTTTGGACAAGAAGAGAATAGAAGCTTTCGAAATGTGGTGCTACAGAAGAATGCTGAAGATTAGATGGGTAGATCACGTAACTAATGAGGAGGTATTGAATAGGATTGGGGAGAAGAGAAGTTTGTGACACAACTTGACTAGAAGGAGGGACCGGTTGGTAGGACATGTTTTGAGGCATCAAAGGATCACAAATTTAGCATTTTAGGGCAGCGTGGAGGGTAAGAATCGTAGAGGGAGACCAAGAGATGAATACACTAAACAGATATAGAAGGATGTAGGTTGCAGTAGGTACTGGGAGATGAAGAAGCTTGCACAGGATAGAGTAGCATGGAGAGCTGCATCAAACCAGTCTCAGGAGTGAAGACCACAACAACAACATTCAAAGCCCCTTCTTTACGATTTCTAAACCACTGCGCCATCAAGCTCGGCTCTGTCACTCGTTGTTATTCGGAGTACAGTAATAATTACTGCAGACGAAGCACGTCCATTCAGCTTCACATGTATAACGCTAACACTAAGCACTCGATGACGACAAGGCGACGAGGTAGTTTATTAAGAATAGGAACTGTCAATGGAGGCTGTAGTTACCCCTCATTGACTAAACATCCGCTTTTAATAAAAGGCCTTCCGTGAGCATTACAGACTGAGCACAGCATTTAGCTCGGTATCTGATGCGTGCGGGCTAATTCGGTACTGGACGTCGGTTAATTAGAGCGGCGAGCCGGTAATTAGGGAATGCTAATCGGACACGGAGCCGGTTTGTCGCTGACCCGGCCAGCGAGATGAGTCTGCGGCGCAGCCGAAAATTTGTTGACAAGGCGGCGGCTGGGCCGGGAGGCCGCTGGAGACAAAGCGGGCGAGGTTCCCACGGCGGCGGCAGCGCACTTGACACACAATGAGAACACCTGGCGCTGCCGCTACCTGCCTGCAGCTGCCGCCGCCGCCGCAGCCGCAGCCTCTGCCGTGACCTTCGGCTCCGCGTCCGTGCCTCTGCATCTGCAGAGCCGCCTTCCTCCGCTCGCCTTCTACTTCTCCTCTTCCATTGCCGCTTTTACTGGTTACCGTATTCACACCAATACAGAGGGATAAAACAGAGTAGGCTATACATCTACACTGACATCTGTACTTTGCAAACCTGTGCGAAGTGCATGGTACTTTCTATTTTGCCAGTTATTAGGGCTTCTTTCTGTTCCAGTCGCGTGTGGGGCACAGGAAGAATGATTGCTTAGAAGTCTCTGTGTGCGCTACAGTTGGTCTAATCCAGTGTGCGATTTGCAGGGGGGGGGGATGGGGGGGATTTCCCCCCCTCTGCATCAGACCATCCCCTCCTCTGGTTTTAGTTTATGCATCCCAACCTGGAATGTTTATTTCCCATGCACTTATTTTCATTCACTTATGTCGTATGGTATTATGTTTTGGGGTAACTCTTCCCATTCTAGAAGGATATTTTTGGCTCAGAAACGGGCGGTTCGGGCAATAAGTGGTGTGAGTTCACGAACCTTTTGTCGACCTCTGTTCACGAGTCTGGGTATTTTGACATTGGCCTCTCAATATGTATATTCCTTATTGTCGTTTCATGTTACCAATATTAGTTTATTTCCAACAATAAGCAGCTTTCACTCGGTTAATGCTCGGCAGAAATCAAACCTCCATTTGGATCGGACTTCCTTGACTCTTGTGCAAAAAGGTGTGCAGTATACTGCTGCATCCATTTTCAATAAGCTGCCACTCGAATTCAAAAATCTTAGCAGTAATCCACGCGCTTTCAAATCGAAACTGAAGGGTTTCCTCATGGGTCACTCCTATTCTGTCGAGGAGTTCCTTGAAAAATTAAGCTGATTCTCATTGTATTGCTGATAGCGTTTGCTTTAACTTATGGACTGATTTTCTTTCAGGTTCATGAACATTTATTTTTATCTGTTATTACTTTTATGTTGTAAGTTCATGTACTGACACGTTCCATGACCTTGGAGATTTGCTCCTCAATTTGGTCCTACGGAACGTGACATGTAAATAAATAAATAAATAAACACTGAAAGTTTTAATACAGTCTTACTATTAATATGTTTGCTTATTAATTTTGAAAAAGTGTTATGTAGTAGGTAAGCATTTCAAAACATTTAGAACTAAATGAGAAGACGACGCACGCCACATTTCCGTAGCATGCCACAATGTTGCAAGACGTCGCCCCAGCGTAAACGAGGCTTTAAAGCCAGGTTTGTATTGTATGGTGGATGTGATGTGTTGCGTACGAAACTAAAACCTGCAATTAGATCCAAACGTCGTGCAAAACTGTGAAGAGGTGTCATCCTGCAGCAAGATAGCGCTCGCCCACATTCTGCCAAACGGACAGCCGACGCAATAAAGGAGTTGAGATTCGATGTGCTGGAACATCCACCATACAGTCCAGACCTGGCTCCAAGTGATTTTCACATGTTTGGACCCTTAACGGAAGCACTACAGGGAAGAAGATTTGAAAGTGATGAAGACGTCATTGCTGCGGTGCAAAATTGGTTACAGATGCAACCGATAAACGTATTTTCTGATGAAATAAACAAACTCGTAAAACGTCGGGAAAACTGCATTGAAGTCCAGGGAGGTTACGTAGAAAAACAACGCATGTATCAGTTTTTTATCATCAGAATAAGTACAGCTTTTCACAAATGTGCCTTTACTTTTTGAATTCCCCTCGTATACCTGAATGTAGATGAATTTGTAAATAAGCTTTACCTATAATGTACTTTTAAAGATATAACCAGGGATGGCTTTTCTGATAGTGCATACGCGTGGGTATCTCGTATCGCTTTCCTGTGTACCAAATTGACCTGTGATCAGAATTATTTATTTCAAGTTTCTGCTACCAGTCACTTTTTATTTTATGCTTAATCTAACATAATGCAACGCGTTTCGAACATGTTTTGTTCACCTTCAAGCGTTTGTACATACATACACACATCGAGAAATGTTACTTAAAAATAAACAGTCTTATACTAGATTAATCTGGAACACTTTTTTTTTACTGTAGCTGCTGGTGTGGCATTTGGGGGGAAAGAGGGAGGCAGTGTATATCTAGAAATCGAAGTCAGTGATGTCTTCTGCTGGTTTTCTTCTTTGTTGTTGACTATGTATATCACAGCCTGTATCGGATGCATATACCTTTGCATCAGTTATGTGTTACGAAAATAGTGTGCTATCCCTACTTGTATACGTTCAATATTCCCCGTAAGTCCTATCTGGTACGGCTCCCACATGATTATAGGAGTGGTCACTTCAATACTTTCAAGCAATCACCTCTAGGCCGGTTACAGTTCCATAGTATAATATCAAAAACCAAAGTCTGCCACCTGCTTAACTACGCATGAGCTTGTGCGATATTTCCATTTCATATCCCTAAAAGTTGGTAAACATTGCCTCTGGATCACGGGGTCCCGAGTTCGATTCCCGGCCGGATTGGGGATTTTCTGTACCTGTGGAGTGGGTGATTGTGTTGTCCTCATCACTTCATCATCATCATCATTCGTGGCAGTAGCTCGATTGGACTATATACAAAATTGGACTTTGTATGGGCGCTGATGACCGCGCAGTTGAACTCCCCACGAACCAAACATCACCGTCAAATTGGTACACCCTGGTATTTGTATGATTTGATCGATAACGTAAGTTAGTGACATGTAAACATCAAAAAGAGAATCACATTGCACTGTAGGAAATACTGCAACCTGCCACAAGTTTCTTTGGGGCCCGACACCTGGAAGTCTGGGACTCGTTTAAGTCGCACTCAGATAACCGCCTGCACAATAGCTCAGCGTGTTCGGTTAGAGAGCTGGTTGGTCTCTGTAATAAAGAAACTGAGTGACAGGATCAACAACGAAATTCAACGGTTATCATGTGACGTGCGCTGCGACCAAATACAACGAACAATAACGAATAAAATCCAAAAAAACAAAAAGCAAATGTTGAAGCGACTGCTAACGACAAGCGGGAAATCGGGGTTCGAGTCTCCCTCCAGCACAAATTTAACTGGCGTCATTCCATTATACAGCTGATGATAGTCCATATTCGCAAATGCGAATACAGTACATGTATTTCATGACGGTTGTAGCCGCCGCGCGCTACGGCCGCAGGTTCGAATCCTGCCTCGGGCATGGATGTGTGTGATGTCCTTAGGTTAGTTAGGTTTAAGTAGTTCTAAGTTCTAGGGGACTGATGACCTCAGGAGTTAAGTCGCATAGTGCTCAGAGCCATTTGAACCATTTTTTGTAGCCGCCGCAGTGTCTGTTCCTTCGGACATGCATGCATGTTCTAATGAACTTTACATCGTAATTCGGAATAACATTGTCACTGCAGTATCGTGTGACACAGACTTATCCTGCTAAGTTAACTTGATACTGTCTTCGTATTTCACTTAAATATTGTGACCGATTTTCGCTTATGGTATGTCATCTTACTACCAAACGTATGTTTTAGTCCAGGAAGATTATTTCACGCAGAAACTATATCTAATTTCGTCTTCATTGCGAATTATCTATTTTAGCTGTCACTAGCACTATGAGAAAGTAATTAATGCTGCAGTAGGACGCTAGGTCAGTGGAAACGTCACACGGCGTAGCTGAAGTTGGGTTGATTCTAGGTTCTAATCCGACGGCACACTAACGTGACAGAGCTACAGCGGTTCGGCTTGCTGAATGTGGCAAATAACCCACGTTAAAATCCTCCTCTATGACACGAGAAAGCTAATATTCGACTTCATTTCTTCGATAACACTTTCATCGTACAGGGCACAGATGTTCGAGCTTCCCGGCTTCCCCCTTCTATTAAATCCGAAATCGCCACAAACCTGTACACCAACCTCCTTTTCCCTGGTGGTACATTACATTATTAGTATTCCTCACATCAAATCCTGCGAGAATACTGGTTACAGCGTTGTTGTCACTGCATGGTTTATAGAAAATATTTGACGCCGAAGACCAAACTACAGTATTGAATAATCTTATGCTTGCCTGTGTGAGTGTATAAACGTCCTCTGTAGATCATAGGCTCAACGCGCGATCCCTCGCGATCACTTGGGCTGACACCGGCTAGCGTCAGGCGGCCATAGATCGGTGGGGGCAGAAATTTTTCTGATGAGGATAGGCAGTCACGAGCTTTTCACGGGAACGTTTTCGCAAGGTTTTGGTGTTACTGGCGGGTTATAAAATGAGGTAAATTATTGCTTACCTTCCAACAGACCGACGAGCTGAAGTTTACTAAATTACGGAAGAATCGGGTTCAGTAACTCAGTTTTTCTTTTGCACTGCGTGGCGTTACCATGGAGAGTAGCTTAGTTGGGAGCAACACTCCTGTAGAAACTCCCGTATCCTACAGTGTTGGCAGTTGGCGTAAATGGCAGCCATGTTATTTCAGTGATTACAAAATCAAGTTGAATGTACGCTCTGGGTAGCTGAGGCAGCTGAGTAATGGCGATTCTATCGAGCAATGAATGAATGTGTTCAACGGACTCCAGGGAGGCAGAAAGTCAGAATTCTTATCCAGTCCAGCGCATCAGTGCTACGACAGAATCATGACCCAGCCATATGTGTAGTTCAATGGCGTGGGAGATTGATTCTAGATTAGTATAAGTAGGGTCAGAGTTCGATTTCCAGGCGAAGGTTTTTAATAGGTACTACTAGATCCTGGTTACGACAAGTGTAGAACATACAGTTCCACCGTGGTTCCAAATTCAAATTAAACGTGATGTCCCTTCGATACCGACTACAGGTTAGGTTCGGCCATGACAGTGGCATAAGTGGCAGCATGTAGAAGCTCTGTCACCAGTAAACTTTCTGACAGTAGTGTTTTTATCTTAGTTAAAGAACCAAACGCCGTGTAAAGTCACGTGGCACTTACTCTATCTTTTGCTTCAGCTTCAAATGTTGAGTATATTGGTTTATATTGGTTTTGGTTTTTACGGGATTTGGGCCCTTCGTGACGACATAGGGCCATCAAATTGTTGTTTGCTCAACGTTCCAAACGCCTCAAGTTCTCTACCTAAGGCATGTGTCAGGGTTGGAATAATGTTTCGGCCCAAAAATTTCCATAATGTACTTCACGCTTTAACATGAGCATACTTAACTGTTGATGGAAATTTTTATTAATGTGAAACTTCCTGGCAGATTAAAACTGTGTGCCGGACCGAGACTCGAACTCGGGACCTTTGCCTTTCTCGGGCAAGTGCTCTACCAACTGAGCTACCCAAGCACGACTCACGCCCCGTCCTCACGGCTTTAATTCCGCCAATACCTCTTTGTTTTATTAATGTGTCTTCATTCATTGTCAGTAACGATATGTGACGATTTCGTTTCCCAGAGAGACACAGATCTTTTCGTCACATCACTCCAAGTTCAAAAATGCCACTCCCAGCGACTGGTGAAATAGAATTCGATAGTTAACGTGTATTAGTATGTAGTAAACAACGATATGTGCGGGGTTCGATTCCCAGTCATCACTGCACTCTTCATCAAATCACTTCTAGTTTAGACATGTGCACATCTCGCTTCCTATGAAAGAAACCTATATTTAATGTCCATTCGTGGCTGGAAAGCAATGGCCATAGGTGCCAGCTTCGAATCCTGGGAAGACCGAAAATATTAATTTTTCTCGTCATTGTAGTTTCAGAAATCTCGCTACTATTGAGAAAATTCGATATCTGGAATTTGACTCTGCTTATATAACAATCGGATTAGGTGCTGGGCTCGAATCACCATCCAACACATTTCAAGTTTGTTACTTGGGAATGAAACCATATTTAACATCTTTCGTCGTTAGTTAACAGAGAAAACAGTTTCTCGATAGTCGTCTCGATACTGTACAAAAATTTCCGTCTTGTCATTTTAAGTTCAGATTTGCTAACTGCTACTGTCTACATAGATTAACGTGCCATCATGAAGATAGTGGAATTACTGTTGATACTTTTTTGACGCTGTCAATTATGGTTTTGTAACTGGTTAGTCCATTATTCAGTTTGCGCTTAGTGAACGATGATTAACAGGTGGTTGGAAAACGTTTTCGAGAGCAAAGATACTTCGGGTAATCATAGAGATTTGGAAGTCCAGATATTCTTGAAAATCTCTTATTTAATAAACAATCTAGTTTTGAGTAAGGATTACGGAATAATTCATGTGTTAAGAGCTGCGGCATTGTTTGTGCCAGATACTAAGGAGAATGGTAAAAGTTTAGAAATGTCACTTCTTAAAATAAATTTGAGGTTACAAACGTTGAGGATTGTATCAGGTGTTCCGTAATACTTTTAGTATTAACTTAGACCTGGACTTATTGCAGTACAGAGCAGTGTTTTCGATTGATCATTTGTTGTAATCATTTTGTGTAGCCTAGCGACTGTTCTGCAAGACGTTATGTGGGCCGCATGCAAATCAAGCGAAATGCAATTCAGGTCGTTCGGATACTTTTGAGCAGGCAAGTACATGATGGAGTGGTTGCTTTGAAAAGGACGCTGCCGATTTTCTTCTCCATCCTTGACCAATGCAAACTTGTGCTCAGTCGCTGATAGTCTTGTCTTCGGCGGGACGAACCACAAAACCGTAATCTTCCCTCCTTCTTCTTCAGACAAACGTCGTCGACGTGGCGTTAAATCTTAATCTCCCCCCTCCCTCCCCATTCTGCAATTTTGCAAACAGAACATGTCAGTAGCGTAACTCACCTCTAAGGAACAGGATATATAACTGAAAACATTCACAGTACACTTTCCATGGTACGTAATGTCCCTCCCCCCCCCCCCCCCCCCAAAATAATAATAAAATAAAATGCAAGATGAGTACACAAAACCTGTAAATTTGCTTCAGCAAGAGCTGGACTGTTCCCTACATTCCTTCACGCGTAATGGCTCCAATCTATCAACTGGACATAACTGAGACGAAAACTGTTTAATACGTTCCCCTTCCTTGTATGGAAGCATAGACTAATGAGCAACTGAATTAGATACACCAACAGTACTTAGTAGCCCATCTTAAAATTTAACTCTGATGACGGTAGCGAAACATAGTGGCATGGACACCATGAGATATCAAAATTGCTGGGGAGCCATTCTGATCTATGAGCGCTTTACTTACGATGGTCCCCAGCTGCGACCGAAGCGCACACGTGTTCGTTAAGTTTTGCTCCACCATTCCGACATAATTAGGAAGAAATGGTGTGAGGCATTGTCTTGCTGAAGTTACAGGGCACCATCTGGGTTCTGTGGGCGAACAAACAGAAACGTGTCATCTGACACTAGGTTCCTGTGTAGCTCGCTGGTGACCGAAGAGCAGACGTTTCGAGGACAACATCTGATCCTCTATAAACATCCCCACTTCACCACCTACCTAAACGCCGCCCTGTAGGCATGCGACATTCATTGCCAGAGGTGGCTTTACACACACTCGTACTCTGCCAACAATGTGTACGGCGAACCATTCAATACATGTGACCTTTTGCAGTTTCCAGTGGCTGTGTTGGTATCTTGCGATGCGCAGATGTAAACAGATGTCTTTTGTACCCCATAGCCAGGAGGTGGTTCTCGATGTGATGTCTGCACACTTGTGCTTTTGCAGTCCACTATTGAAGTGATTAGTGGGTTGTCGGTGCGTAGAATGTTTATCCGATGTTGCAATTCGCAATAGTCAACGGTAACATCAGTTATCAACACATTGTTGACCTTCGCAGTTGACTATAATTATGGCGGTTGTCTTCGAATTAAATACTCGCGCTGACACATGAAAAGCTCAGTGGATGCACGACTTCTGAGAGGGAGTGCTAAATACGTTGGAGAACAAAGATATGTCTGCAATCAAATTCGTTGATATCGGGCGCCTTGCCCATTTCTCACATTCAGTTGTTCGCCAGCGCACATAGATCCTAACTGTGTAATAACCGACGACGTTGAAGGAAATTCACTTTCTGTTTGCTAGTTACTCGAATTTCATCACGAGTAGTACATATCTACATCTACATCTACATCCATATTCCGCAAGCCACGTGGCGACGTGTGGCGGAGGGTACTTTGAGTACCTCTATCGGTTCTCCCTTCTATTCCAGTCTCGTATTGTTCGCGCAAAGAAAGATTGTCGGTATGCCTCTGTGTGGGCTCTAATCTCTCTGATTTTATCCTCATGGTCTCTTCGTGAGATATACGTAGGAGGGAGCAATATACTGCTTGACTCCTCGGTGAAGATATGTTCTCGAAACTTCAACAAAAGCTCGTACCGAGCTACTGAGCGTCTCTCCTGCAAAGTCTTCCACTGGAGTTTATCTATCATCTCCGTAACGCTTTCGCGATTACTAAATGATCCTGTAACGACGCGCGCTGCTCTCCGTTGGATCTTCTCTATCTCCTCTATCAACCCTATCTGGAACGGATCCCACACTGGTGAGCAGTATTCAAGCAGTGGGCGAAGAAGTGTACTGTAACCTACTTCCTTTGTTTTTAGATTGCATTTCCTTAGGACTCTTCCAATGAATCTCAGTCTGGCATCTGCTTTACCGACGATCAACTTTATATGATCATTCCATTTTAAATCACATAGTTATTTGAAATTCACCGCAACATTGTATTGTTAAAGAACTTATGTATTGAAAAGCAGAAAACATTAATATGGTATTGGTTAACTGCAGATGTGTCTGGTAAAATTCAAGTATTAGTCTCACTAACGATAATAATCCTACATCGTACTAAGAACAGAAAGTAAAGAGAAAGCAGATGTTAATAGCAGCGAATTAAACATATATTTCAAAGAAAGGCTGGATGCCAAGGGTATTGGTACATTTATTGCCATAAAGAACTCGATAAAATGTGGTGAGGTTATTACAAATGCCGACCGGGGTGGTCGAGCGGTTCTAGACGCTACAGTCTGGAACCGCGCGACCGCTACGGTCGCAGGCTCGAATCCTGCTTCGGGCATGGATGTGTGATGTCCTTAGGTTAGTTAGGTTTAAGTAGTTCTAAGTTCTAGGGGGACTGATGACCACAGATGTTAACTCCCATAGTGCTCAGAACCATTTGAACCATTTTTTGAACCATTTTTAGAGATGTTGTTGACTTTTTCCTATGGACTTCCTTCTGTGGGAGGAGGAAGTGTTTGGTGTACGAGACACCGATAGACACTTCAGGAGAGCTGGTTGCTCGTTTGGCTGAAGCTGCAGCTAATATACGTACTTCAAACACCTGGTTGTTTTGGGCCTATTAGACAGTCACGTAGATGGCAGTTGTGCGTTTCTGTAAACGGATGACATTTACAGCAACATCACTAAAACAATATTCATCACGCAGCAGTTTGAACACCGTCACGGCACAGCACTAGTATCAAAACCGTAGTGGACCCAGAGTGGGGGACCGAGCGAGGTGGCGCAGTGGTTAGCACACTGGACTCGCATTCGGGAGGACGACGGTTCAATCCCGCGTCCGGCCATCCTGATTTAGGTTTTCCGTGATTTCCCTAAATCGCTCCAAGCAAATGCCGGGATGGTTCCTTTCAAAGGGCACGGCCGACTTCCTTCCCCATCCGCCCCTAATCCGATGAGACCAGAGTGGGGAAACTGTGCACCTGTGACATTTTAGTCACATAAAAAAGTGTTTCTCTTTATTTCCTCCAAACACTCTAAAATTCTGTGTTCATAGTGTATTTACACACTGTATATTCCGCAAACAGCGACCTTGTGAAACTCAGGTCCTTCTGTTCGTGCATTAAATCCGAAAGGTGTAATGTGCTGCTAATACATAGAAAGATAGATCCCTTATCATTTAGCTACAAAATGGCAGGTCAGCAACTGGAAGCAGTTAATTCCATAAATTATCTGGGAGTACGCATTAGGAGTGATATAAAATGGAATGATCATATAAAGTTGATCGTTGGTAAAGCAGATGCCAGACTGAGATTCATTGGAAGAATCCTAAGGAAATGCAATCCGAACAAAAAGGAAGTAGGTTACAGTACGCTTGTTCGCCCACTGCTTGAATACTGCTCAGCAGTGGGGGATCTGTACCAGATAGGGTTGATAGAAGAGATAGAGAAGATCCAACGGAGAGCAGCGCGCTTCGTTACAAAATCATTTAGTAATCGCGAAAGCGTTACGGAGATGATACATAAACTCCAGTGGAAGACTCTGCAGGAGAGACGCTCAGTAGCTCGGTACGGGCTTTTGTTAAAGTTTCGAGAACATACCTTCACCGAAGAGTCAAGCAGTGTATTGCTCCCTCCTACGTATATCTCGCGAAGAGACCATGAGGATAAAATCAGAGAGATTAGAGCCCACACAGAAGCATACCGACAATCCTTCTTTCCACGAACAATGCGAGACTGGAATAGAAGGGAGAACAGATAGAGGTACTCAGGGTACCCTCCGCCACACACCGTCAGGTGGCTTGCGGAGTATGGATGTGGATGTAGATGTAGAAAGGTAATAGGTTGTGTCTACTCGGTTGATGCAAGGTTTGTTGGCTTCCGAAATGCGTTCCATCTGATCGCTTGCGGAATGTAATATGAAGAATCCTAAGAGGCAGCCTACAAAACCGTCGTTTGACGAATTATTGAGTGTTGTTCATCGTTCTGGGCTCATCATCAAGTTGGGATAACGGAATAGAGTGGAAGGATTCAGCGAACAGCTGCTAATTCGTTATGAATTTAAGTCAGTACGAGAATGTCACTAAGAGGCTCAAGAAACTCCAGTGGGAGACGGCTCAAAAAAGATGGAGATCTGATGCCCAGAATTGCGAGAATCACCATCCAGTATGAGTAGAGAAACGTACATCTAGCGTAATGGCCACAAAAGTAAAATCATCAGCACGTGGATTTCCACAGGGTGCACCGACAGTCTTGCCGACTTAGCACCTTCTTCAAATAGAGCAGGCAGAGGGAAAAAGGATTTCTTGGATATATACCTTAAGGTGAACTGTGAAATGCAAATATAGGTGTGAAAGTAGATTTAGAATTACGAACACGATTGACCGATTCTTGAGTATTGTTATACAATCTGAAACGCTTAGAGGTAGGAATAATGGAGGACGTAGGAATGATACGAATAAGAGCGACACGTTTCGCTTCGTCTTTGTTTAGATATTACGAGAGGGTCACGGAGATCCCCTTCCTCCATTGCCAGTTATGAATCGTGTTGTGGATCTGTGTCAGTACTCCACATGTCACCATGCTGCTTATGTGGAATGATACGTTACTGTTCCTATTGCATTCGTGGTGGGTTATTGCTAAACCTTCGAGAAGAGTCAGGTACTACACTCTGACGGCAATGGAAATGTTACACCATGGAGTACAACTCTTGTTACTTATCAAACGATGCGGAGATGTTCTTCACTTAACGACTGTAAATTTATTAAACTTTCATTCCATTGGGAACTGTTGTCCATATTCAACATCAGTTCGAGATGTGACCTGTACAAAGACGAATAAACTCCTGTATTCGTTGTGGCAGGGAAGCAAAGAACCTCCGAATGTCATACTGAGGAATCTGATGCCATGCTTGAAATGGATGCTATGATTTTTCCAATTTTGCGACACATACACACACAAAAATGAAGGCAGGAAGAAGACAATTGTCGTCCCATTGATGACGAGCTGGAGCACTAGCTCGGTTTTATAAGGATGAAACAGGAAACAGGCAGTGAGCGTGGGAATCATCGCGACGTTCGTCAGAAGTGATTTATGGAAAGCAAAGAGGCCGGATCCAGATTTAAATTCTACTCCGACTGAATACGAATCCTCAGTCTCAACAACTACGCGAAACCAGTAGGTGAAATTATACAAGCGAGTTCATCTTTCTTTACACACTGATGAGAATACGAATCTTACTCGCTGCATCCAACTGAGATAAAATTGCCGACGGTCTGTGATAGCGTAAAAATAGAGTTAGAACTCAAGGATTTAGCGCAATAATTAAGTACCTGGACTTGAATTCGGGAGTATAGGGGTTCCGCGTATGATATAATGCCGGCCGGTGTGGCCGTGCGGTTAAAGGCGCTTCAGTCTGGAACCGCGTGACCGCTACGGTCGCAGGTTCGAATCCTGCCTCGGGCATGGACGTGTGTGATGTCCTTAGGTTAGTTAGGTTTAAGTAGTTCTAAGTTCTAGGGGACTGATGACCACAGCAGTTAAGTCCCATAGTGCTCAGAGCCATTTGAACCATTATGATATGATGATCCTAATGTATAGTTTTCGTTTTTTCCCTGAATAGCTTTAGGCGAATGCCCAGGCAGTTTCTTCTCATCACACTCTATTCCGCATATGTCTTTGCAGCTGAATTAGAGTTTTATTAATGATGATTTAAATGTCGACAGCTCGTAAACTCCAATAAAACAGAAATAAGGAGGTAAGAAGAGTTGCATGCGCCCAGAAGTTCTGACAAACCAATCCCTGACCTTCTTTCCCTTCTGATCTTAGAAGATGGCGTCGGTGGCCATTTTGAAAAATCTAAGAGGGCACCAGATGGCAGGAAATTAAAAAACTAGTTCAACTGTGCTATTCAAGATAGCAAGAAATTCAAACACATTTGTCCTGAGTCCAGTTTTGCAATGGTTCATACTCACGTTCACCACTCCTCTGCTGCTTCTGTAGCCTCCCACAGCCCCTAGCAGAACTCCACCGACACCAAGACACCATTGTGGGCCCATGTACCCTCTATACTGCTGGCATCACTTAGTGCATTCCATATTACTCCAGTAGAGTGTGTTAAGTGTGGTATAACCCTTAATAATAACGAGGAAGAAACATTTCCATTTAGGAGTAACCACTGAAGTGTGAACATAAAAGTGTGTGCCACTATCATCAAATGGCTCTGAGCACTATGAGACTTAACATCTGTGGTCATCAGTGCCCTAGAACTTAGAACTACTTAAACCTAACTAACCTAAGGACATCACACACATCGATGCCCGAGGCAGGATTCGAACCTGCGACCGCAGCAGCAGCGCGGTTCCGGACTGAAGCGCCTGGAACCGCTTGGCCACAGCGGCCGGCACTATCATCCCTACTAGATAAAGTAAGTATTGCAGTGATATATTAGCAGTGTGTGTAAATATGTTTATGCAATCAATTCGTGAGTGGTAACAAGTTTGTGACAATTCTGTGCAAATTTCAGTAATGTTTACAAAAATGCTGAATCTCTAGTAGTGCAGTTGGAACATCATATAGTTTGCGGTAGAGACTTTCAGAAATCAGCAAAAATATTTAACAATGAGTGCTTAGATCTGCAAGAAGTAACATTTAAAAAAAATTAATGTTCTCAGGGTATGCTACGTGGCAGGTCATTGACAAACATATTATTTGGCAGTCATATATACAAAGTATTTATGAAGATCTATTGGTGAATTTAATAGAGCTTGCACGTTGTGATATTCACCCAACCAAAGTAGCTATAACCAAACATTTTGACTAGTGCTGTGCATCAGTACACCGTATTTTATATGTACCTAGCATACCAGAAGTAGGTGCTGTACTATGATCTTATTTAAATATGTTTATATATCTAACTATTTGTGAAAGCCTACAAATAAAGAAAGTGTAAGTCATGTTTGCTCTTTTTTTCTGTTCCAAAAACTTGCATATTATTGTAATTGTGTAGTTTTCAAAAAGTCTGTAAGGATGAAATAATGTCAGGTATTAAACGAGTCACTTATACAAAGTATAGTGATAACACTGATTTTCCATCTCCAGACGAATCAAAACCGAATTCAGTATTCATTTTTGATGATGCTGCTATTGAAAACCAGCATATGTAAAAAAAATATTTTTGCTTTCGATGACATGAAACAATTGAAATGCTTACTATTTCACAACTACATTCATGGATACGTAAACCGTTGATGCAAAGTAATGCAATCCTTATTATAGCTTTTAAACTGGATAACATGAAGCTGAAACACGCTTAAAAAGATCGAGAGTATGCCTTACAGTGACTTCAGGAGTGGTTGTACACACTTCTGGAATCATGGTAAGAATGAGTTATCAGTCACTTGTAAAACTATAAAATTGAATGATGGCTGATACAGACACAATTTCCAAGAGTATTAAACAGATCATATAACTCTATCAGTATGTAGTACACCACAGATGAATATGGTTGTGTGATACATCCAGATGAACCAGAGCTGATGGATAAAATCAGTGCAGTGAATGAACACTTAGCAATATTATTAGATGATAGCAGTAATATGAATGAGCGAACGAATAAACTTGAAGCCAATAACCATAGAGTAATCACTTCCCTCTTAGAAAAGCGTTCACCCAAAGAACCACTGAGGAAACACATTCAAGAACATGTGACAGTACCATAACGAGTGAAGGTTATTCACAGAGAAATTGGGTGCTTATGGTGATATAACATAGTGATATAGCATAGTGAACGCATTATTGTGGCCAAGAGAGACACAAAGCCCATGCCTACTACAGTAGTACAAGTCTATATGCCAACTAGCTCTGCAGATGATGAAGAAATAGATTAAATGTATGACGAGATAAAAGAAATTATTCAGGTAGTGAACGGAGACGAAAATTTAATAGTCATGGGTGACTGGAATTCGTCAGTAGGAAAAGGGAGAGAAGAAAACATAGTAGGTGAATATGGATTGGGGGGAAGAAATGAAAGAGGAAGCCACCTTGTAGAATTTTGCACAGAGCATAACTCAATCATAGCCAACACTTGGTTCAAGAATCATAAAAGAAGGTTGTATACCTGGAAGAATCCTGGAGATACTAAAAGGTGTCAGATAGATTATATAATGGTAAGACAGAGATTTAGGAACCAGGTTTTAAATTGTAAGACATTTCCAGGGGCAGATGTGGATTCTGACCACAATCAAAACCGAATTCAGTATTCATTTTTGATGATGCTGCTATTGAAAACCAGCATATGTAAAAAAATATTTTTGCTTTCGATGACATGAAACAATTGAAATGCTTACTATTTCACAACTACATTCATGGATACGTAAACCGTTGATGCAAAGTAATGCAATCCTTATGTTATGAACTGCAAATTAAAACTGAAGAAACTGCAAAAAGGTGAGAATCTAAGGAGATGGGACCTGGATAAACTGAAAGAACCAGAGGTTGTAGAGAGTTTCAGGGAGAGCATAAGGGAACAATTGACAGGAATGGGGGAAAGAAATACAGTAGAAGAAGAATGGGTAGCTCTGAGAGATGAAGTAGTGAAGGCAGCAGACGATCAAGTAGGTAAAAAGGCGAGGGCTAATAGAAATCCTTGGGTAACAGAAGAAATATTGAATTTAATTGATGAAAGGAGAAAATATAAAAATGCAGTAAATGAAGCAGGCAAAAAGGAGTACAAACGTCTCAAAAATGAGATCGACAGGAAGTGCAAAATGGCTAAGCAGGGATGGCTAGAGGACAAATGTAAGGATGTAGAGGCTTGCCTCACTAGGGGTAAGATAGATACTGCCTACACGAAAATTAAAGAGACCTTTGGAGAGAAGAGAACCACTTGTATGAATATCAAGAGCTCAGATGGCAACCCAGTTCTAAGCAAAGAAGGGAAGGCAGAAAGGTGGAAGGAGTATATAGAGGGTTTATACAAGGGCAATGTACTTGAGGACAATATTATGGAAATGGAAGAGGATGTAGATGAAGACGAAATGGGAGATAAGATACTGCGTGAAGAGTTTGATACAGCACTGAAAGACCTGAGTCGAAACAAGGCCCCGGGAGTAGACAACATTCCATTAGAACTACTGATGGCCTTGGGAGAGCCAGTCCTGACAAAACTCTACCATCTGGTGAGCAAGATGTATGAGACAGGCGAAATACTCTCAGACTTCAAGAAGAATATAATAATTCCAATCCCAAAGAAAGCAAGTGTTGACAGATGTGAAAATTACCGAACTATCAGTTTAATAAGTCACAGCTGCAAAATACTAACGCGAATTCTTTACAGACGAATGGAAAAACTGGTAGAAGCGGACCTCGGGGAAGATCAGTTTGGATTCCGTAGAAATGTTGGAACACGTGAGGCAATACTAACCTTACGACTTATCTTAGAAGAAAGATTAAGAAAAGGCAAACCTACGTTTCTAGCATTTGTAGACTTAGAGAAAGCTTTTGACAATGTTAACTGGAATACTCTCTTTCAAATTCTGAAGGTGGCAGGTATAAAATACGGGGAGCGAAAGGCTATTTACAATTTGTACAGAAATCAGATGGCAGTTATAAGAGTCGAGGGGCATGAAAGGGAAGCAGTGGTTGGGAAAGGAGTGAGACATGGTTGTAGCCTCTCCCCGATGTTATTCAATCTGTATATTGAGCAAGCAGTAAAGGAAACAAAAGAAAAATTCGGAGTAGGTATTAAAATTCATGGAGAAGAAGTAAAAACTTTGAGGTTCGCCGATGACATTGTAATTCTGTCAGAGACAGCAAAGGACTTGGAAGAGCAGTTGAACGGAATGGACAGTGTCTTGAAAGGAGGATATAAGATGAACATCAACAAAAGCAAAACGAGGATAATGGAATGTAGTCAAATTAAATCGGGTGATGCTGAGGGAATTAGATTAGGAAATGAGACACTTAAGGTAGTAAAGGAGTTTTGCTATTTAGGCAGTAAAATAACTGATGATGGTCGAAGTAGAGAGGATATAAAATGTAGACTGGCAATGGCAAGGAAATCGTTTCTGAAGAAGAGAAATTTGTTAACATCGAGTATAGATTTAAGTGTCAGGAAGTCGTTTCTGAAAGTATTTGTATGGGGTGTAGCCATGTATGGAAGTGAAACATGAACGATAACTAGTTTGGACAAGAAGAGAATAGAAGCTTTCGAAATGTGGTGCTACAGAAGAATGCTGAAGATAAGGTGGGTAGATCACGTAACTAATGAGGAGGTATTGAATAGGATTGGGGAGAAGAGAAGTTTGTGGCACAACTTGACTAGAAGAAGGGGTCGGTTGGTAGGACATGTTTTGAGACATCGAGGGATCACCAATTTAGTATTGGAGGGCAGCGTGGAGGGTAAAAATCGTAGAGGGAGACCAAGAGATGAATACACTAAGCAGATTCAGAAGGATGTAGGTTGCAGTAGGTACTGGGAGATGAAGAAGCTTGCACAGGATAGAGTAGCATGGAGAGCTGCATCAAACCAGTCTCAGGACTGAAGACCACAACAACGACATGGTGATATTTTGTGTGATTAAGTTTGACGTGTCACGAGCAACGTCTTTCCTTCACTTCGCTGCAGCCCAGATAGATACAGCTCACAGCTTTCTATAATTACAGGTTTAAAGAGGTACACATGGCATTTAAAATCACCTTATGAATAAATTTGCATGCGCCTTGGATATTCAACCTGAGAGAGTGCATAGGCAGAATGTTTATATGTTGACACAAAAACACAGACAATCGACAGAAGTCCTAAGGACAAAAGAAATCCATAGTAAAGCCATTTTAAGATTATCAATACATTAGTTGCTAAGGTTGCTGAGACTGAGGAGTAAATTAATACTTTGTGTGCAAGGATTGATGAAATAGAAACCACTTTAAAAAAGAAGCCTCAAACCACACTACAATAATGAGAACGAGAAGTTAAGAATTGTTATCCAACACCAGGATTCTATAAGAATTCTAAGCAGCAGCTTCTTTCATGTGAAACGAAAATTTATACAGATGAGTGGAGCCGAGACAAAAGTATCGCATCCATCCTGCAACATCATCACATTCCTGTCTGAGAAAATAAGATATGAACTAAATGGCGTGGAGACTGAACGAAAGAGGAACGTCAGGATAGCATCGACTCTTAAAACGTATGTTTCTGAACCAAAATCAGACCTAAATGTCTTGGAAATCGCTGGCTGGATAGCAGATAAAACAGATCCAAGACCAATACCACAACATAAGTATAAGCATATGTGTGTCACTAAAGATGTTAGTGAATTATGAACAAGCTCTCATCAATTTGAAACAAGAAATTACGCTGGTACAACTGACAACTGAAAATAACCCATATTTTCAAGGACTGAATTTCACTAATGAATTCAATAAAATCATTATCGACGAACTTGTATGGAAAATGACACATATCATGGTAGGCGAATAAGAATATTTAAAGCTTTTAAAGACAGTTGGACAGTTGGCGGCGGGACTTCAACTGACATTGCCATACTGTTCATGACAACTTTTTAAATATCCTCTAATATCTACAACCACTCGACAGATGTGGATCATTAAAACATTGGTTCAGCTTGAAACACTGTGCTCCATCATATTAGCACTGCAAACTGACGTAAAGGTAACCCAAAAACGGTTTTAGTGAATTTTAAAATTGCAAAATAAAACGAATAACAAAGTGTATCTTGATGTAGAATTCTATCACTATGACAGGTTACTACAGGATTGTAACCAGAACGTTTACGCCTTACTGTTCGGCATGTAATCAAGATTTTTTGCCTCTTATTCTGATTGTACTGGAAACGGTGGGTGTATGCTAAGCCCATGGGAAAATAAGAAGACAGCATACATTACTATAATCGACTGTTCAAAACAAAACGATAGCATGAAAACATGTTATACTATTGTACTAGTCGAATTTCAAGCTAAAGAAAACTTCCCCACAACACCTCAGTGCGCGTATTAATATTTAATGAATGGGTGATTAAATTATTCACCACTAACTGGAAGAGTTCAAAGATTCGTAGCGGAAGGACTACTAAAGTATTTCACAATGGCATCTCAAAATGTTAACATCGTTATCAACTTTCAAGGATTCAGTGACGAAAATGGAGACTTTCTGATTAAAAACATTGCTTTCATAGCAATCAGAAATGATGGACATATTGCTACAACTTTGAATATGAACGTCACATCAGCCAAGTAGTTCAGGGTTGTAAAATGTCTCAAGAATCGAAGAACTGCAATTTGGCTAACACAAAATTATCATGGTCTGCACTGAAACGACTTGGGAATAAACTACATGGATATGTTTGATGCGCATAGGACTTTTGATCATAAGAACAGGATTGCGTACGTAAATGGTCTCGAAAAAGCAACTCGGGTGGGAGCCATCTACAAAAACGCTTCGATGTGGAATTAGAGGAATGTAATCATCCAGCTTTACGCCTTTTAAAGACTAAAACTAAATTTATAAATGCCATGAAAATGTACAATCGTTATTAAGTTGGACGATGAGTAAATTACTTTTTTAGAATAATAATATTGATATGCATGCCTTTATTCGATATCTTCTACTCCATAACCAACATCCATTCTGAGCAACATTTCACGGCAGTACAGCAACAGGCTGCAGAGAAAAAGCATGCACACACGATGTGTTCTAATGTTCTACATGACTGCATAAGTCGATTGCGGGGTAATAATTCTGTCATTTACTGCAATGAAATGCGCCAGCTACTCTGATAGCTCTTGTAGCTTCAAGAGATCAAGAGTTGCCCGTCTGTCTCCACTTTATTCGTTGTGATTGACAATCTGTGTTTTGTATACTTGTCTATGTGCTAACTTTTTGTTTTACAATACGGCTATGTATTTTTCTTTCTTACTCGAAATGATTGATGATGACGATGAGGATGCGTCATAACAAGCTATAGACTCACTTTACTCAGTAAGAACTAGCGAATAATTATTACATTAGTCTATACACATGTGTGTGTGATTGATTTAACTAAAAATATACACTGTGCATCAGATTAATATGACCACCTGTCATAAGCCTGAATAACCACCTTTTGCAAAAATGGTTCAAATGGCTCTGGGCACAATGGGACTTAACATCTGAGGTTATCAGTCCCCTAGAGCTTAGAACTACTTAAACCTAACTAACCTAAGGACATCACACACATCCATACCCGAGGCAGGATTCGAACCTGCGACATTAGCGGTCGCGCGGTTCCAGACTGTAGCCTCTAGAACCGCTCGGCCACCCCGGCCGGCCACCCCGGCCGGCCACCTTTTGCAGCTCGAGCCACTGCGAGACATGCAGAAAGAGGGTCCATGAAGTTCTGGAAGGTACCAACTAACCTGTGGAGCAATGCCAACTGCAGTGTTGTGGTCAGTAGCACTAGGATCCATGGCAGGAACAGTCCGATCGAGGTGGTTGCACAGATTCTCGACTGCGTTTAAATTCGGGGAGTCTGGTGGCCAGGTGAGTATGGTAAATTAATCCTGGTTCTTTTTGAACCTCGAACGTGTGACACGTTGCAGTGTCCTGTTGCTAGACGCCAACGTGCTGTGGAAAAACAAATTACATTCAGGGGTGGACATGGTCCCGAAGGATAAATGCGACCTGTGTTGACCCATTGTGCCTTCCAGAATGACGAGATCATCCAGGGAATGACCCGAAAACATTCCTCAGACCATAATGCTCCCTGCTACAGCCTGTAGCCTTCCGACAATTGTTGAAGGGTGTTTGCTTTCAGACGTTTCATGTTGTACACGCCAACGGGCATCTGTCCGATGGAGCTTGAGATGTGATTCATCTGAAAAGGCCACCTGTCGCCACTCAGTGGACCCATTTGTGGAACTTTCGTGCAAACTCCTTCCGTCGCCGAAGAACAGCAGTCAGCATACTCGGAGGAGCATGATCTAGGCAAATGCTGTGGAGACCCATTCGCAGCAACGTTCGCTGAACGGTTGTTGACGAGACACTGTCATCTGGGCAGTCAGTTGCTAAACTGTTGCGCGTCTATTTGCCTGTACACATCTCCACAGTTGTTATTCACCCTTGTCATCTACGGCCTGTGGGGCACACCAGTTGCCTCGCCGCCGATTTTGGATAGCGCCAGTTTTCCGTGCACGGTATAATTTAGCCATGGTAGCACACGAACAAATTACAAATTTAGCCGTTTTGGGATTTCTTCCACGCTTGGCCCGAAATCCAATGATCACGCCCTTTCGGACATCAGATAAATCGTTCCATTTCCGCATTACAACGACTGCACTGTTTTCCGCGTCCCCCGATACGTTTTATGTACCCTCCGCTGCTAGTGCTGCCACCTGCTGTATGTGAGTGGTTATTGAACGTTGACGTCCAACACAGGCGGTGGGAACGTTAATGTGACTTGACCATGTACATACTAAAATAGCGCTTTTTTATTGCAGATGACTCTATACCTGTAGAAGGGATTCAACTAATGATTGATGCTGTTGCCACTGCCTATACTGGGAGACACATCAGAATGGAAGATACTGTAGCCTCACAGGATGAAATGCTTACCGCCACACCAGCAGGACAGCAGCAGAGTGTGTGCATACGTAATATCAGCTGATAGTAAAATAAATGTCATGCCTATTGCCGACTTTTTTTATACAGTACTATTATATTCTTTTTATAGAAGTAATTGACAAAGAGCTTCCAAGCTGACAGAATGTGATGGTCCCACAACCGGCGTCAGGCTGGTTATTGTAACTGGTGTGTGCTAGTCTGCTGCCCGGCTGATGACGAAGTCTTCCTGTTAAGAATACTGAGTCTTTAATCCTGTCGTGTACCTAACCCGAAATCCGTAAAAAAAGTGTTTTTTTTAGTAGGCTGCACAGTGGAACTGAAGAAAAGGGTATTAACCAGGTTTCCCCTGGTGTTTACTGCCTTCCAATTTCCTACCAAACACTTAGGGTAGCTCTTAACATCAAAACCTCTGGACTAAGTAAGAGTTTCGAAACTGTAAAGCGCACTTTTCTACTGTTGCTTATCGAAACATTCCTAACAAGTTCGCTCTGATCAGGGAAGGCTTTCTATTATGGGATTTATCTCGTCTTAGTGTACTATTTGTGTGCGGCTGGTCCCGGTAGAGGTTCGAGCCCTCCCTCGGGCATGGGTGTGTGTGTTTGTCCTTAGGATAATTTAGGTTAAGTAGTGTGTAAGCTTAGGGACTGATGACCTTAGCAGTTAAGTCCCATAAGATTTCACACACATTTGAACATTTTTTGTACTATTTGTCATTACCGTGCTTGACGGTATTGTCTGAGAATTTCCAGTTGCTATTTGTAATACCTTGTTACAACTCATATCTCACATTCTTACAGATAAATTTAAAAATTCCCTCTTTCTAGCTGCCTTTACTTTTTTGCGACTTCAGCAGTTTGTAGAAGCATCCAATACTTCATACCTACATTACTCTACTCTACCTTGACTTTTGGCGCTGCCTCTGGAAGTTACTGGAATTTGTTTTCTGGACGTTGCTAGTGCCCAGGAACGAAAAACCGAAAACTGAAATCATCCATTAGCAGTAATTTCGTTGTCGATCGTGATAGAATCTTTTAAAAGTGTATTTTAGAACATCCGGCTCGCTGAACTAAGTCTTTAAACTCTTTTGACGTTTAAAACGTCAAGAAATGATAGCTAGTTTGAATTCCTTTGGAAAAATATTTCGTTGGTAATGGAGGAGCTATGATTCTTCACTATTCCTTATCATTAAGTTGTGTACTGATGTCTCATTAAGGTTGAATACTTCTTCATAGTCTCGTATGGAACTAGGTTATACCAGTGTGCAGGTGTGGATATCCACGCATAAAATTCTGGGCCCTCGGCTATATCTGAGAATATCCACATAAATTACAACTTCGTCGTTAAAGGAATGTGTCAATATTCCAATTGTTGTTTGTTTGATCGACAGTTATGATTGTTTAGTACCCATTTGTTACGAAATAGAGCTATATTGGCTTGGTTGCGCAGTACTATAGAGACGGCAAACGCGTTGTTGAAATGTGCATGGTCTACAGCAGGCGACATGCCCATCTTCTCCAGCAAAATTACATGTACGTCTTGTTTCGCTGTACCAGCAGCTGCCTAATATCTGTTTCGTTTACAATAACGGAGATCATTTACTTAATTGCCGAAAGCTCCCACAAAGCAACATGAAGACTGTTCTAGGACACTCCATCCTTTACAATCTCGCTTCATGGCCTGGCTCATGTTTGTGAATCACATACGATATAAATAATGTTCGTTATAAAATCAGTCGTGCTATCAACGTTCCTCTTAAAACTATCCAATGCTACTTTATAACACTGAAAAGTGTAGCACGTTAGGCATAATTTAATATCGTGGTAAATTAATGTTCATTTTACAAACGAGCTAAGTGGTTAATGTTTAACAACATGCAAATGTGACAACTTATAACATGACTTCTTTTGGCTCTCCAGTATTGGGAAACTATTCTGCAGGAAATTTCACAAAATATGTTTCTGGAATTACGACAGAAAGTTGTAACTTAACAAACGTATCAAGAATATGACAGACTACATTGTGATATATGGACATGATGGGCCTCTACGTTTTTAGTCTGTGGAATGTAAATTGCAAGGTCCGGCTTCAGCAGACGAAAATTCAGTCCAGGGGCAAACCTACTGTCAGAAATCCAGAGTACTGAACTGATTAGAATGATTTAAAATATAAAACTTCCATCCATTATGGATGAGGATCACTGCGACTGTAATAAACAAAGGTTTCTTGAAATTATTGCAACCAGTTGGCTTTTGCTTTGTTCTTCACTTTTTTACTATACCATTAGGGGTTTCGAACCGTATAGCAGTTCATCATCAGATCGTACATATTTATTAATTGTTTGCAGCAGTTTACAATATCTTAATATCTGCTGATGCTAACACGGATAAAAGACTTGCGGTGGCTGATTAGAGGTCTTGCGGATGCGCTACAGATGCAAACTGCATTTTTCTTATCCCCATAGACCTCCAGTTACTGGAAAGTTGGATTTTATGGGTCGCTAGATAGAAACGTCGAGGACTTCGAGAGCAGTAGGCTACACTCTGCGTTTCTCTTCCACTATAATTTATAACTGATAGCTTACGTTATGTACGTCCCCTCAAAGTAATCCTCGTGCCACCAGTAAAAGTTCTTTTGGGATCCTATAAGTACATGGAGTTGTTGGGGAATTTGCTTTATTCGCCATGTGGTTCTTAAAAACGGAAACCACTGAAGAGAATCTTCATCCTCAGGGACTGTCTGAAATCGAATGATGTGACTCTGAAATAGGAGTCGTAATTAACAACAAGTTTACATAAGCATTGGTATGGAAATGCCGTGTGGCTAGGGCCTCCCGTCGGGTAGACCGTTCGCCTGGTGCGTCTTTCGAGTTGATGCCACTTCGGCGACATGCATGTCGATGGGGATGAAATTATGATTATAAGGACAACACAACACTCAGTCCCTGAGCGGAGAAAATCTCCGACCCAGCCGGGAATCGAACCCGAGCCGTTAGGCATGACATTCCGTCGCGCTGACCACTCAGCTACCAGGGGCGGACATGAGCATTGGTGATAATGATGAATTAAATATCTGGCAACTACTTTGCCTCTGCATCTATTACGACTGATTCACGCACGGCCGTAATGTGTAACGTAGCATCCCAACGAAAAAGTACAATTAAATCTGTGTTTGCTACGACAACAGTAAGTAACGGAGACATTTCTGGAGAACTGCTATGTTCGTTGTGATGTGTACAACAAAGAATAACGCGGAAGATCACAACTGTGATTCTGTTTCATGAATATGTATACATACTTGTATGTGGAATGTATGTTCGTTACATGCACTACGCTGTCAGATCTGATTACGGGGAGACAGCCCTAAAGGCGACACGTGGATTATAAAGAGATGTAAAAAATGTGCCTGTCATATCGGCTGGGGTATCGCACGGTGTGGGGTCAGCTGCCTGTCCGACAGGGTGTTCTTCACCCACGCACGTTGGCTCCTTTCCTTGCAGATTAGTGAGAGTTGCGTCGAATGTGTATTTGTGGAGTTTAGACGAGTGTAGTGCATGCTTGTATAGAGTAGTGGTACAATACTACTGTATGACGATGGTGAGAAAAGGCAGAAGATGAAACACGACGCCGGCACACAGCCTACTACTCTCGAATAGTTCCAAGGAGGCCACCACGTTAAACGTTCCAGTCCTGACGGACGGAATACCAGTAACAGAGGCTTAGAATTCAATCCAAGACATTGGCACAAAGACTGGTGAGCAGGAACTGTACGATACCACCTCCCTCCCCCCTCACCCTTGCTGGTCAAATACTGGCGGTGAAAGTTTCATCATCGCCAGGATTCGATTCATCTTACTCCCAAGGCGAGCACCACCGCGCAGTGTGTGTTAGTGGCCGCGACCACGGAGGCGGGTTTAAATAGATTTCATAAATACAGAATTGTCGCTGGTAACGCCCGAAGCTTTGTCATCTCGCAGCTGCTCTACATCTTCAATCTCTTCAATCACAACACATTACGAACACGCTGGATAATTCATCGCCGGCCGGGGTGGCCGAGCGGTTCTAGGCGATACAGTCTGGAACCGCGCGACCGATACGGTCGCAGATTCGAATCCTGCCTCGGGCATGGATGTGTGTGATGTCCTTAGGTTAGTTAGGTTTGAGTAGTTCTAAGTTCTAGGGGAATGATGACCTCAGAAGTTAGGTCCCATAATGCTGAGCCATTTAAACCAAAAATGGGCTTCGTCTGACCGTAGGATGGTCCATGAACCATTTGAGATAAACGAAACAGTGGAATGTTCGGAGAGTCCACTTGAAGGGAAGTTACCCAGGCAGGCGAACAATCATACACCATTTTTTTGATAATTCGTCAGTAGTAACCTAAGTCGTCTTTATACATTCATTTGGTAGGTATTCATTCTGCACCTTCACCTCTACCTTGCCATTGGGAATCTAGTCTGTTGGTACTGACTCTGACTGACGTCTAGTCGGCAATGGTCGCTCTACAGGGAAGTTTTGCAAATTCGTGGTAAGGTCTTATGGGACCAAACTGCTGAGGTCATCGGTCCCTAAGATTACGTACTACTTAATCTAACTTAAATTAACTTACACTAAGGACAACACACACGCCCATGCCCGAGGGAGGACTCGAACCTCTGACGGGGGGAGCTGCCCGGCCCGCGAAAAGACGCCTCAGAAAGGGAAACAGTATCCGCTGAACCTAACTTTCGGACTCTGGAACAAAATGGGAACGCCGTACAGACGCATTGGACGAAATGACACTCTTGCTGACATGACTGAAGGAATCACGAAAACATGCATGAACATTAAATTTCTTTCTGAATGCGCCCATTGTTGTCACATTTAGATCGTCGTCCGGAACCGCGGGACTGCTACGGTCGCAGGTTCGAATCCTGTCTCGGGCATGGATGTTTGTGATGTCCTTAGGTTAGTTAGGTTTAAGTAGTTCTAAGTTCTAGGGGACTGATGACCTCAGAAGTTAAGTCCCATAATGCTGAGCCATTTAAACCAAAAATGGGCTTCGTCTGACCGTAGGATGGTCCATGAACCATTTGAGATAAACGAAACAGTGGAATGTTCGGAGAGTCCACTTGAAGGGAAGTTACCCAGGCAGGCGAACAATCATACACCATTTTTTTGATAATTCGTCAGTAGTAACCTAAGTCGTCTTTATACATTCATTTGGTAGATTTTCATTCTGCACCTTCACCTCTACCTTGCCATTGGGAATCTAGTCTGTTGGTACTGACTCTGACTGACGTCTAGTCGGCAATGGTCGCTCTACAGGGAAGTTTTGCAAATTCGTGGTAAGGTCTTATGGGACCAAACTGCTGAGGTCATCGGTCCCTAAGATTACGTACTACTTAATCTAACTTAAACTAACTTACACTAAGGACAACACACACGCCCATGCCCGAGGGAGGACTCGAACCTCTGACGGGGGGAGCTGCCCGGCCCGCGATAAGACGCCTCAGAAAGGGAAACAGTATCCGCTGAACCTAACTTTCGGACTCTGGAACAAAATGGGAACGCCGTACAGACGCATTGGACGAAATGACACTCGTGCTGACATGACTGAAGGAATCACGAAAAGATGCATGAACATTAAATTTCTTTCTGAATGCGCCCATTGTTGTCACATTTAGATCGTCGTCCGGAACCGCGGGACTGCTACGGTCGCAGGTTCGAATCCTGCCTCGGGCATGGATGTTTGTGATGTCCTTAGGTTAGTTAGGTTTAAGTAGTTCTAAGTTCTAGGGGACTGATGACGACAGATGTTAAGTCCCATAGTGCTCAGAGCCATTTGAACCATTTAGATCGTCAACATTTAACGTGAAAAAACGGCAGATACTGTTATGGTGTCGTGACTTCTTTCATAAATATTGTCATCAGATCATGCTCCCGAACTATGCTGTTCAGTACTCACACTCGGGTGAATGGCGGTTCAAATCTGCCTCCAGTCATCCAGATTTTAGTTTTTCATGGTTTTGCTAAAACGCTTAAGCAAAATGAGGTAGTTCCTTTGAAAGGGACACGGTCGATTTCCTTCCCTATCCGAGTTTTTGCTCTTTCTCCAGCGACATTGTCATCGACGAGATGTTGAAACCTGTTTTCCTTTTTTTATGAATAGTGTTATTTCGTGATCAATTATTAAGTGTACTCAACTGTTGCATTTATTCACATGAATGAGGAATATTTAAGCTAACGAAAAAATCGGAGAATCAAACCAATTTTAGGGTCACCATTACATTTCTGTTTTTCAGATTATGGAAGAAATGAGGTAATTCAACTCTAAAACAGTTAGTGTGACACAACGTAAAGCAAGTGGAGAACACAAAAGTCGATTGATTTCATGAACGATTAAAGTCAGCGGGATATGCCTAAGCGTATCCTGTTCGATTCTCGTTTGAGACAGCATAAAAATTTCGTTCTATAGGAACTTCAAATACGTGAGGAAACATCTGCCGCGTTTACTGGATCAAAGTCCCAATCATTCCGCCACGATAATCAATGTCCGTCAATAAATAATTAGAAGGCTATGTTACATACGATTTCTAAGGCTTGTTGGGATCTCATCCGACGCGGATAAAAACGCGGAATTAACAAGCTCTGTATAAGTGGATTATAAACACGGATGATAAGAAGGTATAAAAACCACCGTGATAAGAACGTACCTATATTAATTGGCTACTGCTGTCTTCTCAATACTGATGTAGTACAGATAGCGATACATGCGTGTTTTGTAGCTGACGTCATTGCAGTAGAGTTTCCTCGAAATCTGCGTCAACCGTTTTCTGCGTCACTTACAGATCTTTGAAAAGTTCAAGGGTTATTAATCCCTGGAACTGAACGTCAGAGACGTTCTGGGTGTATGATAGCATGACGCTATTCGTTTCGCAAGAGGTTGTTTACCGGAAAAATCACAGAAAAATTCAGAGGACTGAGTGTAGGTGATCTTGGAGGCCAAGGTACTATCATGCTCAAAAGTTCCCGAACGACCTGAATTGTGCTCCGTATGTTGTGGGTAACACAAAGGTCGGTTTTCAAAGAAGTTCCAAACCCACATTAAACATTATGTCCCTTCGATACCGTCTGGAGGAGAATAGGTGTATGTTGGGCCATCACAGAGGCGGAGGTCGCAGCAAGTTGAATTTCTGTCTCTAGTAAGCTTTCATACACTAGAAAATTTGTTCTATAATAAACAAGTCGTAATGTAAAGTCACGGAGCACTTATTTGTTGTATTTGAACCCGAGATGCTGAAAATGTTGGTGCTGAACTGGGATGTGAATTCAAATATCTCCTTTCGCTGGATTTGACCCTTTCGGAACGATAAAGCTTCATCGTTTGTTTCCCCAAAACCAAAAACTCCTATAGGACTCCACGAAAGGTCCATGTCTAGGTACGAGTCCTGGTCTCTTACAAGAATTTTCATCGCGCGAGTGACGTCTTCGTGCGTTGTCAACAATAACAATTGGCGCCGGTTACTATTCGCAGTCAGGCACAGAACTTTTCATCATATCATTTCAGGTTCAGACATACCATTCCTAGCTAGGAATTCGATAGTTAACGTTTCTTGATGTGTAGTCAACAACGATGATACACTACTGGCCATTAAAATTGGTACACCAAGAAGAAATGCAGATGATAAAGGGGTATTCATTGGACAAATATCTTGTACTAGAACTGACATGTGATTACTTTACCACGCAATTTGGGTGCATAGATCCTGAGAAATCAGTACCCAGAACAACCACTTCTGGCCGTAATAACGGCCTTGATACGCCTGGGCATTGAGTCAAACAGAGCTTGGATGGCATGTACAGGTGCAGCTGCCCATGCAGCTTCAACACGATACCACAGTTCATCAAGAGTAATGCCTGGCGTATCGTGACGAGCCAGTTGCTCGGCCGCCATTGATCAGACGTTTTCAGTTGGTGAGAGATCTGGAGAATGTGCTGGCCAGGGCAGCAGTCGAACATTTTCTGTATCCAGAAAGGCCAGTACAGGACCTGCAACATGCGGTCGTGCATTATCCTGCTGAAATGTAGGGTTTCGCAGGGATCGAATGAAGGGTAGAGCCACGGGTCGTAACACACATGAAATGTAACGTCCACTGTCCAAAGTGCCGTCAACGCGAACAAGAGGTGCCCGAGACGTGTAACCAATGGCACCCCATACCATCACGCCGGGTGATACGCCAGCACGGCGATGACGAATACACGCTTCCAATGTGCGTTAACCGCGATGTCGCCAAACACGGATGCGACCATCATGATGCTGTAAAGAGAACCTGGATTCATCCGAAAAAATGACGTTTTGCCATTCGTGCACCCAGGTTCGTCGTAGAGTACACCATCGCAGGCGCTCCTGTCTGTGATGCAGCGTCAAGGTTAACAGCAGCCATGGTCTCCGAGCTGATAATCCATACTGCTGCAAACGTCGTCGAACTGTTCGTGCAGATGGTTGTTGTCTTGCAAACGCCCCCATCTGTTGACTCAGGGATCGAGACGTGGCTGCAAGATCCGTTATAGCCATGCGGATAAGATGCCTGTCATCTCGACTGCTTGTGATGCGAAGCCGTTGGGATCCAGCACGGCGTTCCGTATTACCCTCCTGAACCCACCGATTGCATATTCTGCTAATAGTCATTGGATCTCGACCAACGCGAGCAGCAGTGTCGCGATACGATAAACCGCAAGCATGATAGGCTACAATCCAACCTTTATCAAAGTCGGAAACGTGATGGTACGCATTTCTCCTCCTTACACGAGGCATCACAACAACGTTTCACCAGGCAACGCCGGTCAACTGCTGTTTGTGTATTTGAAATCGGTTGGAATCTTTCCTCATGTCAGCACGTTGTAGGTATCGCCACTGGCGCCAACCTTGTGTGAATGCTCTGAAAAGCTAATCATTTGCATATCACAGCATCTTCTTCCTGTCGGATGAAGTTCTCGACTGTAGTACGTCATCTTCGTGGTGTAGCAGTTTTAATGGCCAGTAGTGTATGTGCAGGTTCGACTCCCAGTCAGCACAGAACCACTCGTCACGATATTTACGGTATGACTTGTGCACATATCGCTATTGGTGAAACACACCGATATTGAACTTTTGTTCGTGGCTGGGAACCAACGGCAGTAGGTGCCTGATTCGAATTCCGATGAGACAAAACTTTTCCGTGTCATCATTTCAGTTTCAGTCATATCGCTACTGGTGAAAAGTTTTGATACCTAATACCTGATTGTTTGCAGTTAGCAATCGATTATATGCTAGATTCGAACCCCGTCAAACATTAAATTTTGCGCAACGTCATTTCAAGTTTAAACGTCTGCACACTTCGTTGTTTCTAACTGAAACCGTATTTAATACGTTATGTGGTTAGTTAATAGAGGGACTGATTGCTGTATAAGAGTCCTGGGTCCCTGTTCAGTACAAATTTTTCGTAATGTAATTTCAAGTTGAGACTTGCTTTATGAAATGTCAATTTTTGTAATAAATTTTAGCCTACAAATGGTAAAGATTTAGTCATCTCTAATAACGTGCTTCCTGATATTTTTATTATCGTGGTATGAATTTGCATCTGGGGTGTTTGTTATACAGAGCAAAGTTCTCTAGTAATAATTATTTTGTGTAGTGAAGCGACTGCTTCGAAAAGAGATTAGAGGACCTGCAAGACAGTCACATTATGTGTGATGCATGTATATAAGGTGAAATGCATTTCAGGTCGTTCGGATACTTTTGAGCATTATAGTATAGGCCCTGCTCGACATATCCATATTGGCGCTTAATGTCATCTTGCGTCCTGTCGATGACGATGTTATTGGAGACGCAGCACGAGCTCGAAGTGTGGAAGAAATCTGACCATATCGTTTTCAAAGGAACCATCCCTTCAGCTGCTTTAAACAGTGTAGGAAAACTACAGATAACCATACATGGTTCACATTGTTCTGTGTTGGGATAGTTAATGTTCTTAGGCGGGTTTTTTGTTGGCTTTCAGCGGGTGGCGGCGGTAGTGAGGGGGAAGAGGAAGTGGGGGAGGGCGGATGATTGCAGAAAGCATACTACTCTGTCCAGTCACATTAATGTGACCACCTTTTGAAAGCCCGAATAATCATCTTTTGAAGCGTGGATCGCTGCGAGGCGAACTGGAAGAGAGTCAATGATGTTCTCCAGGGTACCGTCAGGGATGTGGAGCCATGCCAATTCCGGTGCTAGGTTTCTCGACTGTGGATCCTTAGCGCGAACAGCCCTATTGAAGTGGTCCCACAGATTTTCAATTGGCTTTAAATCTGGAGAGTTTAGTCGGCAGAGGCGTATGGCAAACTCATTCTGGTGCTCTCTGAACCACGCATGCACACTGCGAGCTGTGTGACACGTCGCATCGTTCTGCTGGTGGATGCCACCATGCATAGGAAATACAGGCTCCATGCAGGGGTGGACACAGTCCCCAAGGACAGATGCTTACTTGTATTGATCCACTGTCCCTTCCAAAATGATGAGATCACTCAGGGAACGCCAAGAAAACATTCCCCAGACCATAACGCTTCGTTCTGACGATTGTCTTATGGTGTTTGCTTTCAGATGTTTCAGGTCGATGGAGCATAAAACGTGATTCATCTGAAAATGTCAGCTGTCGCCACTGAGTGGGCGTCCAGTTCCAGTTCTGGTGTGCAAATTCCAGCCTTCGTCACCGATGAACAGCGGTAAGCATGTGAGCACAAAGCAGGCCCCTATTGCGGAGGCCCATACATTTCCTTAGCGGTCGTTGAGAAGACACTGTTGGTTGCCCCTCGGTTCATCTGGGCGGTCAGCTGCTCAACAGTTACGCGTCTATTCGTCTGTACGTATCTCCGTAGCCATTATTCACCCCTGTGGTGTATGGTCCTTGGTACACTACAATTGGCTCGGGGCCAATTTTGGATACGGACATTTTGCCATGTGCAGAATACTTTAAGCATGGAGGCACGCAAACTGTTTACAAGCTTAGTCGTCTCGGTAATGCTCTTGGCCCGAAAGCCAATGCTCATGCCCTTTTGGGCTTCAGATGAATCGCTGCATTTCTACATTACGACAACTGCACTGTTTCCACGTCCCCCGGACACGCTTTATACAAGGTGTTACAAAAAGGTACGGCCAAACTTTCAGGAAACATTCCTCACACACAAAGAAAGAAAATATGTTATGTGGACATGTGTCCGGAAACGCTTAATTTCCATGTTAGAGCTCATTTTAGTTTCGTCAGTATGTACTGTACTTCCTCGATTCACCGCCAGTTGGCCCAATTGAAGGAAGGTAATGTTGACTTCGGTGCTTGTGTTGACATGCGACTCACTGCTCTACAGTACTAGCATCAAGCACATCAGTACGTAGCATCAACAGGTTAGTGTTCATCACGAACGTGGTTTTGCAGTCAGTGCAATATTTACAAATGCGGAGTTGGCAGATGCCCATTTGATGTATGGATTAGCATGGGGCAATAGCCGTGGCGCGGTACGTTTGTATCGAGACAGATTTCCAGAACGAAGCTGTCCCGACAGGAAGACGTTCGAAGCAATTGATCGGCATCTTAGGGAGCACGGAACATTCCAGCCTACGACTCGCGACTGGGGAAGACCTAGAACGACGAGGACACCTGCAATGGACGAGGCAATTCCTCGTGCAGTTGACGATAACCCTAATGTCAGCGTCAGTGAAGTTACTGCTGTACAAGGTAACGTTGACCACGTCACTGTATGGAGAGTGCTACGGGAGAACCAGTTGTTTCCGTACCATGTACAGCGTGTGCAGGCTCTATCAGCAGCTGATTGGCCTCCACGGGTACACTTCTGCGAATGGTTCATCCAACAACGTGTCAATCCTCATTTCAGTGCAAATGTTCTCTTTACGGATGAGGCTTCATTCCAACGTGATCAAATTGTAAATTTTCACAATCAACATGTGTGGGCTGACGAGAATCCGCACGCAATTGTGCAATCACGTCATCAACACAGATTTTCTGTGAACGTTTGGGCAGGCATTGTTGGTGATGTCGTGATTGGGCCCCATGTTCTTCCACCTACGCTCAAGGGAGCACGTTATCATGATTTCATACGGGATACTTTACCTGTGCTGCTAGAACATGTGCCTTTACAAGTACGACACAACATGTGGTTTATGCACGATGGAGCTCCTGCACATTTCAGTCGAAGTGTTCGTACGCTTCTCAAGAACAGATTCGGTGACCGATGGATTGGTAGAGGCGGACCAATTCCATGGCCTCCACGCTCTCCTGACCTCAACCCTCTTGACTTTCATTTATGGGGGCATTTGAAAGCTCTTGTCTACGCAACCCCGGTACCTAATGTAGAGACTCTTCGTGCTCGTATTGTGGACGGCTGTGATACAATACGCCATTCTCCAGGGTTGCATCAGCGCATCAGGGACTCCATGCGACGGAGGGTGGATGCATGTATCCTCGCTAACGGAGGACATTTGAATATTTAACAAAGTGTTTGAAGTCACGCTGATACGTTCTGTTGCTGTGTGTTTCCATTCCATGATTAATGTGATTTGAAGAGAAGTAATAAAATGAGCTCTAACATGGAAAGTAAGCGTTTCCGGACACATGTCCACATAACATCTTTTCTTTATTTGTGTGTGAGGAATGTTTCCTGAAAGTTTGGCCGTACCTTTTTGTAACACCCTGTAATACCCTCCACTGCTAGTGCTGCCACCTGATGCACGCTGGCCTCGAACATAGGTGTTGGTCACATTAATGTGACTGTATCATGTATCTGATACATATTAGATGAAATCATATCAAGAGACCTGTGCACAGCAATGTACTGGTAATGGTGGTCAGTAGGTCTGGTGAAGCATGAACTGCAGAATTATGCAGCGGAGACTATAATGTTCCCTGCTAAGACCTGCGTGGAATGCTCTCGCTAGAAAATCGATGAGTTTTTCCAAGTTGACCTCAGATGTGAAAATCCTTAAGTGAATGTGGAAGGATACGCTGATCAAGACCTCGCTTAATTTGGAACATCGGGACACGACGCGATGTCTTCTGATACTTGACGTTAGAGGGCAGAGTAACACAGAATGATACTGGCTAAAACGAGAGTAGGGGAGAGTGGCTCACATTGGAACACTTTCCAGGCTTCTTTCTTATTCTGTTTTGACATTACGGCATTCACTGTATGTGTGCTGCAGCCGTTTTCTGAAATTACAAAAATTACTCAAGAAAGTAAGGTTTTTCCAACTGTGAGAAACTGTTCGAAGATACAACATGGTCATGTATCAGGAACAAATGCTCTATTCAAATTTAAAAGTATTGTGATCGCGAAAATTTTGTCTATACTGTACTTAAAAGTCTTATATCTTACATTATTACTTACCAGACACCAATAAAGGTGTCTGGACGCAACCTGCATGGTTGCTAGGTCACTTGTGCTAATTTGAAAATGTCGGTAGATTACAGTTCACTTGTCCTAAGTTTAAGTCCGCTTCTGCTATGTTCATTGCCCATATATAGTATTTCAAAAAACTACCACTACTGCCGACATAGGAAAGAAACGATTGCATCTTTATTTAAACAAAACTGTGGGAGGGTCTCTTTAATGTGTGTCGTAAAGAACTCCACCGGTGTGTACTCCACTCCTTGTGTCGTGTTGTGGAGAGACGTCTGCCACTGCCGACTGCGTTGGGCTGATGACGGACATATTCACACTTAACTTGCGCACATGGGCTGCAGTGCTAGCCGTATAGGCAACGTGTATAAGTAGCCACACCTTGTTGAAGCTGTGTGAGTCGCTCATACCGCCACTTGCAGCGAACTGCTATCTGAACGCTCTGGTGCTTGGGATGGACTGTGCAATATGCACCAGCTGTCTACGAGAAATGTCGGTAATCATATTTCAACACTGCTATCTGAACGCCCTGGTGCTTGGGATGGACTGTGCAATATGCACCAGCTATCTACGAGAAATGTCGGTAATCATATTTCAACACTGCTATCTGAACGCCCTGGTGCTTGGGATGGACTGTGCAATATGCACCAGCTATCTACGAGAAATGTCGGTAATCATATTTCAACACTGGTATCTGAACGCCCTGGTGCTTGGGATGGACTGTGCAATATGCACCAGCTATCTACGAGAAAGGTCGGTAATCATATTTCAACACTGCTATCTGAACGCCCTGGTGCTTGGGATGGACTGTGCAATATACACCAGCTATCTACGAGAAATGTCGGTAATCATATTTCAACACTGCTATCTGAACGCCCTGGTGGTTGGGATGGACTGTGCAATATGCACCAGCTATCTACGAGAAATGTCGGTAATCATATTTCAACACTGCTATCTAAACGCCCTGGTGCTTGGGATGGACTGTGCAATATGCACCAGCTATCTACGAGAAATGTCGGTAATCATATTTCAACACTGGTATCTGAACGCCCTGGTGCTTGGGATGGACTGTGCAATATGCACCAGCTATCTACGAGAAAGGTCGGTAATCATATTTCAACACTGCTATCTGAACGCCCTGGTGCTTGGGATGGACTGTGCAATATGCACCAGCTATCTACGAGAAATGTCGGTAATCATATTTCAACACTGCTATCTGAACGCCCTGGTGCTTGGGATGGACTGTGCAATATGCACCAGCTATCTACGAGAAATGTCGGTAATCATATTTCAACACTGCTATCTGAACGCCCTGGTGGTTGGGATGGACTGTGCAATATGCACCAGCTATCTACGAGAAATGTCGGTAATCATATTTCAACGCTGCTATCTGAACGCCCTGGTGCTTGGGATCGACTGTGCAATATGCACCAGCTATCTACGAGAAATGTCGGTAATCATATTTCAACACTGCTATCTGAACGCCCTGGTGCTTGGGATGGACTGTGCAATGTGCACCAGCTATCTACGAGAAATGTCGGTAATCATATTTCAACACTGGTATCTGAACGCCCTGGTGCTTGGGATGGACTGTGCAATATGCACCAGCTATCTACGAGAAATGTCGGTAATCATATTTCAACACTGCTATCTGAACGCCCTGGTGCTTGGGATGGACTGTGCAATATGCACCAGCTATCTACGAGAAATGTCGGTAATCATATTTCAACACTGCTATCTGAACTCCCTGGTGCTTGGGATGGACTGTGCAATATGCACCAGCTATCTACGAGAAATGTCGGTAATCATATTTCAACACTGCTATCTGAACGCCCTGGTGCTTGGGATGGACTGTGCAATATGCACCAGCTATCTACGAGAAATGTCGGTAATCAAATTTCAACACTGCTATCTGAACGCCCTGGTGCTTGGGATGGACTGTGCAATATGCACCAGCTATCTACGAGAAATGTCGGTAATCATATTTCAACACTGCTATCTGAACGCCCTGGTGCTTGGGATGGACTGTGCAATATGCACCAGCTATCTACGAGAAATGTCGGTAATCATATTTCAACACTGCTATCTGAACGCCCTGGTGGTTGGGATGGACTGTGCAATATGCACCAGCTATCTACGAGAAATGTCGGTAATCATATTTCAACACTGCTATCTGAACGCCCTGGTGCTTGGGATGGACTGTGCAATATGCACCAGCTATCTACGAGAAATGTCGGTAATCATATTTCAACACTGCTATCTGAACGCCCTGGTGCTTGGGATGGACTGTGCAATATGCACCAGCTATCTACGAGAAATGTCGGTAATCATATTTCAACACTGCTATCTGAACGCCCTGGTGCTTGGGATGGACTGTGCAATATGCACCAGCTATCTACGAGAAATGTCGGTAATCATATTTCAACACTGCTATCTGAACGCCCCGGTGCTTGGGATGGACTGTGCAATATGCACCAGCTATCTACGGGAAATGTCGGTAATCATATTTCAACACTGGTATCTGAACGCCCTGGTGCTTGGGATGGACTGTGTAATATGCGCCAGCTATCTACGAGAAATGTCTTTAATCATATTTCAACACTGGTATCTGAACGCCCTGGTGCTTGGGATGGACTGTGCAATATGCATCAGCTATCTACGAGAAATGTCGATAATCATATTTCAACACTGCTATCTGAACGCCCTGGTGCTTGGGATGGACTGTGCAATATGCACCAGCTATCTACGAGAAATGTCGGTAATCATATTTCAACACTGGTATCTGAACGCCCTGGTGCTTGGGATGGACTGTGCAATATGCACCAGCTATCTACGAGAAATATCGGTAATCATATTTCAACACTGCTATCTGAACGCCCTGGTGCTTGGGATGGACTGTGCAATATGCACCAACTATCTACGAGAAATGTCGGTAATCATATTTCAACACTGCTATCTGAACGCCCTGGTGCTTGGGATGGACTGTGCAATATGCACCAGCTATCTACGAGAAATGTCGGTAATCATATTTCAACACTGCTATCTGAACGCCCTGGTGCTTGGGATGGACTGTGCAATATGCACCAGCTATCTACGAGAAATGTCGGTAATCATATTTCAACACTGCTATCTGAACGCCCTGGTGCTTGGGATGGACTGTGCAATATGCACCAGCTATCTACGAGAAATGTCGGTAATCATATTTCAACACTGCTATCTGAACGCCCTGGTGCTTGGGATGGACTGTGCAATATGCACCAGCTATCTACGAGAAATGTCGGTAATCATATTTCAACACTGCTATCTGAACGCCCTGGTGCTTGGGATGGACTGTGCAATATGCACCAGCTATCTACGAGAAATGTCGGTAATCATATTTCAACACTGGTATCTGAACGCCCTGGTGCTTGGGATGGACTGTGCAATATGCACCAGCTATCTACGAGAAATATCGGTAATCATATTTCAACACTGGTATCTGAACGCCCTGGTGCTTGGGATGGACTGTGCAATATGCACCAACTATCTACGAGAAATGTCGGTAATCATATTTCAACACTGGTATCTGAACGCCCTGGTGCTTGGGATGGACTGTGCAATATGCACCAGCTATCTACGAGAAATATCGGTAATCATATTTCAACACTGGTATCTGAACGCCCTGGTGCTTGGGATGGACTGTGCAATATGCACCAGCTATCTACGAGAAATATCGGTAATCATATTTCAACACTGGTATCTGAACGCCCTGGTGCTTGGGATGGACTGTGCAATATGCACCAACTATCTACGAGAAATGTCGGTAATCATATTTCAACACTGCTATCTGAACGCCCTGGTGCTTGGGATGGACTGTGCAATATGCACCAGCTATCTACGAGAAATGTCGGTAATCATATTTCAACACTGCTATCTGTACGCCCTGGTGCTTGGGATGGACTGTGCAATATGCACCAGCTATCTACGAGAAATGTCGGTAATCATATTTCAACACTGGAGTCTGAACGCCCTGGTGCTTGGGATGGACTGTGCAATATGCACCAGCTATCTACGAGAAATGTCGGTAATCACATTTCAACACTGCTATCTGAACGCCCTGGTGCTTGGGATGGACTGTGCAATATGCACCAGCTATCTACGAGAAATGTCGGTAATCATATTTCAACACTGGTATCTGAACGCCCTGGTGCTTTGGATGGACTGTGCAATATGTACCAGCTATCTACGAGAAATGTCGGTAATCATATTTCAACACTGCTATCTGAACGCCCTGGTGCTTGGGATGGACTGAGCAATATGCACCAACTATCTACGAAAAATGTCGGTAATCATATTTCAACACTGCTATCTGAACGCCCTGGTGCTTGGGATGGACTGTGCAATATGCACCAGCTATCTACGAGAAAGGTCGGTAATCATATTTCAACACTGGGATGGACTGTGCAATATGCACCAGCTATCTACGAGAAATGTCGGTAATCATATTTCAACACTGCTATCTGAACGCCCTGGTGCTTGGGATGGACTGTGCAATATGCACCAGCTATCTACGAGAAATGTCGGTAATCATATTTCAACACTGCTATCTGAACGATCTGGTGCTTGGGATGGACTGTGCAATATGCACTAGCTATCTACGAGAAATGTCGGTAATCATATTTCAACACTGCTATCTGAACGCCCTGGTGCTTGGGATGGACTGTGCAATATGCACCAGCTATCTACGAGAAATGTCGGTAATCATATTTCAACACTGCTATCTGAACGCCCTGGTGCTTGGGATGGACTGTGCAATATGCACCAGCTATCTACGAGAAATGTCGGTAATCATATTTCAACACTGCTATCTGAACGCCCTGGTGCTTGGGATGGACTGTGCAATATGCACCAGCTATCTACGAGAAATGTCGGTAATCATATTTCAACACTGCTATCTGAACGCCCTGGTGCTTGGGATGGACTGTGCAATATGTACCAGCTATCTACGAGAAATGTCGGTAATCATATTTCAACACTGCTATCTGAACGCCCTGGTGCTTGGGATGGACTGTACAATATGCACCAGCTATCTACGAGAAATGTCGGTAATCATATTTCAACACTGCTATCTGAACGCCCTGGTGCTTGGGATGGACTGTGCAATATGCACCAGCTATCTACGAGAAATGTCGGTAATCATATTTCAACACTGCTATCTGAACGCCCTGGTGCTTGGGATGGACTGTGCAATATGCACCAGCTATCTACGAGAAATGTCGGTAATCATATTTCAACACTGCTATCTGAACGCCCTGGTGCTTGGGATGGACTGTGCAATATGCACCAGCTATTTACGAGAAATGTCGGTAATCATATTTCAACACTGCTATCTGAACGCCCTGGTGCTTGGGATGGACTGTGCAATATGCACCAGCTATCTACGAGAAATGTCGGTAATCATATTTCAACACTGCTATCTGAACGCCCTGGTGCTTGGGATGGACTGTGCAATATGCACCAGCTATCTACGAGAAATGTCGGTAATCATATTTCAACACTGCTATCTGAACGCCCTGGTGCTTGGGATGGACTGTGCAATATGCACCAGCTATCTACGAGAAATGTCGGTAATCATATTTCAACACTGCTATCTGAACGCCCTGGTGCTTGGGATGGACTGTGCAATATGCACCAGCTATCTACGAGAAATGTCGGTAATCATATTTCAACACTGCTATCTGAACGCCCTGGTGCTTGGGATGGACTGTGCAATATACACCAGCTATCTACGAGAAATGTCGGTAATCATATTTCAACACTGCTATCTGAACGCCCTGGTGCTTGGGATGGACTGTGCAATATGCACCAGCTATCTACGAGAAATGTCGGTAATCATATTTCAACACTGCTATCTGAACGCCCTGGTGCTTGGGATTGACTGTGCAATATGCACCAGCTATCTACGAGAAATGTCGGTAATCATATTTCAACACTGCTATCTGAACGCCCTGGTGCTTGGGATGGACTGTGCAATATGCACCAGCTATCTACGAGAAATGTCGGTAATCATATTTCAACACTGCTATCTGAACGCCCTGGTGCTTGTGATGGACTGTGCAATATGCACCAGCTATCTACGAGAAATGTCGGTAATCATATTTCAACACTGCTATCTGAACGCCCTGGTGCTTGGGATGGACTGTGCAATATGCACCAGCTATCTACGAGAAATGTCGGTAATCATATTTCAACACTGCTATCTGAACGCCCTGGTGCTTGGGATCGACTGTGCAATATGCACCAGCTATCTACGAGAAATGTCGGTAATCATATTTCAACACTGCTATGTGAACGCCCTGGTGCTTGGGATGGACTGTGTAATATGCACCAGCTATCTACGAGAAATGTCGGTAATCATATTTCAACATTGCTATCTGAACGCCCTGGTGGTTGGGATGGACTGTGCAATATGCACCAGCTATCTACGAGAAATGTCGGTAATCATATTTCAACACTGCTATCTGAACGCCCTGGTGCTTGGGATGGACTGTGCAATATGCACCAGCTATCTACGAGAAATGTCGGTAATCATATTTCAACACTGCTATCTGAACGCCCTGGTGCTTGGGATGGACTGTGCAATATGCACCAGCTATCTACGAGAAATGTCGGTAATCATATTTCAACACTGGTATCTGAACGCCCTGGTGCTTGGGATGGACTGTGCAATATGCACCAGCTATCTACGAGAAATGTCGGTAATCATATTTCAACACTGCTATCTGAACACCCTGGTGCTTGGGATGGACTGTGCAATATGCACCAGCTATCTACGGGAAATGTCGGTAATCATATTTCAACACTGCTATCTGAACGCCCTGGTGCTTGGGATGGACTGTGTAATATGCGCCAGCTATCTACGAGAAATGTCTGTAATCATATTTCAACACTGGTATCTGAACGCCCTGGTGCTTGGGATGGACTGTGCAATATGCACCAGCTATCTACGAGAAATGTCGATAATCATATTTCAACACTGCTATCTGAACGCCCTGGTGCTTGGGATGGACTGTGCAATATGCACCAGCTATCTACGAGAAATGTCGGTAATCATATTTCAACACTGCTATCTGAACGCCCTGGTGCTTGGGATGGACTGTGTAATATGCACCAGCTATCTACGAGAAATGTCGGTAATCATATTTCAACACTGCTATCTGAACGCCCTGGTGCTTGGGATGGACTGTGCAATATGCACCAGCTATCTACGAGAAATGTCGGTAATCATATTTCAACACTGGTACCTGAACGCCCTGGTGCTTGGGATGGACTGTGCAATATGCACCAGCTATCTACGAGAAATCTCGGTAATCATATTTCAACACTGGTATCTGAACGCCCTGGTGCTTGGGATGGACTGTGCAATATGCACCAACTATCTACGAGAAATGTCGGTAATCATATTTCAACACTGCTATCTGAGCGCCCTGGTGCTTGGGATGGACTGCGCAATATGCACCAGCTATCTACGAGAAATGTCGGTAATCATATTTCAACACTGGTATCTGAACGCCCTGGTGCTTGGGGTGGACTGTGCAATATGCACCAGCTATCTACGAGAAATGTCGGTAATCATATTTCAACACTGCGATCTGAACGCCCTGGTGCTTGGGATGTACTGTGCAATATGCACCAGCTATCTACGAGCAATGTCGGTAATCATATTTCAACACTGCTATCTGAGCGCCCTGGTGCTTGGGATGGACTGTGCAATATGCACCAGCTATCTACGAGAAATGTCGGTAATCATATTTCAACACTGCTATCTGAACGCCCTGGTGCTTGGGATGGACTGTGCAATATGCACCAACTATCTACGAAAAATGTCGGTAATCATATTTCAACACTGCTATCTGAACGCCCTGGTGCTTGGGATGGACTGTGTAATATGCACCAGCTATATACGAGAAATGTCGGTAATCATATTTCAACACTGCTATCTGAACGCGCTGGTGATTGGGATGGACTGTGCAATATGCACCAGCTATCTACGAGAAATGTCGGTAATCATATTTCAACACTGCTATCTGAACGCCCTGGTGCTTGGTATGGACTGTGCAATATGCACCAACTATCTACGAGAAATGTCGGTAATCATATTTCAACACTGCTATCTGAACGCCCTGGTGCTTGGGATGGACTGTGTAATATGCACCAGCTATATACGAGAAATGTCGGTAATCATATTTCAACACTGCTATCTGAACGCCCTGGTGCTTGGGATGGACTGTGGAATATGCACCAACTATCTACGAGAAATGTCGGTAATCATATTTCAACACTGCTATCTGAACGCCCTGGTGCTTGGGATGGACTGTGTAATATGCACCAGCTATCTACGAGAAATGTCGGTAATCATATTTCAACACTGCTATCTGAACGCCCTGGTGCTTGGGATGGACTGTGCAATATGCACCAGCTATCTACGAGAAATGTCGATAATCATATTTCAACACTGCTATCTGAACGCCCTGGTGCTTGGGATGGACTGTGCAATATGCACCAGCTATCTACGAGAAATGTCGGTAATCATATTTCAACACTGCTATACGAGAAATGTCGGTAATCATATTTCAACACTGCTATCTGAACGCCCTGGTGCTTGGGACGGACTGTGCAATATGCACCAGCTATCTACGAGAAATGTCGGTAATCATATTTCAACACTGCGATCTGAACGCCCTGGTGCTTGGGATGGACTGTGCAATATGCACCAGCTATCTACGAGAAATGTCGGTAATCATATTTCAACACTGGTATCTGAACGCCCTGGTGCTTGGGATGGACTGTGCAATATGCACCAACTATCTACGAGAAATGTCGGTAATCATATTTCAACACTGCTATCTGAGCGCCCTGGTGCTTGGGATGGACTGCGCAATATGCACCAGCTATCTACGAGAAATGTCGGTAATCATATTTCAACACTGGTATCTGAACGCCCTGGTGCTTGGGATGGACTGTGCAATATGCACCAGCTATCTACGAGAAATATCGGTAATCATATTTCAACACTGGTATCTGAACGCCCTGGTGCTTGGGATGGACTGTGCAATATGCACCAACTATCTACGAGAAATGTCGGTAATCATATTTCAACACTGCTATCTGAACGCCCTGGTGCTTGGGATGGACTGTGCAATATGCACCAGCTATCCACGAGAAATGTCGGTAATCATATTTCAACACTGCTATCTGAACGCCCTGGTGCTTGGGATGGACTGTGCAATATGCACCAGCTATCTACGAGAAATGTCGGTAATCATATTTCAACACTGCTATCTGAACGCCCTGGTGCTTGGGATGGACTGTGCAATATGCACCAGCTATCTACGAGAAATGTCGGTAATCATATTTTAACACTGGTATCTGAACGCCCTGGTGCTTGGGATGGACTGTGCAATATGCACCAGCTATCTACGAGAAATATCGGTAATCATATTTCAACACTGGTATCTGAACGCCCTGGTGCTTGGGATGGACTGTGCAATATGCACCAACTATCTACGAGAAATGTCGGTAATCATATTTCAACACTGCTATCTGAGCGCCCTGGTGCTTGGGATGGACTGCGCAATATGCACCAGCTATCTACGAGAAATGTCGGTAATCATATTTCAACACTGGTATCTGAACGCCCTGGTGCTTGGGATGGACTGCGCAATATGCACCAGCTATCTACGAGAAATGTCGGTAATCATATTTCAACACTGGAGTCCGAACGCCCTGGTGCTTGTGATGGACTGTGCAATATGCGCCAGCTATCTACGAGAAATGTCGGTAATCACATTTCAACACTGCTATCTGAACGCCCTGGTGCTTGGGATGGACTGTGCAATATGCACCAGCTATCTACGAGAAATGTCGGTAATCATATTTCAACACTGCTATCTGAACGCCCTGGTGCTTGGGATGGACTGTGCAATATGCACCAGCTATCTACGAGAAATGTCGGTAATCGTATTTCAACACTGCTATCTGAACGCCCTGGTGCTTGGGATGGACTGTGCAATATGCACCAGCTATCTACGAGAAATGTCGGTAATCATATTTCAACACTGCTATCTGAACGCCCTGGTGCTTGGGATGGACTGTGCAATATGCACCAGCTATCTACGAGAAATGTCGGTAATCATATTTCAACACTGCTATCTGAACGCCCTTGTGCTTGGGATGGACTGTGCAATATGCACCAGCTATCTACGAGAAATGTCGGTAATCATATTTCAACACTGCTATCTGAACGCCCTGGTGCTTGGGATGGACTGTGCAATATGCACCAGCTATCTACGAGAAATGTCGGTAATCATATTTCAACACTGCTATCTGAACGCCCTGGTGCTTGGGATTGACTGTGCAATATGCACCAGCTATCTACGAGAAATGTCGGTAATCATATTTCAACACTGCTATCTGAACGCCCTGGTGCTTGGGATGGACTGTGCAATATGCACCAGCTATCTACGAGAAATGTCGGTAATCATATTTCAACACTGCTATCTGAACGCCCTGGTGCTTGGGATGGACTGTGCAATATGCACCAGCTATCTACGAGAAATGTCGGTAATCATATTTCAACACTGCTATCTGAACGCCCTGGTGCTTGGGATGGACTGTGCAATATGCACCAGCTATCTACGAGAAATGTCGGTAATCATATTTCAACACTGCTATCTGAACGCCCTGGTGCTTGGGATGGACTGTGCAATATGCACCAGCTATCTACGAGAAATGTCGGTAATCATATTTCAACATTGCTATCTGAACGCCCTGGTGCTTGGGATGGACTGTGCAATATGCACCAGCTATCTACGAGAAATGTCGGTAATCATATTTCAACACTGCTATCTGAACGCCCTGGTGCTTGGGATGGACTGTGCAATATGCACCAGCTATCTACGAGAAATGTCGGTAATCATATTTCAACACTGCTATCTGAACGCCCTGGTGCTTGGGATGGACTGTGCAATATGCACCAGCTATCTACGAGAGATGTCGGTGATCATATTTCAACACTGCTATCTGAACGCCCTGGTGCTTGGGATGGACTGTGCAATATGCACCAGCTATCTACGAGAAATATCGGTAATCATATTTCAACACTGCTATCTGAACGCCCTGGTGCTTGGGATGGACTGTGCAATATGCACCAGCTATCTACGAGAAATGTCGGTAATCATATTTCAACACTGCTATCTGAACGCCCTGGTGCTTGGGATGGACTGTGCAATATGCACCAGCTATCTACGAGAAATGTCGGTAATCATATTTCAACACTGCTATCTGAACGCCCTGGTGCTTGGGATGGACTGTGCAATATGCACCAGCTATATACGAGAAATGTCGGTAATCATATTTCAACACTGCTATCTGAACGCCCTGGTGCTTGGGATGGACTGTGCAATATGCACCAGCTATCTACGAGAAATGTCGGCAATCATATTTCAACACTGCTATCTGAACGCCCTGGTGCTTGGGATGGACTGTGCAATATGCACCAGCTATCTACGAGAAATGTCGGCAATCATATTTCAACACTGCTATCTGAACGCCCTGGTGCTTGGGATGGACTGTGCAATATGCACCAGCTATCTACGAGAAATGTCGGTAATCATATTTCAACACTGCTATCTGAACGCCCTGGTGCTTGGGATGGACTGTGCAATATGCACCAGCTATCTACGAGAAATGTCGGTAATCATATTTCAACACTGCTATCTGAACGCCCTGGTGCTTGGGATGGACTGTGCAATATGCACCAGCTATCTACGAGAAATGTCGGTAATCATATTTCAACACTGCTATCTGAACGCCCTGGTGCTTGGAATGGACTGTGCAATATGCACCAGCTATCTACGAGAAATGTCGGTAATCATATTTCAACACTGCTATCTGAACGCCCTGGTGCTTGGAATGGACTGTGCAATATGCACCAGCTATCTACGAGAAATGTCGGTAACCATATTTCAACACTGCTATCTGAACGCCCTGGTGCTTGGGATGGACTGTGCAATATGCACCAGCTATCTACGAGAAATGTCGGTAATCATATTTCAACACTGCTATCTGAACGCCCTGGTGCTTGGGATGGACTGTGCAATATGCACCAGCTATCTACGAGAAATGTCGGTAATCATATTTCAACACTGCTATCTGAACGCCCTGGTGCTTGGGATGGACTGTGCAATATGCACCAGCTATCTACGAGAAATGTCGGTAATCATATTTCAACACTGCTATCTGAACGCCCTGGTGCTTGGGATGGACTGTGCAATATGCACCAGCTATCTACGAGAAATGTCGGTAATCATATTTCAACACTGCTATCTGAACGCCCTGGTGCTTGGGATGGACTGTGCAATATGCACCAGCTATCTACGAGAAATGTCGGTAATCATATTTCAACACTGCTATCTGAACGCCCTGGTGCTTGGGATGGACTGTGCAATATGCACCAGCTATCTACGAGAAATGTCGGTAATCATATTTCAACACTGCTATCTGAACGCCCTGGTGCTTGGGATGGACTGTGCAATATGCACCAGCTATCTACGAGAAATGTCGGTAATCATATTTCAACACTGCTATCTGAACGCCCTGGTGCTTGGGATGGACTGTGCAATATGCACCAGCTATCTACGAGAAATGTCGGTAATCATATTTCAACACTGCTATCTGAACGCCCTGGTGCTTGGGATGGACTGTGCAATATGCACCAGCTATCTACGAGAAATGTCGGTAATCATATTTCAACATTGCTATCTGAACGCCCTGGTGCTTGGGATGGACTGTGCAATATGCACCAGCTATCTACGAGAAATGTCGGTAATCATATTTCAACACTGCTATCTGAACGCCCTGGTGCTTGGGATGGACTGTGCAATATGCACCAGCTATCTACGAGAAATGTCGGTAATCATATTTCAACACTGCTATCTGAACGCCCTGGTGCTTGGGATGGACTGTGCAATATGCACCAGCTATCTACGAGAGATGTCGGTGATCATATTTCAACACTGCTATCTGAACGCCCTGGTGCTTGGGATGGACTGTGCAATATGCACCAGCTATCTACGAGAAATATCGGTAATCATATTTCAACACTGCTATCTGAACGCCCTGGTGCTTGGGATGGACTGTGCAATATGCACCAGCTATCTACGAGAAATGTCGGTAATCATATTTCAACACTGCTATCTGAACGCCCTGGTGCTTGGGATGGACTGTGCAATATGCACCAGCTATCTACGAGAAATGTCGGTAATCATATTTCAACACTGCTATCTGAACGCCCTGGTGCTTGGGATGGACTGTGCAATATGCACCAGCTATCTACGAGAAATGTCGGTAATCATATTTCAACACTGCTATCTGAACGCCCTGGTGCTTGGGATGGACTGTGTAATATGCACCAGCTATATACGAGAAATGTCGGTAATCATATTTCAACACTGCTATCTGAACGCCCTGGTGCTTGGGATGGACTGTGCAATATGCACCAGCTATCTACGAGAAATGTCGGCAATCATATTTCAACACTGCTATCTGAACGCCCTGGTGCTTGGGATGGACTGTGCAATATGCACCAGCTATCTACGAGAAATGTCGGCAATCATATTTCAACACTGCTATCTGAACGCCCTGGTGCTTGGGATGGACTGTGCAATATGCACCAGCTATCTACGAGAAATGTCGGTAATCATATTTCAACACTGCTATCTGAACGCCCTGGTGCTTGGGATGGACTGTGCAATATGCACCAGCTATCTACGAGAAATGTCGGTAATCATATTTCAACACTGCTATCTGAACGCCCTGGTGCTTGGGATGGACTGTGCAATATGCACCAGCTATCTACGAGAAATGTCGGTAATCATATTTCAACACTGCTATCTGAACGCCCTGGTGCTTGGAATGGACTGTGCAATATGCACCAGCTATCTACGAGAAATGTCGGTAATCATATTTCAACACTGCTATCTGAACGCCCTGGTGCTTGGGATGGACTGTGCAATATGCACCAGCTATCTACGAGAAATGTCGGTAACCATATTTCAACACTGCTATCTGAACGCCCTGGTGCTTGGGATGGACTGTGCAATATGCACCAGCTATCTACGAGAAATGTCGGTAATCATATTTCAACACTGCTATCTGAACGCCCTGGTGCTTGGGATGGACTGTGCAATATGCACCAGCTATCTACGAGAAATGTCGGTAATCATATTTCAACACTGCTATCTGAACGCCCTGGTGCTTGGGATGGACTGTGCAATATGCACCAGCTATCTACGAGAAATGTCGGTAATCATATTTCAACACTGCTATCTGAACGCCCTGGTGCTTGGGATGGACTGTGCAATATGCACCAGCTATCTACGAGAAATGTCGGTAATCATATTTCAACACTGCTATCTGAACGCCCTGGTGCTTGGGATGGACTGTGCAATATGCACCAGCTATCTACGAGAAATGTCGGTAATCATATTTCAACACTGCTATCTGAACGCCCTGGTGCTTGGGATGGACTGTGCAATATGCACCAGCTATCTACGAGAAATGTCGGTAATCATATTTCAACACTGCTATGTGAACGCCCTGGTGCTTGGGATGGACTGTGTAATATGCACCAGCTATCTACGAGAAATGTCGGTAATCATATTTCAACACTGCTATCTGAACGCCCTGGTGGTTGGGATGGACTGTGCAATATGCACCAGCTATCTACGAGAAATGTCGGTAATCATATTTCAACACTGCTATCTGAACGCCCTGGTGCTTGGGATGGACTGTGCAATATGCACCAGCTATCTACGAGAAATGTCGGTAATCATATTTCAACACTGCTATCTGAACGCCCTGGTGCTTGGGATGGACTGTGCAATATGCACCAGCTATCTACGAGAAATGTCGGTAATCATATTTCAACACTGGTATCTGAACGCCCTGGTGCTTGGGATGGACTGTGCAATATGCACCAGCTATCTACGAGAAATGTCGGTAATCATATTTCAACACTGCTATCTGAACGCCCTGGTGCTTGGGATGGACTGTGCAATATGCACCAGCTATCTACGGGAAATGTCGGTAATCATATTTCAACACTGGTATCTGAACGCCCTGGTGCTTGGGATGGACTGTGTAATATGCGCCAGCTATCTACGAGAAATGTCTGTAATCATATTTCAACACTGGTATCTGAACGCCCTGGTGCTTGGGATGGACTGTGCAATATGCACCAGCTATCTACGAGAAATGTCGATAATCATATTTCAACACTGCTATCTGAACGCCCTGGTGCTTGGGATGGACTGTGCAATATGCACCAGCTATCTACGAGAAATGTCGGTAATCATATTTCAACACTGCTATCTGAACGCCCTGGTGCTTGGGATGGACTGTGTAATATGCACCAGCTATCTACGAGAAATGTCGGTAATCATATTTCAACACTGCTATCTGAACGCCCTGGTGCTTGGGATGGACTGTGCAATATGCACCAGCTATCTACGAGAAATGTCGGTAATCATATTTCAACACTGGTATCTGAACGCCCTGGTGCTTGGGATGGACTGTGCAATATGCACCAGCTATCTACGAGAAATATCGGTAATCATATTTCAACACTGGTATCTGAACGCCCTGGTGCTTGGGATGGACTGTGCAATATGCACCAACTATCTACGAGAAATGTCGGTAATCATATTTCAACACTGCTATCTGAGCGCCCTGGTGCTTGGGATGGACTGCGCAATATGCACCAGCTATCTACGAGAAATGTCGGTAATCATATTTCAACACTGGTATCTGAACGCCCTGGTGCTTGGGGTGGACTGTGCAATATGCACCAGCTATCTACGAGAAATGTCGGTAATCATATTTCAACACTGCGATCTGAACGCCCTGGTGCTTGGGATGTACTGTGCAATATGCACCAGCTATCTACGAGCAATGTCGGTAATCATATTTCAACACTGCTATCTGAGCGCCCTGGTGCTTGGGATGGACTGTGCAATATGCACCAGCTATCTACGAGAAATGTCGGTAATCATATTTCAACACTGCTATCTGAACGCCCTGGTGCTTGGGATGGACTGTGCAATATGCACCAACTATCTACGAAAAATGTCGGTAATCATATTTCAACACTGCTATCTGAACGCCCTGGTGCTTGGGATGGACTGTGTAATATGCACCAGCTATATACGAGAAATGTCGGTAATCATATTTCAACACTGCTATCTGAACGCGCTGGTGCTTGGGATGGACTGTGCAATATGCACCAGCTATCTACGAGAAATGTCGGTAATCATATTTCAACACTGCTATCTGAACGCCGTGGTGCTTGGGATGGACTGTGCAATATGCACCAACTATCTACGAGAAATGTCGGTAATCATATTTCAACACTGCTATCTGAACGCCCTGGTGCTTGGGATGGACTGTGTAATATGCACCAGCTATATACGAGAAATGTCGGTAATCATATTTCAACACTGCTATCTGAACGCCCTGGTGCTTGGGATGGACTGTGGAATATGCACCAACTATCTACGAGAAATGTCGGTAATCATATTTCAACACTGCTATCTGAACGCCCTGGTGCTTGGGATGGACTGTGTAATATGCACCAGCTATCTACGAGAAATGTCGGTAATCATATTTCAACACTGCTATCTGAACGCCCTGGTGCTTGGGATGGACTGTGCAATATGCACCAGCTATCTACGAGAAATGTCGATAATCATATTTCAACACTGCTATCTGAACGCCCTGGTGCTTGGGATGGACTGTGCAATATGCACCAGCTATCTACGAGAAATGTCGGTAATCATATTTCAACACTGCTATACGAGAAATGTCGGTAATCATATTTCAACACTGCTATCTGAACGCCCTGGTGCTTGGGATGGACTGTGCAATATGCACCAGCTATCTACGAGAAATGTCGGTAATCATATTTCAACACTGCTATCTGAACGCCCTGGTGCTTGGGATGGACTGTGTAATATGCACCAGCTATATACGAGAAATGTCGGTAATCATATTTCAACACTGCTATCTGAACGCCCTGGTGCTTGGGATGGACTGTGGAATATGCACCAACTATCTACGAGAAATGTCGGTAATCATATTTCAACACTGCTATCTGAACGCCCTGGTGCTTGGGATGGACTGTGTAATATGCACCAGCTATCTACGAGAAATGTCGGTAATCATATTTCAACACTGCTATCTGAACGCCCTGGTGCTTGGGATGGACTGTGCAATATGCACCAGCTATCTACGAGAAATGTCGATAATCATATTTCAACACTGCTATCTGAACGCCCTGGTGCTTGGGATGGACTGTGCAATATGCACCAGCTATCTACGAGAAATGTCGGTAATCATATTTCAACACTGCTATACGAGAAATGTCGGTAATCATATTTCAACACTGCTATCTGAACGCCCTGGTGCTTGGGATGGACTGTGCAATATGCACCAGCTATCTACGAGAAATGTCGGTAATCATATTTCAACACTGCTATCTGAACGCCCTGGTGCTTGGGATGGACTGCGCAATATGCACCAGCTATCTACGAGAAATGTCGGTAATCATATTTCAACACTGCTATCTGAACGACCTGGTGCTTGGGATGGACTGTGCAATATGCACCAGCTGTCTACGAGAAATGTCGGTAATCATATTTCAACACTTATAATGAAGTATAATGGCATATATTCTTAGAGAAGGAACACATGTACTGCAGATGTACTGTCACACTCAAATGATCTGAATGATCTAAATTGCATTCCACAAGATTTGTATGGAACCCACATAACTTAACCGTCTTGCATGCAGGTCCTCTAAATCTCTGTGTGGCACAGTGTTTGACTAAACAAAATGGTTGCTACAAGGGACAACTAGAGAAAACTGCTCTGCATGCCTATCAATCCAATACAAATTAATACCACCATAATGTAAATACCAGAAAATACGTTATTAAAGGTGTCACAATCTTTCATGCCTGAAAACTCAAATTTATTACAAAAAAAAATTGAAAAAACCAATTTTCAACTTGAAAATACGTGACGAAAATTTTTGTAAAGGACTTGGACCTGGGACTCCAATCCACCAACTATGTCCCCCTAGGTAACCACGAGAAATCTAAATATGGTTTCAGTTACAATTAACGAAGTTTGCACATGTTTAAACTTGAAAAACGTGGCGTAAAGATTAGTGATTACTGGCAAATGTGATGACCTGCGAAGATTTAACCTTCGTGAGAAGTTACTGTAATGGGAATTTGAGTCACAGTGTATTAAATTCGTAATAACACAAAATTGTCTGAAGCAAAGACCTGTGTGAATACTCAAAATGCAGGGTTACGCATCTAGTGGCACAAAATAGGCGTGTGTACATCGCAGTCGGTATCTGCTACCAACAACTGAGGCACCTTGCAGTAACAACTTAAGAAAGGCATCAAGTATTGTTACTGTACAAGAATGCTCGTCTACACTCTACTGATTTCACAAAAGAACCTATCCAGCAGCATTTCACAAAAGAATCTATTCAGGAATTTCAATCCCTACCACACATTTTCCTCTGATCTAGTACCCTCAAACCATTAACAACCATCAATAAGTTCTATATCCTACTCAAGAAGCGTTTCGAGGCCACAATTTCTTAAAGTTGTCGTCTTTAGATCTAGGGGATGCTGTATCAAGATTGCGACAGGGTTTGAGATGGAGAAGTTAAGATTTCCCTACTGGTTTTTGATCTGGCAACTTGTTGCTCAGTAAGAGAAGAAGTAAAAAGCAGGTAAATTTTCGATGTCTCCAGCGAGATCAGAACCTAGAACTAATACACTCACCTTCACAAGCAGCTGCATTACCACTTCGCTTGCTAGCTTATTTAAAATTCATATTAGCTTCTTTTACGGGCTTAAAATTGCTGTGTAACTGAAACCGCCTCTTCTGGCACAACTTTCATGTTATAACGAGGCTCTCTTTAATTATCAGTTATCAGGTAAGTATAAAAAAGAATAAAACTTTGGATTAAAAACATATTTCCAACTTATAAGGAATTCTCTTCAAATAAATAAATGCTGACTTGTGACGTATTTGAGTTTAAACCGATTAAACTCGTATAAATATAAATTAAGATCTTCAACATATGCATACAATACTTTTCCAGTGTTCTACAGAGGTTTTCTCTGATACTGTAGATTCCCTGGGGCACACATAGTCCCCATTGTACGTCACGCTCATCAGCATCCGCTACTTCAGCATGCAACCATATTTTGTCTATATTTCGTCATCCGATTCCCAGTTGTTCAAAAAGTTATTTTTAGCATATTCCCAAAATGTTTTTGCTGATTTTATTTGTCGCGTAAATTGTACTATTCTCATTGTGCATACTGATCATATTAGAGTAATTGTTGGCGCCCTTATTAATGACATAGTTTACACATATTCAATGTAACCATAACTTTATGTTATATAACTCTTGAGTAGACGATATATATTGTGGTAAAATAATATTATTTATTGATATTTCCCTACAATTACTTCTTTTGATGAATGATTTCTGTTTTCTCACACTATCCCAAGTCTCACACTATCCCAAGTAATCTGATTTCCATTGCAGAAAAAACATTTCTGGATTACCATTAAAATATGTAAACCTGGCAGTGGGAACAGACACAAAACGAATCCAAATTTAACAAATTATTTAACGCCACACATAATCAATGGAATTGTGTATTCAGAAAATTCTTAAAAGCATGTTGGTATAAACAGAAAAATATATTTTTCACAAAGATCCATGCCACAATTTTTAGGGCTTTAACCTTTAGATCTAGGGGGTACTAAATTGCAGTAAGACTTTAGATGGAGAGGTTAAGATCTCATTTCTAGTTTCTGGTCTGGAAGTTTTTAGCTTGTTAAAATAAGAAGTAAAAAGTGGAAAAACTGTCTTGGTCTCCAGCAAGATTAGAACCTAGAGCTGAAGCATCTTCCCCTTCGAAAAGTTAGCTAGAGAGCCAGTAGTGACAACAGTACTTCTCATTCTTGTAGTGATCGATAACACAGTCTATGTGCAATGTTAAATACGAAATTAGTTATAGATTCTGTATGGAAATACCTTCCCAGAATCAGTTAATAAATTTGACAACCCAGTGTAACACCTTACGTGAGAATCATTCAGATAATGTATCGAAAACGACTGGGAAATAACAAGTGAATTTAGCAGGACAGTTATGAACCACTCCAGGAATAAATAGACGGTCACGTAGTTGCCAAACGGATTTAACAATGTTGCCAATTCTCCATTAGACTAGCGTAGAGAAAAACATGTTTGCCCAACTGATGGGCTGAGCTGGCTAGCACTTGGAAACCTTGTACTTTGAAGGCACTGTGGTGCCGGTTGCCACCGCGTTGACTGGAAGCCGAAATGCCTGAAGTATATCCCAATGAGTTTTATTCGCGTTTCTATGAATATGTTTTGGATATAATACCCAGATGCACCGACTGCAAACTGCACGCCATAAATTAGGATCATGGGTTTGTCTGGGTGGCCTTATTCTTCATCATGTTTTATGATTTTTTCTATCTCATACATACTGTAAAGTGAAAAACTCATTCGCCAGACACAATTCAACAGCAGCCGTTTGTTGCGTCATTATAATCCACACTTAATCTCTGTCAGGGAAAGAACTGCTCAACTGTATGTCCATTGCATTGACACCCCAGGTGGTTGGTAAATAAATTATTTACACTGTCTATCTTTCGTTTACATGAGTGTAATTCCTGTTGGAACTAAATGCCTTTGGTTAAGAACTGTTGCTGTAATGCTTAACACTGGCAGCATCGCCAGTGATAGATATACAAAATCCTTGGATAAAAAATCAGATACGAACCACATAAGTAGAAATATGGCATTTGAAGTAGAGGACATTCCTTCAAAATTAGTGACCTGTTTGGCAGGAAATACGATAAAACTATTCTATCTGGTATGCGGTATGTGTGATATACTAGCCGCAATATCATCAGACTTCAAAGAGAACGTAATAATTCCTATTCCGAAAGTGGCAGTTGCTGACAGATGAGAGTATTACCGAACAATCTGTCTAATGGGTCATGGTTGCAAAATGCTGCCATAGAATTATTTACAGAAGTATAGAAAAACCTGTTGAAAGCTGAGCTCAGGGAAGATCGTTTTGGGTTCTAGAGAAATGTAGTAACACGTGAGGAAACACTGGACTGATCTTAGAAAATACATTGATGGAAAAAAAATCGCAACATCAAGAAGGATCGCAACATCAAGGTGATGTTAGTGTGGGATCTCCTACATCACCCAGTAAACTTGAATCAGTCGGAGATGAGTGGTTTGTTTCTGATACTGTGTTGTTAGCGTTCCTATTTCAACGCTTTGGCGATTAATGACATGGCCGACCAGAAGGAGGAAAGAGTCTGCGTGAAATTTTGTTTTCTGTTACGGAAAACTGCAGCCGAGACTACTAGGATGCTTCGGCAAGACTTAAATGATGATACTTTGGGGAAATCACAGGTCTACCAGCAGTTTTTTCAAATTTGGCAACATGACAACTGAAGACATGCCACGCCCCAGTCGTCCTTCGGCATGCAGAAATGACGGAAACATTACGTCAATCAAATTTGCAATTGAAGAAGATCGTCGAAGGACCATTGCTCAAATTCCTGAGGAAACGAAAATGCCATGGAGCATGGTCCAGCGAATTTTAACCAAAATTTTGAACATGAGACGAGTTCTGCAAAATTTATTCCTCGCTTGCTCACAGATGACCAAAGAGAAAATCGCTTGAATTTTTGCCGTGACTTGAAGAGTGAAACGCAGAATGATCCAAATTTTCGTAAAAGAATTGTGAATGGGGATGAGAGTTGGTGCTACAGGTACAATCCAGTGTCAAAGCAAGAGTCGAGCCTGCATAAAACTCAAACGTCAGCACGACCCAAGAAAGCACGTCAAGTGTAATCCAGTGTGAGAACTATGTTGATTAGTTTTTTCAGGGCAAACACTGAACCAACATTTTTGACTGGATATTTTACGAAGATTACGAGAGAGTATGTGACGAAAACGGCTAGAACTGTGGAGAAATGGGAACTAGTTGCTCCATTATGACAATGCTCCTCCAACTCACACAGTTCTGACGATCCGACAGTTCATGGCAAAGAAAAAAAAAAAAAAAGAAAAGAAAATAGCACTCGTGCATCATCTAACCTGCGCGCCCGATCTACCTCTGTCTGACTTTCTTTTCTCTCCACGGATAAAGCAAACTGTTAAGGAAAGCGATTCAGGGATTTTGGATGAAGTCAAAGAAAACACGCTAACGGCTTTGAAGAGTATCGACCTCTGGGATAAGTGCATTAACGCACATGGACAATAATTTGAAGGGGTAAAGTACTTTGCGTGTAAAGTTCAATAAAAAGGCAAAATTACTACATTCCGGTTATTTTTGTGCCCGCCCCCGCCCCCTCCCACGTAACTGAAAGTCAGTAGGCATGTCACAAAGATGATGTCTATTCAGATAAGAGTGGCTCTTGTAGCGCCAGTATGAGGATGAAAATCACGTTTGCTTTAAATATACGCTTTAACAGTCTTGAGCGTTACTAATCTTTGAGAATGGAGGCGGTGAGCTGATGTTACTCAAGAACGCCTTTAAGGCGACAACTGCGTCATTATCAACACCTCACTGAATTTGAACGAAGTCGCATAAGTTGGATGTTCCTTCTTCGATGCTGCAGAAACACTTGGCACGAAGGTAGCGACTGTATATGATTGCTGGTAGCATTGCTCACGACAGTGCACAGCCACAAGAGATTTGGCACCTGACGGCCACATGGCGCCACCGAGAGGGAAGACCATAGTGTTCGGCGTTATGGCTCTAGTGCATCATACAGCATCTGCAGCAGCAATTTGAGCAGCAGCAATTTGAGCAGCAGTTGCCACCACAATCACACAACAAAAATCGGTTACTTCAAAGACAGCTCCGAGCCAGATGTCTTGTAGCGTGCATTCCACTGGCCCCAAACCACCCCCGCTTGCTACTTCAGGGGTAACAAGCGAGAGCTGATTAGAAGTCAGGTTGGAGGTCTGTTGTGTTTTCTAATCAAAGTTGTTCCTGCGTCGGTTCCAGTGACGGCTGTGTATTGGTTAGAAGGAGGTTAGTTCTGGGCCTGCAACCAACCCATCTGAGTGCTACACATGCTTGACCTACATGTGGAGTTATGGTCTGGGGTGCTATTTCGTATGACAGGTACCCTCGTAGTTAGCCCACGCACCGTGCGGTGACTTGCGGAGTATCTAAATGGCTCTGAGCACTATTGGACTTAACAACTGAGGTCATCAGCCCCCTAGAACTTTAAGCTACAGTACTTAAACCTAACTAACCTAAGGGCACTACACACATCCATGCCCGAGGCAGGATTCGAACCTGCGACCGTAGCGGTCGCGCGGTTCCAGACTGAGGCGCCTAGAACCGCTCGGCCGCAACGGCCGGCTTGCGGAGTATCTATGTAGATGTAGATGTAAACACTGACTGCTAATTTGCACGTAAGTCTTTTGATTCGACCTGTTGTGCTGCCATTCATGAATAGCATTTCAGGGTCTGTTTTCCAACAGGACAACGCTCGCCCACATACCGCTGTTGTAACCCAATATGCTCTAAAGAGCGTCGACACGTTTCCACGGTCTGTTCGATCACCATATCTATCTCCAATCGAACACATATGAGACATTATCGGACGAGAACTCCAGCGTCATCCACAGACAGCATTATCCGTCCCTGTACTAACCGCCAAGTGCAACAGCCATTGAGCTCCATCCCACAAACTGACATCCGGCACCTGTAAAACACAATACACGCACGTTTGCATGCTCCCGTTCAACATTCTGGCGGTTACACCGGTAATTAATGCACCAGCATTTCACACTTGCAATGGCTTATCCCGCACTTACATTAACCTGTGATCTTGTAGTGTTAATCACTTAAACATGTTATCTGGACGGACTTATTCCCGAAATTTCATTACTCTACGTTAATTATTTTTTTGCCGCTGCGATTTTTTTCCTTCAGTGTAGACTTAAGAGCGCCAAACTTACATTTCTAGCATTTGTCGAATTTGAGAGGGAGCGAAAGGATATTAGTAACTTGTGTAAAAACCAGCCTGTTGTCGAAGTACGTGAAGCATAGCGGTAGTTGATGACGAAAAAAGAGAGAAAGAGGGAGAGTCAGAGAGAGAGAGTCAGACAGAGAGAGTGTTAGTCTATTCCCGATGTCATTCAGTCTGTGCATTGAGAAACCGGTTAGGGATACCAAGGAGAAATTTTGGAAGGAAATTAAAGTTGAAGGAAGAGAAATGAAAACTTCGATGTTCGCCAATGACATTGTAATTCTGTCCGTAACGGCAAAAGACTTGGAAGAGCAGTTGAACGGAATGGAGAGGTCATGAAAAGATGTGATATGATGAACAACAAAAGCAGAACAAAGATAAAGAAAGGTAGTCAAATTAAACAAGTTGATGCTGAGTAAATTAGATTAGGAAACTAGAAACTAAAAGTAGGAAATGAATTTTGTGTTTAGGCAATAAATTAAGTGAAGATGGCCGAAGCAGAGAAGACAGAAAAAGCAGACTAGCAATAGGAAGAAAAGCATTTCTGAAAAAGAGAAACTAGTTAACATCCAATATAAATAACAGTGAAAATTATGAAGTAAAGTGTTACTTCAAAGAGAAAAACAATCTAAATAGGGCAATGACTTCCCTGAATAATTTTAAGTGTTGGAAGGTCATTTCGGAAGGTATTTGTTTGATGTGTAACCATGAACGGAATTTAAATGTGGGCTATAAATAGTTCTGACAATAAGAAGATAGATTTTGAAATGTGGTGGCTCAAAAAATGGTTCAAATGGCTCTGAGCACTATGGGACTTAACATCTGAGGTCATGAGTCCCCTAGAACGTAGAACTACTTAAACCTAACTAACCTAAGGACATCACACACATCCATGCCCGAGGCAGGATTCGAACCTGCTACCGTAGCGGTCGCGCGATTCCAAACTGAAGTGCCTAGAACCTCTCGGCCACTCCGGCCGGCTGCAATGTGGTGCTTCAGAATAATGTTGAAACTTAGTTGGGTAGATCGGATAATGAGGAAGTACTGAATCGATTTGGGGAGAAAGGAAATTTATGCTACAGCCTGAATAAAAGCTAGGATCATTTGGTAGGATACCTCCTGAGGCATTGGGTCGTGGAAGTAACCAAGGGGGGGGGGGGGGGGATTGGGGGGGGGGGAGGGTGGGAACAGTTGAGGAAGACTAAGGTTTGAATATAGTAAGCAGGTCCAAGTGTATGTTGGTTGCACTAGCTGTGTAGAAACAAAGAGGATGCTCATTTTGGATTAGTGTAGAGAACTGCATCAAGCCAATCTTTGGACTGAACACTACAGCAACAACAGCAAAAACGTATGCATAATTTTCAAATGAATATTTATTTTTCTCCAGTACTCTGAATGATTTGATGCAGTCCGTCACAACTTTCTCTCCTGTGCCAACCTCTTCACCTGCAGTAAACCTTTTCAGTTTGATGATGCAAGTATTCTGCCTTCCCCTAGAGCTTCTGCCCTCTACAACTCTCTCTAGTGGCCCTGTTGTCTTTTCCTGAGGACGTAACATGTGTCTTGTACCCTGTTTTAATTACTATTTTCCGTGTATTGCTTTCGCCGTCGTTGCTGCAAGAACCTCCTCGTTTCTTATCTTATCAGGCACTTAAATTTCATCATTCTTCCGTAAAACCGCTCTTCAAACAAATCGACTCTCTTCTTCTTCGGTTTTCAAATAAAAATATAGTTGTATCCTAAAAACTGTCAAAGGTGGAATTTCGGATGCAAAAATTTTAAACCGGGCCATTCCGATAGTTGGAGTTCTTTTGGCATTTGTCTAGTATGATAAAACGATGAGAAGCAGCCAGTGTCTCGACTTTCGGCAGTTATTTTGAGCTTTGTTGGGGAAGTACTAGCTTATGAAGTCGATGTATTACGTCGAAAGTGACATGCAGGTAGCGGTGTGCCTACAAAAATATATTACATTCTTAGGAAGTGCTGTGCATGACGTACTAACTTTCGTTAAAATTCTGGATAGGTGGCCGCGAACAAATTTTTTATCACGTTGTAATATATGGAACATGTGCAGTGGCCATTATTTCACATTTGGACCAGACGATATGATTTGTTATGCAAATTGTCTATGGAATTAACAAGATGACTGTAGTGCGAAACGAATTACGGGCGTGAGTAGCAAGATGGTAAGAAGAGATAATCCTATACAACAATGACGAACATTGCATATGTCTGCAACCAGTTCTGACTGTCAACTAATACGACACATTCTTGGCAAATGTCATAAGGCTGGCAATGCTACTTTGACAGGAACTGAGAACTCATTCTGTATTTCATCAGCGGATGCAATGACTCATATTCAGCCACAAGTAGAGAATTCAGTTGTGTACCAGACGCTAAGATTTGTTACCTGCAAGGACAATTGAAGCTAACTTCTTAAATTCCTCTGAAATGAGCAGACGCCCCTCATTCTCTTCACTCTTCTAGTATGCTGGATGAAACCTTGCAGAAATATCGAAAAGCAGGCTGTATAAATCGGTGGATCAATCTTGCTGTAAGTTGTCATATAGCAAAGACTCTGGATTACGGTAAACTTCAATGTTTGTTAAATTACACCTGTCGAATTCAATTGGATTACGTTTGACGTTTGTTTCCTTATTTGTTTGAAATGCAAATATATTAAAAATCATGGTGTTTCTAATTGCACAGATGTTTTACTAGATTGTCTGAATAAGCTTGGGAATTAAAGATACTCAAACAGCGCCCATGATCTAATATTGAAAGGCAACTGAATGATAGAGCCGAGTATTTTTCAAAGTAGTAAGTATTCTGCATCGGTTACACAGACGTGAGGCATTTTTCAAATTAGTTTTTCAAGCACAGTTTCTTTTCCTCGGATTGACGCCTAATTCTTTTGTATACGCATTACCATCCATTCCACTCTATGCTAATTTAAGCTCCTGGTTAATATTAACTAGAATGTGCTTCATATCGTTTAAGTACCCCATCACCACATTGAGAGGTATGCGTGCATTAAATTACTTGCATACCTCTGCTGATGCTGGTTTCCCCATAAACCATACAGAGTTTTCCAAACATTTCAAGTCTGATTTTGAAGCTGAAATAAATGTTTTTAGGTAGATGTGATACATAGATTCTGAGTGCATTCATTTTCAACCTCATTCAGCTCATATCTTTGTTTCCTGAAACAAGAAAGCGAATGTGTTACATGTGAGATGTGACGTTGCCATAGGATCTCCATCATGAACTTCCCCCTTCCCCTGAAAGTATGGGAAATTGCTGCTAGCAAAGGTCAACGTAACTTGATCTGGGTAGCTATTCGGATCTCATCGTTGTTTTTGAAGGTCACTGAAGCAAAAGGTTTGTGCAAGAAGTATTCCTGGAGAATTATTCATTCATCACATTCAATTTGAGCAGTTATATTGGATGAAAAGATTGTTCTTGCATGGTTTTTAAGCAACACGATTTATGGAATTGACAGTCGGTTGGTGTTAACATGTGTTTCCATTGTAAAGTGATGTGCTGTTGGTTGCGTGAGCTGATTTTACACTGCGTTCTCTGCCTGCTTCATATGCAGTCGTATCATGATTTCTTCACCACAAATATGATGAGATTATCGTTCTGGTCGACAGTTCTCAACTTGATATGACCGAGTGTCTGCATAGTTACTGGATGATAAATAGCACTGCATGGCATATTTACAATTTTATATCATTGGCCAACTGTAGCAAAGAAGATGTAGGTTATATGAATCAGTCTGTCGTTGAGAAATGAATTTGTCACAATTTTCCTCTCGATACAAATTCTACTAATCAGTAGTATATCCACTGAATGAGCTGACTCTTAAAAAATTATTCGTATCGTTCTGTAGAATTTGATACATTCAGAAACCTAGTATGATCCTACTGAATTTTCCTTCGTAAACTGTACTATTTATTTCCGTTTAAAGTGTGTTGACGTTCGCACGCCACTCGAACCCTGGTATAGTCAATTTTAAATATGTATTTATATCGTTAACTTTACCACCTGCTAGAAGTAGAGTTCAGTTTGATGTTGTGGTATTGGGAATAGTACTGTACATATATAACCCAATAAATGCAATACTACAATACCCTTTGCTTAGTTAGATTAGTGTAAAGAAATTCATATGTAATACTGACGAACGATCTTTTACAGTAGAATGTATGACATCGCTCCTCAAGCTTAACTGACCAGCTACAGTGCCTGGTTATTGTTTTTATATCTTCTTCTTTGTAGCTGTCAGGTTCAACACGTGACATCGGTGTCCGCAGAGGTATGTATTGAAGTTCTGGTAGCACTGAAAACTGTAGAATAGAAGGTTGACAGTAAAGTAGTGGCGTAGTTATTCTGGTGACTGTAAGTCACTAAATGAATCAAAACAGTAGACACTATTCCTTCATCCATTAACATATGACACACAGTGAGTTCCAGCTCCTCCTTCAATGTCTAAATTTACAGTTCTGCATTCAATAGATTTCCACATGGTCTTAGGTAGTGCATTCCGTGTAAACACTCCATGAAGTCTTGGAATACAAAACTTTTTGATGAGTGTAGGGTGATCGATATTTGTAAGTGGGCTGCCGTGCATTATAGCTAGTAGCTTTCTTTTTTTTAAATATGCAGTTCGAACTCTCAACTGTGTGGTTTTGTATGTAGTCCTTTCGAAACAGCCACACATTCTTAACCTGTTACGTCTTTCCGCTCCGTCAGGCTGATGTTGTGTGTTCTCATTCATTTTTCACTGTTCTGGCGATAGCTGCCACAACCACCTGCTAAATAACCAATCGCTGAATGTCTCGCCGGAGATGGAATTATAACGGGGAGGATTCCATCTCATTTTCTAGCCGTTAGTAGGACTGTAGGCGTTTTAAGCAGTTTTCCTTTTGGGGATGTTTTAGCTATTTTTGATTTTCTTGTCTCGGTTGTTACCTGCCTCCATAACTAAGTTTTCTAACACACAGTTGTGCGTGTCTCATGGTCTGAAGGAAGACTGGAGAATGACGTCCCGTCGATGATGCAGTTATTAGAAACATAGCGCAAACGTGGGTCGGAAATGACCCGTATCCTTTTCAGAGGAACCAGCTCTACATTTGCCTTAAACAGTGTAGGGAAACCACGGATAGCCTAAATCGGGATGGTTGGATGGGGATATGAACACCTCCACTAGATCCTAGTCTAGAATAGAAGTTGGGGTTTCTGCATTTACTCCCAGTATCGACTTAAAAAATGGTTCAAATGGCTCTAAGCAGTATGGGGCTTAACATCTGAGGTCATCAGTCCTCTAGACTTAGAACTACTTAAATCTAACTAACCTAAGGACATCACACAAATCCATGCCCGAGGCAGGATTCGAACCTGCGACCGTAGCCGCAGCGCGGTGAGACTGAAGCGCCTAGAACCGCTCGGCCACCGCGGCCGGCCACAGTACCGACTTCATGGGACTTCTTTGATATTGCTACTTTTGTTCGTCACCTTCGTTATGCCACACTACTATTTATTTATTTTTTATTTATTTATACGTCAAGTTCCGTAGGACCAAATTGAGGAGCAAATCTCCAAGGTCATGGAACGTGTCAGTAGATGAAATTACAATATAAAAGTAATAACAGATAATAATAAATGTTCATGAACCTGAAAAAAGTCAGTCCATAAGTTTAAGTAAACGCTATCAACAGTACAATAAGAATCAGCTTAATTTTTCAAGGAACTCCTCCATAGAATAGAAGGAGTGACCCATGAGGAAACTCTTCAGTTTCGATTTGAAAGCTCGTGGATTACTGCTAAGATTTTTGAATTCGTGTGGCAGCTTATTGAAAATGGATGCAGCAGTATATTGCACATCTTTTTGCGCAAGAGTTAAGGAAGTCCGATCCAAATGCAGGTTTGATTTCTGCCGAGTATTAAACGAGTGAGAGCTCCTTTTTCTTGGGAATAAACTCAATACTCTGCTACCTGGCTCGTCGTCCTGGTCAGCGAATGCATGTTAAGAGGAAGGCTGAATCCACGTATTTGTGTGACGGCAAATTTTATTGCGCTGCAGATAGTCTGCTTCTACATCTATATCAGTTACATGTACATCTATACTCCGCAAGCAACCTTATGGTCTGTGATGGAGGGTATTGTCTGTACCATTGTCGCTTTCTCCGTTTCCTCTTTCAGCCTCGAACAGTCACCGGGAAGAACTGTTATTGGTAGCCTCCGTGTGAACTGGAATGTTTCTCATTTTCCGTTCGTGGTCTTCTCGCGAAATATACGTAGAGGGAAGCAATATTTGGGTGACTCTTGTAGCAGCGAATGTTATCGGAATTTGAACAGTGAACCGTACCGTGATGCCCAACGCGTCTATCGTAGTGTCTGTCACTGGAATCTATTGAGCATCTTCACACTTCCGTGTTTAAGAAATGAGCCTATAAAGAGAGGTGCTTCTCTATTTCCTCTAACAATCCTATATGGTATGGTTACTAGACTGACGAGCAACTTTCAAGTATTGGTCGAACTGGAATTTCGTAAGTTACCTCCTTTGTTGGTGGATTGCACTTCCTGAGGATTCTTACGATGAATTTCAGTTTGGTATCTGTCTTACCTGAGATTTTTTTGTGTGTGACCGTTCTACTTTAAATCGCTCCGTACCCATACTGCTAGATATTTAACGGATGTGACTGCTTCCAAGGCTTTTTCTGAAATCATACTATAATCGGCCTTTCTGCCTATTTATCAGCAATACACTACATTTTTATATTGAAGACCAACCGCCAGTCCTCGCATAAAGTGTCGATTCTCTACAGGTTCTCGTGCATTTCACAACAATTTTATAGCGTTATGACTTCCCTGTACATCATCCACGAAATCCTCACGGCACTTTAGAAGTTATCCGCTAGGTCATTTATACAGGATGAATCACCTAAAACTTGCACCACAAAATATTACGGAAATGGAAAGTGCTGATGATGTGCACATTTCACAGTATTGGTTCGTAGACAGGGGATCGTATTATTACGCAGTACACAGATTGTAATTGTTATATAGCTAGGGAAGTCCGAAATGCACGCTATAAGCTCACGCAGGATGGCGTGAGGTCTGAAACAGGATGCGTAATGAATGCTATAAAGAAAAGTACGTAGCTGCTGGAATACTTAACTTTAATCCATCATTTGTATACATCGTTCTTGATGAGACATGCTTCATACGATAACTATCAATTGCTATGGCGCCTTGCTAGGTCGTAGCCATTGACTTAGCTGAAGGCTATTCTAACTATCTTCTCTGCAAATAAACGAGGCTTCGTCAGTGTTGCATCGCTAGCTAAGTCGTCCGTACAACTGGGGCGAGTGCTAGTAAGTCTCTCGAGACCTGCCGTGTGGTGGCGCTCGGTCTGCGATCACTGACAGTGGCGACACGCGGGTCCGACATGTACTAAGGACCGCGGCCGATTTAAAGCTACCACCTAGCAAGTGTGGTGTCTGGCGGTGACACCACATTCCTCCCCCGCAAATCGGCGGACGGTTGTGGTATAAGGCTTCCGCCCGCCGTGGAGAGGACCCCATGTTGGCGTATGCGACGAGGTGGCCGATTTAAAGCTACCACCTAGCAAGTGTGGTGTCTGGCGGTGACACCACAGTAATAATACTTAGAAAGTGTATTTTTGTGCAAAGATACACTTTTTTAAATGGAACAATGCCTATTCACATTAATAAACGAAAAGTAGGTTAAATTAGAATGTCAGTGGTTTTTATTGCAGGAGTCGTTCACGGGATATTGTATTGTGCAAAGTTTCCACACCGACACTTGTGTGTGCCATTCAGCCTGCGTTGTTGCGAGTAATGTTCTTATGCTTGCATACAGTGAACTTGTGTGTTCCTGAGTGCACTGCGACTTACCACTCAGAGTGTGTCAATACAAGCAGTAGGTAGTGAGTGGGCTATGGGATTTACCAATGCAAAAAAGCCGACATGCTCAAGGTGTACGGAGAGTGTAGAGGGAATGCAGTTCGTTCTTGTACTGTGCATGCGGTAAGATATCCCAATGGACGTCAACCATCTCTGCAATTATTTGTCAACCTCTTCAATCAGTAACGTGAAATTTGTAGTGTAACGCCTAGACAAAGTAACAGAAAGAAACAAGTGACGATAGAAGAGGGAAAAATTAACGCTCTTGCTGCCGTTGCAGTTGATCTGCACGTAAGCTGCTGCGCAATCGTATGAGGGAGTGGCAGGAGTCCGGCAAGCGCCTGTTGGCTTCTGTCTCGTCTTCTTCGGGTGACGTTCATCTGATGATTTTTCTGAAGTTTTGCCAGCACGAGTGGCTGGCATCGTCGGCCGCATACTATACGTACCTCGCGCGTCAGGTACATATACACTCCTGGAAATGGAAAAAAGAACACATTGACACCGGTGTGTCAGACCCACCATACTTGCTCCGGACACTGCGAGAGGGCTGTACAAGCAATGATCACACGCACGGCACAGCGGACACACCAGGAACCGCGGTGTTGGCCGTCGAATGGCGCTAGCTGCGCAGCATTTGTGCACCGCCGCCGTCAGTGTCAGCCAGTTTGCCGTGGGATACGGAGCTCCATCGCAGTCTTTAACACTGGTAGCATGCCGCGACAGCGTGGACGTGAACCGTATGTGCAGTTGACGGACTTTGAGCGTGGGCGTATAGTGGGCATGCGGGAGGCCGGGTGGACGTACCGCCGAATTGCTCAACACGTGGGGCGTGAGGTCTCCACAGTACATCGATGTTGTCGCCAGTGGTCGGCGGAAGGTGCACGTGCCCGTCGACCTGGGACCGGACCGCAGCGACGCACGGATGCACGCCAAGACCGTAGGATCCTACGCAGTGCCGTAGGGGACCGCACCGCCACTTCCCAGCAAATTAGGGACACTGTTGCTCCTGGGGTATCGGCGAGGACCATTCGCAACCGTCTCCATGAAGCTGGGCTACGGTCCCGCACACCGTTAGGCCGTCTTCCGCTCACGCCCCAACATCGTGCAGCTCGCCTCCAGTGGTGTCGCGACAGGCGTGAATGGAGGGACGAATGGAGACGTGTCGTCTTCAGCGATGAGAGTCGCTTCTGCCTTGGTGCCAATGATGGTCGTATGCGTGTTTGGCGCCGTGCAGGTGAGCGCCACAATCAGGACTGCATACGACCGAGGCACACAGGGCCAACACCCGGCATCATGGTGTGGGGAGCGATCTCCTACACTGGCCGTACACCACTGGTGATCGTCGAGGGGACACTGAATAGTGCACGGTACATCCAAACCGTCATCGAACCCATCGTTCTACCATTCCTAGACCGGCAAGGGAACTTGCTGTTCCAACAGGACAATGCACGTCCGCATGTATCCCGTGCCACCCAACGTGCTCTAGAAGGTGTAAGTCAACTACCCTGGCCAGCAAGATCTCCGGATCTGTCCCCCATTGAGCATGTTTGGGACTGGATGAAGCGTCGTCTCACGCGGTCTGCACGTCCAGCACGAACGCTGGTCCAACTGAGGCGCCAGGTGGAAATGGCATGGCAAGCCGTTCCACCGGACTACATCCAGCATCTCTACGATCGTCTCCATGGGAGAATAGCAGCCTGCATTGCTGCGAAAGGTGGATATACACTGTACTAGTGCCGACATTGTGCATGCTCTGTTGCCTGTGTCTATGTGCCTGTGGTTCTGTCAGTGTGATCATGTGATGTATCTGACCCCAGGAATGTGTCAATAATGTTTCCCCTTCCTGGGACAATGAATTCACGGTGTTCTTATTTCAATTTCCAGGAGTGTAGTTTACGGCAGAGAACTCGACTGCTGTCCACCACCAGCAATGGAGGGCGAAACTTTGACAATGCTAGCCATTCGTGCTGTCGAAACGTCAGAAAAATCATCAGAGAAACGTCGGCCGAAGAACCCGAGACAGAAGCCAACAGGCAGTTTGTCAACAAGTGGCCACGAGATCCTTAACAATTTTGTGTCAGGCAAGTGTTTTGCCGCTGCCGGTGCTGATTTTGAACAAAACCTGTGATGGTCAATTGCCTCGTTATTGGACAGAATCCACATAACTAGTGTACGCAGTTGTGTTGCTCTCTAGTGTGTGCTACCACAGGTATTGTTTAAGTGTCTACATCTACCTCTACATACATACCCCGCAAGCCACCTAACGGTGTGTGGCGGAGGGTACCTTGAGTACCTCTATCGGTTCTCCCTTCTATTCCAGTGTCGTATTGTTCGTGGAAAGAAGGATTGTCGGTATGCCTCTGCGTGGACTCTAATCTATCTGATTTTATCCTCATGATCTCTTCGCGAGATATACGTAGGAGGGAGCAATATACTGCTTGACTCCTCGGTGAAGGTACGATCTCGAAACTTCAACAAATTTCGTACCGAGCTGCTGAGCGTCTCTCCTGCAGAGTCTTCCACTGGAGTTTATCTATCATCTCCGTAACGCTTTCGCGATTACTAAATGATCCTGTAACGAAGCGCGCTGCTCTCCGTTGGATCTTCTCTGTCTCTTCTTTCAACCCTATCTGGTACGGATCCCACACTGGTGAGCAGTATTCAAGCAGTGGGCGAACAAGCGTATTGTAACCTACTTCCTTTGTTTTCTGACTGCATTTCTTTAGGATTCTTCCAATGAATTTCAGTCTGGCATCTGCTTTACCGACGATCAACTTTATATGATCATTCCATTTTAAATCACTCCTAATGCGTACTCCCAGATAATTTATGGAATTAACTGCTTCCAGTTGCTGATCTGCTATATTGTTGCTAAATATAAGGGATCCTTCTTTCTATGTATTCGCAGCACATTACACTTGTCTACACTGAGATTCAATTACCATTCCCTGCACCATGCACCAATTCGCTGCAGATGCTCCTGCATTTCAGTACAATTTTCCATTGTTACAACCTCTCGATATACCACAGAATCATCCGCAAAAAGCCTCAGTGAACTCCCGATGTCATCCAGAAGGTCATTTACGTATATTGTGAATAGCAACGGTCCTACGACACTCCCCTGCGGCACACCTGAAATCACTCTTACTTCGGAAGACTTCTCTCCATTGAAAATGACATGCTGCGTTCTGTTATCTAGGAACTCTACAATCCAATCACACAATTGGTCTGATAGTCCATATGCTCTTACTTTGTTCATTAACCGACTGTGGGGACATTGCAAAATACGATATCTCGTAAACGGATAGCACTACAATCGTGCAATAAACGCCATTGAAATTCTTATTTACCCCAATTTTAGTTTTTTAATGGCAATAGGCGTTGTTCCATTTAAAAAATGTATTTTTGAACAAAATTAACTTTCCGAGTATTGTTACAATCTATTGATTGGCTAACAATACGAGCCCCTGACGAATAATTCATTCTGTGAAAACCGCACATCAACAGCATTTGCCATTTCCACAATATTTGCGGTGCAAGTTTTAGGTGATTCGCCCTGTATACATGATGAGAAGTCTGATATTCTGTACGCTCGTATTTTGTTCATTAGTCGGTGTCGAACGCCTTCCATAAGTCAAGGAACACGGCATCAACGTGGACTCCGTTATTTACTGGAAAGACAGAGCGAGTTGGGTTTCACACGATCGTTGTTTGCCGAATCTATGTTTAACATTATAATTACCGCGCGAAATGAATCAACTGAAATATCATCTCGAGATCATGTCTAGTGAAACCAATTAACACGAAGAAATATCGCATTCTGTGTTATACAAAGATGTTAGTTCGTTTAGAAGGATAGGATGTTGCAGTCACGGTATCGGTACGGATCTAGCAAGGTTGTATGGGCGTGGGGAAGCGAGAAGCTGACGATAAGGCGAGCGCAGGTAGGCAGGTGGTGGCTGGGCGCAGTAAGCAGCTGGCCCCGCTGCCACAGCCCCGCGTGTTTTGCACGCCCACGCCGCCTGCTTTCCGATCTCACGTTTGCTGCGCTTCCTGCTCACACCACCTTTTCTGTCCTCACGGTCCGTTCCTTAACGATGATCCCAGCTGTGCCTCACCACCGCGGGCACCGAAGACGGCTCAGTGAGGCCCCGCAGTAGCTAAGACAATGAACACGTATGCGGCTGGAAAGCGGTTCAAATCCCGGCACAGCCACCGAAATTTAGGTATTCTATGGTTTCCATAAAATCATTTCGGGCCATCGCCAAGGCAGTTATTTTGAATAGGCTGAGAGCGGTTATCTCCCCCACCCTTGCCCACCTGGTGAGGTAATTCATTTCTGAAGACCGAGCAGTTGATAGCATGTTACACTCTGATCTCCCTACCTTGCGATATGAAACAACTGTTAAATCACCGGATTCGAATTTTCGAGATCTGGTTTCAAATTTCCATTCGACCGTCCATACATCGGTTTACGTCGTTTTCATGAACCGCTTAAGGCAAATTTTGGAATGGTTTTTTGAATAGGACACGGTCAACATGTTGTCCCATATATTCCAAATCCGATCTTGCGCTTCGTGTACAGGACATGACGTTAAACGCGAATATTTCAAAATGGCTGAAATGGCTCTGAGGACTATGGGACTTAACTACTGAGGTCATCAGTCCCCTAGAACTTAGAACTACTTAAACCTAACTAACCTAAGGATATCACACACATCCATGCCTGAGGCAGGATTCGAACCTGCGACCGTAGCGGTCGCGCGGTTCCAGACTGTAGCGAATATTTCATTCCTTCGTTTTTCTAATCTTACGTCCTTCAAGGATACTTTCAGTGGTGCTACATTACGATTCAGACGAAAGAAATTACCATTAATGTCTCTTAACCATGGTCCCACCCTGCGTCTCCTTTACAAGCTACATACGTAGGTGTCACAGTAGGAGCCTCATGGAAATGTTGACTTCCAGATGCAGTCATTGCCTAAAAATTATGTATCAGCTGTTGAAAACCATTACTCGGCCGAAACCCGGCAAGGTAAGGCAACCACTTAAGCCATTAAAGAATTTACATAAGGATTTAATTGAAAGAAACTTTGTTGTTAAAAATAATGTGCTCAATGAAGGTTTCTGCCAATAACATGGCAAAAATGAACGTCGTTCACCCAGTTGAAAGCTTCATGAACAAAATCGCCATGATGCAGTATGGGACGTAGTTATTCTGCTGCTAATTAAAACTAACACGTGCAGTCGTAAGTATTAAGAACCTTCGTACCACTTTCTGCAGCGATGTGTAGTTTGTAAACAACGTGATTTCCTTCCGTATGTTCTTCAAGTCATCTACTTAAAACAACATTCTGTGACCAAAATAATGTATAGCTGCGACTAGAATCATATACTGCTCTCTTCCATAGAACCTCAAACTTAAGGAACCACCAACATTGCTTCCTTTCGTAGTTCAAAGTTATCCTACATCTATATATAGACAGATACTCCGCAAGCCACCATAAGGCGCATAGCGTGAGTTATCTTGTACCACTGCTAGTCATTTAGTTTCCTGTTATTCTGCATCTGTATCTAGATACATAATTCGCATGTCACCATACGGCGCATAGCATGGGGTACATTCTGTTATATAGCTAGGGAAGGCCGAAATGCACGCTATAAGCTCATGCAGGATGGCGTGAGGTCTGAAACAGGATACGTAATTAATGCTATAAAGAAAAGTACGTAGCTGCTGGAATACTTAACTTTAATCCATCATTTGTATACATCGCTCTTGATGAGACATGCTTCATACGATAACTATCAATTGCTATGGCGCCTTGCTAGGTCGTAGCCATTGACTTAGCTGAAGGCTATTCTAACTATCTTCTCTGCAAATAAACGAGGCTTCGTCAGTGTTGCATCGCTAGCTAAGTCGTCCGTACAACTGGGGCGAGTGCTAGTAAGTCTCTCGAGACCTGTCGTGTGGTGGCGCTCGGTCTGCGATCACTGACAGTGGCGACACGCGGGTCCGACATGTACAAATGGACGGCGGCCGGTTTAAAGCTACCACCTAGCAAGTGTGTTGTCTGGCGGTGACGCCACACATTCTACCTCTGCTAGTCATTTCGTTTCCTGTTCCACTAGCAAATGGAACGAAGGAAAAACGACTGTGTACAGGCTTCCGTATCATCCCAAACTGCTCTGTCGCGTCTTCGGGGTCCTTACGTGAGATATACATTAATGGCAGTAGAATCGTTTTGCACTCAGTTCCCCATGCCAAACCTCTAAGTATTCTAAATAGTATTTTGCCCAAAGAACGTCTTCTTCCCTCCAGCGATTCCCATTTGAGTTCAAGGAGCATTTCCGCAACGCTCACATGTTGATTCCAGGTAGTGCCAACATAAAATCGTGAACTCCAGCATGATTTCACGGATAGGAGGAATTAGTTAAGAAATAAATAATGACAACGTGAACAACTTATTTGCAGCAATGATTGTAGAAAAACATTTTCATAGTGTTATTCTTATGTACCTAAAATTAAAATTATTGGTATCAACCACATACTACCACTGTAACCGTCGCTGAACTCGTTCACGCCGGCTGGTGTGGCCGAGCGGTTCTAGGAGCTTCAGTCTGGAACCGCGCGACCGCTACGGTCGCAGATTCGAATCCTGCCTCGGGCATGGATGTGTGTGATGTCCTTAGGTTAGTTAGGTTTAAGTAGTTCTAAGTTCTAGGGGACTGATGACCTCAGCAATTAAGTCTCATAATGTTAAGAGCCATTTTTTGAACTCGTTAACGGTTGATTTTTAATAAAATGGTGTCTGGGTATTACCAAGCTGAATCTTCGTGTAACGTAGAGACTGAGGAGAACTCAAATTTCTCTCCATGTCCTGTCAATGATAGTTCTTGAAGCCACACTACGAGTTGATTTTCCTTGTAAAATAAGAGCAGCGATAGATTTTCCTAACACGTTCCTCTTGTTCCGACTCTTTCTTTTACGTTCTTTTGCCGCAATATTTCTTCGCGAAGCCCAATTACGCTAACACAGACCGTAGTGCTCTGCCCGAGCCCTTTATCTATTCTTTATCTATTCATTTGCTTCATAAACTTCTCTATGCGAGAGACTCGCCTTTAGGGAATATTTGCTATGTTTACAACCAATGCAAATTTCCCCCAAAGCAGCTCTTGTTGTGTTTTAGCGTTCCATACCTCAATCATTAAAAACGGAACACTTATAGAATAACTTTCTTGTCCGTCTATCCGTCCGTTTGTTAAGACCGTTTTTTCTCAGGAAGAGGTAGAGACATCAAGCTGAAATTTATGTCAGTACAGAGATCCACGGTCACTTCGATGTGTTAAAAATTTAAGGCTCTAAGACAATGCAGTCAGAAGACACTGCCATTTATGTCACCATTTTGATATTCCCAAACTCACTTATCAAACCCTATAGATGAACTATTTATACACATCATTAAGTTTGTACAGAACCCTTAGAGGGGAAGTCCCAGTCGCACTTTGCCGCCTATTTTTGTTGTTGTTGCTGTCGTCGTCGTCGTTTTCAATCCAAACTCCGATTTTGATGCAACTCTCCATGGTAGTTCATCCTGCGCAAGACTGTTCTTCATATGTATGTGACCTGGAAAACGAGAGCAACGTATTCCCCTCTAGTGTCACCTGTTATGCTTCTGTAAACGATTGAGCCAAGTGACCTGCTTAGCCACAGGTTTAGTGGTAACTGACACTCAACTTACTTTTACGCACTCTAAATTTTGCTGGTTGAATTTTCCCTTCTGCCAACTGGTAATGCACGTATAGCACTTCTCATTTCTACGTTAAATTCACCCTAATAACAGATGTGATGATCGCAGTAGTCGAAACATAGTAACAAATTAAAATGCATTAAGCGATCTAGACAGATGATTAGTAGTATTGCATGTGTTCCAAATTCATTTTGAGGTTTTGCACAACTAGCAGTAGTAGTTGTGGTGGTGGAAGTACTTGCCACTGCGTTAAGTCAAGCGCCGGCAGGCCAGTCGGGAACGATAGAGCAGAGAGGGCTGTGAAGAAGACGTCAGCCAATAGTAAACTGACCGGCCCCTCTCCAGAAGGACAACGCGACAGCAGCGGCCTCTATACGAAGAGGACATAAGCGCCGCAGCCGACAGGCCGCGGCCCACTTCTATAGCAGCATCAAGATTAAGCACTTCAAAACCGACGACTTGGGAATAGTATACAGGGTGGTCCATTGATCGTGACCGGGCCAAATATCTCACGAAATAAGCATCAAACGAAAAAACTACAAAGAACGAAACTTGTCTAGCTTGAAGGGGGAAATCAGATGGCGCTATGGTTGGCCCGCTAGATGGCGCTGCCATAAGTCAAACGTATATCAACTGCGTTTTTTTAAAATAGGAACCCTCATTTTTATTATATATTCGTGTAGTACGTAAAGAAATATGAATGTTTTAGTTGGACCACTTTTTTCGCTTTGTGATAGATGGCGCTGTAATAGTCACAAACGTATAAGTACGTGGTATCACGTAACATTCCGCCAGTGCGGACGGTATTTGCTTCGTGATACATTACCCGTGTTAAAATAGACCGTTTACCAGTTGCGGAAAAGGTCAATATCGTGTTGATGTATGGCTATTGTGATCAAAATGCCCAACGGGCGTGTGCTATGTATGCTCCTCGGTATCCTGGACGACATCATCCAAGTGTCCGGACCGTTCGCCGGATAGTTACGTTATTTAAGGAAACAGGAAGTGTTCAGCCACATGTGAAACTTCAACCACGACCTGCAACAAATGATGATGCCTAACTAGGTGTTTTAGCTGCTGTAGCGGCTAATCCGCACATCAGTATGTAACGCCGGAAATGCATATCCTCCTATTTCCATCTATTGTACTATTATTTTTTTCCTTGTTTTGTTACCTCAAGATATGACATTTCTGTCTCTTTATATATTGTAATTGCTTTAATGTTTGGATATATATATATTTATGCACTTATGTCGATGTATAATTGGTTTGTTTCGTAAATATTATTTGTATTTTTACGCTGGGTCTTGCCTAGGGAAAACTGCTATCGAGCGATTACATCGATAGGTCGTGTGAAGAATCAAAGTGTGTAGGATCTTTGGTAGTGTTAACTCTGCCGCGTGGGGCGCGGGCAGTGAGAGTCTGGCGGGAGTAGCGATTGGAGAGGTGTTGTGTGACGCTCCCGCGAGTTGCCGCGCTTTCGGGGTTTGGCAGCATGTAATTGCGCTCGACTCGCGATGATAGTTTCTGACATGGTGTCGCGGACGGGAAGCATTAGCTGGCGCACATCAAGAGCCCATTTCGCCTGGTGACCGTGTCGAGAAGAAGGCGCGCCAACATCCAGCTTCTGCAACAGCGACGGCCGACAATGAGTGACTGTCGCCACCTCCTCGATCGACGGCTTCAAACCTTCAATCAACCAACAAGGAAGACTAAAAGCACGTAAAGTTTCAGAACTGTATGGCAGACCTCAGCTTTTCAAATTGTTCCATTTGCCTCGCAAAATTACAGCAACTTAGCATGAACCTTTGTTGCTCATTGTCCCAATTGCATTGCCAAGCAGGGTCCCTTCCTTTTCCGAAATGAACCCGAGTGTCGTTGAAATTCAAACGCCAGCATAATTCCATTTCACTGCTTTAATTTCAAAGTTCAATTTGAGCATTAGCTGGCTACAATAGTTAGATTACACAAGCACAAATTAAGAGTGCGAGTTTTGTTACCGTATTTTAGCTTACCTGTGACTGCAGCTCAGCTTGGTACGTACTAAATTTTACTATTGTTAATAGTTCAGAATCATTTAATTCAAGTTCAAAGTAAAATCTCTCGTTTCTAAATTGCGTAGAGTCAAGTTGCTTTTGAAATGATTGTTGAGGTAGTCCAAGACTAACCGTATTTTACTGGATTTCGATGTGCTTCAGAAAGAAAGCTCACTATTAACCTCAGTCACTAAATTAACTTTCGATTTTCCGGTTTTATTAATTCTTTTGCTAAATTAAGTCAGAGTGTAGCGAAATTTATTACTTCTGACAAACTTTCAGTTTTCACACTACACGTGTCAACCTTCAGTTGCCACGCTTCTAGTGTTAATTATATGTGTAATAACCTTTCTTTTTCAGTTACTATAGTAATTGTCCTTAGGACTGGCGACCGTGATTTCCCCCAAATCTCAAATATCTAATTACCGCTAGTTAATTGTTAACGTAACGGCCGCACATTTACTTTCTTTATTAACTTTACCCCTTTTCAAAATTAATTTCCACCAGTTTCATTTGCATTTTTCCTTTCATTAAGATGTAACCCTTTCCTCCCTCTTTACCGATAGATTAACTTCGGTGACGATTGCTTTTCCCAAATTTCCATTAGGTACACGCGGTTTAATTTTTCACTGTCATTAAGGTCGATAAGTGAGGGGGGAAGTTACACGTGGCGACCTGGTGACAGGACAATCTTCAAATTTGAGGTTGTTCTGGACACGAATTTTGCATTGTGCAAATCTCGTAACAAAGTACTGGCTACGAAATGGTCGATACGTCAGCGAGAATATTCGTGTGCGGAATCCTAATTAGAGTTGAGATTTTGCATTTATATTGAAAATTATTAAAATGAGTGAAGGCAACAATTACCAAAATTTGGTAGACTTAGATACGGAACAATCGGTCGAACAGTGGGAAACGCGCACAGCGGTACCCATTGTTCCGGGGCAGGCGGCTAGCATGAAAGATGCGACCGCCGAAACGCAACAAAGAGCAGAAATGGAATTCCAGACTTTAGAAAATGTTTCGGAATCGGAAGTGAAAATCAAATCTGAATCCCTTGATGACGAATACGGGGGGACAATGAAAGAGAAAGCCGCTACGGAAGTAAAACCGGTGGTTTCCGGGAATTTAACTGATTTATTGAATGTTTTGATTAACGAAATCAAGAGTCAATCGGCAGAAATTAAAGATCAGGCTGCCAAGCAAGAAGCTCAGGCTGCCGAGCAAGCAGCTCAGGCTGCCAAGCAAGTGGCTCAGTCTGAAAAAATTGAACGAATGCTAGACAATCAGAACAAAGCTATTAATGTTGTTAACAACAATGTTGAAGTTGTTAACACAAAAGTTGATAAAATCAAAGACGATATTGTCGTGATTTATACCGAAATCGGTTACCTTAAACAGGAAATGATAGGCGTTCAGGCGGAAATTGCGAGCATAAACACTCGTTTTGATTCCGAAATTAGCAGAATCGAGAAAAGTGTAGGAGAATCAGTTGCTCCGATCATCGAGAATAAGGTGACGGAACAAATTCAATTAGTGAAAAAAGAGGATCAAAAGAAGGTGGAAACTTTAAAGGCTTTAGTATCCGAAGTAGATACCAAAGTGACGAAGCAGGCTAATACCTGCGAAGAGAAAAAGAGGGAAGTGGAAACGCTTGCGACAACCACTTGCCAAGTGATTACGAGGGTGTCGGAATTAGAAAGGAAACTTGACGAAAAACAGAGCTATGTGCCAATCTGTGCACATGGTTCGGAGTTGTTGACGAAAGAAGAGCGGTTCGACCCCTTGAAAAAAGGCGGTATACACCCGACGGATTTCATTAAAAATTGTGAAAGAGTTTCACCCAGATCATGGACTAATGAGAGAAAAATTAATGCGGTTATTGATGTGCTGGCTGGTGATGCCAAGCGTTGGGGCTTAAACCTCAACATTACGAACCTGACTTTTGACGAGTTTAAAAATTTGTTTCTGGCTGAATACTGGTCAGAGCAAAAACAGCAAAGTGTCTGGCGCGAATTTGTCGTATCGAGGCCTTTCGATGCGAATTCGCGCGGCTCGATGAAGGAGTTTTGTGAGGGCTGGATCCGCAAGTTGGAATATTTGCGTGATCGCCGCACGGAATCCGAAATAGTCTGGGAACTCTACAAAAAGCTTCCAGATGATACAAAACGCTACGTAGGAAGCAATTACAGGACAATAAATGATTTCCTGGAAAGAGTTGAGGACGAGGACAATTGGCGCAATAATCGCGACAGTGGTAGAGGCCGTGGTAACAACAAAGGGTACCACAGCAACCACAACAACGATAACCATGGGAATAATGCATACCGCAACCATGGCAGCAATAACAATAATCGTTCGGACCGTAATAACAATCGGTACAATGCGAATAATAACCGGAATGACGGAAACCAATATCATACTAGCGTGATACGGGCTGCGCAGAATAGTAATAATGCCAGAGGGTGTGACCAGCCGCTTCAGCAGTATCCGGGGAGCGTATCTGCTGGGACGAGACAGGGAAACCATTAGCTGCGCCGGTGAGGGGCCGACCGGGCGTGGAGAAATTTTGGCGGCCCAATAACAGGAGAAAACCCAGGTGTCGTCGTTATGAAAATTCCGTATGGAATAATCAACGGCGGGAGAGTGTGCCAGTGTTAGGAGAAAGGAGTGCGCCCACAAGTAGTAGATCAGCTGTAGACACGGCAGTAGGAAGTACATTCACTGTCAGTGAGAACAATTTAAGTAGTGTTCCGGAAATCGATTATAAAGTGGCAGCTGTAATACCCACAGCGGAACTGGAGATTGAGTTTAAGAATGATTCGCAATTGTTGAGAGAAGATCAGATGTCGGATAACACGTCCGTCATTGAGCGAGGGGATGCAGAGAGGGATGAGGTCTGGTTACGGCAGTTCGGTCGCTTATACGACGAACTAAGAGATTATAGAGGCCTGTACGGGAGAAGTGTTTATAGGGAGCGCGGGCAGGATTTGCCGCGTCTCGTCCCACAGGAGGATAGTAGTTGTGAAGTGATAGAAAGTTCTGGCCCTAACCGGCAGACTTTACTAGAAATAGTTGATGTTAATGGGGAGCACGAGCAAGATGCGTCGTGTTTCGTCCCGCAGGAATTGAATGTTGAAGTAGTAACGGAAAGTTCTGGCCCTAACCGGCAGACTTTACCGAAAGTTGTAGTGGTAGAAGTAGCCGACCCATCCGACGCAAACCTCCAGTTTAAACATTGCGAGAGTATTAAGGAGAAAGATTACGAAAATTTTAGTGATAGCCGGACACGATTGGTAGAAAAGCACATAGATTACAGCGTGTATGAGGTTAGAGTTGACATTATACAGTCAGACGATAGCAGTGTGGGTTGCGCAGATCCAGAGGAAGTAATTGCAGATACTACTGGGCACATTTCTCCAGGTAGATTGGCAGATGAGATCAATCTGACCAAAGTGGAATCAACGAAGGTGACAATTAGTGAATTGATAGCAAAGCAACACTCACTAGTTGACGACTTACAGGAAAAGGTTTCGGTATTGGAGGCGAAGCTAGAGACTAAGCCTCAGGACAAACGTGTTGAAATTAAAACTGTATGTGAACAGAGGCTGAAAAAGCCGCCAGATAAACCGGATTTGGGATCAAAGCCGGATGGTTTTTTCTGGAATGACCGGGATATAGACGAGGATTTACTGTGGGAAAATAAAGAAACAGTCGAGGACAAGTGTAGACAGATAGTAGTGTCTGTTAATATGCACGACCTACAACTAAACGTGTTGATTGACACCGGTGCAGAATTGAGTGCTGTATCTGGGAAAATATTTGAGTTACTGAAAGACAGACCTGGCATCGTAGTTATGCCAGTAACAGGAGTGAAAATTATCGGTGCTACTGGGAAGGCCAGTAAACCGGTCATAAAACAGATTTTTGTCAACTTCGAGATATGTGGGGCACGATTTGAACAAGAGTTTGTCGTCGTGCCAGACTTAACTACGGAAGTAATTATCGGGTTAGATTGGCTATTAAAGTACCGTGCAGTGATTAACTGCGAAAGCAAAACGTTGACATGTACGTCCCAAGATAAAGCAATAGTAGTTAGTTTTGACGAGGCAGGAGACGGTGTGCATAGGCAATACCAGCCTATACACATTGTTAACTGGCCGGATGGTATTGACGTAGGTATGAATCTGAACTACTGTAATGTGAAGAATCTCGGCATTGACAATAATGTAGAAAGTGAATTGGAAAGTATTGTAGAAGGTGTGTCAAACGTAACACACGAACAAAGACGAGGCCGACTTTCCCGTACCTACTGCCATCACAACCATAGGGCATGGGGCAAATATGAAGCAGAATTTAAGAGAATTATGAACACCTTGAGACATGAATCTACGGGATTTTCTCCAGAGGAAATCCTGTTGGATGACAGAAGTAAAAGTTTAGTGGAAGTGATAATCAAATTCCCTCCACGGATTGACATTAGTATTGGTGTGAAAAAAGATCGTTTGCGAGAAGTAACGAAGCTAAAAGCTGATGCTCGCATACGTCGTCATGACGCTAAAGCGCGTTTTGCTAAGTTTGCAATCGGAGACTTAGTACTTGTAAAAGCTCATGAGAAATCGAGCGAGATAGACCATGAAAACTCTAAATTTAAGTTTGTTTATAATGGACCATATAAAGTCATTGGTATGCCTCACACAAATGCTTACGGAATATTGTAGACTTGAAATTGTACCAACCTAGGATCGATTAATACCACACAATGGGTAATTTATACAGTATGTAAAATAGAGTGTAAGATTTAACGATTTGCTAGATTGCCATGCTTTTGACTGACCAAGGTCATTAAAGAAGTTGTAATTAATAAGTAATTAATTTTGATTAATCAATTTAATTTTAATCAATTTAATCATGATCTAATCAACTGAAAAATCCAAGCTGCTAGTTTAAGTTTTCAGCTGAGTCACAGTAGATTAAGGAATGTAAATATGATTTTGTAAATAGCTGTAAGATTTCATAAATATGTGATTTACTAGTCATTGCCGATGTACTTAGACGCTGTTTTAAGTTTCAGGCTAGTACATGCGTGTGATGATGGACAGTGTTGAGTTATCCACTGTGATAGTATTAAGGGACTCCTTGAGATTACTCGGGAGTGAGTTTTTCCTAAAGAATTCAGTGAAGCGGACGTTCTGGAAACGCCGTCACAAGGGCGAGTGAGATCAAGCGTGCCGCACACGCGGGCGCAACAATACTGGCGAGGCGAGCCGCTGTCGGCTCTTGTGCCGCTGTTGGCTCTTGGGTCGCTGTCGGCATTCTTTGTACTTGCGAGTACGGAAGGCGGAATTGTTTTTCTTCCTGGACAGCTGAAAGAATTCTACTGTCAATATTTATGTTTTTTTCGATCTGATGTGTGTTATTTTCTTGTTTAGCGTTTAATGGACTCCCATGACGAGAATATTAATTATGAAAGGGTTATGTAAAAATGTGTATTCTATGTAATTAATTATTAGTTTGCGTATTTTGATATACCTGTTTTTTATGACCATGCACTCTGATCAATTTTGCAAATAGTATTCCATTTCTTATAGTGTTACGAATTTTAATGATTTTAGAATAGCTAAACCATTTTCTATGTTTTCTATGAATTTTAATATGTTGTCAACCTGTTTTATTTTGTGCAAGATGACAGAGTGGAATAAGATTAGGAGTGTCTCCACTCAATTATTATGGTCTAAAAAAAAAAAATTATTTATGCTTAATTAGACGAATGCTAAATTTTGTTGATGTTTTGAGCATATGCATTTCCGCTGTTTCTTTTTTGGGACATTTTCTGAGTCTGTTTACGTTACACAAACATCCTCAGACAATGTGGGGCACGTGTAACGCCGGAAATGCATATCCTCCTATTTCCATCTATTGTACTATTATTTTTTTCCTTGTTTTGTTACCTCAAGATATGACATTTCTGTCTCTTTATATATTGTAATTGCTTTAATGTTTGGATATATATATATTTATGCACTTATGTCGATGTATAATTGGTTTGTTTCGTAAATATTATTTGTATTTTTACGCTGGGTCTTGCCTAGGGAAAACTGCTATCGAGCGATTACATCGATAGGTCGTGTGAAGAATCAAAGTGTGTAGGATCTTTGGTAGTGTTAACTCTGCCGCGTGGGGCGCGGGCAGTGAGAGTCTGGCGGGAGTAGCGATTGGAGAGGTGTTGTGTGACGCTCCCGCGAGTTGCCGCGCTTTCGGGGTTTGGCAGCATGTAATTGCGCTCGACTCGCGATGATAGTTTCTGACATGGTGTCGCGGACGGGAAGCATTAGCTGGCGCACATCAAGAGCCCATTTCGCCTGGTGACCGTGTCGAGAAGAAGGCGCGCCAACATCCAGCTTCTGCAACAGCGACGGCCGACAATGAGTGACTGTCGCCACCTCCTCGATCGACGGCTTCAAACCTTCAATCAACCAACAAGGAAGACTAAAAGCACGTAAAGTTTCAGAACTGTATGGCAGACCTCAGCTTTTCAAATTGTTCCATTTGCCTCGCAAAATTACAGCAACTTAGCATGAACCTTTGTTGCTCATTGTCCCAATTGCATTGCCAAGCAGGGTCCCTTCCTTTTCCGAAATGAACCCGAGTGTCGTTGAAATTCAAACGCCAGCATAATTCCATTTCACTGCTTTAATTTCAAAGTTCAATTTGAGCATTAGCTGGCTACAATAGTTAGATTACACAAGCACAAATTAAGAGTGCGAGTTTTGTTACCGTATTTTAGCTTACCTGTGACTGCAGCTCAGCTTGGTACGTACTAAATTTTACTATTGTTAATAGTTCAGAATCATTTAATTCAAGTTCAAAGTAAAATCTCTCGTTTCTAAATTGCGTAGAGTCAAGTTGCTTTTGAAATGATTGTTGAGGTAGTCCAAGACTAACCGTATTTTACTGGATTTCGATGTGCTTCAGAAAGAAAGCTCACTATTAACCTCAGTCACTAAATTAACTTTCGATTTTCCGGTTTTATTAATTCTTTTGCTAAATTAAGTCAGAGTGTAGCGAAATTTATTACTTCTGACAAACTTTCAGTTTTCACACTACACGTGTCAACCTTCAGTTGCCACGCTTCTAGTGTTAATTATATGTGTAATAACCTTTCTTTTTCAGTTACTATAGTAATTGTCCTTAGGACTGGCGACCGTGATTTCCCCCAAATCTCAAATATCTAATTACTGCTAGTTAATTGTTAACGTAACGGCCGCACATTTACTTTCTTTATTAACTTTACCCCTTTTCAAAATTAATTTCCACCAGTTTCATTTGCATTTTTCCTTTCATTAAGATGTAACCCTTTCCTCCCTCTTTACCGATAGATTAACTTCGGTGACGATTGCTTTTCCCAAATTTCCATTAGGTACACGCGGTTTAATTTTTCACTGTCATTAAGGTCGATAAGTGAGGGGGGAAGTTACAAGTAGCAGACAAATCTCAAAAACGTCGGTGTTGAGAATGCTTCATCAACATCGATTGCACCCGTATCATATTTCTGTGCACCAGGAATCGCATGGCGACGACTTTGAACGTCGTGTACAGTTCTGCCACTGGGCACAAGAGTAATTACGGGACGATGACAGATTTTTTGCAAGCGTTCTATTTAGCGACGAAGCGCCATTCACCAACAGCGGTAACGTAAACCGGCATAATATGCACTATTGGGCAACGGAAAATCCACGATGGCTGCGACAAGTGGAACATCAGCGACCTTGGCAGGTTAATGTATGGTGCGTCATTATGGGAGGAAGGATAATTGGCCCCCATTTTATCGATGGCACCTAAATGGTGCAATGTATGCTGTTTTCCTACGTAATGTTTTACCGATGTTCAAAAAATGGCTCTGAGCACTATGAGACATCTATGGTCATCAGTCCCCTAGAACTACTTAAACCTAACTAGCCTAAGGACAGCACACAACACCCAGTCATCACGAGGCAGAGAAAATCCCTGACCCCGCCGGGAATCGAACCCGGGCGTGGGAAGCGAGAACGCTACCGCACGACCACGAGCTGCGGACTCTACCGATGTTACTACAAGATGTTTCACTGCATGACATAATGGCGATGTACTTCCAACATGATGGATGTCCGGCACATAGCTCGCGTGCGGTTGAAGCGGTATTGAACAGCATATTTCATGACAGGTGGATTGGTCGTCGAAGCGCCATACCGTGGCACGCACGTTCACCGGATCTGACGTCCCCAGATTTCTTTCTGTGGGGAAAGTTGAAGGATGTTTGCTATCGTGATCCACCGACAACGCCTGACAACATGTGTCAGCGCGTTGTCAGTGCATGTGTGAACATTACGGAAGGCGAACTACTCGCTGTTGAGAGGAATGTCGTTATACGTATTGTCAAATGCATTGAGGTTGACAGACATCATTTTGAGCATTTATTGCATTAATGTGGTATTTATAGGTAATCACGCTGCAACAGCATGCGTTCTCAGAAATGATAAGTTCACAAAGGTACATGTATCACATAGGAACAACCGAAATAAAATGTTCAAACGTACCTACGTTCTGTATTTTAATTTAAAAAACCTACCTGTTACCAACTGTTGTGAGCCATATGTTTGCGACTATTACAGCGCCATCGCTCACAAAGTGAAAAAAGTGGTCCAACTAAAACATTCATATTTCTTTACGTACTACACGAAATGTAATAAAAAATGGGGGTTCCTTTTTTAAAAATATGCAGTTGATATCCGTTTGACCCATGGCAGCGCCATCGAGCGGGCCAGCCATAGCGCCATCTGGTTTCCCCCTTCAAGCTAGACGAGTTTCGTTCTTCGTAGTTTTTTTCGTTTGACGCTTTTTTCGTGCGATATTTGGCCCGGCCACGATCAATGGACCACCCTGTATACTGGAGATATCTCTTGTTTGCATGTTGCCCTTTGCTTGCGACACTTCTGTGTTATTGTCAAAGTTAAGTATTGTTATTGTTCATTTCGTAATAAAACTCATTAATACGATTTGTTTGAATTGTTTGTCCAGCGATCCGAGAAAGCAGGATTCCTAGACACCCCACAATTCACGACTAGGCAGGATTCAACAGTACTTTTATTCATTCGTTTATTATTTTACGGATATTGGACGGGAAATGGTACTACAGATTAAGAACAAAAACATAATTTATTTGTGGAAATATTTACATATTTACAGGTGAAATTTGGAACAGGTAGTTGGCCGTAGCCTTATGGTAAGAACCATCCTGCTAGTTGCCTGAATTTATTTAGGGAAACTACAGAAAACCTAAATGGTTGGATGGGGATGAGAACCTCCATCCTCCCGAATACGAGGCCTGTCATTTAACAACAGGGCAAGCTTGTTCGGTTTATCTCTAGTGTACAATGCTGTTTTGTTTATAAATTCTTATAATGTATTTATCTCATAATCTAAAAAGCTAGTGCTACTCTGTTCATTCAAAAAAGCAGCCGATTAATTATTTGTGCAACAATGTAGCTCTTTCCATTTTTATTTAAGTTACAGGTTCCGTGGTAGCAAGGTCATTATAGGAAAAGTAGTCAGTAATCAGAGTGAAATGCATGTGATTCCGTTGTATGCAGCTATCGTTGTATACAGGCAACGTAGAAAAGAACAGCAATCGATCGTGAAATCCGTCGTTTTGTTACAGCAGGTCTAGATTTCAATATTAAATTGTCATCTTCAGTGCATATAATAACACGTGACATTAGCCCAAAATATCGTATGTATACAGTGCAAGTGGTGTAGAGCATACAAGAGTCTAACATGAACTGAAGCCGTTGCTTAGAAGGAATGACTTCAGTTCATTTTACACTCCTGCATGCTCTAAGCCGGCAACATTGTTTACTGTGTGATACTTTGGACTAATGCTATCTGAAGATTACTACGTAACACTTGAAATCCAGATCTGCTATAATTAAACGACAGATTTCACGATCGATTACTGTTCTTCTCTCCATTGTCTAAAGTAGATGTTTAAGTCACACATTGATCGAAGAGATTTCGCCATGGTTCGAATCAGCAAGTGTCGTATAATTCCTCTGGACTGGCTTATAACTCATCTGCAAACGTAGATAAACTTGGTCATACCAAGAATCATACCGACCTATTGATGCGTGGAAATACGGCATAGCAGGAATGTGTTCTTTATTCAGTTCACTTCCAGTGTCTTGAGTTTTATGACTCTCTGAAAACGCGTTGTTGGACGATTGTTATAAGCTGCTTTTATTGCAGTTTATGGAAATCTGACACAGAGGAAAGATGTATTTAATTGTTTTTGTGTGAAGTTTGATTTCTTTGAAAGCTATTTTATTCACCTTCTTCCTCTTCTTGTTCTTCTTCTTTTCGTTAACGTTAACCCCGTCTTAGTACGGACCCTGCTGTACCCAAGAATTTGCAAATGTGTTTTATTTAACTTTGCGGCTGGATGCACTTCCTGTCGACGCAGCCGTCAGTTATTTAGGGTGGGGGATGGGGGGGTGGGGAGATGTGAGCAACATACTAATAGGAAAAACTGCGCTCTGGAGCACTTTTGATATCAAACTGAAATCAAATTAATTATCAAAATTAATTAATCGATCAATTAATTACTCCACCACCTGATGATATAATGCATTTTCCCTAGCAGGCATGTGGGTCCCTTCCCCCCATCCCCTCCTCTCAGCACTTCCCCGTCCCCCACCCCTGGAAATAGTGGGAAATTGAAATTTTGGTGGGATATTCAAAAAATGGTGGGAAATCAAATTTATTGCTGGGAATATCAAATTTTGTGTGTTCACCCCGATGTTCCGAGACCAACTGACCTACTTCACATCACCATCATCAGAGGGCGCTGTTGGCTCTTCCCCACTCCCCTCTCTTCCAACCCCCCACCCCTCCCCATCTGGAAATTGGCGGGAAAAGAATTCAGTCTGTGCTTGGCTGCCAGATGGGGCAAACATAATTCTCTATTTTGTATGCAGTGCGCAATATTGTTTATTTAAAAACTTTCAGTTGGGCAAGGGTAATTGCCATTTACCGAGCACTAGACAGTAGCTTCATCCAGTTTCGACAATAAGTGCTGAAGGTGAAGTGGGTATTTTTTCTAGTAGTCTACTAGAGAGTTGCTCCAGCCAGTCTAGCCAATAGGCCTGTATGGGAAGGATGGGTAATAATAATAGGACAGCAAGGTATCACTGAAGTACAGAGGAGTAGCCTCCTGTCGATCTACAAGCGAATAACTGGAGAATGGAGAAGATATCTTTGTTATTAGTCTAGTACTAGAGAGTCGTTCCAGCCAGTCTAACCAATAGCCCTACGTTGGAAATCTTGTAACGGCTCCATGTGAGCCGCCTCATGGCTTGACACAATAGTCTTATACTCAGAACACACCTGGGTGCCCTTCCGACACTCAGGGAAGAGCAATATAAGATTTATTATTCGGAATTATGTTACATTATCACTCTTGGTATAGTCTGCAAGTGTGAATGAGGGTCGTCTGCTGACGTATGCGTGGGCTGTCTGCTGTGGGTTCTGTGAATGTGGAGATGCAGTTTAGCCAACCATTGTATTAAGTAGAGTGCGACTACACTGGACCAGAGAGACATAAGTTCAAAAATGGCTCTGAGCACTATGGGACTTAACTTCTAAGGTCATCAGTTCCCTAGAACTTAGAACTACGTAAACCTAACTAATCTACGGACATCACACACATCCATGCCCAAGGCAGGATTCGAACCTGCGACCGTAGCGGTCGCGCGGTTCCAGACTGTAGGGCCTAGAATCGCTCGGCCACCACGGCCGGCTTACATAAGTTCCCCCCGCGTTGGCAGGCCCCTTTAGGTTGGCAAATAGCCGCTGTGCAGACTCTCTGAGCCCTTCCGGCCACCGTGTGTGGAGTGTGGACCCCGGGCGAGGGGAGACGGTTAGGCATTCCCTGCTGAGACTCTGGTACGTACGGACGCTCCGCGTGATGGCTCCTACAGCTGTCTTAGTTAGGAGAGATAGTCAGGGTGGATAAAATTGCTATTTCGGTTTTGTATCACGGATAATGGGCCAGCATTCCATATAATTCTACTATTAAGTAAAGTGATTGATTAAGAATTTTCATGAATTTTAGGGAATAAATGTAGTTGTTATAGAAAATTTGTAACTTGGTTTCTCACAGCAACGCCATATTTCCGTTACCATTCCAGTTACGTTATTCAAACTTTCAACTTAAAGTTAATCAATAAGCAGAAATGTTGTGTAGTGATGTTTGCTGACACAAACGGTCGTAGGCGAAGACAGGTGCTATTTTCAAATTGAGAATGTCTGCCAAGGCTGTGCGGAGAGCAAGTATCATGCATAATGGCGACCCTTTAGCCCAGGATCTCGTTCAAATGAGGAACCCTTTTGTGATGCTGTGAGATTGCTACGATGTACAAATAAATGATTAAATTTCCACAGGTGTCACAATCCCAGCTTGTGAATAATCAGCGTTGCAAATACTGCGTTGCAGATACCGCACTGCTTTGTGATTTTATTTGTGTGATTTTGGGGGCAATTTTCTTTGCGTGTTATATTCATGTATTTTGGGGAATGTTTAATTACATTGCGTGTGACAATAAATGTGTTAGGCCGCGTGTGACGACTATGTTAGATTGCGTGTAATTAAAGCTTGCGCTAGGCTACGAAAAATAATCCGTCGTGATTCCCATAGTGAAGGTAGGAAATTCGTTTTACCGTCAGCGAAGCTCTATTAATTACGTACTTCGTGCGAAAGCGGAGACATGTGGTCGTTCGAGGAGCGGTGCGAGGATAAATAGGTCAGGCGCAGAGGTGATGATGATGATGAAATCCCATATTCATTGCAGAGCGTAGGGGAACGATGCGGAAGACCCGCACCGCTGTACTAGGCAAGGTCGTAGTGGAGGTGGTTTACCATTGCCTTCCTCCGACCGTAATGGGGATGAATGATGATGATGAAGACGACACAACAACGCCCAGTCATCTTGAGGCAGGTGAAAAATCCCTGACCCCGCCAGGAATCGAACCCGGGATCCCGTGCTCGGGAAGCGAGAACGCTACCGCAAGACCCCGAGCTGCGGACAGGCGCAGAGTAAGTTACCATTAATCAGGTAGCCGCGGTGAGAGAGGAGACAGGCGCGGGTGAGGCCTGCAGCGGGAATATCCCCGGTTTCAGTTGCCCTGCGCCAATGCTGAACTCTGAAAATGTGCAGGCTATCTCCGCGACTGGTAGCGGTACTTCGGACCCAAGCGCGAGCGTGGACTAAGCCGAGACAATAGCGAGCAGACAAAGCACGTCGGCTAACACAGACCCGAATAACATGTGGGTGTCCGAATTGGTCATGGTGATGAAAGAAAGTATGGCGAAACAGGAAGAAAATAACACGAAATTAAACTCAAAGCTCGAGAACTTTATGCGTGGAGTAGATACGGAATTAAACTCAAAACTCGGGGGCACCATGACCGGAGTAAGTGCGAGATTTGAAGAGAATAAGGCGCTACTTGAAGAGGTTCGAAAGGACGTTGTAAACGAGGTCAACGAAAAATTTGAAGCAGTAGGTAGTAGATTAAGCGCTGTCGAGAAAGAACAGGGAAGAGTTCAGGTCGAAATGAGAACACGTGGAGAAAAATTAGAAATGGGACTCCAAACATTAACAGAAAGATGTAATAGCGAAAAGAAAAAGGTGGAACTTGAGGGAAAAGTGGAAGCGGTAAAAATTCAAAATAGGGAGGAAATAAAGAAGGTGAAATAAGATTTAGAAAAACTCGCGGAAAAGGTTGCATATATTACAATATCGGAGAAAAGCGAGAACGCTTCGTTGCTGAATGCAACAGATATGGCTCTGAGCACTATGGGACTTAACATCTGTGGTCATCAGTCCCCTAGAACTTAGAACTACTTAAACCTAACTAACCTAAGGACATCACACACATCCATGCCCGAGGCAGGATTCGAACCTGCGACCGTAGCAGTCGTGCGGTTCCGGACTGCGCGCCTAGAACTGCTAGACCACCGCGGCCGGCTGCAACAGATAATGAAGAAATCAAATTATTAAGGAGATTTCAGGAAGGTCTATGCGAGGTCAGCAGACGACAACGCGATGCTACAAACGAGGTATGCGAACGCGTGGCTCACGTTGAGACTCTTCTCACGTGCGGAACCGATAAGGGAAACCACGTGCGCAAAGCCGCACAAGACATTAGCGAGGGATGTGATTCCGGACATCAGGAGGACTACGAAGAAAAAAATGGCTCTCAGCACTATGCGACTTAACTTCTGAGGTCATCAGTCGCCTAGAACTTAGAACTAATTAAACCTAACTAACCTAAGGACAGCACACACATCCATGCCCGTGGCAGGATTCGAACCTGCGACCGGAGCGGTCGCTCGGCTCCAGACTGTAGCGCCTAGAACCGCACGGCCACTCCGGCCGGGTGGACTACGAAAAAACTAGCGAGCGTAGGGATATAGCGAAATGTCGGGAAGGACACAGAAACCCATTCGTAGGTTCGTACAGGAGGGAAGAGGAAGGGTTTGACTACAAACACATTCTCTCTGTGCGAAAATTCAAAGTCTTCCGCAAGTCGGTGAACGGGATACACCCACGCGCTTGGCTGGAACAATACCAGTTCTGTCTACCACCCAAATGGCCGGATGAATATAAAACAGAATTTATGTGTGGGCATCTCGACGTTGAACCTGCTGTGCGAATGAGAAGTGTAGAGCGCACGTGCACGACTGTACGCGAGTTTCAGCGCGAGTTTCTCTCGGCCTATTGGTCCGAGGCAGCGCAAGACCCGGTGAAGCATAAGATAGTGATGTTAACAAATTTAAACGAATCTGGTTTTGCGAGTCCTGCGTGACTGTTCGAACACATGCTGCAGAACAACCAGTTTCTGTACAACCCTTACAGTCCGGGCGAACTGATAAGGCTGTGTATAATGAAACTTCCAACTCAGCTGCGCCATATCGTACTAGCTGGACGATGTAAGGACGATATAGAATCGTTTAAACTACTCTTACAGGAGTTAGAGTACGACATCGGCGAGTGGAAACAGGAAAAGGCACAGTTCGCAGAAAGAGACGCTGTAGGACAAAATCGGAAAACGAGTCGCGGCCGAAGTAAAACGCGGAAGCATACGGGCTCACGGGTAGGCAAGTACTCAGACACTAATTACCAACCGTATAAAGCTAATTGGGTGAACGGAAACAAGTATGGTATGTATACAAACGAATAGCGTAATGGCAATCACGACGCGCGATAATCGCAACAGAGGAAAATACGACCACGGTAACCGGGCGAGCTTACCACGGAATAGCGGTGAAAAACATGGACAGTGCCCGGCGAAGAAGAAAATGGACACTATTCCCGGTGATGTGGAAATCAGACCGGCTGATCCACGAAAAAACCCACCGGAAATGGAGGTTCAGATGGTTCAAATGGCTCTGAGCACAATGGGACTTAACATCTGAGGTCATCAGTCCCTTAGACTTAGAACTACTTAAACCTAACTAACCTAAGGACATCACACACATCCATGCCCGATGCAGGATTGGAACCTGCGACCGTAGCGGTCGCTCGGCTACAGACTGTAACGCCTAATACCGCACGGCCACTCCGGCCGACTAATGGAGGTTCAAATGGTTCAAACGACTCAATGGGACTTAACATCTGAGATCATCAGTCCCCTATACTTAGAACTACTTAAACCTAACTAACCTAAGGACATTACACACATCCATGCCTGAAGCAGGATTCTAACCTGCGACCGTAGCAGCAGCGCGGCTCCGGACTGAAGCGCCTAGAACCGCATGGACCACAACGGCCGGCGGAAATGGAGGAAAAACAACAGTTGTGACCAATGCGGATCGAGGGAGATGGTATTAGTCCACACCCGATTACGGAAAGTTGCAAAGTACGTTACATAGGTCAGGAAGATATTAGGAAAACATTACTTCAGGAACAAACGGATATCAGGATTTCAGCCGTTAGTCCGGTGATTGACATCTCAGTGAAAGGTGTATCTCTGGACTGCGTAATCGACACGGTGAGTCCGATCTCGATTGTTAGTGAGGCCGCGTTTCGAAAACGTGGGGAGGCGGAAGCTTCGCCGACATTACCGTTGCGAGGGATGAAGGTGAAAGGGGAAATATGCGGTAAAAGTGTAGAAGTCAAGTGGCAGACTAAGATCATGTTCAAATGCCCGGGCGACGAGTTCGAGGAAAACTTCTTCATTGTGCCCTTAATGAACACTGAAGTAATTTTTGGAGGTAGACTTCATGAATGCTCACCAGGCAATTGTAGACTTGGGTGGAGGTATCATGTCTCTAAACAGAGAGGGGAACCCTGTTGAACTGAAGTTCGATAATTGGGTCATAAGGGACGAGTCTGAAGCCAGCTGCCTACAAATTCTCACTTAACTGGGATTGCACCAGGATCTGGAGACCCTCATAAAATGTATTAGCGGAGTGAGCTTACCGCTATCTGCGCATGGAAGGGATAGGGTTTTCAGAAAAATAATCGAAGAAAGCATGCACAGCGTAGGAGACATGCCAGAGGCCGCCCATTTAAGATTACTAGAGGTTTTAAGGAATCACGAAAGAATATTTTCGGATGCACCAGGTGTGATAAAAGGCTTTGACTACAAGTTCCAAGTATGGGAACACAAAAAGTTTTTCGTGAGGGCGTAGCCCATTCCATTAGCACAGAAAGAAAGAGTGAAGGCAGAGGTCGCGAAGATGCTTGAGCAGGACTTAGTCGAACATGTCATGAGTTCGTACAGCTCACCACATTTAGTAGTACCGAAAAAGGATGAATCGGTGAGATTGGTGCTGGATTCTCGGCAAATCAACACAGTTATTAAAGCGGAAAAAGACAGGCGCAGAGCATGGAAGAATTTTTGCAATGTTTTCATGGAGTGAAGGTATTTACCTCCAGTGATCTGAGAGCCAGTTACTGGCAAATGGTGTTGCATCCAGAGTGTAGGCAGTATACCGCATTTTTGTGTTATCGGAACTGCTACCAATTTAAATAGCTTCCGTTCGGACTGAATGTTTCGGTGGCAGCATTCATACGAGGCCTGAACAGCATCCTTCCTGAGGACCTAAGTGAAAGAATTACAGTATACATTGACGATGTGCTAACAACAGAAAAATCCTGGGAAGAACACAATGACGTGTTGAACTGTTTATTAGACGCTTTTGAACAAGCCGGTATAGCAGTGTACCTAGATAAATCTCAGTTTGGGCATAAGAGAATAAAATTTCTAGGTCACATATTTTCAGTGGACAGGATACAACCTGACCCTGAGAGAATTAAAGCGATTGCTGAATTTCCAAGGCCAACAACGAAGAGGCAACTAGGTGATTTCTTATGAGTCGCAAATTTTTTCAAGAAATTTGTGAACTTAAGCATGCTGGTCATGCCACATCTCTGCGCGCTAATGGGAAAGAATACGATTTGCTATTGGGATGCTCAAGCACAGGACGAATTCGGAAGGTTCGAGGAGGCATTAGTAAATGTACCTGTTCTCACACATCCAGACTTGAGTCGCGATTTATACCTCATGATGGACAGTTTGGCGAATGGCATTGGTGAGTTTCTGTCTCAAGAAGACGCTAACGATTCGTTGACCTGGAAGCCCGTTTCTTATGCCAGCAGAGTGCTGTCGTGAGTAGAAAAAAACTACTCAGCCACAAAACTCAAGGGGCTGGCAGTTGTCTGGGCGTTCAGTAAATTTAGATACTTCTTATTCGGAAGGAACACGAAGGTATTTACTGACCATTAGGCACTACAATTCCTGATATTGGCGAAATTGGCCCGTGGCAGGTTATCTCGCTGGGCGCTTTGCCTACAAAAGTACATCTTTACTATCGAGTATCTACCAGGGGAAAAGAACCTGATTGCAAACGCTCTCTCTGCCGGCCGGGATGGCCGAGCGGTTCTAGACGCTACAGTCTGGAACCGCGTGACCGCTACGGTCGCAGGTTCGAATCCTGCCTCGGGCATGGATGTGTGTGATGTCCTTAGGTTAGTTAGGTTTAAGTAGTTCTAAGTTCTAGGGGACTGATGACCTCAGAAGTTAAGTCCCATAGTGCTCAGAGCCATTTGAACCAAACGCTCTCTGTTGGGCTCCGATGGGCCTAACACAGGGAGTAGATGGTGACCTGGGCGAAAACAGTTTCAGCGTTTTGTACCTGAAAAATGTCACATTCGAAATCTTTGTGACAATGTCACTAAAGAACATTGGCCATGAACAAGACAAGCACCCCTTACTCAAAGAAGTGAAGGAAAACTGGAGGGAGAAAAATCAAGCTGCCATTCAGCAATATTACAGGGCAGAAAACGGGATTCTTTTCCGGAAACAGAGCATAGAAGACCCGCGATGGCTAGTTGTAATGCCTGAGGAAACGATCAATAAACTAGTGTGGTATACCCACCCAAGCTACGGGCACTTCGGGGCACAGAAGAGCTTTCAGAAGGTACGTGAGTCGTGCTGTTTTAATAATATGCTAGAAAGAATACAGCGGGTGATCAGAGTGTGTAAGCTGTGTCAAAGAATCAAGCCACCCACCACATCTTTCGCCTCTCTGATGTACCCGATAATTTCAAACAGGTTGCGAGAAGTCGCGGCGGTGGACTTGTTTGAGCCAATAACTCGGACGAAGTCTGGCTGTGCGTATGTTCACGTAGCTGTGGAGCTAACATCAAAATTTGTCTGCTTTATTCCACTGAGGAAACCAACGGGGAAAATGGTGGCGGCGGCATTTGTAAACGATTTGGTGCGAGAGGTTGGGCCGGTCAAATGGGTAATCTCGGACAACGGGCCGTAATTCCGGTCTCAACATTGGCTGCAGATGTTAAAGTGGAGAAAAGTGAAGGCGAACTTTATCTCGTTGTGCCACCCATCGTCTAACCCTGCAGTACGCATCATGGAAGAGTTAGGGTGGCTGTATAGGCTATACTGTTACCACAAGCACGATACGTGGGACGCGAATATAAAGGCATTCCAAAAAATTCTGAACTAATTGCTAAATGCGTCAGCGATGTTGCCACCGGTATTAGTACTGAAAAATAAGGAGCCTCCGAATTGAATCAAAGAAGTCATACCATGGCCAAAGGAAAGACAACTCCAACACAGGGAGATCATAGACATAGCTCTGAAGAATATCAAGTGCGCTGCCGAAATAAGGCAGAAGACATAACAAAAGAAAGTACGAAAAATCAATTTCTATATTGGACAAAAGGTGTGGGTTGCGTCACACAAGCTACCAAACAAGGGTAAAAGGAGCTGCAAAAAATTCATTAGCCTTTATAGTGGACCTTACCGAGTGTGCCGTATCCCTCACCCCAACGCCATCGAAGTCCAGACCCTAGGGACAAAGAAATCGAAAGGGCTGCATCACGTGTCCAATGTGAAGCCCCTCATAGAATAGCAAACAGTGTATCAATGTACAGTTTACGTAATGTAGGTCAATAGCGTTATTTTGTATATTAAATATCACTCATAGATTTTGTGTCCCTAGTATTATATTGTATAATGTCAACAAGGCAATGTAAGTTGTCTATGATAGAGTCAAAAGGGTAAGAACAAGATTTACCAGGAAGATTGAATTGTAGAAGAAAAGATAATACATTTTGTGGAGAAAATTTATATTGCAGCAAATAAGTGAAGAGGAAGGAAGCAAGATGCCACATGAAGCTTGATAGGGGCACAGAAAGGAGAAACAAAAATAAGGGATCCAGAGTAGTAAATTACTATATAAATTAAGGTTGTAGAATGTATGGTAGACACTGAAGAGGGTACTTTGGGATATTGGTAGTTCTGTGTTTGTATTTGTTAATGTAGCATTGATGTAGTCCGTAGTCATTTAATATGCATGGTAGAAATTCTGTATGTTCTATGAATTACGTATGGAAATAGCTGGAAATGAGTAGTTATACATGAGCAGAATGTGACGTCACCAGGAATGCTTTCTGTGTAGTTAGTCAAGACTGCCTGTGTGTGTTGCGTATATGTGTGTCGAGGTCCGGTGAACCGGCCAGTCTGTGGATGGTTTTTAGGCGGTTTTCCATCTGCCTCAGTGAATGTGGGCTGGTTCCACTTATTCCACCTCAGTTACACTATGTCGGCGATTGCTGTGCAAACAAGTTCTCCATGTACGTGTACACCACCATTATTCCACCACGCAAACATAGGGGTTACACTTGTCTGGTGTGAGACATTCACTGGGGGGTCGACCAGGGGCCGAACCGCACAATAACCCTGGGTTCGGTGTGGGGCAGCAGAGGTGTGAAGTGGACTGTGGTAGTCGTCGTGGGGTTGTGGACCACTGCGGCTGCAGCAGGGATGGAGCCTCTCCATCGTTTCTAGGTCCCCGGTTAACATACAATACAATATGTATATGTGTAAAAGAATCTGAAATTTGAGGTGTGAATGACACGAGAGTGTAAAGAAATGAGTGAGTTCTTTTCATAGTTGATATTCTAGCTTCCTAAGTAGTGTTGACAGGATACACAAAGCATCAATAAACGATTAATGGAATTAAAGTTCAATTTATTTCTTATTTACCATTAAGTCAAAATACTTTAAGTGTTGTCAAAAAAAATCCCTGTTGTAAAGCTATTGAGGGAATGATTAAGAAATGAGGCTCTTGTAAATGAGTGATAGAGTATTTGTTTACATAAAAGTTGGCTGAATCACAAGCCATGGTAAATATAATTTGAAAGTTAACGCCTATAGGGCACAATGTGAAGAATCATTGAAAAGAGATAAATGTTAGAAAATTATTATGAAGGGTGTATTGAGAACAGTGTTCCCCTGAGCACAGATCCCCATCAAGAAGCAGCTTGCAGCTGGAGAAAGTGGAGGCCACAGGCGAAGGCAGTTAGTGGTTGACGATGGGGTGAGCGTGCCGCATCTGGAATTCCCTGAGTGATGAACAATGCCTGCGGCCGCCGGAGGCAATAACGTGGGCCCTCCCCACCACCCGGCGGAAGCGGTGGCCACTCCAGGCAGTCCAGAGTAGCACGAGCAGCACAGATGTGTGGCAAGAGGTAGTGACCTATACCTGCTGAGTGCCCACACTGACAGGTTACGCCCCCCAAGGCTGAGGGAGTCACGCAGAAACATCAATGGGTCATGTCATGGGCAGTCCGTACAGATGACCTGTAAGGCGACGTTCTGCCAGCTTGGCAGCCTTTCCAAAATACAAAATTGAAGACTGCAGCACCTGCAAGAGGCGAGCTTGGCTTACCCTAGGTCAGGCATTGCGATGCAGCAGGATGGATGAGGAAAGAGGGATGGGTGCACACTAGGGGCGTGGCACCAGTGGTGATGCGTCAGCAACACCACCACACCCATAACGTCTGCAGTACCGAATCAAGAGACATACCAGACTCACCACCTGAGTCGGTAATGGCGGGACTGCAGGAGGAAGAAAGGGGGGGGGGGTTATGTCATGAGTAGTGGCTGTCAGCACAACACTTGGTGATAAGGTCGCGCTAGTATGAGATGTCAGCCAGGTGGGTCCAGGCCCTCTTGATGCGGCAAGAGGTGATGACAGCATGGTCGACTTCATCCTGCCCCAGAGGTCGACGCTCATATGACGCGGAAATGTGTGCAGCTGTGTCCTGATGTGGCTGCAAACACGGGGCACCACAGGTCCTGTTGAGCTGCTGCCAAATCGTGAGGGAGAGGCCAGAGGCAAGGAGTAGATCGGCATGACAGAGAGACAGTCTACAGTCCCCAACAGCTGCACAAGTTTTCTCCCCTAGCCTACCAAGTAGCCCAACACGAACGTCCTCCGAATGCCCCAAGCCCAATAGTGAAGTGAATAAAAGTGCTCGAAAGTGCCACATATGTAACAAAGGTAGAACGTGTGTTTCTTTTACAGTGGAACTGATTTTATATGCTTATTATCTTTATGTAATTTTCCAGAAATGTTCTTAGGTTAGTAACAAGACTGATTTCTTAAATTCTGTGATTGTTGTAGCGAAGAGGAAATAGCACTTTCAAAATGATATTTTGTTTTCTAACTAAAGAAAAATACAGACCAATGTTAACAACAGGACTTTACCAAATTAATCCGAAATTAATTGAATTTCAACGACTTTATGGAATAATCTAAGAAATTTCAATCATATTTGTTTGCAAAAAAAAAAAAAAAAAAAAAAAAAAAAAAAAAAAAAAAAAAAAAAGAAAGAAAAGAAAAGAAAGGGAAAATAGGCTTGGGAATGTTGCATTAACTGCACTTGGTTAAGTTTCTCATATAATGTGTTTGAATTTTTGAAGTCTAAAGATTCTATATGTTTTCCTCTGTCTTGTAGATTATTTCAAAGGAGGACACTTACGAAAAAATATTAATAATTTGAGCGCCCAAAAGTCACTTATCGATTTGTATACACGTTTTATGAGAATTATGTATCTGTAATGGAGTATGTGAAAATTTGTTCACATTTCAAGTGTTTAAAATATAGAAAATGATCATGTCTTTGTTAACAATTTCAAAATCGCACTCACTTACATAACATTTAAAAACGGAATGCTTGGCCTAGGTAATAGAGGAAATGACTTGTGTTCAGCTTAAATGCTAAGTCAAGTCGTGTATGTTTTGCACAATGATGTCTGAGAAGGGTATGGGCCTGATGTTACTGCATTAGGGTTGTGTTGATATTCACTGCAGGAGAATAATTTGTTAACAGTTAATAATTTCCATATATTATGTTCTATGTTTTAGATGATTAGGATTTTGTGCACTTAAAATTAATGGTGAATCATAAATTTACATGATGCAGCTCTTGCCACTATGATTAAAATTGTGTTTGAAAGTGCCCTTCCACAGCTAGGACACTTACTGCTCATTTTTCTCTCTGAAGGGGACAGTTATTTATTGGCTCCACGTGAGCCGCTACATGGCTTGACACAAAAGTCTTGTACTCAGAACACTCGTGGGTGCCCTTCCAACACTTAAGGAAGAGCAATATCAGATTTATTATTCGGAATTATGTTTCATTATCACTCTTAGTATAGTCTGCAAGTGTGAATGCGGGTCGTCTCCTGATGGTATGTATGGGCTGTCTGCTGTGGGTTCTGTGAATGTGGAGATGCAGTTTAGCCAACAATTGTATTAAGTACAGTGTGACTGCACTGGCCCAGAGAGAGATGTTCCCCTTTCTGAGTCCTTCCGGCCACCATATGTGGGCCCTGGATGAGGGGAGACAGTTAGGCATTCCCTCTAGTGAGTATAGATGCTCTACGTGATGGCTCCTATAGTCATCTTAGGAGAGATATCCAGGTTGGATAAAATTGCGACTACTATTGTGTATTACGGATCATGGGCCAGCATTACCTATAATCATAAATCGCACTTTTAAGTAAAGTGAGTGATCAAGAAGTATTTTCCCTGATTTTTATTAAATAAATGTTGTTGTTATATAAAATTCTTAACTTGGTTTCTCACAGCATCACCATATTTCCGTTACCATTCCAATTAAGTTATTCAAACTTTCCACCTAAAGTCAACCAATAAGCAGAAATGTTGTGTAGTGATCTTTGCTCTTGCAAATGGTCATAGGCGTCCTTCATTAAATTTCCTCAGGTGCCATTTTCAAATTGAGGATGCATGCCAAGGCTTTGGGGAAACTAGTATCATGCAATCTACAGGTCAATAGCTGCTGGGAGGAACATAAGGATGGGTAATATTAGAACAGCGACTCAGTGTCCTAGCACACATGTTTTTTTTTCCTTTACTGTGATTTCATTCACCTGCCCCATATGGGCAGGGGAGGGCTGGCAGCGGCACAATCCGCCGCTCTCCAGCTGAGTGACACATTTAATAAAAATACGAGAATGTTCCATATAAAAGGCGATGAAAATGGGGATATAAGACCATAAGAAGCGGAGACAGTGTGGGTTAAAAAATACACTTACAGAGAGATATTCATGTGGGACAGTTAAAAAAAACACATAAAGATCAAAATCACATTTGGCGATTTGTGGAGCATGTAAAATACACTGAAGTCCCACATATAAGTTAAAAGTTGGGCACAGTATTAAAACACTCCAAAACAACGACACTTTAAATCCACTGCATGAGACAGAGCACACACGACGAAGAATAAAAATTTCTGGGAGGGACCTGCCGAAGGAGGGGAGGCCTGAGAGGAGGGTAAAAGAGGGGAGAAGAAGAGGTAGGGGGAGGGGGGCTGGAGGGGGTGGGATGAAAAGAAAGGGGGTTGGGAGGTGCACCAAGGTGCAAGAGACAGGAGGGGTGAGAGATGGAGAGGGAAAACAAGTCAGGAGAGAGCACAGAGATGCAGAAGGGGTGCAATGGAAAGACAGGGGGCAGAGGAGGAAGGAAAAAACCGGTCAGGGAAAGGGAGGAGGGGAGAGGGAGCAGACGACCACAGTGGATGAGTGGTTCTAGGCACTTCAGTCTGGAACCGCGCGACCGCTACAGTCGCAGGTTTGAATCTTACCTTGGGCATGCATGTGTGTGATGTCCTTAAGTTAGTTAGGCTTAAGTAGTTCTATATTCTAGGGGACTGATGACCTCAGATGTTAAGTCCCATAGTTCTCAGAGCCATTTGAACCATTTGGTGAGGGGGCCCTGTAGAGGGGCAGGGGGAAGATGGGGTTAGAGTTGGTAGGAGGGGTAGGTACAGGGTAAAGCTAATCATTCGGAAGTGGTAGGCGCTGGAAGTTGTGTTGGGAAAGGAGGTGGAGGGTGTAGAGATGGAGAGATGGCAGAAAACCATGGAAAAGGCGCGGCAATGGGCTAGGGGTAGAGAGAATAGAGGACACCAGGGGGTGGTCACTAGGGAGTGGGTGGGTAGCACACCTTGTAGCACCCTGCCCCTATTTACAGGGTTCCTACAGAATCATCATTTGGGAATGAAACACACTTACACCTATTTATGAGTTGCAAGTCACATCCTAGCCAAGGGAAACATGGGAAATACATCATATGAAATTTTTTACAAATCTAGTGCTCATTATCTTACCTGAACACAGTGACTCAAACTGTAAAAGTAAACTGACCAGTCGCCTCCAGTCTAGTTCAGTATCATCTACCGAATGTAATGTGTACCTGAAGAGCTGGCCAGATGGGGAGCTGCCACTCCCAATGGCCATGAGCTTTGACTTCTTGTTGCCTGACGCCTTGTGACCCCTCCTGCTCCTGACCGTGATGCAGTGCAGCGCAACTTGGACTAACTGTAGTTCCACCCCCGACATAGACTCAAAAAATTTAAAATGGTGTTATTGTTTTGCTAACACACCCCAAGTTGCTCCTGTGAAACGTAGATTCCTCCCTTTTATATGAGTTATTTTCGTAGATTGAAGAAATTGGACCATACACAGAAGTTCTCCAATCCTTCTCAGAAGGACTGCGTGCTTAAATGTCACTGGGGTAAATAGTAGGATGTACAACAATATGTTTCCCCTCATCCATCCTGCAAACCGAAATGTTCTGAGATGTGTTTTCGAAATATCCTGGAAAGGCTGACGCAGTGAGCAATACCAAAATAGCTTTCTACTGACCGGCACATCCCAAACGTGTAAATGCCTGCAGATCTAGGTTTCCTTCAGAATACAGCGCTATAGAAGCGTCCCTATTGGCTCCTGCCAATTAATGAGCAGATGCTTCAAGAACTCAAATAGGAATTCCTGGAGGGAATGTGATGTCCTTTCGAGAAACACTACTGAAAACTGACATTTGAAGCTGACTGCTGCCAACATAAATTTCACGTATGAACCATGAAGATAAGTTACGAGACATTAGCTCTCGCACAGAGACGTGTAGATAGCCTTTTTCCTCCCTCACTCTATTTGCGAATGGAATAGGAAGGGAAATGACTACAGTGCGATTGGGCACAGTCCGCCATGCACCAAATGATGGCTGGCACAGTATGCAATTATATGTGGATGCAAATTTAGTCTACCTACTAAGATGTTACTCTATCCATTTATAGGCACACAAAACCCATGGAACAATACTGTCTCTTACTTATTGAGAGAGCAAAAGATGTAACTTCTGCTGCTGATTTTCTCTCTGTAGAAAGCTTCATATTAGCCCCTAATTTTCTCATTGCAGCCGCTTTGTGTGATGTATGCTAGAGGTTGAAATATTTTTACCCACAATGCTTAGAAGAAACAGCACAGAGCTCACCTCTTAAGCCTCCTTTCATCAGAGAATTGTTTACTTACCGTATTCTCAGGAATCATCCAGTCTTTAATATATAGCATTTGAATCCACCTGATTTCGATAAGTAAGATATGTCCCAAAATTGTTGAAATGGCTCTGAGCACTATGGGACTTAACATCTATGGTGATCAGTCCCCTAGAACTTAGAACTACTTAAACCTAACTAACCTAAGAACATCACACACATCCATACCCGAGGCAGGATTCGAACCTGCAACCGTAGCAGTCGCGCGGCTCCGGACTGAGCGCCTAGAACCGCTAGACCACCGTGGCCGGCAAGATATGTCCCAGGCGAAGTTACAGATACATACTAATTATCTCAAAATCCCATCATGTTCCAACAACACTATTCCATTAGTTAGAAGACCATCTAATTATCCGTCTGTCACTGACTAGGTAGAGAGCTAACACAATGAGAAAAATGCCATGCTGACATACAGGAGGAAATGCAGAACCATGCAAAGTATACATGGACTGCACAAAGAAATTCATTGATAATGAATGATGGTCTATAAATATCCCTCCTGCACATGACCAAATCACTTTTATCGTATTGCTATGATTACCAAGCTAGGGGAGAGGGAGAGCGGGAAGGGACTCCTGTGCCAGCTGAGGAAACCCCTTGATGTCATTAGGGGGTTGGGATATTAATTGAGCAATTAATTAATTCGCATAATTAATCTGATATCAAATTGATATCAATGGCACGCCAGAACGCGGTTTGTCCTACTACTCACCGTCTGTCTGTGAAATGTGTGAACTTTGTTCTGTGCGATTGTGCTTTAAATGTTTGTGTGCCGTTTTTTCTGAGGTGGAAATTGGGAGCCAGCGCAGCTTTTGCCTAAACGAGCGGGGGAAGTGGCCTAAAAACCGCACTCATTTGCCTGGATTTCCTGCTGGGGCTGGTTTACCTGGTCTCCCATGTTAGAACTCTGAGCATTACGCTATACGAGCAGGTATAGGTATATTCTTTATACTCTGCAAAAAACTGTTTTAGTGTTGACAAAGATGTCCTACAGAAGTGACTGGCCCCGAGGCCAACTTTTCTTCTCTTTATCGTGCGTGCATAGCACAAGCAATGAGGATCAGACATGCTGTTAACTTTAACTGGAATTTAGTGAACATTTGCAAATAACTATGAACAGACACTATAGTGAGTCTTAGAATAATGAAGTGCACCACCCAGTAGCTTTTGTACTCGGCATTAAAAAAGCGTAATACACACATCAAAAAAGGTTTTGCATCACCTCGGTTCCGAGAGTTCCGGAACCTGTACAGAAAACTGGAACAGAGATCAACATAAACATCATTTCCGCCCTTTTTATTGCTAATGAAAACCACACATTGCATGTTGTACCACCATACAGCGAGACCTTCAGAGGTGGTGGTCCAGATTGCTGTACACACAGGTACCTCTAACACCCAGTAGCACATCCTCTTGCGTTGATGCATGCCTGGCATACTGTCCACAAGTTCACCAATGCACTGTTGTTCCAGATGGTCCTACTCCTCAACGGCGATTCAGCGTAGACCCCTCAGAGTGGTTGTTGGGTCACGTCGTTCATAAACAGCCCTTTTAAATCTATCCCAGGTATGTTCGATAGTGATCATGTCTGGAGAACATGCTGGCCACTCTAGTCGAGCGATGTCCCAAAAGAGCAGGGAAACTCCACCTTGCTGCACTCGCTGGATAGTGTGTCTAAGGCGTTCAGCCTGACCGGATTGCCTCCAAACACGTCTCCGACGATTGTCTGGCTGAAGGCATATGCGACGCTCATCGGTGAAGAAAACGTGATGCCAATCCTTAGCGGTCCACTCGGCAAGTTGATGGGCCCGTCTATACCGCGCTGCATGGTGACGTGGTTGCAAAGATGGACTTTGCCATGGACGTCGGGAGTGGTTGCGCATCATGCAGCCTATTGCTCAAAACACGACGTCCTGTGGCTGCACGAATAGCATTAGTCAACATGGTGGCATTGCTGTCAGGGTTCCGGCGAGCAATAATCCGTAGGTAGCGGTCACCCACTGCAGTAGTAGCCCTTGGGCGGCCTGAGTGAGGCATGTCATCGACAGTTCCTGTCTCTCTGCATCTCCTCCATGTTCGAACAACATCGCTTTGGTTCACCTCAAAACGCATGGACACTTCCCTTGTAGGGAGCCCTTCCTGGCACAAAGTAACAATGCGGACGCGATCGAATCGCGGTACTGAACGTCTAGGCATAGTTGAACTACAGCCAACACGAGCCGTGTAGCTCCTTCCTGGTGGAATGACTGGTACTGATCGGCTGTCGGACCCCCTCCGTCTAATAGCCGCTGCTCATTCATGGTTGTATACATTTTTGGGCGGGTTTATTGTCATCTCTGAACAGTCAAAGGGACTGTGCCTGTGATGCAATATCCGCAATCAACGTCTATCTTCAGGAGTTCTGGGAACCGTGGTGATGCAAAATTTTTTTTGACGTGTGTACTATCTCTTTCTCGTTGAACTGAACGAGCCATGCGAAAGGCGCGCGGTTCGGTATCGAAAGGATGTAACACACGATGAGAATACACTCAGTTCACTGGTTCGGCGGTGTGTGTAGAACAAAAAAGCTCCTCAATTAGATGAGACTAGGTGGCAGTGTTGGTGGTCTGTCAGTTAGAAACTAATACATCTGAAACGCGAGGCCTGTCAGACGTTCAGATGATTCTGTCATTAGATGCAGTCAACAAATGAGTGTGGGTTCCAAGATAGTTGATGAGAACATGGAAATGGGAGGCATACCTGATTTGCAAGGCAGAAGATTCGGCAACTCGTGAAACAGGATTCACTTCTGTGCAGAGCCAGGAGTTGGACAGGGGGTTTAGCAGTAGGCGCTACCTACTACTGTTCTTGTAGGCCCAACGACAGGTCAGCAGTGGATGTTAGAAATTCACCGTGAGAAGTTTCGACTATTTCAATACCTTTGCAGACCGCTGAGATAATTTTATCTCTGCTACCTTCCCCGGCAAACTAGGTCTTTTCTAACAATAGAACTACTGTTTCAGCCGGGAATTTGTGACAATGATTTGAGGAACGTGATTTTGTATTCCTCTGGAATTCTTGTCCCCAGATACGCCGTACTTCATCCCTTACGAATAGTTGTGTTATGTCATTGATCGTGCTCAGAAACAACTCCTACGTGATGTATGTCTGCGCATCTGTCTCTGTGTACCGACATGAAGCATCCAAAGAACTGGAGCCATTTTTGAGTAACAAAGATGACGTACACCCCATTAATTGATGATCACAGTGTTTCGACTGATTTTGCTTGTAAGGCTCTAGCTATGAACTGTAATTGACGGTGGAGACAGTTTAACTAATTTTGTAGCAAGGCGGAAAAATATTAACAGAAAAAATTGATACACAGGAAAAGATTGTCCTGTAGAATTTAAAATTGTCCCTCCAGTACTTTTGTTGCAGTTTTACAACAGCTAGTTTTCATAGAAATTCGGTCTTGCAAACGTAAGAACAGTATGTGTGCCGCATTCTGACACAGAATATCGCTTATGCTCGTCACTATAGAGCAATGACAGAATGTTGTAGGCTGTGTCACAGAGGAGTTATACTGAAAAGATTCCTTCCACCTGATGATGAAATGCGTAGTGGCTGAAGCAAAAGCTATGTGATTTTTACAGAGTGTTTCAAAGCCTTTGCTACAAACGTCGTTTCATTGAATTAGCCAACCCTGGAACGACCAGGCTCAACCAAACTAGCGGGGTCCACTAACCAGGTGTATTTCATTTGCATACTGCCTACTTCAATAAACTGATAGAGATTTTCAACAAGAAAAGCATAAGAATGAGTGTCTCTAAGTGGAGGTGACAATTTTTATTATTGAACATTTTCATCTAGAATTTATTATTCAGCCAGTTGCAATATACAGATCACTGTGGCGTCTCCACTACAGCATAATGCTGTTTTTTAGCAGAACTGCAAATTTTTCCCATTTTAATTGACAGTCACAGTCTTCATTCACGACATAGTCCATAATGGATATAATTGCTCTGCTGTGTTATACCAGCATTATTAGATATGTTCAATGCAAATTTTTCTGGATCACCTGCAGAGGATTGAGGAATGCTGCAGTCTCTGGAAGTTGATCCTCAACGTGAATAAATGTAACATATTGCGCATGCATTGGAAAAAAACACTACTGTTCAATTACACTATTGATGAGAAACTGCTGGAAACAGTATCTACCGTGATACATTTAGAAGTAACTATTCAGAGCGATCTTAAGTGGAATGACCACGTAAAACAAATGTAGGGAAAGCAGATGCCACACTGAGATACAAAGGAAGAATCTTCAGGAAATACAACTCATCCACGAGGGAAGTTTCTTATAAGGCGCTTGTTCGGCCAATTCTTGAGTATTGTTGATGGTTGTGGGATCCTTACCAATAAGACTGATAGAAGAGATAGTGGATCGAACGAAAAGCGACGCGTTTCATCACAAGATCCTTTAGTCGGCGCGAGAGTGTTACAGAGGTGCTCAACAAACTCCAGTGGCATACGTTACAAGAGAGGCGTTGTGCATGACAGAGAGGTTTGCTATTAAAATTTCGAGAGAGTTCTTTCCGGGGAGAATTGGACAACATATTATTTCCTTCCTCGTACATCTCGCGAAACGACCACGACGAGAAAACTCGAGAAGTTAGGGCTAATACAGAAGCTTACCGACAATTATTCTTCCCACGCGCCATTCGCGAGTGGAAGAGGGTAGGGGGATAAGTTAGTGGTACCAAAAGTATCCTCTTCTACACACCAAAATATCTACATCTACATCTACATGATTACTCTGCAATTCACATTTAAGTGCTTGGCAGAGGGTTCATCGAACCACAATCATACTATCTCTCTACCATTCCACTCCCGAACAGCGAGCGGGAAAAACGAACACCTAAACCTTTCTGTTCAAGCTCTGATTTCTCTTATTTTATTTTGATGATCATTCCTACCTATGTAGGTTGGGCTCAACAAAATATTTTCGCATTCGGAAGAGAAAGTTGGTGACTGAAATTTCGTAAATAGATCTCGCCGCGACGAAAAACGTCTTTGCTTTAATGACTTCCATCCCAACTCGCGTGTCATATCTGCGACACTCTCTCCCCTATTATGTGATAATACAAAACGAGCTGCCCTTCTTTGCACCCTTTCGATGTCCTCCGTCAATCCCACCTGGTAAGGATCCCACACGGCGCAGCAATATTCTAACAGAGGACGAACGAGTGTAGTGTAAGCTGTCTCTTTAGTGGACTTGTTGCATCTTCTAAGTGTCCTGCCAATGAAACGCAACCTTTGGCTCGCCTTCCCCACAATATTATCTATGTGGTCTTTCCAACTGAAATTGTTCGTAATTTTAACACCCAGGTACTTAGTTGAATTGACAGCCTTGAGAATTGTACTATTTATCAAGTAATCGAATTCCATCGGATTTATTTTGGAACTCATGTGGATCACCTCACACTTTTCGTTATCTAGCGTCAACTGCCACCTGTCACACCATACAGCAATCTTTTCTAAATCGCTTTGCAACTGATACTGGTCTTCGGATGACCTTACTAGACGGTAAATTACAGCATCATCTGCGAGCAACCTAAGAGAACTGCTCAGATTGTCACCCAGGTCATTTATATAGATCAGGAACAGCAGAGGTCCCAGGACCTCCGTGCAAAGTCACCACATAATCCACTCAAACTCTTTATTGACAATAACACGATGTACCACAGCAAAACAGGCCATGTGAGGAATGGCATCCAGGCGATCTATTTCTGTCAATGTTTTTCTATTAGAGTACTTTATTAAACAATTGTTGTTTCAGTCTCTCTCTCTCTCTCTCTCTCTCTCTCTCTCTCTCTCTCTCTCTCTCTCCCTCATTCTCTCTCTCTCTCTCTTCTCCCTAGATGAGCACCTCGGCTGGGAAGAAAATACTGCCGACACATGCAGGAACATTTCCGCTTGCCTCTTCGCTCTTAAAAAGTTTTGTAACATAATTCCACAGGATGTGTAGCGTAAACAGTGGAGATTCTACAACACTGCACGAGTAGTGAAAACTCTAGACTGGGAACTAACGAGTAGTGAAAACTCTAGACTGGGAACTAACCATCAATACTTCGGTGCATCACATTTTCCTAACTAGGTTTGTTGCGACTAGACAAGTTATGTAAGTACCATAAAATCTGTCTTCTTGGTCGGCTCCCCAGTATCTCGCACCAGAGGTTGAATATTTGTCATCTTTTCTCATCATAATCGAAACAATAGATCTCACTGATTTAGAATCCTGACTGTGCCCATTCATCAAACAAAACTTCTTTTCTTTTGCTGCCCGCCGACTCTGGAACAAAGTGCCCTGCACTCCGTGCACAGTTCAGTGCCAGATATCGAAATGAGGTTTCCGACAAATGACAGTAGACAGAGGGAGACATGATTTTGTTGCATGGTTAATACTCTTAGCTCTTATGAATGGAGCAAGTACTTTTGTAATGATACGATATACTTCTTTGACGCCACTCTAAGGTTCTTAAAAGTACAAGCATCCTGATGTAACACCTGTTAATGTTCGAGTTGAACTTTTCACAAAAGCGTCTGAGAAACGTACTAAAACTGAACGACAAGGTGGCCGGAAACCTCTGTTGCGGGGTAGCCACTGCCAAGAAGGTCTCTGATGCCAGGCTCCGTCGGTACATACAACAAGATGATAGAAAAACGTCTTTTCTATTGGTCCTATGTTATACGGAAGAAAAAGAGGGGCAGCGTCGACTGCTGTAAATTGAACTATATGCTAATTTTTCGCGTATCACATCTGAATTAGGAAAAGATTTCAAATGTGTGGTCATACTCATTGTTTAGTGATCAGATTTTGTGGGAATTAGTAAGCAGTCGGAAAGGCTTACTATAACGACGAAGCCCTACTTGGCGGTGCTCACACCGCAACACCAGACTCCAGCCGCCTTGTCTCTCCACTTCGACACATTACTCTGACATTTTTAGTAAAAGTTTCAGAGCCAGCAGTAACAAGTGTTAAATCACTGTACTCAACTTTTAGAGAGTTTAAAAAAGAATATCGTCGAATTAAAAAAAAATGATTCAGTACCTCGATTGACGTAAGAGTTAAAGTGTATTAAACACACGATAATATTAAGTGCCCTTCTGCGTACATCAGTATATCGAAAACTTTGTTTCGATATTTTAATCGCTCGTGAAATAAAGAGGGTTATATATATATATATATATATATATATATATATATATATATATATATTGATCACTAGCAGCTACTAGTTTACACAGGATGTTAGAAAGAGTGTCCAATATTTCGAGAGGTAGTACCACACACCAAAACAAGAGAAACGTGCCAGTAAACATGGGCTATAAAATGCATACCTTAAAAATCGAATGAATGTTCGAATGTGTGTAAAATCTTATGGGACTTAACTAATAAGGTCATCAGTCCCTAAGCTTACACACTACTTAACCTAAATTATACTAAGGACAAACACACACACCCATGCCCGAGGGAGGACTCGAACCTCCGCCGGAATCAGCTGCACAGTCAAAGACTGCACCGCCTTAGGCCGCTCGGCTAATCGCGCGCGGCCTTACCTTAAGAGCTAACAGTACTTGTACATCTTCGATACTTTGACGTACATCTCTTCTACTGCAAACTAATTGTTTTCCATATTTTGGAATTATCAGAAAATGAAAAAATGTCCAGAAACACGTTGTCTAAAATGTATACCTTAAGAACTATGAGCACTTGCTCAATATAAGAGATGTTTTTAACAGTGCTGAAGATAAACAGGTGCTCATAGCTCCTAAAGCGTGCATTTAAGAGCCCATGTTTACTGGACATTTCTTCTTGTTTTGGTCCATGCTGCCTTCTCCCAAGATATGGAAAACAAAGAACTTGCAGTAAAAGAGATGTATTTTGTTTTGGTGGATGCTGCCCTCTCAAAATAGTCGACTCTTTTTTTCACACCGTATATACAACTGCGTTAGGTAAACCTACGTTGTATCAGTGCACATTTTCAGGTTATCTGATATACTTGAAATATCCCACTGGTTCAGACACTGGAATCGGATAGAGGAGGAACAGGATTCAACTCACTGTCCCTCCAATTAGATTTATATTTCTGTCGGTAAATTATTCCAAACGAATGTCGGGATAGCTCACTGAATGATGCACCGCCCGAATACTGCCTCGTACTTTTTTTCCACCCAGTATTCCGTCACTGATGATGTCGTTGACTTAGCTTCGTTCCTTCGCAAGCACCTTACGTGGAGTACCGGATTCACGGAGAGAGAAGTCTCCGCCACCGGGTTTCGAATACGGCGCGAGCGCTAGTAGCGCAGCTGTTCCGAAAATGACCGGAAGAGACGGCGAGACGGGTTCTTGAGGAACAAGGAATAGCTTTGAGGGGGCGCTCGGCGTCCCACGGGATGCTGCGGGAAACGGCGTTTGCCTTTCCCACAGGCGATAGCGGCGCGGCTTCCGGAAACGCGGCCGTCACCTGCCCGCTAGCCGCTCCGCCCCCCGCCGTGCTATCTGCCTCCCTAACGACTTTCCGGAAGAATATCTTCGTTTAGCATTGTCGTTTTCCTGCAGTCTCATATTTTCCGGCAACACGAGATCCTCTTCTGCACCTGCGACAGACTGCATTCGTGTGATGGGGATACGTAGGCCCACCAGACCGCCTGTCCTTCCTCCGTCTAGAAGCGGCAGATGTCGGGAAATGATACTTTTCCTTTAAGTGCTCGTTACTGTTTCGTCCCCTGTCGTCCTCTCATCCGCAACATTTCATCCCAGATGCACGCTATTACATTAGCGGAAAATAAAAAACGAACACCCTGTAGCAATGTCCCATATGGATGAAACTTTATTCGTATATTATTCATACATACACCGTATAAGTATAATCGCTGCATCATAGGTCTGTGGACGTGTGGTTTGGGAAATCGATTTCAGTATCTAGAACTTACAGTGCTGTGCTGCACTGGATATGATCACATTTGTAGAATATCATCTTAAGAAATATTATTTCACGTTGATTCCACCTGTTACCAAAGCATGTTGCTACTAACGCATACCGGGTCATATACCGTCGCATTATATCTCATACGTGCGCACGCAACAGCAAACAGATTTTCTGTTTTTTCTGGTCTGGGGAGTTGACGAACGTCTTAGAGAGTAATTTGACTAATTTCTGAAGTGTGAGCAAGGGCACTGTCCTGGAAATGTTAGTTTCCTTATCGTTTTAGGAGCTGCAACAGAACGGGTTGACTGATGATCGGCCGGCCGGAGTGGCCGAGCGGTTCTAGGTGCTGCAGTCTGGAACCGCGCGACAGCTACGGTCGCAGGTTCGGATCCTGCCTCGGGCATGGATGTGTATGATGTCCTTAGGTTAGTTAGGTTTAACTAGTTCTAAGTTCTATGGGGACTGATGACCTCCGAAGTTAAGTCCCATAGTGCTCAGGGCCATTTTTTGACTTATGATCGGAACGTACCCCGACATGCTCGTACAGCTTAGCGCGCCGCGCGCTGTGGTACACAGGACAGCCTGAGTGTGGCATTTAGGCGATTTTCCACGCTCGTTTGGGAAAATTACGATTGGTTCTTAATTTTCTCTTAAAAAATTTTGTTACTATCCTCAGTCCGAAGATTGGTTTGCTGCAGCTCTCAATACTAGTCTATCCTGTGCAAGTCTCTTCATCTCTGCACGACTGCTTGAACTTGCTTACTGTATTTACGCTTCTATCTCACGCTATAAATTTTGTCGGCCGCGGTGGCCGAGCTGTTCTAGGCGCTTTAGACCGGAACCGCGCGACTACTACGGTCGCAGGTTCGAATCCTGCCTCGGGCATGGATGTGTGTGATGTCCTTAGGTTAGTTAGGTTTAAGTAGTTCCAAGTTGTAGGGGACTTGATGACCTCAGGTGTTAAGTCCCATACTGTTCAGAGCCATTTCAGCCATTTAAGCTATAAATTTTATGCTTACATTTCCCTCCAATACTAAATTGACGACTCATAATTCCCTCAGAATGTGACCTTTCAACTGACCACTTCCTTAAGTCAAGACGTGGCATAAATCTGTTTTCTTCTCACTTAGATTCAGTACCTCTTCATCACTTATTTCTCTGTAGTACCGCATCTTAAAATTTTCAATTTTATTCTTGCCTGAATTGTTTCTCGTCCACGTTTCTTTTCCTTACAAGGCTACACTTACCTCAGGAAAGACTTCCTGACAATGCATGGGGAGATTCTGTATTTCTCTGGAACCTAAACTCATATTTTCCGATGTTGGCTTCTACCAATCTTTCTATTATTTTGTTAATAATTCGTGTCAGTATTTTGCAACCGTGACTTATTATGATGAATCAGCCCGGTTCATAGTCCAGCTGGGGGTGAAACATAAACCATAATTTGCTAATTGGTGGTGCGCTCGCCTTGAGACCAGCAATAGCGTCTCGTCTGATGTGGTGGTGCGGGATTGGATGTGTATGTCTGTACCTCCCGGAACCAGGAAAACGGCCATGCGCACCGTCCTTGGAACAACAGCACCAACAATATTTATTTATCTATTCATTTGTCTTAGTTATGTTACTTTGATACATGTAGCCATCATCTGGTTATATAAGATGGGAAACTGATTTTACGTTGTGGAACTACATTTTGCCACAAAATCGAAGACCCTAACCGTAGCTAGCCTACTCTATTACACAGCTGTTATAAATAGCTCAAGCAACCTATCTAACCTAACAACTGACGACAATAAAGAATTATAAACGAAAAGAATATAATATGGAATAAACTAAATCAAACTAATCTACAAGATTACGTCTTAAGCCGTTGATTCTAGCCAACCATCCCGCCGGCAACACGAGAGTCATGGAAAGACATGGGGTCCGCTCACACGCTGAAGGGTTAACGACTGTTCTAATGTTAGAAGGTATAAGCTGCTACCATTGTTATACTCCATCCTAATCACTGAGAGAGGTGGCGCAGTGGTGAAAACATTGAAATCATATTAGGGGTGGACGGCGACTGAAACCACCACCCGGCCATGCAGATTTAATTTATCTGAGGTTTCCCCAAATCATTTAAGGCGAATGCTGAGAAGGTTCCTTCGAAAGGTATCGGTCAGTTTCCTTCCTAACCCTTCCTTAGTTCGGTCTTGTGCTCAATCTCGAAGGACCTCTTCGTCGACGCGACGTTAAAATCTAATCTTGCTTCCTGTATCATAATTGGCAAATTCGCGCGATATCTAATAATACGGTTTCATGTTAGTGACAACATAAGCATCTTACTTAAACATAGACGCAAAATAAATAATATTTAAGTAAAAACTATTTACTAAAATTATATACGTTCGTTGTTGGTATTCATCTCTGTTAGCATAGTTGTCAGCCTTGCTGCTCATTCATGGTGAGCGACGGCTTCAACATTGCGCGTGTTTGGTTCAAATGGCTATGAGCACTATGCAACTTAACTTCTATCAGTCGCCTAGAACTTAGAAGTAATTAAACCTAACTAACCTAAGGACATCATACACATCCATGCCCGAGGCAGGATTCGAGCCTGCGACCGGAGCAGTCGCTCGGCTCCAGACTGTAGCGCCTAGAACCGCATGGCCACTGCGGCCGGCGTTGCGTATGTTTCATTTGCGTTCTAGTATCGCAACTGGTGCAACCTCTGTTGAACATGCAGTATCTTTTACACATTTTTCCTCGTTGTCGAGGCTGGATCCTGTAATGATGCATGGGATAATGGCTGAGTCTTGTTAACAGCTGAACCGTGCTTGGACTGGGTGGGACGCAGTCCAACGTAAAGATTTCGTGGAGTCGGCGATCCATATCAAATGCTTGTCGGTCTCGTTCCGAAGAAGAAATCCTCCAGCGATTTAGGTGGGTTTTACTCAAAGTCTGTATGAGACAGCTTGATATCGTATATCAGGTGGTAATACAAGAATATACAGGACAAATTCTTGATATAAACGTAATTCAAAACGCTTTAGTACACACCTTCGCGCGCTCCGTAATGTGCTCTTGCACAGAGCATAACAGAACCGGCTTGCAACCGGATTCTTCTATAATCAGTTTGCTCTCTGCTTTGCGCTCTTTGTCCGCTGTTGAGGTAATATGTTACAGGAAATCAACCCTTTATACATCAAAATAACGGCAAGCTGTCTCACTCAGCCGGTCGGAGTGGCCGAGCGGTTCTAGGCGCTACAGTCTGGAACCGCGCGACCGCTACGGTCGCAGGTTCGAATCCTGCCTCGGGCATGGATGTGTGTGATGTCCTTGGGTTAGTTAGGTTTAAGTAGTTCTAAGTTCTAGGGGACTGATGACCTGAGAAGTTGAGTCCCATAGTGCTCAGAGCCATTTGAACCATTTTTTTTTGCTCAGAGCCATTTTTTTGTCTCACTCACCTTAAACGTGTTGTCGTATTTCTCTGTTGTCCTACAGTAGTACGTAGCTTGCAATGTCTTTCTGGCTGATGTTTGGAGCACGTTCCACTTAAACTGTCATGGTGTTAGCAGAAACGGGTTGGGTTGGGTTGTTTGGGGAAGGAGACCAGACAACGAGGTCATCGGTCTCATCGGATTAGGGAAGGACGGGGAAGGAAGTCGACCGTGCCCTTTGAAAGGAACCATCCCGGCATTTGCCTGGAGCGATTTAGGGAAATCACGGAAAACCTAAATCAGGGTGGCCGGACGCGGGATTGAACCGTCGTCCTCCCGAATGCGAGTCCAGTGTTTAACCACTGCGCCACCTCGCTCGGTGTTAGCAGAAACCACTTATACTTAGTTCCTCCAGTGCTAAGTAGCATATCTGGCCACAATTTTCCTCCAGCGAACTCGATCACCTGCCAGATTTTCGGTTTATTTCCAGTTCATGTTCATGCATTGAAGATCCTTTGTAAAAGTTCGTTTTCCAGTTCTCACATTCGTATTTGGCCATCCGCAGGATGACAGAGGACTACAGACGAATATTTGTGGACATACAAAGTGTAATTGTCATATCGATCGCATTCTACATCTACATCTACATCCATACTCCGCAAGCCACCTGACGGTGTGTGGCGGAGGGTACTTTGAGTACCTCTATCGGTTCTCCCTTCCATTCTAGTCTCGTATTGTTCGTGGAAAGAAAGATTGTCGGTATGCCTCTGTGTGGGCTCTAATCTCTCTGATTTTATCCTCATGGTCTCTTCGCGAGATATACGTAGGAGGGAGCAATAGACTGCTTGACTCCTCGGTGAAGGTATGTTCTCGAAACTTCAACAAAAGCCCGTACCGAGCTGCTGAGCGTCTCTCCTGCAGAGTCTTCCACTGGAGTTTATCATCTCCGTAACGCTTTCGCCATTACTAAATGATCCTGTAACGAAGCGCGCTGCTCTCCGTTGGATCTTCTCCATCTCTTCTGTCAACCCTATCTGGTACGGATCACACACTGGTAAGCAATATTCAAGCAGTGGGCGAACAAATGTGCTGTAACCTATTCCCTTTGTTTTCGGATTGCATTTCCTGAGGATTCTTCCAATGAATCTCAGTCTGGCATCTGCTTTACCGACGATCAACTTTATATGATCATTACATTTTAAATCACTTTTAATACCTACTCCCAGATAATTTATGGAATTAACTGCTTCCAGTTGCTGTCCTGCTATATTGTAGCTAAATGATGTGTGTGTGTGTGTGTGTGTGTGTGTGTGTGTGTGTGTGTGTGTGTGTGGTTTGATGTTTTCGGGCGCTAAACAGCGTGGTCATCAGCGCCCAAAGCTAAATGATCAAGGATCTTTCTTTCTATGTATTCGAAGCAAATTACACTTGTCTACATTGAGATTCAACTGCCATTCCCTGCACCATGCGACAATTCGTTGCAGATCCTCCTGCATTTCAGTACAATTTTCCATTGTTACAACCTCTCGATATACTACAGCATCATCCGCAAAAAGCCTCAATGAACTTCCGATGTTATCGTCAAGGTCATTTATATATATATCGTGAATAGAACGGTCCTACGACACTCCCCTGTGGCACACCTGAAATCACTCTTACTTCGCTTGAAGACTGCAGAACCATTCACATTTCTGCTGCTAATGTCTGCAGCTACGTCCCCGTCATTACAGATAAGGTTACCGAGATATGGAAATAGGTCAACATCTTGCAGTTCTTTCTGTTGCACTATAATTCGGGTAGATACATGCAATTCTATGCACATTGTGTTTGTCCTATCATCATGTATTTTGAACTTTAGACAACTGGCCATTCCATCCAGCTCAGGAATCATTAGCAGCAAACTTTCTGGCGCTTCTGCCAGAAGAACGATATAATCAGCAAAATTCAGATCCGTAAAGCACTGCCAACAAAAAAAGAAAAAAATCGTTTTAGAGAAAGGAGAGGATGTAACTCAGTAGCGCCACACAATCTGATCCTCTCGAATAACATAGGGACCCGCCAGAATGAACATTCCCATCTGGCAGACGGATCACCATCAATCGTGTCACATACTCTCACTTCATGAGGCACTGAGGTGTGGTTTGGACTTTAATCCAAGACATTATCGCTGTCTGGCTGACAGTGAAAATTTCCTCCACCATCTCTGAACCGAGCGCCCCAGCCACTCGTGCGTTAGTGACCTCTGTGTGCCCCCACCAATAGATCTCCGGCGTTAATAATTAAACCGTCCATGGACATGTTCCAGTCGACGAATGAAGTCTCGTTGGAGATAAATGTTCTAGAAAACCAGTCCGTTGATGGACATCTGCGGTCTCTACTTAATAATATGCTTGACTTCCTTACGGTTACCGGCAGTCTATTCAACCACGCACCTCTGACAGTAATCATGGACACTGAAGTGGCATAGCTTATCAGAAATCTGAAGATGTCAAGTTGAATTGAAATAGTGTATACCCAGACAGAGCTGTTGACCACGCAGAGAGGCTATTAGTGGCGTCACTAATACAACGTCCTTTTCTCATTAGCGGTAACGCAAACTGGCACCGGATAAAAACCAGCAGCTCTCTTCGCCCTTGCAATCGGTCACACGGGAATAGCTCCTGTATCTCTTCAAGCATACTGACACGGCTTATATGATTCTATAATCCGTAGGATCACTATCTTCGGATTTTTCAGTTATCACCAATTATGAAGTTTTCTGCGCTTTCAGTTTTAGACAGCACAACACTGACACACATATAACGTGTTGAGTGCAACACCATAGTCAGTGGTTCGAAAAAACTATTCAGTCTTGATCAGGTTTACTATATGATGGTACTGGAACTGCTAATTGTGCACACTGTGCTCGTCGAAGCCGTCCTGGATTTCCTGTATTTCCGCTGACACAGTATTGTACTCGAAATAACAGGTGCCTTTTCAGCAAGTCCAGCTCATGTGTGATAGGCTCAGCGGTTTCCTAATCAGTGTGCGGTTACTACATCTGTCCATACCATGCCAGTCTGAATCGTTGCCTCTATTGCCCTTTATCATTTCCGCATGAAAATTTGGTGTTTCAACGTCAACTCTTTAACAGACTCTATTTTTAATTTTATACTAGCGTTTTATAACAGAAAGTCGATCAACATGAGAGAACGGAATCATTTCTCGACTTCCAGAGATTTTTATTAGTAGACATGTTGAAGTGACGTACTTCACATGTGGTGCGATAAACTTGCCACCAAAAACCTGGAGTATTTCGTTTAACACTAGAAAAAATGTGTAGTTATATAAACACAAATGAAAGATGGAAAATCGACAGAATATATTATTATCGTCATACAGAAATGTGCTATGTTTGAGTTCGGTATTTAACAGTAGAAGCATACTTAAAGTTAATCTTTAGGTCGACATCGAAGTCGTTAGAGACCCTGGTTGGGCAAAAATGTTGACAGAAATAGGGCGTGGCTTCGAAGCCGGAAATAACATGGCGCTCTTTAGAAAGCACGAAAAACTTCAATTAGGATGGACAGACGGAGAGCTGAGTCTTGATCCTGCCGTATACTAGTCTAGTATGCCAATTCTCCTGGAAGATCACTGGACTCACATTCGGCAGGACGAAGGTTCGAACACGCGTCCGGCCATCCAGATTAGGTTTTCCGTGTATTTCATAAATCGTGTCAGGCAAATGCCGGGATGGTTCCTTTCAAAGGGTACTGTCCATTCCCTTCCCCATCCTTGATACAGTCCGGCCTTCTACTCCGTCTCTGATGACCTCGACGTCGACGGGACCTCAAACCCAGTCTTCCTTCCTTTTTTTCCAGGACGATAATAGATCTCATTAATAGTATTTAGATTTAGGGTCAGTGGCATTTAGAACACATTAGGATGCTGGGTGCTGGTCACAATCGATCGATAATATTCATGGCAAGCATTTTTAGAATTTAACGAAAACATACTATTTCATCTTCATGATACTAAAACCAATCGTTGAAATTTTAAGCCATATGGCTCAAATGGCTCTGAGCACTATGGGACTCAACTGCTGAGGTCATTAGTCCCCTAGAACTTAGAACTAGTTAAACCTAACTAACCTAAGGACATCACAAACATCCATGGCCGAGGCAGGATTCGAACCTGCGACCGTAGCGGTCTTGCGGTTCCAGACTGCAGCGCCTTTAACCGCACGGCCACTTCGGCCGGCCTTAAGCCATATGACTGGGTTCATAACCGTCAGTATGGGATGCATCTTCTGAGAGGAAAAGTGACGGCGCTGTTGAAAGTAAATGGTCTCCTTTATAGATCTTTCCTTCGAGTGTTATCGAGCAGCCAACTCAAAAACCATGGGAACCAGCATTCCTAGTTGGAGGAACTACATCATGATTAACAACTACTCGAAGAGCATTTGGATTGTACGCCTGCACTCGTGTTCTGCGAAAATAATTAAGTAGGGAACAGCTTAAAAACCCACTCGTCCGACCAAAATTACATGTTTTCATTGGTCGTTCTTCCAGGTTCCGTGGTCCTTACAGCCTGAAGAGACTTCTTGCATTCATCTGGTTTAGAAATAAATATCCACCATTGATGTCTTGCTTATGCAGTTCCCATCACACTGTTCTTTTTAGTCTCTTCCTATTAGGGCCAGTAAGTTTAGACAGTATTTCGTTATTGGGTTTAGTAGACGAAGTTAACCCATGAACTCTGCATGGTATTGTGCCACAAGACACCTTAGCTCTAGGTATTCATTGTAGGTTTGTAACTCTTCTCTTGAAGAAAGAATTAAGCGGGCATCAGGTGACAGTTACTCCTCGGGGAAGCAATTCGTAGTACACCACACCGTCTCTGTTCCACCAGATGCGTAACATTACCTTTTTGTGGATGCATACCAGTCTTTGTAGGGAGAGTTGCTGGTTTGTCTGGGCTCAACCATTCCTTTCTTATCTTTATGTTAGCATAAAGACACACTTTCTCGTCACCAGGAACAATACAGGAGACAATTGACGACGAGTAAGCAGAGACGCACACATGGCCATCCGCTGATTTTTGTGATTTTGTCTTTAAGCATGCGGTACCCATTCACCCGATTTTTGAACCTTCCCCATTGCACACAAATGTCACGCTTAGGCGGAATGATCACAGTTCATCACAATTTCCAGTTCCCGAGTGCACTAAAGTGGATCATGGTGGATTAATGGGTGTAAATGATCTTCATCAAACCCCGAAGGTCTTCCTGAACGTGGAGCCATTAATGTCAAAACAATCCTCCTTAAAACGAGAAAACCATTTTCTTACCATTATCTGTCCAATGGCATTATCCCCATACACGCTGCAAATGTCTTTGGCTGCCTCCGCTGGTTTCAGTCCTCTTTTGGATTCAGACAGGAAAATATGCCAGAAAAGTTCCCAACTCTCAACTTGGAACTTAGTTTTCTAACGTCCACAGCTCCACTCACCATCTCCAAATGGAAAATAACGGTATGTGAATTCAAAGAAAAACAACGAACTACAAACAAAAAATGACAATCGATAGCCGGACGGGGTGGCCGAGTGGTTCTAGGCGCTACAGTTGGGAACCGCGCGACCGCTACGGTCGCAGGTTCAAATCCTGCCTCGGGCATGGATGTGTGTGATGTCCTTAGATTAGGTTTAAGTAGTTCTAAGTTCTAGGGGACTGATTACCTCAGAAGTTAAGTCCCATAGTGCTCAGAGCCATTTGAACCATTTTTTTTGTTGACAATCGACAAATGAATCAATATCAACCGGAGTACAAATTGCAAAACAAAAAAGCTACGAATTTATGCACCAACCTATATATAAATAACTGTCATGCCCACCAGTTGGTTGCGTATTTGCCGGCAATGCCAGAAGTTCTCGGTTACACTTGTGAACTCACGTAGTCACTTAGTCACTCTCCTTTCTATCCAGGTATAGCCCACTTGCACCCGACAGCAGACTCATGTGACGAGTTTTCGGTTAAATGGGGAACAGAAGAGACTCACGAGTCGAGCCTCTGAGAATACGAAGACGAGGAGTTTAGAGATGACGTCACAAGACTCGCTGGCTAGTTTAAAGCGAGCATACAGAGGACATTTTTCATCTCTATTGTCAACGCGTCCCATGATGGAAAGGATACAATTCTCATATGAAAGAAAAGTAGATAACGTTTTAATATCCGGTCGGTATAGAGGTCATTAGAGACAGAACAGATGCTTGGAGTGGAAAAGATGAGAAATAAAATCGACCGTGATATTATTTAAGAAACCATATTGGCATTCGACTCCAGTGATATCAAGGAACCAAGTATAGTGTAAAATCAGGATGGATAGATGGAGATTTGAACCTTTAACCTTCGTGCTACCCACTACACCACTCGCTCGCTGGTTTTCGTCTGAGATGTAGAATTTGGAGCACCGCAGTGCTTAAAAGATATTTCATGAGATCAGTACCTGTGTCTCCCTGTATGCCCCTCTTTTTTGCTGTTGAGGGCACTAAAGCCAGTGTCCATGGGACGGGGTCTTTTGTTCCGCCTGGAGAAGATGTGCTGACCTTTCCATTATCTTTCCAAATAGGTAGTGGTCAACGAGTAGGGCCTCGGGGCTGGTGACTTGCACTGGAAAGTAGAAAATTTTCAGCACCCGACGGAAAGAAACTTCTGAAACTCCTCGCAGGAATCAGTATCTGACACGTTTGTTGTTGTTGTCTTCAGTCCTGGGACTGGCTTGATGCAGCTCTCCATGGTACTCTATCCTGTGCAAGCTTCTTCATCTCCCAGTACTTACTGCAACCTACATCATTCTGAATCTGGTTAGTGTATTCATCTCTTGGTCTCCCTCTACGATTTTTACCCTCCACGCTGCCCTCCAACGCTAAATTTGTGATCCCTTGATGCCTCAGAACATGTCCTACCAACCGGTCCCTTCTTCTTGTCAAGTTGTGCCACAAATTCCTCTTCTCCCCAATTCTATTCAATACCTCCTCATTAGTTATGTGATCTACCCATCTAATCTTCAGCATTCTTCTGTAGCACCACATTTCAAAAGCTTCTATTCTCTTCGTGTCCAAACTATTTATCGTCCATGTTTCACTTCCATACATGGCTACACTCCATACAAATACTTTCAGAAACGACTTCCTGACACTTAAATCTATACTCGATGTTAACAAATTTCTCTTCTTCAGTAACGCTTTCCTAGCCATTGCCAGTCTACATTTTATATCCTCTCTGCTTCGACCACCATCAGTTATTTTGCTTCCCAAATAGCAAAACTCCTTTACTACTTTAAGCGTCTCATTTCCTAATCTAATTCCCTCAGCATCACCCGACTTAATTCGACTACATTCCATTATCCTCGTTTTGCTTTTGTTGATGTTCATCTTATATCCTCCTTTCAAGACACTGTCCATTCCGTTCAACTGCTCTTCCAAGCCCTTTGCTGTCTCTGACTGAATTACAATGTCATCGGCGAACCTCAAAGTTTTTATTTCTTCTCCCTGTACTTTAATACCCACTCTGAATTTTTCTTTTGTTTCCTTTACTGCTTGTTCAATATACAGATTGAATAACATCGGGGAAAGCCTACAACCCTGTCTCACTCCCTTCCCAACCACTGCTTCCCTTTCATGCCCCTCGACTCTTATAACTGCCATCTGCTTTCTGTACAAATTGTAAATAGCCTTTCGCTCCCTGTATTTTACCCCTGCCACCTTCAGAATTTGAAAGAGAGTATTCCAGTCAACATTGTCAAAAGCTTTATCTAAGTCTACAAATGCTAGAAATGTAGGTTTGCCTTTCCTTAATCTATTTTCTAAGATAAGTCGTAGGGTCAGTATTGCCTTACGTGTTCCAACATTTCTGCGGAATCCAAACTGATCTTCGCCGAGGTCGGCTTCTACCAGTTTTTCCATTCGTCTGTAAAGAATACGCGTTAGTTTTTGCAGCTGTGACTTATTAAACTGATAGTTCGGTAATTTTCACATCTGTCAACACCTGCTTTCATTGGGATTGGGATTATTATATTCTTCTTGAAGTCTGAGGGTATTTCGCCTGTCTCATACATCTTGCTCACCAGATGGTAGAGTTTTGTCAGGACTGGCTCTCACAAGGCCGTCAGTAGTTCCAACGGAATGTTGTCTACTCCCGGGGCCTTGTTTCGACTCAGGTCTTTCAGTGCTCTGTCAAACTCTTCACGCAGTATCGTATCTCCCATTTCATCTTCTTCTACATCCTCTTCCATTTCCATAATATTGTCCTCAAGTACATCGCTCTTGTATAGACCCTCTATATACTCCTTCCACCTTTCTGCTTTCCCTTCTTTGCTTAGAACTGGGTTTCCATCTGAGCTCTTGATATTCATACAAGTGGCTTTTCCCCAAAGGTTTCTTTAATTTTCCTGTAGGCAGTATCTATCTTACCCCTAGTGAGGTAACCCTCTACATCCTTACATTTGTCTTCTAGCCATCCCTGCTTAGTCATTTTGCACTTCCTGTCAATCTCATTTTTGAGACGTTTGTATTCCCTTTTGCCTGCTTCATTTACTGCGTTTTTATATTTCCTCCTTTCATCAATTAAATTCAATATTTCTTCTGTTACCCAAGGATTTCGACTAGCCCTCGTCTTTTTACCTACTTGATCCTCTGCTGCCTTCACTACTTCATCACTCAGAGCTACCCATTCTTCTTCTACTGTATTTCTTTTCCCCATTCCTGTCAATTGTTTCCGTATGCTCTCTCTGAAACTCTGTAGAACCTCTGGTTTAGTCAGTTTATCCAGGTCCCATCTCCTTAAATTCCCACCTTATTGCAGTTTCTTCAGTTTTAATCTACGTATCTGACATAATAGTGCTATTAGTGGGAGCAGAAAATGGACCGTTGAAACGTCTGATTCCTGATCCTGACGCTGACTGGAAGAAAGGGCTAGATATTTTCTGATTTTTTTTGGGCGAGTGTTGCGGTTTGGCGAGCGAGCACATGGTCGACGGGAAGGGGCCGCACATCAGATCGCGGACGCAGCAGTTACGTCACAGTGTGGTTGGATAAAAATTTCGGAGTTAGAAAGGTTCAGTTACAGCTACATCTACATACATACTCCGCAAACTACCGAACAGTGCGTGGGGGAGGGTACCCTGTACCACTAGCGGTCGTTTCCTTTCCAGTTCCGTCTACACACCTATGTATGAGCGCTAATTTCTCGTATCTTACCTTCGTGGTCCGTATGCGAAATTATTTTGGCAGCAGTAGGATCGTGCTGCAGTCAGCTTCAAACGTCGGTTCTCTAAAATTTCTCACAAATGTGCCTCGAAAAGAACGTCTCTTTCCCTCTAGGGGTGCTCACTTGAGTTCCCGAAGCATCTCTGTAACACTCGTTTGTTCTTTGGACCTACTGGAAACAAATCTCGCAACCTGATGCGGATCCCAAACACTCGAGCAGTACTCAAGAACAAGTCGCACTAGCGTCCTACATGCAGTCTCTTTTGCAGATGAACCACACTTTCCCAGTATTCTCCCAATAAACCGAAGTCGACCATTAGCCGTCGCTACAATAGTCCTCACATGCTTCTCCCATTTTATATCGCCTTGTAACGGCACGCCCAGATATTTAAACGATGTGATTGTGTCAAGCAGATCACTATTAAAGCTGTAACCGATCTAAATTGGTCTGTTTTTTCTACTCACTCACATTAACTTAAATTTTCCTACAGTTAGAGCCAGCTACGGTCGCAGGTTCGAATCCTGCCTCGGGCATGGATGTGTGTGATGTCCTTAGGTTAGTTAGGTTTCAGTAGTTCTAAGTTCTAGGGGACTGATGACCACAGATGTTAAATCCCATAGTGCTCAGAGCCATTTGAACCATTTTAGTTAGAGCCAGCTTCCATTCGCCACACCAACTAGAAATTTTGCCTAAGCCATCTAGTATCCTCCTAGAGTCACTCAACAACGACACCTTCCCGTAAACCACGCGAACAGTCGCAGACTGCTGCTCACCTCGTAACAGTCAGTAAATTCCATTAGTTCCTGTGGAAAACTTGGAATGTATTTTTTCCCGTGTCTTTTGTCCAATTAGCTTTGAATTTTTCCTGTTTTGTTCAAAAATGGTTCAAATGGCTCTGAGCACTATGGGACTTAACATCTGAGGCCATCAGTCCCCTAGACGTAGAACTACTTAAACCTAACTAACCTGAGAGCAGCACACACATCCATGCCCGAGGCAGGATTCGAATCTGCGACCGTAGCAGCAACGCGGTTCCGGACTGAAGCGCCTAGAACCGCCCGGCCACAACGGCCTGCTCCTGTTTTGTTGTTGTGGAGATTATTGGCGAGACCTGCTAGGAGAGTGCTGAAGGTGACATATGAATTGTTATCGCTGTACATGTTCCAGTCGATTGGTCGCATCTAGTCTTCCTGTGAGTAGTCAGATGGCTACAGGGCTTTAATTGTTGACTTCGGAACGGTGTGAAGTTTAACACTAACTCCCGGTTCAAAACGAGGCTGGCGGCCTTTATTTAGACGTACGTGACACTGCAGTAATGAAGAGGAGTAGTCCTGGTCTGCGAATAACCGCTTTCGATTACATCTACGGAGAAAAACGTCCCTTAATTTGTTCTGCGTATCGCGCTTGTGGAATCTGGCTGCGTCAGCGTTTAGTACTTCGCGTGACTCCACGGAAGCTCAGAAGACAAATGAAAGGAACGTTTCAGCATTTCTCGACAAAGTGTGTATCCAATGTCGTGCTAGTGATTATGTAAGCATAGTTTTCGACATATCTGTATTTCAATTTGTCAATGTACGTAACAAATCTCATGCCAGCATCGATCCAATCATTTCTAGACTTCAACCTCAATGCGTCTGCTATTGTTAATTCGTGGGAGAGAAGGTCCATATGATCAGGAAGAGGTATTTCACATTTTTTATTTGTGCTGCTAACTGGGAGACTACTGGCTGCCGTGTTTACAAAACGCACGCGTCTAATGCCTTGTTTTTCACAGCTGCCACCTCTCGCTTGTGTTTATTCCTCACGCAATGGCACACGCTCGATAGCAGCTGCACCTGAGCTACAGTTAGCAGGTAAGTGCTCGACTCTAGGCATTTATTGTACTTTGGAAATTCTTTTTATCTTTTGAAACATTTGCTGGGCGTTATAGTTTTTAAGTGGAAGAACGGACGGTTAGTGTTTAACGTCCTGTCAGCGTCCTTTAACGGATGGATTTCTTATCAGAATGTTTAGACACTTTCGGCTGAGCAATAAACTTTAAAAATGGTTCAAATGGCTCTGAGCACTATGGGACTTAACTTCTGAGGTCATCAGTCCCTTAGAACTTAGAACTACTTAAACCTAACTAACCTAAGGACATCATACACATCCATGCAGGATTCGAACCTGCGACCGTAGCGGTCGTTCGGTTCCAGACTGTAGCACCTAGAACCGCTCGGCCACCCCGGCCGGCAATAAACTTTAAAGCAACCTGTTCGCGGATTCTGAGTCAATAGTGGTGGAACAATAAAAATTAACTTCATTAACTTCTAAGAACAAGCTGATTAGTTCATTGCCTTCCACATTATTATGGGCCTGGAAGCAGGTTCCTGGCATTGTCGTCAGGTAGGAGTAAAGGTCTATTAGCAATGGAATAGTAATATTATGTTGTGCCCAAAAGATGTTAATTTATTTTTTATTTAAAGATTAACTGTTCTGTAAATAACCCGCCAGGTTAGTCGAGCGCGCTAACGCGCTGCTTCCTGGACTCAGGTAGGCGCGCCGGCCCTGGATCGAATCGGATTAATGACAAGGGCTGGTATGCCGGCGAGCCTGGATGTGGTTTTTAGACGGTTTTCCACGTCCCCCTAGGTGAATACCGGGCTGGTCCCCACGTCCTGCCTCAGTTACACGGCTCGCAAACATCTGAACACTTTCGCAATATTCCATGGATTACACTAGTTGCAGACAGTTGGGGTACACTAATTCCTTCCCGGGGGGGGGGGGGGGGGTGGGGGGGGTGGGGGGTGGTATGGGGTGGCGACGGGAACGGCATCCGGCCACCCCTTCAACTAACATTGCCACATCCGATTAACCATGCCAACCCTGCGTCTCTGCGGGAACGACGGCACAAGAAAAAGAAAAGAAATATTAACTGTTCTGTAAATGAGACATGTGTGAAAAATTTACAGAGTCGTCTTGGCTTACAGGATGAAGAACTCACATCAGATAGACATTTTCATTTCCCATCTCACATAAGTTTCAAAATGGTCTCTCTGTCAGGCTAACAAATCTGAGCAAAGTGGCACAGTATACAAATATTTCTGACGAGTGGGCTTCAGATTCTCCTCTGGCATATGCTGCTTTCTTTAAATTACTTCACGGAATTGCTAGGGGTTCTTCTTTTTCGACATCATGCATGACCCCTTCTGTGCTGTCCTTAGCGACATCGATGCCAACGGAACATTTCATTTCCCATCTTATTCAGAAATCCGACTACATCATATTCACTCAAAACAAAGCAGATTTGCTGCACACTTATACACTAATAATGTCTACTGACTTCATATTAACAGCCAGCCATCCTCACATCCGAACGCTCCGGCTCCTATATGGTCCTATGTAGTGCAGACATCTGTACGTCAGCTCTACCCCATACACAGTATTTACTGCTATCAGTATCAGAGCTTCAGTGGCTTCTCCGTCTCCTATGGCCCACTTTCTGAGCACCTATGGCAGCTCCAGCCCATATGGTACCAGCATCAGTATGCAGTAGTCATATTAATCATAAAATCTTATCATCACTGTTTGTGATATTTTATTTACTATTGTGTTTGAACGAAAATTTGTAAGCCATATTGGAGTAAAGTCTTGATTCTAGTGAAGGTGGTTTGCAATGGCCTTCTAACCCATGGATGATGATCAGTGTGACTAGGAACAATGGGTTTAGCTGTATTTAACTTGCTGAGAAAGTGGTAGGTTGTTTCTGAGTATCTTTCTGAATTTTTAAACATTGTAAACGTGCGAATATATATAACTTCCCTTTTATAATCCTCATAGTGCAGTTTAATATACACTGAAGAACCAAAGAAACTGGTACCCGTGCCTAATATCGTGTAGGGCCCTCTCGAACACACAGAAGTGCCGCAACACGAAGTGACATGGGCTCGACTAATGTCTGAAGTAGTGCTATAGGGAATTGACACCATGAGTCCTGCAAGTCTGGCCATAAATCCGTGAGAGTATGAGGGATGTGGATATCTCTTCTGAACAGCACGTTGCAAGGCATCCCAGATATGCTTAATAATGTTCATGTCTGGGGAGTTTGGGGGCCAGCGGAAATGTTTAAACTCAGAAGAGTGTTCCTGGAACCCCTCTGTAGCAATTCTGGACGTGTGGGGTGTCACATTGTCGTGCTGGAATTTCCCAAGTACGTTGTAATGCAGAAAGGACATAAATGGATGCAGGTGATCAGACAGGATGCTTACGTGCGTGTCACCTGTCAGAGTCGTATCTAGACTTATCAGGGGTCCCATATCACTCCAACTGCACACGCCCCACACCACTACAGAGCCTCCACCAGCTTGAACAGTTCCCTGCTGATATGAAGAGTCCATGGATTCATGAGGTTGTGTCCATACTCGTACACGTCTATCCGCTCGATTCAATTTGAAACGAGATTCGTCCGACCAGACAACATGTTTACAGTCATCAACAGTCCAACGTCGGTGTTTACGGGCCTAGGCGATGCGTAAAGCTTTGTGTCGTGCAGTCATCAAAGGAACAGAATAGGCCTTCAGCTCCGAAAGCCCATATCGATGATGTTCCGTTGAATGGTTCGCACTCTGACAATTGATTCACGGTATACTCGTGAAATGTTCGTACGGAAAAATCGCGACTTCATGGCTACGTCGGAGATGTTGTGTTCCATTGCTCGTGCGCCGACCATAACACCACGTTCCAACTCACTTGAATCTTGATAACATGCAAGTGTATCAGCAGTAGCCGGCCGGAGTGGCCTAGCGGTTCTAGGCGCTACAGTCTGGAACCGCGCGACCGCTACGGTCGCAGGTTCGTATCCTGCCTCGGGCATGGATGTGTGTGATGTCCTTGGGTTAGTTAGGTTTAAGTAGTTCTATGTTCTAGGGGACTGATGACCTTAGCAGTTACGTCCCATAGTGCTCAGAGCCATTTGAACCATATTAGCAGTAACCGATCCAACAACTGGGCGAGACACGTGTTGTCTTATATTCTTATACAGGCGTTGCAGACCGCAGTGCCGTATTCTGCCTGGTCACTGTATTTGAATACGCATGCCTATACAAGTTTCTATATATATGCATGCGTATGCACTACGAGCGTTATAAAAGGGAACAAACAAAATAAGTTTTTGTATGTGAGACATACACTTTTTTTTTCTTTCATAAGGCACACCGACAATTATAGCTTAGCTTCGGAGTATGACAGTAAAAGGATTACTGTGTTTTTACTGCAACTATCTTACTGACTGAGCGACAATAACTGCATATCATTGCCTAGTATGGATAGTTAAAAGATGTGACGTTTCTACTCATTGCTGAACATGTGTACGTTATTCTATTGGCAGTTTGGATTTTGGTGAAATGAAACATAGTTTAGCAAGACAGACATCTACACTTTTTTTTTAACTGATCTAGCATGGTAGGTCATGTAAGTATATATAGACATGCACTTAATTAAGTTGTAATGTCAGGTAATGATGATTCCGATACATCACACATGCTCTGTACTAAGGTACACCACAAATTGAAATTAGTAACAGAGACTTTCTCCGAAGTGTTCTGACAGATAAGTTTTGTAAACGCCTGCAATAAATTTCAAAAAAATCCATACACACACTCCCACCACCCAAGAAGCTCACACACCTCACACTGTACGGCGGAGCTAGCACACATCAAGGTTCTGAATGTAATTTCCTGAAAGTGAGAGTACTATTTAGTATTCTCATTGCATACTTTAACTGTTCTTGCGTACTCCTCAACGAATACTGTATGACAATCCAGACCGAGCGAGCTGGCGCAGTAGTTAGCACAATGGACTCGAATTCGGGAGGACATTGATTCAAACATGTGTCCGACCATTCAAATTTAGGGTTTCTGTGATCTTCCTAAATCGTTCCAGGTAAATGCCGAGATGGTTCCTGTTTTAAAGGAACGGCCGGTTTCCTTGCCCATCCTTTACGCAATACGAGCTTTTGCTCCGTCTCGTCCGCAGCTCGTGGTCGTGTGGTAGCGTTCTCGCTTCCCACACCCGGGTTCCCGGGTTCGATTCCCAGCGGGGTCAGGGATTTTCTCTGCCTCGTGATGACTGGGTGTTGTGTGATGTCCTTAGGTTAGTTGGGTTTAAGTAGTGCTAAGTTCTAGGGGACTGATGACCATAGATGTTAAGTCCCATAGTGCTCAGAGCCATTTTAA